>NW_028321909.1:630000-1260000 GCF_036245765.1 Copidosoma floridanum
ATTTTAATTAGATTTATCTTTAAATTTGTCTATTAATTTTAGATTTCATTGCTTTCTCATGCCTAAGATGATATTAAAAATTTCTTTATTTAAATTGAAAAAACAGAATTCATTTTTGCCTTAAAGGTGTTATAATTTTTTTTAATTAATATTATAATTAATTATGTTTTATATTTACAATTAATTTTTTATAATTGATTTTAAATGCCTTCAGAGACAATAACCTCAAACTTGCATAACTTTATACTTTTTTTAAAGGTAGTTTTTTTCATAGATTTTATAACTTTTCTGATGAAGATTCATTTCTTAGAATTTCTAAGGGGATTGGTTGTATGATAAAAATTATTCTTTCCCAAAAATTACTTATTGTAATTGAATATGACTACTTTCAGAGACAATAACCTCAATCTTGCATAACTTTATACTGTTTTTTTAAAGGTAGTTTTTTTAAAGATTACATAATTTTTCTGATGGAACATTTATTTCTTAGAATTTCTTAACGGATTTGTTGGATAATTAAAATTAGTTATTTTTTCTAAAAATTAATTAGTATATTTGATTGAGAATACCTTTAGAGACAATAACCTCAAACTTGCAGAATTTATTACTTATTTTTTTAGTATTTTTCTTATAGTAAAGTATGATTAATTTTACGAAATAAAAATAAACTAGATGAAACATAGAAGCAAGTCTTTTATCAATTTAACTTCGTTAACAAGAGAAGTAATTAAAAAATGCGACATGAAACATTTATTTGGGTAACCATATTTTAATTATTTTCATTTTTAAAAGGACATTAATGATTATATGTACAGGTATACATGATACACAAACTTAACATAAATATGAATATATACATATTTATGCATGCATTAGTTTAACAAAAGCAGACTAAACAATATCTTTAATAAAAATAAAGTGAACAAATTTGTAACTTTTTTTTGAAAAATCCTTCAATTTTTTAAAAACTATCAGAAACCTTATTATAAAATTATATAAATTTTAAAAAGAAAAAAGGAACCTTTGAATAAGTACTTTTAACTATGTGAGCATTTTTTGAAATTACTAAAAATTACAATGAAAAGTTTAAACCTTTCAAAAAGTAAAGACATACTTCAATTGTTTTCTTAGAATTTTTCGACACAAATTTTCAAAATTGAATATAACTCGAATCATTTATGGAACCGTCATCGTTTTCACATTTTTACGAATCATTAAGGCTAAAGCAGCGGCTGCAAGTCCAGTTGTATGATTGATGCATTTAAAATCCGTGAAGTTTCCGGCTCTCTTCTGACGAATTTCCATATCACTATAAAATTTTAGTTATTAAAAATTATTTTTATTATTTTAATGAACAATTTTTAATGGTGGTGACTTACCTGAATCCACGACAACATCCACTGTCATGCTGCCAATCTAGGATCAGTTGCTCGTAATGCTTGCTGAGAAAGTCTAAGTATCCTTCCATACCACACAAAAAAACTGCAACAATGAATGAATGTTGAAGCTGGTATTGTTAAATTCTTTTCTTTTTTTTTTTTTTTTTTTTTAGTGTAAAAAAAAAACTTTGTTCTAAGGCTAAATCTCTGCCGATGTCTGGAAATCCCACTCCTTCTAAACTCATCAAATTGAGTAGAATTTGATAGTTTAATATACCCAAAATACATTGCCTTATTTAAAAAAAAACTTTATCCCGACACATAACCTCACTGTCCGTGCCACACACTAAAAGACGACATTGTTTCGTAAGTAAGTGATCTACACGCCTTTCAAGTATATTAAAAAAAAAAAATTTGTTTCATAGTAACAAACGGTTAATTATTACTTACGTTATTATAAAAGCAATCAGCATTCGATTAGAGAAGAACTGGAAAAGCACGTGCACAGGCGTAGTAGATCTTGCAAGATCATTTAGATTCTGACACCGGCGTTGATATGACTCGTTCGTAACGACCACATGAATTTTACAACGTACTGCGCGTCCACAGCCTACTGTGACTAGGGCATCAAGAAATGCTACTACAGCGCCACTGTGTGTGTTTAACACTGACCAGAGAATCGAGAAAATTTATCGCTGTGATGATTATCATTGAAATTATTGTATATTTTTCTGAGATGAGATGAGATGAGATCTGATGTATTGATTGTTTCAGTACCTTGAATTTATTGCTATCATAATATACACACCCACGTATTTATATATATATATATATATATATATATATATATTGATATAAATAAAGTAAATACTCTCAGCGCGACTAACTTCATATCGAACTGAACACTAGCTCGATATATACTACTAAAGCTCGTCCACGGCTATCTTAAGATTTGGAACTTTTCGCTCTAAACGTAAAAATTCTTGAAATGAAATCAGCACTTTTTAAGAACGTATATATGATAAAACAATTAAAAAAGCTTTTCTGGTCGGGATTTTTTTTTTAAACCATAGTTTAGCATCAGAAAAGCCGAATAACATTACACTACTACATATATGATGATGTTAAATAATTTTTTTACCATTTCGAAAATTCAAAATGCGAATTTGAGCGTATATAGTGTCGCGGTAGCCATGCACCGTCTGCTACTCAAACTTGCATGTGGCGCTACCGCGCCACTTGATATTGGGAAAAGCTGTAGTTTTCATTGATTCGCTGCCCTTGGACGAGCCACGAGTGAACACCAAATTAAATGAAAAAAAAATATAAAATAACTGATAACTGCGCAACCAACAGATATTCTGACAATTAACCCACCCCCTTGTAAAGAAAGAATATTTATAAAATACGTACAAAAATTTAGTCTTCTTAAATTTTCGTGGCCCTCCGACGCGCTTGAAAAAAAAAAGTACAACGGAAGTAGAAAAATAAACAATAACGTTAGAATCGAAGAAAAACGGAAACACAGATATGCACACTGGTAAAGGTGGAGAGTTATAACAACAACATACGAACGATATGGGAACAAAACATAAAGCATTTAAGATGCGCCTGTGGCATTCTCTAACTTAAAATGAAACAAAAAGAATTTATAATAAGAATAATAATATTAATAATAATAATAATAATAATAATAATAATAATAATAATAAAAATATTAATAAGAATAATAATAATAGTATTAATAATAATAATGATAATAATAATAATAATAATAATAATAATAATGACAAGACTTATGAAATAATAATGATAACAATAAGATAATAAATAGGTAACGTTACCAAAACAAAAGCGAGGCGTTACAGTCTTTTAAAATTATATAACACGTATAACGATGACAAAAATTAGGCTGTATACATAAAACATTCAGGGTTGAATGGACGAAAAAAAAAAGAAGAATAAGTCAAAAGGCAAGGAGGAGTCCGAAAAGAATATCGATCAGATTTAAGGCAACTCAAACTTATTGTTGTTATTGCTAGATACTGTGATTCCCTGAAGCAATCACATTCGTGGCGTCTAAAGACCACCCCTTCCTTTCTCGAAAATAACCTACAAACACCCCACTGCCCCCAGAAACTCCTCAAAGATCCTTTCGGCTCAGACCTGAAGCAATCGAAAGCAATTTTCGTAATCCGATGGGGGCCCATAGACTGCGCAGTGAACTTTCTTAGCTGACGCTAGTATCTACCAAAATACAAAATAAACAACGCATGGGAATCCACAAAAAAAATCAACGTAATGGGTTACACGGACGCTAGGGTGGCGTTAGAGAAATAACCAGCAATGCTGCTGAAAGCAACATTAACAATTTCTGCTGAAATGAACCCGCCCAGCATATCAGGGCGTTGGACACACTAAAGACCCGGTAATATTACGGTTGTGGAAAACTACCAGGATAATTTAGCAAGAAAGAAAAACAAAAACAAAAATAAAAAAAAATAAAAAGAGGGAAAAGGTGGTTAAGTAGTCACTAATCTGGGCAAAGATAGTGGCTACAAAACGCAAAATAAAGCGTACGAATCGACAAAAAGCCGCAACACAAGCTAGCGAAAAGGGAGACAAGAAAGTTGAAAACAATAATTGCAGTGAATGGGTGCCAGCGCCATCGGATTATCAAAATCTATAAGGCTCCATCATAAATTCCTTTCCATACATGACACACAAGAATGGAAGAAAGGGAGTGGAAAAATTTTAGGAACAAAAAATCAGACTGACTAATATAAGCCAATTAAGCCTCTGGCACAAGATTGTTAATCTTCCTGGACTCGCCTCTATTGGAGTACAATAATAATTAAGTATATTGATAAAGTGTACTTATTGAATTAGCAACAAAAATGAGAAATATAAAAGAAAAAAAATAAAATTAAGAAAAAAAATAAATTACAAAAACAGAGTAAAAAAACATTAAGCATGTGGCAACAAGGAAGCGCAATTTCAGTAAAATAGCGAGAAATAGATGTATGTATACTGCAAAGCGTATGAGAAAATAGATATCTCTTAAAAGAGGGCTACACTTGCAACTGAAAATAAGCAAACGGTTCTTAAATGGTATAATGCATTGGGTCGCGTCATATTCAAGTAAACCACTTTCCAGATACATATATGTGCATGAGCGTAGAAATAGGAAAATAGAAACATAGATAGAACGTTAACAAAGACGACACAGCCAATCGCTCTCTTTTCTCGCCCCTTATTCTCTCTACTATGATTCTTAAAAGATTTCAAAAACAAGAATATACCCGCGGGAATAGTGAAGGATGTACGAAATAAGAAAACACTATGGTGGCGTGTATTACCAAGCATACAAATACGAGGTAGTGCAAATAAAAGGAGAGCTGTCAGACTGTAAGGGTTACACATGGACGGTGGCGGAAATATGATTAGGCACGGTGGCAAAGTTGTTTGGATTTTCAAAAAGGAAGAGACCCTTTAATACTAAATTTGGCGATAATGCTTACAGGTAGGAGAAGCAGTTCTGGACGTGAGGGACAGCAACAATACAGTGACAGTGCAACCAATAATGTTATAGACCATACGATAACACTTATAAAAAAAAATTAAAATAATGATAGTAATATTATACAATACATTAAAATAAACTGTAATTCCATATTTTACAAATTTTACATCAATAACTTACAGTAGGATTAAATAATTGGTCAATAACTAGTAGAAATAATTTCAAGATTATTAGACTCTATGAATTTATAAATAAGAATTTCGCGATAATTCACTACATTATCAAGAAAGAAAAGCGAGAACAGAAACAATAAATGTTTACACAAAAAAAAAAAACAATTTAGCGAATTTGTGTAAAGGAGGAACAAGGACAGAATTTTTTTTTCTACATCTTTTTACTCTTATGTTAAAAATCTTACATACAACACAAACAACTTTACACAAAAAATTCTCTATTCTAAACATACAAATTAAAAAGGAAATCGCCATCGAGGACGATAGCAGCGCGGCCTCGGACGTGTCACATACGATATCATAGCTACACGATCGTGAACCCCCTCTTTTTGGAGCCTACTACAGATAATTGTAGTAGGAAAGAGGGGAGGCTTAAGCAGATAAAGAGGCTTTTTGCATAAATAAAGAAGTTGATACTAGTTCCTCGTCTATTTACTTCGTGCGCACCCCAAGTATCAACGCCATAATATATAAAATAGGATCTATTAGAACCTTTGACGTAAATGAAAATTGTATGGAGTATGGAAAAATAAGAAATATATGTACCATGGATGAAGTAATTTTTTTAATGTTATTCCATTAATTGCAACTGATTTCAATGAACACTTTTTGCTTATAATGTGTGAGTTGGGAATAACCCAATAATTATTAGTTAAATGCTATAAATAATATAGCGATAATAATAAATTAATTTAACTATAATAATTAAAATAAATTACCTTAGAGATAACAGCGTTATTTTTAATAGAAATTCATATTGGTGAAAAAGATTGTGACCTCGATGTTCAAAAAAGATAAATTATTAATGAAAAAATTAATGATTTAAGTCAGTTTACTTTTAAAATTTTACACGATTTGAGTTTTAATTCGTGTGAGTTGGATTGAATTTTATCTTTATAAGTTTAAAAACATTTGTACGAAAGGACCTTATTGTTTGAATAATTAATTTATTCAATAAATTCAAAAATAATTATTTTGACAGAAAAGTGTGATAAATTTTGAATTTATTCCTAAAATTCTTTTTAAGTAATAATTATATACATTTATGTATATATATTTAAATTTTTTTGTTAGAAGATCAAATATGATTTTGATAATTTACATTAGAGTAGCTTTCATTACCTTATTAGAAGAAAAAGTTAAAAGTTATATTAAAATCCGAAAAGAACCAAACAAAGTAGGTAAAACAGTTTTATGTTAGCCTTTTAGTGGTGCAACTAAATTATTTATTAAAAAAATTTTTTAAATTTTTTTTTCGAACTAATTATTTTGTTTAATAAGTCCACTCACAAAAATATTTTTAATATCAATGTTATAAAATTTAGTTTCTTATTTAAATATAATTATCTTTAAAAATAAATTTTATATTAATTTTATGTTTTATGTATTTAAAAGTATATCCTTTGATAATTGGAGGGTGATCATCAAATAGACTTTATTTATCATTAGGAGGGCTTCTCAGAATTGCTCAAATTATTTCTAATAAAAAAAGTATAATTTTAATAATTTTGTTAATTTTTACTTCGAAGGGAAAAAACTCAATTAATTAATTTAATAGATTTGCAAAAATATTTATGATTTTTTTTTTAAATTTTTTATTAATATTAAATTCTTTCGTTAATTTATTAGCATACATAAATCAAACTCCTATTGATTTCTCTAAGGGGGAATTTGAATCAGTGTCAGTAAAAATCAATGCAAATCTTCCTCTTATACAGGGCGTTCTGATTTTGAGCCAAGAAAACTATACCACGACATACAGCTTATCAAAGGCTCTCGAAAAGCTTCTTACAAGATTTGGATTCGATAGATGATTAACGAGATATTGTTGATTTAGTAATCGATCAATTTCTCCAATCACAGAGCACCTAGCCACAGGAGGTAAGGCCTAAGCATTGTGGAGGGGCGATTACGCATAGCTCAACTCTTTTACGGAGAAAGTAGTAATAGGTATGCCAGGAGACAAGGTTACCGACTGCAGAGATTTAATCAGTTACCGTACCAGCGCCAAATTCAAATAGCAAGGCCAAAGTATTTTAACCGGAGATCTGATTTTTGAGAAATGATTACGCACATCTACTACGCTTATTCGGTGCATATTTTTTTCTCAGAAAATTTTACAAAAAAACAATTCAATTCAAATTTTTTTGAACATACATTGCCTGATAAAAGAGACCAGAATGTGAGAGGGTCTCATGCGTTGAGCTCGAATACTCAGTAAAACTCTTGATGTTTTAACGTTGAACTACTTGGAGATGAAATTTTAATTTTTTGTATACTATAGAAGAAGCTCATTTCACGCATTTACTTGGTCAAATTTTTTCATTTCATTAATTTTTTAGTCTGATTTACGAAAATAAAAAAAAATAAAAAATAATTAATAAAATTACGATTAAGCAAGGCATGTGCGGTTATGGGGCACACCTCTCTAACGTGTAAGATTATACTAAAAAAGGATCAGTATTGAATTCATACGAAGATTTATCGTCTGAAAAATAACAGCTCAATCTAGAAACTAGAGAAAATCTCACGCTTTCAGCGTGATGGCTCAGCGCGAATCAGAATGCTTAATTTTCTATATACGTGTCAATAGGTCTTGAACCTCTTGGCCCCTGGAGTACCACATGACTATTTGAAAAAAAAGCAAGAAACTTTCATCATCGAGCTTGTTCATTTATACAAAATCTTCTAAATCTAGAGCTTTGATTGTCTAATTTTAAAACATAACTATTTTTATGCCTTCCAACGTCATAAGCACTAAAAGTTCAAGTATGTGGAAAGGTCCAACATAGTAAGAGTAATTGACTAGCAAAAGCCCCAATTTTTATTTTTGTTTCTATTTTTTTTTTTTTTTTTTTTTGTCTATGGAAAAAAATTTACGAAATTTTAAAACTACTTTAAGATAAAAAAAAAGTGTCAAAAAAGAAGAAGCCTATTTTACGCTATTAGTTGGTCAAATTTTATGCATTTTGTCAAACTTTATCGTCTAAAAAAGGATTAGTATTTAATCCATACAAAGTTCTATCGTCTGAAAAATTACAAGTAAATTTAGAAACGCAAGAAAATTTCGATTGCTCAGCGCGAATGATTATGCTTGTTTTTTAATTTGCGTGTCGATAGGTCTTGAACCTCTTGGTCACTAGAGTACCACATGACGAATAAATAAAAAGAAGCTCAAAAATACCGTGCATTGAGCTTGTTTATTTATCGCAAAGCTCTCACGTTAATCGCATTATTATCTAAGATGACAACATAATTATTTTTAATCTTTCCAACGTCCTCAGCATTAAAAGTTTAAGTAGGTGGTAAGGCTCAGCATGGTAAGCGTGTTTGATAAGCAAAAGCTCCAATTTTTATTTTTATTTACTTTGAAAAAAAAAAAGATTTTTTATTGTCTATAAAAGAGCAGGTTTTCAATTAATTATTACATCAATATACGTTCTTAAGAAGTTAGTTGTGCTCGTATTTTGTGGGATCGAATGAAGACCATGGTTTAGCTACATTGGTAAGATGAACGACTCTGGATTTTTGTATCTTATGGTCGAATCCGTCGGATGTCAATTTTTTTTATTCGGTACACGAAGTGCCTGTATTCGAATTTTGCCTTTAAGCGGGCGTTCATGTTTGTGCAGGTCAGACTGGCTTGCTTACAAAAAATAACTTTCTTAAGAATCAGCTAGGCTCATTAGGACATTGTTTTTCGTGAAAAATCGATCGTCCTCTTATTCATCATTTCGCGCAAGAAGGTTGCCTTGGTCTGTTGTGTCCGTTTGTGAGTGTCGTGATGAATCGTGCTGTGCAAAACTACGCAATCGAGGACTACCTTAGATGGTTCATTTTTTTTATCTTGCCGGAGGAAATCTTGAAGAAGCTGCTCGCCAATGCCGTGCTCATTGGCCTCTCCGTCGTCATCCGAATCCAAAAACGATTAGTACTTGTCACCGTTGTTTTATGGAAACGAGCAACGTTTTACCATTTTGCAGGGATGCTGGTCGCCCATGTGAGGTTTTAGTGCTAGAAATGGAAGAGTTAATTGAGGACATGTTTGAAAATGACCCTCGAACATCAGTTCGTGCTGTCGGATGCCAGCTGAATGTTACCCTTAGCAGAGTCCACGTTGTGATAGCGGATACCGGAAAGCACCCGTACCACTATCGGCGCGTGCAAGAGTTGCTGCTTCGTGATCACCAGAGCCGTATAAATTTTTGTGGCAGTTTTTTGGCCCAAGCACGTGCTGATGCTGATTTTTTTAATACGATCTTATGGACTGGTGAGTGTACATTCACTAGGAATGGCATGCTCAATCAACATAACTATCATTTCTGGGCTCATGAAAATTCTTACCTCACGTAGGAGACGACTTTCCAGTATTGATGGAGCATAAATGTTTGGGGTAAAATCATTGGAAATATCGTCGTAAGTATTTCAATGTTCTTTTTTGTAGTGTTTTCCGTTAAAAATTTATTTGTAAAGTGTAAAAGAAATTTTACTTCTGTGGATTTGTGTTTTTTTAATTGCAACTTAAAATATTTTAAAGCTAATTTTTAATGATTTCGTAGTATTGTTATATAAAAAAATAAAAAATACCATTAAAACCATCTGACTCAATTATTTTTTTTTGAAATAAGAAATCTGATTAGGATTAATTTACGTTTTGATATTGACTCTCCGATTCACTTAATTTGTAGATTGGTCCTGTATTTTTGCCTCCTCGGCTGAACGGTGCAGCGTATCTCGATTTTTTACAAAATCAGTTGTCTGGGCTTTCAGAGGACGTCCCACTTGCGACACGACTGAGACTTATCTACCAGCATGATGGAGCCCCAGCCCATTTTACACGTAATGTCACGAGGTACCTGATCGACACCTTCCTGGAGAGGTGGATAGGTCGAGGAGGTCCAATAGCGTGGCCATCCCGTTCCCCTGACCTGAACTCGCTGGATTATTTTCTGTGGGGCTGCGTCAAGGAATCAGTGTACAAAACTGAACTTTTAGACGCTAAGGATTGCATACAGAGAATAGTTCAGGCATTCAATGAGGTGCGTGGGAGAGGAATGGCCCAAAGATCTGTCAACAATATTGTTCGAAGAGCTAATTTTGTTGTCGAAAACAACGGAGGACACATCGAACAGTTGTTGTAAAGGTATAACAAAATTCAAAATGTTATTGTAACTATTTTGCAGTCCATTAATATAATTTTTTACAACCTGTTGCAGCTTTTCAAGTAGATAAAAAATAAGGCAGTCAAAGAGTCCTCTAGAAGCAGCAATGGAATTAATTTTTTTTTAAACACGCCAGATATATTTAATACTATACTGCCAGTCCAAATCCTGAGAAAAGTGCGACGGGAAAAGAATTTTATAAGAATAACAGTTACCAAAAGGTTCAAGAACTATCTACCAGAGATTAGTAGGGAGATTGCTGACTGCCATGCTACGGAGTGTGTCCACTTTTTTCCAGTGGTTCGAGCGCCCCACCGCGGCCAAGCGGCCAAACCAGGTGCACATTTTTTTTTTAATTTGCGAAGCACGGTAGGGGTATGAGAAGAGTGGATTTGCGTGGAAATGTCCATATAGGCGCACATTTTGGAGACGCGTGGAAGGGGTATACCAAATGTGCACCTACGATGAGAGGAGTGGAAATGTCGGCTATATAGCTGTATATATCTGAACGCACAGCCAAAGCAAGCAACGATACGAGTTTTTATTTTTTGAGAGTCTTTTGACTCTGCAACCGAGTACTATGAATATATTTAACTGACTTGCTCTCGCTCTGGCTTCAATGTTCTCTATAAATCTTATTAAATTAAATCGTGGAACTAAATGCTCATTAATTATATACACAGAATTTTGATTTCAATACTTTATTTTTTAACTTTCTCGTACTCTTAAAATTCCCAAATCCATTTATGTTTTCAAAAAATTCACCACTAGATTATTAATTTCACACATCCTAACTGCTGTAAACTGTAGGACAAGCTCTGGAGGGTATCCATGAACATATGTGACTTTAAAAAAGTCACCTTCCGTTTTTCGGATAGGTAAGATGATTAAGGCTTATGCCCCTTCGTAGGTTGTTTTGCACTTAAGGTGGTTCTTCACCTAACCCATTTACTTAAACTTACAGGGAAACTTGGAGGGATTGTTATTAAAGTTATAAGGCATCTTCTCTTAAAATTTCAAGTCCCTTTATCAGGCAAATTTTTGAAAACAAGTCAGTCAAAAAATGCACTTTTAACATGTATTCTTATGTAGGTTGCTTTTCCATACTACGATATCATGTAATATCTCGTAAAGTAGACTTAAAATCGTAATAGAAAAAGTTTGTAGTGAAAGAAGAACTTTTCAGCTTTCTAATAATATAATAAAAGTATGGGCTAATCAGGGAAATAGTATACGATATTTAATCGTAAACGTAATCAGTTATCGATCATGCAGAAATCGGTGGCAACGTCTGCTTGAGTAGGAGCGTACATGCCATTTTCAGAACCTTGCGTCAAAAAAAGATTTTTTCATAACTCTTACTCTGACTTTATTAGCATGTTTATTTGTATGTAAATGCAATGATATTATAGTCAAGTGCCCGTAAAACATATTTTATGTTGCAAATAATACGCTAATCGAAAATTAGAAAACCACAGGGTCCCGTGTCGCTTTGATACGGCACCATCGTGAAGAACCACCTTAAGGGTTTAAATCCACTTCATGGTCGATATTTTTATTTTTTTTTTATTTTTTTATTCAATGTATCATTTTGTCTTCATTTCTTTTATTTATGTTTCGTTTAAAATATAAATTCATATATATGTAGTCAACATTCTTTTTCGGATACATCAAAACAAATTAAATTAATATTGTTACTTTGATACAAGGCAATTCTATAATTTTATAATACTAAAATAACTTTTAAGGATTTTAACATAATTTGTGTATTCTTAAACTCCTAAAAGAAATTGTGAACATCCTATTTACGACAAAAAAAAAGCCGAAGGCAGAAGAAAACTCATACTTTTACTACGATTATATCAAATATAATCATTATCAGTAAAGTTCAACTTACATCCAATGATACGTGAATATTTAACTACGTACATATATTATATTTTTGTGCTTATATTTACATTCCTTATCAATACCTTGTGGTTATTGCGTTAATAAAATTCGTACTACATATATATGTACAAACATAAAAGGAGATTCTTTAGTTTTATGAATATTGCGAATTTTAAATTAAAGAGTCACACAGAGACTGAACAAAGCTTTTTTTATTCAACACATACTAGTTTCAACCACTTGTAACTCTAGAGTATAGATTAAAAAAAAAATTTGTATTCTGTGTAAACAATTAATCTTTTTACCTACAATTAATTGTAATTGTAATTTTTCAGAAATAGTTACCAAAATTTTTGACAGTGCGTAAATCATATACAGTTAACAAAAATTTTTTTTCCTTTTTTTGGAAGGTGGCACTATATATATTTTTATAGATGAATAACTTTACAAAATGTTGAAATTTAACAATTGAAATTGCTCTTTTAACTATCGCAATCGATCGATTAATTTTACATCGTATGCAACACACAATGATTCGCATAAATTTATTCGATTGTTTGTAGTTGATAAGATAAACCATCAAAAAACGGTGAAGCTAGGCTTCCCCAATTTAAGTATACTTATTTCAACTATAATTAACCCTAACAATTTAATTTTTTAAAAGATTCTTAAGAAAATCTCAAAAGTTATGAGCAAAAACGTGCATTTTCCGACAAATCCATTTAAAAGCATGTGTATAAGTGGCCAACTTCGCGATTTTATTTCTCAAAAATGGTGTATCTAGGTTCTTTGTAATTTAATATGTTATTTATGATACTGAAACATACCTATACAAATTTTTTCAGAAATTTCTTAAAACAATGAATTATCACAACATCCCCAGTAACTTAATCGAAGTTTTTGCTAGCAGAAATAGACCCAGACTTAGTTTTTACTAATATAGAAATTTGCAGTTAAAAAATTTTATTAGTTTTCACAATACCTGATTTTAAATAATTTATCACGTTAGCGTAATAAAGAGTCTTCTCAGAGTAATAGGCGTAAAAGAGCCTTTTTAAACTGAATATAAGAAAGAGCCTTTAATCTTTATTTCTCCGATTTTAAGTTGGTACTACATTTATGTGTGTATACATATAATTGATCTATAAAAATATATACATTACTACCTTAAAATAGAAGTAAATAAATTAGTTAAAAAGGCATTGATATCTTTTTGTTGAACTCCTCGTTTTGCTCTCCAGTATGGAATAAATGTGTGGATTCGTACAGGGGTACGAGACCAACCGAGAGCTGGGTGAGGAGCAAATAAGAACTCAAAAATGTTGAAGAATAATCTGGAGCGATGTTTCGTTGGGCTTAATTATACCAATCGATGCCGACACCTAAGTGCGAGTGTACCTCTGTATAAAAAGGCTTTTTCTTTTAGTTTAAGAGGACTTTATTCTGCCCGAAAATTTAAAAAGGCTCTTTCTTGACTTTTACTCTAAAAAGACTCTTTCTTGCACTCACCCGATAGTATTATTGTTAAAAGTATTACGATGCTTTTCCTGCATTCAATATAAATGATCAAACTTCCTTTATAATCTAGAGCCTAAAAATATGTTAATTACAATCATCACCCTTAGAAGTAATTCATTTTTTTTTTGTTTTTAACAAAATACTGCGGTATTATAAAAAATGTTTAAACTCAGAATCTTGCCAAATAAATTTTATTACTTATTCATCAAACTGTTTTATTTATTATTGTTCTTCTGGATGTCTAAAAATAAATGAAAGTAGCACACCTTATTAAAGATTTGCAAACAATTTTAAAATATTTACAAAACTATTTTGTATTGTGTTCATCAAATTAAATTACTGATTAAAATTTCAACATTAAGTATTTAGCAGTAAACGGGCGGCTTTTTTTTGTCGTAAATAGGATGTTCACAATTTCTTTTAGGAGTTTTAGAATACACAAATTATGTTAAAATCCTTAAAAGTTATTTTAGTATTATAAAATTATAAAATTGCCTTGTATCAAAGTAACAATATTAATTTAATCTGTTTTGATGTATCCGAAAAAGAATGTTGACTACATGTACATAAATTTATATTTTTAACGAAACATAAATAAAAGAAATGAAGACAAAATGATACATTAAATAAAAAAATTTAAAAAAAATAAAAATATCTACCATGAAGTGGATTTGAACCCTTAAGTGCAAAACAACCTACGAAGGGGCATAAGCCTTAATCACTTTACTTATCCGAAGAACGGAAGGTGACTCTTTCAAAGTCACATATGTTCATAGATACCCTCCGGAGCTTGTCCTACAGTTTACAGCAGTTAGGATGTGTGAAATTAATAATCTTGTGGTAAATTTTTTGAAAACATAAATGGATTTGGGAATTTTAAGAGTACGGGAAAGTTAAAAAATAATGTATTGAAATCAAAATTCTGTGTATATTATTAATAAGCATTTAGTTCCACGATTTAATTAAATAAGATTTATAGAGAACATTGAAGCCAGAGCGAGAGCAAGTCAGTTAAATATATTCATAGTACTCGGTTGCAGAGTCAAAAGACTCTCAAAAAAGAAAAACTCGTATCGTTGCTTGCTTTGGCTATGCGTTCAGATACATACAGCTATATAGCCGACATTTCCACTCCTCTCCTCGTAGGCGCACATTTGGTATACCCCTTCCACGCGTCTCCAAAATGTGCGCCTATATGGACATTTCCACGCGAATCCACTCTTCTTATACCCCTACCGTGCTTCGCAAATTAAAAAAAAAATGTGCACCTGGTTCGGCCGCTTGGCCGCGGCGGGGCGCTCGAACCACTGGAAAAAAGTGGGCACACTCCGTAGCATGGCAGTCAGCAATCTCCCTACTAATCTCTGCTATCTACAAGCAGATTGAAAAACAAGCATAATTCGCGCTGAGCCATCGCGCTGAAAGCGTGAGATTTTCTTTAGTTTCTAGATGTAGCTGTTATTTCTCAGACGATAAAGCTTTGTATGGATTAAATACTGATCCTTTTTTAGTAAAATTTCATACGTTAGAGAAGTGTGCTGCATAAACGCACTTGCTGCGTTTAATCGTGTTTTGATTTATAACTTATTTTCAATTGACGTAAATAAAACTATAAAGTTTAAGGAAATAAATAAATTAGACCAAGTAAATGCATAGGATGCGCTTTTCTTTTTTAAAAATTTTATTTTTATATCAAAGTAGTTTAAAAATTTAGTGAATATTGCTTCATTCATTAAAAAAAAAGTAAAAAAAAATAAAAATTGGGGCTTTTGCTTATCAAACACGCTTACCACGTTGGACCTTTCCGCCTACTTGAACTTTCAGTGCTTATGACGTTGGAGGGCATAAAAATAGTTATGTTTTAAAATTAGATAATCAAAGCTCTAGATTTATAAGATTTTTTATAAATGAACAAGCTCGATGATGGAAGTTTCTTGCTTTTTTTTCAAATAGTCATGTGGTACTTCAAGGGCCAAGAGGTTCAAGACCTATTGACACGTATATGGAAAAATTAGCATTCTGATTCGCGCTGAGCCATCACGCTGAAAGCGTGAGATTTTCTCTAGTTTCTAGATGGAGCTGTTATTTTTTAGACGATAAATCTTCGTATGGATTAAATACTGATCCTTTTTTAGTATAATCTTACACGTTAGAGAGGTGTGCCCCATAACCGCACATGCCTTGCTTAATCGTAATTTCATTTATAATTTTTTATTTTTTTTTATTTTCGTAAATCAGACTAAAAAAATTGATGAAATAAGAAAATTTGACCAAGTAAATGCGTGAAATGAGCTTTTTCTGCGGTATACAAAAAATTAAAATTTTTATCTCCAAGTAGTTCAACGTTAAAACATCAAGAGTTTTACTGAATATTCGAGCTCAACGCATGAGACCCTCTCACATTCTGGTTTTTTTTATCAGGCGATGCATGTTCAAAAAAATTTGAATTGAATTGTTTCTCTGTAAAATTTTCTGAGAAAAAAATATGCACCGAATAAGCGTAGTAGATGTGCGTAAACATTTCTCAAAAATCAGATCTCCGGGTAAAATACTTTGGCCTTGCTATTTGAATTTGGCGCTGGTACGGTAACTGATCAAATCTCTGCAGTCGGTAACCTTTTCTCCTGGCATACCTATTACCACCTTTTCCGTAAAAGAGTTAAGCTGTGCGTAATCGCCCCTCCACAATGCTTTGGCCCCACTTCCTGAGGCTAGGTGCTCTGTGATTGGAGAAATTGATCGATTACTAAATCAACAATATCTCGTTAATCATCCATCGAATCCAAATCTTGTAAGAAGCTTTTCGAGAGCCTTTGATAAGCTTTATGTCGTGGTATAGTTTTCTGGGCTCAAAATCAGAACGCCCTGTATAAGAGGAAGATTTGCATTGATTTTTACTGACACTGATTCAAATTCCCCCTTAGAGAAATCAATAGGAGTTTGATTTATGTATGCTAATAAATTAACGAAAGAATTTAATATTAATAAAAAATTAAAAAAAAAAATCATAAATATTTTTGCAAATCTATTAAATTAATTAATTGAGTTCTTTCCCTTCAAAGTAAAAATTGACAAAATTATTAAAATTATACTTTTTTCATTAGAAATAATTTGAGCAATTCTTAGAAGCCCTCCTAATGATAAATAAAGTCTATTTGATGATCACCCTCCAATTATCAAAGGATATACTTTCAAATACATAAAACATGAAATTAATATAAAATTTATTTTTCTTAAGATTGTTATATTTAAATAAGAAACTAAATTTTATAACATTGATATCAAAAATATTTTTATCTCGTTAATCATCTATCGAATCTAAATCTTGTAAAAAGCTTTTCGAGAGCCTTCGATAAGCTTTATCTTGTGGTATAGTTTTCCGGGCTCAAAATCAGAACGCCCTGTATAAGAGGAAGATTTGCATTGATTTTTACTGTGGAATATGAGATAATTATATTTATAATAATATTATTAGTATTCTTATTTTAGGAGAAAACTTATTTAGAATAATGTTTTATTTAATATATTTGATAATTTTGTTTTTAGTTATTTGAATTCGAGGGACTTTATCTTGATTTCGATTTAATGATTTAATATATTTTACTTTACTACTGTATTTACCTGTGAGGTTAAATTATTCAACTTTTATTTCATTTATTAAGATTTTAAATTATTGGAAAAATTAATTCCTTTTACATGTATTAAAAACACATATCTTTAAAAACTCAAAAATTATTTATTTAAATAAAAATTACATTTTTTTTTAATATAAAAATGAATAAAAAAATATAAAAAGTGAAAAATCGATGATACTCGCCTGATAAAAATTAAAGGTTATTCAACAGAACGAGCACCAATTCAAGAAAAAATAATAAATAGACTAATAAAATTTTCAAATAAAATTTGATTTGAAAAATAATACTCAAATTATACAATTTTATATTAAAAATTAAAACGTATAATTAATAAAATTAAAATTGATAGTAGTAGAGCAAATACTCCTCTTGATCCATTAGAAATAGAACGTAAGATTGTGTAAGCAAACAAAAAGTATTATTCTGGCTGAATATGTACAGGAGTTATTGTCGCGTCAGCTAAATTGTAGTTTTTTGGATCTGACAAATTGTAAGGTATAGATGAACAAATAAATAAAAAGATTAATAAAAAAATTAATCCTTAAATATCTTAAACTGAAAAAAAGGATTAAAAGGAATTTTATAAAAATTCATATTGAATCCTAAAAGATTTGAAGATCCAGTTTCATGCAAAATATTAAATGGAGAATTACTAAAGCTAAAACAACAAAAGGTATGACAAAATGAAAAAAATAAAATCGATGTAATGTGGCATTAATAATTTAAAAATCCTCCTTATAGTCATAAAACAAAAGAATTTTCTATACAAGGAATAGCTGAAAGTAAGTTTGTAATTACTGTTGCTCCTCAAAAAGATATTTGAACTCAAAGTAAAACATACCCTAAAAAAGCAGTTATTGTATAGTAACTACAAAAATTGAATTTCAAGTTTTATGAAAAGAAAAAGAATTATAATAAATTCCCTGCCCAATATGAATAAATAAACAAATAAAAGATTTCGAAGCTCCATTTATAATATAACATGATTGAAGAAATCATCCATAATTTACATCTTGCATAATATGAATAATTCAATTAAAAGCTAATTCAATATTAAGGCAATGATTAAATGACAAAACTAACACTGTAATTAATTAAATAACTAAATAAATCTTTAATAATAAGCAAAAATTTTATATGATAAAAATATTTAAAGGATTTGGTAGAACAATAATTATTTAATTAATAATTCTTAATAGTTCATTTGATTTTAAAATTGATTTTTTCATTAACTTATTTTACATAAAGTAAATTTATTCAGAATAATAATTTAAAATTTAAAATTGAATATGAGTTTTACAAAACTCTTAAATAATTTTACTAACTCTTTTTATCTTTATGAGTCCGTTTTTACTCTTTAAGAGTCGACGTCCGATTACCTGCATACAAGAAGAATTTCAGTCACGATCAAGTAAACAATAAATCAGTGTGCATGCAATAGAAAAATTTCTTGTAAACTTTTCACTCACTGTATAAGGAGTGTAATAAGTGATCAAATGTTTACTGATAATAAATAACAATTCACTGATAAATGTGAACTCAAATTAATCATGAGAAACAGACAAAATTTACATCCCCATATTTGTATGACATTATTAATTTGTTCCATAATAAGCAAGTAAATTTTTATAATATGTAACTGTAACTTTTCTTGTTCTTCTGAGCTGTTATGATTTTTTAATTCATTTAATTTCTATCGTTACAACATACGTTAACGACATAACTATAATACTAAATATATTTATTTTTGTCATATCTCTACCACAACAATTGATTTAAGCAACAAAAAGAATACTAGGCGACGTGTTTTTATCTGCACATTTCATTTAAGCAAACAGTTGGAACTGCACATGACTCAATTTTGCATAAAAAAAAAAAATATTTGAGATTTAAAGGCCACAGTTGAATAACCATATCTCGTCAACAAGGGCACATTTGCAACTGCACACTGTCTTAACAAACTGCACATTGTCCAAATTAAATTGCACAATCAAAATTTTTATCTGCACTGTCTTAATTAATTAATAATGATTAATATAAATAACTGTTGATGATAACCACCACGTGTGACGACCACCAGAAGGCGCTTAGCTTTAGTGTCAAAGTTGAAAAAAAATATAAATACAGGACATTCACATACTTTCACCTTTTACTCTTTGCTTTTGTTAGAATATCAGTTATAACCATGTGAAAAAAAAAAAAAAAAAAAACAGGCTTAATTTGGACAGCTCAAATAGAGATAAAAATGTTCGAGCAGATTATTAAGAGCTCTTAAAGAATTTTATCAGGTTGGTCCGTTATTGGTATGTACAACCAAAGTCAGGACTCAGGACAGTCAGGAAACTCAGAAATTTACCATCAGGTGGTCAGGACAAATACCATTCACGTCTTACCGTTGCTATTCTGTAAAATTCTGCGATGGAAATCTTGCTAAACCATTTTCACTCAAGTCACAAAAATGAGTTTGAAGTAAAAATTTAACGTGTAATGTGCACTATAAAAATATTGATACTGAATGTATTATAAGTACGGTCACATTAAAATGTATGCGGGTTTACAAGTAAAATTTGCTTTCAATACAAAATTAAAATTCAGAGCTTCTCCAATTAATCTTTTTTTTTATGTTTTTTTATTTTATTTCAATTTTTTATTTACAGACTTATACAAACAATTGAACTTCGTGAAGAACATAGATATATAAAAAATAAAGACTGCTCGTTCTTATGTACGGCGCTGAAGCATGAGTAGAAGGAGACACAATATCGAACGTGGGTATCTGTCTTTCTCGTAAATTACAAAAGGTGGTCCCCAGATACCCACGCTCGATATTGTGTCTCCTACTTGTGCTTCAGCGCCGTACATAAAAATGAGTAGTCTATATTTTTTATGTCTATGGTTTACAAGTAATCTGCAGCAGACGGCTAGCAGTCAATTTTGCAGACCTTTGCTTATATCGTAAATATATAAACAGACAAACTTGCAGTTAATATTAAATAATTAAGCTACAAATGCATGTAAACATGGTAATTATATGCATACACTGGATTCCTCTCACACTGAACCCTCGTTATATTAGAGAAAAAGGAGAGAGCATGTCATTTTGCTCCTTTCCCATTGAATGCCGCGTCTATATTTATAATTTCAAATTAATTTCAGAACAGTGGCTTCAAACTCGCTTTAAAAAGATTTTGATTATTTCAATCGTTTGCACTTTGCACTTTATAATTTCAGAAAGCACAAGTATGGGGTAGGCCCTCGACCTCTTCACCCCAACTCCTTAGTGGACCCCCAAACCAAACGGAATATACACAATTCTTAAGTTTGCTTTAAATAAAAAATTGAAATTTAGAGCTACTCCAATTTATCTCTTTTTCATGTTTTTTATTTTATTTTAATTTTTCATTAACAAAGAGACTGCACTTATTATCATGATAGAGGGAGTAGTATTTTAAATCTACAGTAGATTACTACATTTGAAAACCTAAAACAATAACATTTATTTGAGCAGAAATTTTCGAGGACATTCTGGATGACTCGTTTGCTTTGTACAAAAATTCAAAGTTGTATACACTAACTATATTAATACTTATAGTGATCGAAGAAAGAAAATTATCTTAATGAACAAGATAATTTATAGGTGCATCTGTAAATACTTTGCTTTTTTCGCCTTGGATGGAATCACAAATAATTTGCATAAATTACATCTGATAACACTTTTTTAGTACTGACTGAACAAGAATTTATTAACCATTACTTGACGATGGCTGACTTATTAAAGTTTTCTTTTCTTTGAACATAAGTGCTAAAAAAATTACAATGTTTATATTTTGAAAAAATACACCTAGTGTTTTATTACACAATAAACTGGTTAATGATTTAGTCAGATAACAAGAGTCTGAATTATGTTTAAAAAAAATTTATAGTAGAATAAAATTCAGACGTGTGCAGTGTTTTTGATTTTAAAAATCTGTTGGAGTTGACTGATTAAACAGTTTGCCTGTTCTGGAAACTGGAATCGAGACCTTGACAGATCCTTCATCAGCTCTTTTAGCAGTTTAGCCACAGCTATTGCTATGTGCACGCCACAGCTCTTGGTACTGACCGTCCATCCCTACAAAATCTCAACAATTGGCGCTTTGTGCTGCTAATTATATTTGGTCTTTGAATTATTACACGTCGAAATCGATAGGTTGACACTGCTGCTGTTACTGCTGCTGCAAGGTAGCATAACTCCTACCAATGTGCTACCCACCAGCGTCTTTTGTTGAATTCGTAAAGATTTTGGCATAATGCGTGCCCAGAGAATTATTGGCATCCATCCGATCAAATCTATGCCGATCTAAAGCATCCAAGACTGTTAATACTCTCGTCTTTGTCATACTTGGAATATGATCGATTGAATAAACCAAAAATAAAATTAAATTATACGAATCTTTAAACGAATAGAATAATTCTCATCAAAAAGCTTACAAGCACTACTCTGCTGCCACTAATTGCAAGATCACCTACTTTGAGCAGCCTGTAAACACAATCAAATATTTTCTTGAGCTATTTTGAGTAAGTGCTTTGTCGCATCAGCTGCACCTTCTGATGGGATTGGCAGTGCTGCATGTGAGCATGGCAAATGGTCCAGTGGTGAATTGTTCAGCACCGAAATTGACTTACCTAAAAATCTATAATTCATTGACTTGAGTTACCTGAATGATAGCCGAGAGCCCATAGAGCATGTTCTTATGATGCGGACAATTTAGGTAATAGTTAAACCAAGCAGTCAGCTAATTGACCACAGATACCATCAAGGATAACTGATTTTTATCTCACCTTTTACTGTTGCTGTAACATCGGACGGACTTTTAGAATAACAAGAGGTATCAAAATTGTTATGTATATGGGTAACCTTTTTACAACAGTGGTAAGCAAGCTTGCCAGCCAGCCAACCAGCCAGCAGCTCTGACTGCACAATCTCTTCGAGATACTGTAGAGCTAATGGCAGCAGAACTCTTAGGATCCTGTAGTCAGACGGATTGTTAGCGAGCTGTTGCCACCACCACTACTCGAGAATATTTTGTAAGGTTCATTAGTTGTGGCACAGTTTCCACTACTACTGCTGCTAATGCCACTGGTGTTTAAACGGTCGTGAAGCTTTGACAGTTGATCCTTTAGAAACTCTGTCATTGTTCCCGTCCATTCTGTAAAAGATCAAATAATATGGTTATTGATGAATTTACTCTTGAAATCATAATAATCTCGAGGAGCAATTTTTAAGATTGGAAACCAAAATTACTGAGGAAAGTTGGGCACCTACATTTAACGAATAAGTGCAATTTGAGAAAAATTTGCTAGTACATCTTTGCATTAATTATAGTAAAAAGCCTTAATTTTACACAGATATAGATATGCGCAGAATTGAAATAACTTCTTTTTGATTTTAGAATATTCAATGGATTAATTAACTTTACCTGTCATTGGATTTGGTAATTGCCTCTTTTAGTTTAAGCTTCTGAAATTGCAACTCTATCAAGAGAACTGAGTTTCATGAACCAGGCAGCTTTCAACATGGGCACATGATATTCGTACAGCATAGAAAATACTTCCTCTTCCTTATTGTAGTTGGGAGCTTTTTTAACCAAAGATAATAATAGCTTGCAGCCTAATAGATCTTTGAACCAGGCCTCAATACCATTTTTAGTTTTAGCAGTTACAGGCCAGAAATTATCCGTGAGAATGATCTGCTGTTTCTTCCAACGCGAGTCAGGCACAGTAGCAAGCTTGTTAATATGTTATAAAAATAAGCTCCTGCCTGAGCTGCAGTGACACCACAATTTCCAGCAGTGCCGTGCTCATCTAACAGTTATACGGAAGTGATGAAGCCACGTTTGACATTATTTGGTATCAGTTTATCCTCTTTTTACTTCGGATCTAGACGATAGACGTCTGGTGATCCTAGTCTTTTGAGGGGCCCCTTTTCGTAGAATATTCCCATCATGTTATGGTTTCAAATGTCTACACACCATTACACTGAATCAATGGGCTAAAGATTACTGTGGAACATCAAATCTGGAAACAAAAAAAATTTTTTTTAGAAATAATGCTTGTAATCATTAGTTTTTTCTATAAAATTTTTTTACTTTATTTGTATTTTGAAATTATATTTAAATTTTCTATAATAAATTTTTATTATTTGCCAAAACAAAGAAGATAATTTTTTTTTAATTTGTGCTAATTTTTTTTTATTTTACAAGAAAAACCAAAAACACGTTTAAACTTGTTCTAGCTTGCTTTAGCAGAACTTCCTACTCACAGTTGTATCTTTACTGCAGACAACTATGAAGTAGTGCGTCAAAATTAAAATTGCCTTTAAATTTGCAGGAGTGAGTGGCTAATAATTTAGAAAATAGTAGATGTAAAAAAAAGTGATTGGCTTTTTAAACATTCATTAATAATGCCTAGACCAAAGCCTCCTGTGCCACCAGATGCAATCAAAGATATTATCCTTAATTATAATATTTTGAATGACCAGTGTAAATTAAAAAGAAGAAGTGATAAGGTGTGGGCTGATATGAGTGACAATTAATCCAAACAAATCAGCACCATCAATTTATATTTAATAGTTAATTGTGATAGGCATGGCATGATGATAATAATGATGATGATGATGATGATGATGATGATGATGATGGTAATCATGATTATTATTATTATAATTTATGCAAACAAGAGGGTCGTTAAAGTTTTAAAACCAGGTTGGACAGATGCCATTGGTAAGGCTGCATATGAGATACAAAAGTTGCCGTGTTGTTTTAATTTCAAAAGACAAAGAAGGCAACACATGTTTCATTTTTTTCGAAGGATTTTGTAATGAGTGTAACAATTATTTAGTAGCTAGATGCTCTTTGAAACCTGCAGATGGTGAAGAAGTAGAGTTCAAAGTGATATCAAACAACTTAAAAGAAATAAGGCACCATAATAAAATGCGCTTGGCAGAACCAGAAAGACAAAGAGTAAAAAATGAATTCAGACCAACAGTACCCAGACAATTGAGATTAAATGAAGCAGATAAACAAATGGATTATAACGATTGCGAATCTCCCTTTGTTTACAAACTAGAAACCTACCGTAAAGCTGGCCAAAAAGCGAAGTACGAAAGCCTTGGACTTGTACGTGGAGAGGATTTATTTAAATTTATGGATAGGCTTAAAATACAAGATTCAACTATGAGTGCATACATCAGAAATATTGGGTATAATAAGGCTTACATCACCTACTGGTCCAAGGAACGGATAGAAATTTATAATAATGTCTTGATGCTGTTCGATAACCCCCTTTCCTTCGATGCAACTGGTTCCGTAGCCCTTAAAATCAATTTTTCAAGTGAAAAAAGTGGTCACATTTTCTTAAGTATGCTTTGTACTCATATTGATCAAACAATTGTCCCGGTAACACAAGTACATTCAGAAACAAATACCAGCAACTTTCTTTGCTATTGGATAAGAGACTGGCAGGCGTCTGGAGCCAAATTATTTAGAGAAGTGGTTACAGTCATGGTAAAAGCTTTACAACATGGCATATTTATGGCGGTTAATCCCATAAAATTTAACATGTCCAATGAGTATTGTTTTTTGATTCTAACTAAGAACACATACTTACAACTACATACTCAGCTAAGAACTGACATAGTTCATTTAGTTCATGCAGTTGTAAAATGGCCATGCTTAGCAAACCACACATCATCTAAATCACGAAGCGCCGATTGTTGAGATTTTGTGCGGATGGGCGGTCAGTGCCAAGAACTGGGGCGTGCACATAGGAATAGCTGTAGCTAAACTGCTAGAGGAGCTGATAAAGGATCTGTCAAGGTCTCGATTCCAGTTTCCAGAACAGGCAGACTGTTTAATCAGTCAACTCCAACAGATTTTTAAAATCAAAAACACTGCACATGTCTGAATTTTATTCTACTATAAATTTTTTTAAAACATAATTCAGACTCTTGTCATCTGACTAAATTATTAACCAGTTTATTGTGTAATAAAACACTAGGTGTATTTTTTCAAAATATAAACATTGTAATTTTTTTAGCACTTATGTTTAAAGAAAAGAAAACTTTAATAAGTCAGCCATCGTCAAGTAATGGTTAATAAATTCTCGTTCAGTCTGTACTAAAAAAGTGTTATCAGGTGTAATTCATGCAAATTATTTGTGATTCCATCCAAGACGAAAGAAGCAAAGTATTTACAGATGCACCTTTAGATTATCTTGTTTATTAAGATAATTTTTTTTTTTCGATCACTATAAGTATTAATATAGTTAGTGTATACAACTTCGAATTTTTGTACAAAGCAAACGAGTCATCCAGAATGTCCTCGAAAATTTCTGCTCAAATAAATGTTATTGTTTAAGGTTTTCAAATGTAGTAATCTACTGTAGATTTAAAATACTACTCCCTCTATCATGATAATAAGTGCAGTCTCTTTGTTAATAAGAAATTAAAATAAATTAAAAAAAAAATAAATAAAACAACAAATTAAAAACAAACCAGGGGGTATAAATGGGTCATGGGACCCACGGTAAGAACGAAGTTCTTTGAACATGACGAGTATAAAAACACAATTTTTCAGGTAACAAGGGGGTCGCCAGACCCATTGAAAGAACGAAGCTCTATAAACGTTAATACTGCATTCATGTAGTTCACTAAACAAAAACTTGAAAAACGAAAAAAAAAAAAAAAATAAAAAAAATAGTTCAGAACTCACGATGGTTGAACTTCGTAAGTACTGTATTTATGCACGACGTTCTCACGAAGTTCAACCATCGTGAGTACTGAACTATTTTTTTAATTTGTTTCTTTAATTCGTTTTTCAAATTTTTTTTTAGTGAACTACATGAATGCAGTACTAACGTTTATAGAGCTTTGTTCTTTCTACGGGTCTGGCGACCCCCTTGTTACCTGAGAAATTGTGTTTTTATACTCATGTCATGTTTAAAGGACTTCGTTCTTGCCGTGGGTCCCATGACCCATTTATACCTCCTGGTTTGTTTTTAATTTCTTGTTTTATTTTTTTTTTGTTTCTTGTTTTAATTTTTTTTTTTTACTTCTTGTTTTATTTTTTTTTGATATTTCATTTGAATACATTTTTTTCATTTTTGTGTATTTCCTTTATTTAATTCCTTTTTTTATTTTCATATTTAATTTTTTTTTTTTTATTCCCTTTTTTATTTCATTTTTTTTTATTCCGTTGTATTTATTCATGTCTTTTGTTATTTTATTTTATTTTATTTTCATATTTTATTTCATTAATTTTTTTAAAAATTTTTTTTTTTCACTTATTTTTTTGCGATTTTATAGCTTATTAATGCAATTTTTATTTTATTTTCATATAATTACTCAATGACATTGTGCCATTATTTGTTTATCAAATTCAAAATAAGTACCCTAAAAAACCATTAAAATGATATGAAACTTAAATTATATTTATATAATGATTTTACATAATTCATTTATAATTGATTTACTTTGAATTACTTTGTTTATATAATTATGTGATAATGTAACATAATTTGTTTATCGAATTCGAAATAAGCGCCTCTAAAAACCATTGATACATTCTTTAACCCTATTTCACATGTTTTTTTTTTTTTTTTTTTTTTTTTTTTTTTTTTTAATCAAGTATTTAGAAAACAAATACAAATATAATTTATCATGGATCGAATGTATTATCAGTGAATGCATGTAAAAATGGAATGTTATAGTTATGAACCACACCATAAGTACAAGAAATCGAGTTTCTTTAGACGGCAGCGCTCGTAGCAGAGTGGGTAAGGTACTGGACTTACATGCAGGAGGTTGAGGGTTCAAAACGGAAAATGTTTTTATTTTTTTTTTTTTTACTTTTTTTTTTTTTTAGAATTGTAAAAAAAAAAAATTCAAAGTGAAATAAAAATTATTGTGAGAAAATAAAATTGAGAGTGTGAGGGAGAATGGTGGGCAAAGGTGTGTAGAAGAGTAACACGGCACGTTTGGCCGATATACATATATAGTGGGGAGAGGGGAAGTGTATAGAGAATAGTCGGTGAGGGGGACGGGGTAAGGGGGGGAAACTTGAGAAAAAAAGTAAACCACTTTCGTTTCAAAAAAAAAAATCTGTCGGTTTTAAAATTCCAGCCCCCCGAGTAACGCGACATAAAGAACTTTCGTTCTAAAAACATGAAAAAAAGATAAATTGAAGTAGCTCTAAATTTTAATTCTTTATTTAAAGCAAACTTAAGAATTGTGTATATTCCGTTTGGTTTGGGGGTCCACTGAGGAGTTGGGGTGAAGAGGTCGAGGGCCTACCCCATACTTGTGCTTTCTGAAATTATAAAGTGCAAAGTGCAAACGATTGAAATAATCAAAATCTTTTTAAAGCGAGTTTGAAGCCACTGTTCTGAAATTAATTTGAAATTATAAATATAGACGCGGCATTCAATGGGAAAGGAGCAAAATGACATGCTCTCTCCTTTTTCTCTAATATAACGAGGGTTCAGTGTGAGAGGAATCCAGTGTATGCATATAATTACCATGTTTACATGCATTTGTAGCTTAATTATTTTATATTAACTGCAAGTTTGTCTGTTTATATATTTACGATATAAGCAAAGGTCTGCAAAATTGACTGCTAGCCGTCTGCTGCAGATTACTTGTAAACCATAGACATAAAAAATATAGACTACTCATTTTTATGTACGGCGCTGAAGCACAAGTAGGAGACACAATATCGAGCGTGGGTATCTGGGGACCACCTTTTGTAATGTACGAGAAAGACAGATACCCACGTTCGATATTGTATCTCCTTCTACTCATGCTTCAGCGCCGTACATAAGAACGAGCAGTCTTTATTTTTTATATATCTATGTTCTTCACGAAGTTCAATTGTTTGTATGAGTCTGTAAATAAAAAATTGAAATAAAATAAAAAAACATAAAAAAAAAGATTAATTGGAGAAGCTCTGAATTTTAATTTTGTATTGAAAGCAAATTTTACTTGTAAACCCGCATACATTTTAATGTGACCGTACTTATAATACATTCAGTATCAATATTTTTATAGTGCACATCACACGTTAAATTCTTACTTCAAACTCATTTTTGTGACTTGAGTGGAAATGGTTTAGCAAGATTTCCATCGCAGAATCTTACAGAATAGCCACGGTAAGACGTAAATGGTATTTGTCCTGACCACCTGATGGTAAATTTCTGAGTGTCCTGATAAAATTCTGTAAGAGCTTTTAATGATCTTCTCGAAAATTTTTATCTCTATTTGAGCTGTCCAAATTAAGCCTGTTTTTTTTTTTTTTTTTTTTTTCACATTGTTATAACTGATATTCTACCAAAAGCAAAGAGTAAAAGGTGAAAGTATGTGAATGTCCTGTATTTAAATTTTTTTTCAACTTTGACACTAAAGCTAAGCGCCTTCTGGTGGTCGTCACACGTGGTGGTTAGCATCAACAGTTATTTATATTAATCATTTTTAATTCATTAGGACAGTGCAGATAAAAATTTTGATTGTGCAATTTAATTTGGACAATGTGCAGTTTGTTAAGACAGTGTGCAGTTGCAAATGTGCCCTTGTTGACGAGATATGGCTATTCAACTGTGGCCTTTAAATCTCAAATATTTTTTTTTTTTTATGCAAAATTGAGTCATGTGCAGTTCCAACTGTTTGCTTAAATGAAATGTGCAGATAAAACTACGTCGCCTAGTATTCTTTTTGTTGCCTTAATCGATTATTTGCGGGCTTGCTTTTAGGAGGTGAAAGTTTTAAGCAAAACACTAATTAAGTCGGAATAAAAAAGTAAAGGTATTGTCATTTCCTCAAAAATACGTTAGTAAAAGCCTTTTATCGTATTACAATCGTTGAACGTGTAAGAAAAATAAAAATAGAATTGCACCTATAAGGCCTGTGTTGTTTTTCCTCCAAGTGACTATATATATCGCGAGAGTCACGTGACCTTTTGGAGTCTCAATAGTAACATAGTGACTTACTAGTCACGTATGCACACCACATATCGCCGCCCACGTGTGCAACTGTACGCATATGTGTAACTATGTACTATATTGGTATGTAACTTTTTGCCATGTGTAAATGCGTATACTGTTAACTGTGTACAGTTCATATTACTACAGTATTACTGTATAAGTGTATACATAGTGTACATCCAATGGTATCAATTACGCATGCAAGTTCAACTGCACTGTAAAAAATGCTGTTGTAAAATTATTAGCGGATAGTAACTTTTTTTACTATCCTGAGCGCAGTGATTATGGTATCTGACAGTAAAAATTATGTTTTGAGCATCGTATAATTTCACTAGCAATGTATTTATTTTACTAGCTGCATGATAAATACAATCAGCTTTTAAAACTACAAGACGATGGAGATTCTACGTTCAGATAGTGGTAATACGTTTAACATCCTTCGGAAAAATACGAGATGATAGTAATACTGCGCTCCGATAGGAGAAGTACATAATACAAATAAGACGAGATAGGAAAAATTATACCTAGTATTAAAGTTGCATGCAGCTATTACTCTTTATGGGGGTAAGGGAACCTCGCATTGACTGCAATTTACATATATGTGTATTTCTACCTAATTTACAGTTCCTGCTTTAAGATCTTGCACTGGCATCGTTAATTGTGATAAGAATTAAAAGGAAATTTCTCATCAGTGCTCTTACAAATTTATTATCAGTAAGTATTAGGTATATTGTATGTATAGCGAAAGCATTTAAGTAAGTAAGCACTTTTAAGGTTATGTATCATTTCATCACATCGTGAGTATACACCAATAGCAAGATATTTTGGATCTCTACAAATCATCAGGTTTCTTAATTGTGATGAAAGTGGCAGTTGGTTAAGATTTTCGACCATTATATGTTATGTTAACAGTACATTTGAATTCATGTAGCTTAGTGTTTATATTAATTTAACAATTTTTGTAATAAAAAAAAAAGTTTGTAAAAAGCTACTTAAATATTTAAAATTAAGTTTTGTTGAAATTTTAAAACAAGAATCAGTAAATTTATGAACCTGTGCAGAACTATAAATATTATTCAGACACAGTAATAAAGATATTTATATAAATGTGAAAGTCATACGTGTGTGTATATGTACATATATATATGTATATATTCCCCATCAAAAATGGTCCAACGCGCCCGAAAATATTTCACTAACAAAATATTTTTAAAATATAAGTAATTTTGTCACCTACCATTATCTCTGATGTCTTTATGTACAATTTTGGTAATTCTGCTCGTCGACAGTTTTTGTTCATCCACTAAAAATTAACCAAAGTTACGATCAATAATCATTCAAATGAAATACATCGTATACTCTATTCACCTTCTTCTCTCGTAGCTGCATTGACACATTGCATTATTAGCTCATCTCCGGATGTATCGTCATGCAAGAGTCTAAGTACTGTAACCAGTACTTTTATAAAAAAAAGGAATATAAAACACGATTTATACAGATAAAAATAAAAAAAACTTGCAGTAACATCATAATCAATCTTTTGCCAGCGAGTCCTTATTGTCAATTCTTCGTTTGACTGCTTTCACAACTGTTTCGAGAATCACTGTGTTGTTAAAAACGTTCTCTTGTACAACTTTTTAACTAATACATTTATCGACAACAATCCTAAATCTTGACTCCACTCACTACCACACATTGTACGCATGTGCGGTTCGTAAACATTCGCAATACGCAACAAACACCTAATAACGCAATTTAAATCAGCTTTGGTAATACCCTCCATAACGATTAGTATTATACAAAGAGAAAGAAAATACTGTGAGCTAGCGGGTCACAGAGTATGATATTTACAGCACATAGCACGATTGACATATTCACTGAGAACAGTTTTTTACATTTTATATATTCGATGAAAGAGAAAAAATACGGATTTTGGATTCTATACGAATGATCAAATACCTTACGTGATAATTTTACACCGTGTGAGTTGTACAAACGTACACGCGCACGTATGTAACTTGAGACTTCTGAAATGCATTTTTTATCACACGATATTTATTGAAAAGAAAACTACGACTTTCGCAAGTTTTGGTATTTTATTCGGGCAATCGAATGTCTTACTTCATAGAATTGTTCATTCTTACGCAAAAAGGGTCTCTTATTATTTTTATCTATGTATACTTATATAATGTTCATTTTACAGTCGTGTGCACACGCGCGCGCGCGCGTACGTATTTTTAAACGTCTGGAACCCTGGACAGACTGTTTCGATGAAAGTCTTGTACGACACGAACATTATTAACAGAAAAAATATGATTTATACAATTTTTGCGTTTTATACCTTACAATAGAATATTGTTCTATGATGAGTTCAACAGAAAGATCGTATGTCACAAGAAATCGTATCATTAAAGAAAGTCGACAACGGTATCCATTTTCTCGTAAAAGACTCAATAAGCTGATTACAGTTTTTTTGATTTCTACAATGCAGTCGCCACTCTTAGGTATCATACAAAGAGACAAATGTTCATATGTGTCTTGTGAATAAATTGTGCTGACTATGAAACTGGAAGTTACAACGTATTGTTACGATGTGTACTACCAGGTTAGTCGACAATATGCTTCCGGAGGATAAGGAACCTTTGGAAGCTGAGACTATTCCGCATAGTAATGTTATAAACGAAAGTGCGCTCTACCCGCAGCCTGATCCGAATTTTCAAAAGATTTTATGGTCACATCGTAAACGCCGTTACCTGTTTATTAATTTTAACACTCAATTAACGTAAGTACTCTCATACCCACGATAATTGAACCACCTTTGTACACAATATAGTTTTATAGAAGGTTAGTGGGGTCAAATGAAGTTTTCAGCAATGAAAATTCAGACTGTATGTAATTAGACTGCATGTATTCAGACTGTCGGCAATGAATGTAGAGGATTAAACAATGCCAATTGGTTGTGATAAGATTAAACAAAAAATGTTTTTCTTTAAGGCTTAAGAAAAAATGGAAAAAATGGTAAAACACGGTTTTAAGTATAGAAAATAAGCAATAAGCCTTAAAAAAATTTATATACGTATAAGTAGGCGTAAAAAAGAAATAAAATAAATAATATACGGTTAATCTCAAGTGAACCATTGGTTTTCCTGCAAAATTCAAAAATGCTCGTTTTTTGAGCCAATATTTAAGAAATTTATAACTTTCTTCTGCATAAAAATTAAGAACTAAACTTTGTTGGAGTTGTAGCGTTAGTAATATTTAATAACCACACTTAATTTCAGAAAAATAAGGTAGATAGTTTTTGCAAACTGTAGCTAATTGCAAAGGAAGGTAAACGGCCTAAGAAAAAGTGTTTACAACGTTGGATGTAATTTTTTTGCGAAATCATATTCTTCAATACTTACTCTTCAAGTTTAGCTGTGGTTTGCAAAAACTATCCATCTGATCTTGCTACAATTTGGTATGGTATTAAAAATGACTAAGGCTACAAGTCTGCCAAAGTTAAGCCCTTAACGTTTATGTAGAAGAGAGTTATTGATTTCTTAATACTGGCTCAAAAAACAAGGTTTTTTGCATTTGGCATGGAAACCACTGGACCAACTGAGATCAACCGAAGCTTATTTTGTTTGTCTTTTTTCCACTCATACTTCTATATACGTCCGGCTTCTATAATAAGGGCGCTACTATGGGCACTGAGCACTTAGGAAAGGTACAAGGAAAGAGATGGGAGGCCACCCATTACAGAAGGGGGGTAGGGGGAAGTTAGGCAATTCTCGCTGCAAGAAGGTTGCCTAAGCCCTCTTCGAGGAGCATTGCGTAGTGAAAAAGCACATGTAAAAAATCACAGAGGTACTTGCCTGAAAAGTCGCACTGACCGGGAAACGAACCACGGTCTCCCGCGTGCCAATCCATGACCTAGCCGACCAAGCCACCGCGCGCTCTCTCTATATATATATATATTGTAACACGTTAGCCAGGGATTACGACTAACGTGTATTTGTTTTGTTTCATAACTTTATCGTGCGTATGTAAAATTTTTGAGAGGAAAGAGAAAACACAAAAAAAACAACACGTGCTACAGTAACAGCGTTTTCCAATAATGGCCGCTGGTGTGCGAGAAAAGCAGCCAGAGTTCGGTGCTGTGTAGCTGGCAGCCATTGTTAAATAGAAGAATCGTGTGATGTATTGACTGTGTGTAAGTGAAGGAATTTGACCAGTAACTAACATCAGTTTTAGTGAACAAAACGTAGTTTATTGTAATGAGTTACACTAGTTTTAGATATACAGGTTTTAAGTTAAATTTTCTTAAGCACTTAGCCTACATGAAGTAATTAAAAAAATTAAGAGAGCAAGAAGAAACAAAAATAAAATAAAGAGAGGGAAGAAGAAAAAAAAAAGAAAACAAAATTATTGGGGGTGGCAGGGGTAATCGCGTGCCTGCTCGGCAAGGAACTCCCACCGTTCTTTGAGCCAAGATTCCCGGCATTTCGGGCACTGAGCTAACGTAACGTTCTTGGTACGGCACCGATGGCAAAATTTCTACATCCTGGCCCAGCGACAGTGTGCATACTTATGTGACCCAGTGTGCGACCCAACGCATCCCCAGCATTCAGAGTTATGGGCTGGTTCTGGTGTTGAGGACCGCTCTTCCATCGGGACTGGAGAGGGATTTCGGGTGCTTGCAACTGGCGGACGTGGAATGTTGTCGGGCCACGTTACGGTCATCGAAATGAGTGCTGGGATAGGGGTTTGATTGTCTTGACCATGGACGGTTGGCGCTTCGCAGCTCATGCCCTCTTGAGCAGGCCCTGCCTGGACTATCGCCTCTACCCCTGGATCGCCAACCTCGCCTTCGCCAGTCGAGCTCGCCCCCTCGTTCCTGCTTTGATGTTCATGCGATGGCCTGGTTGCCTCCTCCATTACCAGATCCAGTACTGATTCTGGCTGCTCCCTGATGGTGCTGAGGGGAAGCAGAAACGTCAGATCAGGATGTCTTAGCTACACTATCCACTCCCCGGGATCGCAGTCGTCTTCTCCAATCGCTTGTACCAAGGACATAGGGTTGGTCGGTCGCTGTTGCCTTTGCTGCCTTTCCCACCTTATACGCTGCCTGTCCCTCACCTTGTCCAGGTGTGGGAGTGGGGTCATTTTCCAGGGGGTGGGAATCCATCCTCTCCCTGGGGCGAAAGGGTGTTGTTCCACCTCTTTTTCCACAATTGGCTCCTAGTAGAGTGCTTGCACCCTTGGGTCTTGTCGCTGGCTGACCAGCCATGACCACCTTGACTTCGTGTTTTTGGGTCGCATTTTCTGTAAGGGTTATAGGTATCGTTAGGGGTGGGGTATATCTTTTTATGTCTAATGTGTAATTTAACGGTTTTCCTGGTGTCTATGTCTTTAACCTCTATTACCACTTCCGACAAAATCTGAACTATCGCACATGGGCCTTCAAACTTTGGGGCTAATTTCGCTGAAAATTTTAACCCAGCTGAAGACAGTACGTGATTTTTCCGTAATACTAGATCTCCTACTTGGAACTGTTCGGGTTGATGACTTTTATTATAATATTTTTCTTGGCGAGTCCTAGCTTCGTCAAGATGTTTCTCAGTTAAGTCCCTAATGAAAGCTAGTCTCTGTATCCGATTCTCCCAATTCTTAGTATTCCTCCTGTCTAGTTTATTCCCATTCATAGATTTGGTCGTCAGTTTTATGGGCGACGGGTTCCTACCAAAGTTTAGGAAAGCTGGGGAAATTTTGGTGGATGCGTTCTCCATAGTGTTTATCGCGAAGGCAAATTCGTGGAGATGGGCGTCCCAAAGTTGATGGTCTTTATCCAAAAAGAAATTGATTGTTGGGTTAAGCATTCGCATAAATCTCTTAGCAGGATTCACCTGCGCGTGGTACGGTGGTATTGTCGTATGTTCAACACACGAGTTGGCGTACATTTCTTTCATCTCCTTATTTATAAACTCAGTCCCATTATCTATGAGTATGTATTTAGGAGTTTCCTACCGATTGAAGATTAGGTCCTCGAAGGCTTTTCTTACATTCTTTCCGTCTGCTTTGCGTACAGGTCGCAATTCCACGTACTTTGTGAAAAGATCTTGAAAAACTAGGACGTATCGGTTTCCGATTTTAGATGGTGATTGTGGCCCGAGTATGTCAGCGGCCACGACCATCCAGGGCTGCTCGATACTTCTTTTCCCCATCAGGCCTGCTGGAGCCTGCTGTAGAACCTTATTCTTCTGGCATTCCTGGCACGCCCTAACATATTTCACGACATCATGGTAACATTCCGCCCAATAGTAGTACATGATCAGCCGCAAATAGGTCTTGTCGACTCCCAGATGTGCAGCCTGAGGCTCTGCATGAGCTTCCTGTAGTGCTATACACCTCACTTCTTCTGGAATCACAATTTTTTATGCATGGAGATCTAGCATTATGGGGTCTATTAAGGTATTCGGTTTGTGATACCATAATTTGCCTTCAGAAATTTTCCAGTTAGAGAATTTGTAGGAAGTCCGTTTCACTGAATTTATACGCCTTTTGTACCAAGAATCTTCCGTAAGGGTACCTTTCCCAATGCCGCTACTTGGCCTTTGTATGCTCGCGACAACGCGTCTGGAACTTGGTGCAACTTTCCCTTCTTATGAACGAATTCCACATCATATGCCTGCAACGTAGTATTCCATCGGGCTAGTCTACCTACTGGATCCTTGAGTTTGTTTAACCATAAAAGGCTACTATGATCGGTTATCACTGTAAAACTTTCTCCCTATAAATATCCTTTAAGGCGGTCTATCGACCAAAGTACTGCTAGGCATTCTTTTTCCGTTACCGTATAATTTCGCTCGGCTTTACTTAAGGTCCTGCTTACATAGCAAATAGGATGTTCTTCTCCGTCAACCTCCTGCGTAAGTACACCTGCAACTGCATAATAACTGGCATCAGTTTGTAATACGAACGGTTTTGAAAAATTAGGCCTTGCAAGTACCGGGGCTTCGGTTAAGGCCTGTTTTAACTTCTCAAATGCCTTTTCCTGATCAAGAGATCATTCTCATCTGATATCCTTAGACATAAGTTTCGTTAGGGGTACTTTAAGTTTAGCTAGTCCATTGATGAAGCGCCCATACCAGCCCACCATACCAATAAACCGCTTGAGTTGCTTTAAGTTTGATGGAGCTGGATATTCAACGATTGGTTTGAGCTTATCTGGGTCAACCCGTAATCCATATTTATTGACTTTACATCCCAAAAATTTTACCTCGGCACATCCAAACTCCGATTTATCACGATTTATCACTAGGTTGGCTTCCTTAAGAGCGTTCAGAACAATTTTAAGCCATTTCTTATGCTCATGGAAGTTCTCCGTCACGATTATGATATCGTCCATATATGTATAGACATAGGGCTCCCATTCTGTTTTAATTATTTTGTCCATGATTGCTTGAAAGGTGGCCGGCGCATTCGTGAGGCCATAAGGCATCCGTATATACTGATAGAGACCTCTACCTGGCACTGCAAAGGCTGTCAGCTCCTAGCTGTCATCGTCCAACAGTATCTGTTGATAGGCTTTGCTAAGGTCGATCTTTGAAATCACTTTTGCCTTGCGAAGCTTGTCGAGGATATGATCTATCAGGCGCATCGGATATGCACTCTTCTTGGTGACTTCATTTAACTTCCTGTAGTTGATGCAAAATCGAAATTTTTCGTTAGCTTTTGGGGCCAGTAACAGACAGCTGTACCAAGCGCTTTCTGACTCCTCGATGATGTTTTCCTGTTTAATTCTCTCAATCTCATAATATGCTACCTGCAACACCTTAGGTGCATATCTACGTGGCCTTTGTTTGATTGGTGCTAGACCTTGTACATCTATTCGGTGTTTGTCTACGGTCGTGACGCCTAGCTTTTCGGGACGTGGTGGTATGTGTTTATCCAAGAGTTGGGCCAATTTGTCGAGTTCCTTAGGGGACAGGGAATGTAGTCCTTCAATTGCTGCTGTAGCTGGGAGACAAGTGGTGTCTCCCACTATTGGATAGAATTTTTCCCATGTCAATTGATCTTGAGTCCAGGAGTCCGTGCCGTAATCAATTTGGAATTTGAATTGACGTAAGAAATTGATACCCAGGATTGCTTCATATTTCAAACCATCAGCCAATCCAAACTCGATTGAATCCTTTATACACCCTATTTTTAAGTTAACTTTAATGGTGCCTTGTAGAGAAATAGGTATACCATTTGCTACTGTGACCGTAGACTGGCATGGATTAAATTTCTCCAATCTTTTCGAAAAATTATTACCTAAATAACAATGCGCCGCCCCACTATCAATCAACGCGAATACCCTTGTCCCATTAATACTCAAGTTGAAGAAGTTCCTTGGTTCGCTGTTCAATGATAAAATTTCTAGTACTTCGTCAGCACTTGTAAGTTCACACGGACTTATTTTGTTGCCAACTAACCTAACCTTTTCGTTTGGCGTTGTGCCGTTATCCTCTGATAACTGCCACCCCGAACGCCTGCTTTGCAATATGGGGAATATGCCGTCACTATATATTCTTAAGCCTATCAGATGCATCCTTTTTACCATCGTGCTGACACATTTTCCTAAATTAATCATACCTGCCAAAATTTTATCAGTTCGCTCTTACTCAACGGAGACTGCACCCCGTGCTCTCTTTAGGAACTCTTTTTTCATTAAGTTGCCTAACGTGCACCCCCAAAGTATGTGTAGAAGAATCCACCATAACTTTCCTATTACCAGCGGGCCCTTAGCGCATACTACTAAAAACGTATCAACTAAACTATTTACATCCTCCTTAACTTCAATCGATTACCTATGTGCGGGTTGTGCTCGAGCCGGTTGTCAGTTCGGAGAAGTAGCACCGACTTCTAACGCGTCCCCTCCTGGAAGTTTCCCGACCTCGGAGCATCACAATTTTTACATTATACACGCTTGTTACTGATCTTCCCACACTTCCAACAGTAGATGGCTTCAGGGCAATCTCTGCGCTAGTGTCCAGTTTACTTGCAAATGAAGCACGCGCTCGTTTTTTCGCCCTTTTGACCCTCCCTGCTGAAGGTGTTTTCTTTAAGACTCCGCTCTGCCACTGGGTTTGTCTGTGCATTAACTTGGTTCGGCTGATCGTTTTTACTACTCATGGTAGATGATCCCACACTTTTAATTGCACTTTGAGCACTACTTGTATTCACTAACGATTCCACTATCACTACTTTTCGGTTGGATCCTTGTCGGCGAGGTTGGTAGGCGGCAAAGGGGAAGAGAGATTCTTCGGGTCCGGAAGGGGGTCGATAGTCCTTGTCCTGACTCCTAATTAACTCCACCTCTTTTCTCAATATGAGGAAATCTGTGAAGTTCCGTATGTGAGTCCTATTTATTCGACCTTGGTAACTCGGGTGCAGGTTTCTATTTGCACGGTTGACTTGTTGCTCCATACTGCGGAGGATTTACTTGATCCATGAGAGTTCTGATTTTTGACAGGTAGGCCACCACGACCTCATTTGGTCCTTGCATGCGCCTATCGATCTCTCTTAACAGTCGTTCCTGCAACTCCCCAATACCGAATTGTAAATTGTAAACGGAAGGCATTTGCCATTTCCCAGATCAATCTCCACAGAAATTTCTTCCTACGGAACCAGTGGTTTGCTTCCACGTCTAATACCGCTGACAAGGTTCTCATGACATTTTCTATTATCAATCCATACGTCAAAGTATACTAGCACAGTTTTGTTATGAATCCTTCCGGATCTTCCCTACTTGCGTTTCGAAACTCTATCCCCCATTTGTAAAATATATTCACAGTCTGCAGCTCTTGCCGAAAATCTGTATTGCTTCGTTGCCTGTTTACTTGTTGTATATTGTCTATTTGATACAAATTCGGCTGTCTATACACCTGTTGATTTCTTTCATAATCTGAAGAGTTTCTCCTTAAGGTGTCATAAGTACGTACGGGAGGGGGTTGGGGCATCCCTTCCAAGGAGTAGTTTTTTACATCTTGTCGTCGTTCATCCACACCCTCTAGGTGGATGGACGGCAACAATAGACTTGGATTCACACCATGTTTCTCTCGAAGAGCGCTGTGTGGATCATTTTGGAACGTGTTCGGCTAAAGGGACTGCTGATGAGTTCTCCGTAATTGATGGATTGTCGATTGGGCTTGCGGATGTAATCCGCTTCTCACTCAATTCCCTTGTTCTTAATCTCCCCTCTCCTAACAACTGACTCCTCAACTCCTGGTCATAACGTTCTATCTGTGCCCTTCTGATATGAAAATCCTCCGTGAGTAAGTCTTGCGGGTTGGCGTTGTGGGTTCTATTTGGATTGAGTGCGCTGTGTGCCTGCCCTTGTTCCGCTCGTGGTTCATCTGCTAATCTTAGCAGCGATAATTGATCTTGTAGATTCCTTTTAAGCTGTTGTCTAACCACATTTTCATTAGTACTCCTATGTGTATTTAAATTTCCTCTTTTCTCCCGTTCGTCAGTGGTATTCAATTGAAATATTGCCCGACGTCTATCCCTGTCATTTATTTGCGGTAAGGGTGGGTGGGGCAATTCTAGTCTACCTGTTAGATATAGTTGATCCTCTAAATTAGACCATCTAGTTGTTGGGCTGTTGTAATATCGTCTTAATTGATATCTTATTAGCCTATCCCTTATTTCTTCAGGTGGTCCTAGGTACACTAGATTACTGTTCTTCAAATACTGTCTTACATGCTATTCTGGTAGCAATTCAACTATTCGCCTAATTACTTGCCCCCCCGTTACTGGGTCTAATGTTGCTAATTCGTCCCGCAATTTAAAACTCGCATTAAAACTAAAATCCAAATCACTGTTATTAAATCTCATTGCTATATATTGTTTAAAAACTGCAGGGGGCAAGAAAAGACAAGTTTTAAAAAATGTTGTGCTACGTTATAAAGAAGAAGAGGAAAGAGAAAGAAAGAGAGAAAAAAAATGAAATAAAGAAAATAAAACCAAAATATTAAATGTACAATCAAGGGATGGGGACTAAAATTTTATAGCTAATGTAGAGACTAAAAAAAAAAGAAATTTAGAATTTAGAAGAGAAAACTAGAATTAAAAATTTAAGTGCAAAACAAATAAAAAGAGACCAGGGAGATAAAGATATTTTTTTTTTTTTTTTTTAAATAACACTATTTACCTATATTTTTTTTAGAACGAAGTTCTTTATGTCGCGTACTCGGGGGGCTGGAATTTTAAAACCAACAGATTTTATGAAACGGAAGTGCCCTACCAGAGGTCACTTCCTCTTAAGTTTCCTCCCTTACCCCGTCCCCCTCACTAACAGTTCACTATACACTTCCCCTCACCCGAAATTCATATTTCATCTCTCGACCTCATGCATATGAGCGCTGCCAATTCTAAGAACTCAGTTTCTTGTACTTACCGTTTGGTTCGTAACTATAATATTTCATTTTCATATGCATTCACTGATAATTCATTTAACTAATGATCAATTATTTATTTAATTATTTCTTACGTAGCGTGCTTGGGGGCTTATTTTGAAAACAACAGATTTCCATAAAACAAAAGTCGCTTACTCGAAGTTCCTTAATTCTAAAAACAAATTGTTTTTTAAATAATGAATCTAAAAAAACAAAAAATTAAAGTAGCATGAATATGATTATGCAGATTAAATTAAATAAGGCGCGTTATTACACATTAAATATTAGTATTTTATGCATTTGATGCATAAAATACCAACCGATTTTTTTCAAACCTGATGTTTTTTTTGCATTAAAATAATGCTAGTAATTAATGTTTTAAATAAATTATGTAATAAATAAATTATTAAAATGAACACATACAATACAGTTGAAGAACGTGATTTTTAAAGGGGCTTATTTTGAATTCGACTAACAAATTATGTAACAATGTCACATAATCATATAAATATAGTTAATTATTAAATCAATAACAAAAAAATTATGTAAGATCATAAAACATATATATTTTAAGTTACATATCATTTTTATGGTTTTTAAGGGCGCTTATTCTGAATTTGATAAACAAATAATGGCAAAATGTTATTAAGTAATTATATAAAAAAAAAAATAAAAATTGTATTGATTAGCTATACAACTGCAAAAAAAATAAGTAAGAAAAAAGATTTTTAAAAAAGTTAATGAAATAGATATGAATTTAAAATGAAACGAAATAAACAAAGACATGAATAAATACAATAGAATGAAAAAAAATGAAATAAAAAGGGGAATGAAAAAAAAAAAAATTAACATTTTCATCCTGGTATAACGTTAAAGACCTTTGTGTCTAAAGCACCTTTTTTAGCAGACTTAGTTGTTGTGGTAATCTCAGGTAGAGACATTGGTTTGTTATGTTTGACCGTCAGAGACTGTCCCTTTGCCTCAAGCTTATTTTTCCCTTATATCTGTTAGATTCTCTTACCACAGACGTGTTGAAGAGAATCGGCGATTCCTGGTTGAATATAAGGTCGTCAGTCAATGGGGTTCACAGCCTTGCGATGAACAACTCCACTTGTGACATCTGCCAGTTAATGACTGACTTGGTTTAATAGTAGCCGGCTTTACATAGTCTTTTAGTCAACGAATTGTTTCGGAAAATGGTAGTAAAAATGTATTTGTTGGCAAGGTAGTTTAAACTTAGGTAGTCCTTGAAATAACCGATGAAATCCTTTACCTTGAGATGAATACCTTTTATCTAGGTATGCTGTTGGGATGACCACTAAGAACAGAGCCGTTGTGGCTGCCTGTACCCTTCAGGGCTGTCTTTCCTGGCTTTCATTTGAAGTAGAAAAGTTTTTGATGGCACTAGGCCGGATGGTTGAACAGCCACAAAACTCTGAGGTGTTGGATCAGATTGTGCTTGGGCTAGACACGTCTCCTGGTATCCCACTGGAGATGTTGACGATTCGATCACCTATTTTTACGTGGCACTCAGTTATCTTGGCAATCCTGGCCGATTTATTTCGTTTGCCTATAAAAAAAAGATGTCATTGGTAGCCAAGATTTCCAGCTGTACGACAAACAAATCTGTTCTTGGTGTACCGCCGTTGAATGACTATGATAATCGACAACTCAATGGGGTATTTTATAACCACTCTTCACTATCTTTGATTGCGAGTGGCTTTAATTTCACCTTCACGCTACCTAGAGGATTCTACTGAACTAAATCTTAAAGCTAGCGTATTTTAGCAAAACTTTGAGATTATTTATCGCTAATGTTATTAACTTTTTCAAGAAAAAACTATGCGAAAACCATCTCGGAATTATCAAGAATCAGTATGCAAAATCCAAAGAAAATCGTTTCAGTAGTCTTCGTGGTTAGCGATTCCAACGGTTTTAGCGACTTTGCCTTATATATAAGTAAGATATTTACCTACACCAGTATATGCATGCTTAATCAATACTATCACGTTTTTATACATACCAGTATGTAAACGTGAAAGTATACGTACTTGTTTGCTGCCAGTCCAAAGCCTGGAATAAATATGACGAAAAAAATAGTATTCGTTTGAAAGCGTATTCTATACCACTTAAATTACTAGAAACTAACTAGACATGTATCAATACCAATATCAGTAGTAAAGTCCAATCTTAAAGACCGGGACACAACTTGGCACGTGGGTTTAAAGACAGGGACCAAACTTGGCTTTTTTTTCCAGTCGGGGGGCAATTCAAAAATAGCCATGTTGTTGAGGTTTTGAGCTCTAATAATTATTTCGAGGTTATTGTCAAAACCGTTAGTAATTATATAAAATAAAATTAGAACCGACCAAATCTCTTTACAGTGAAAACTTCTTGAGGCGCGTTGGACGATTTTGGATGGGGAAAAACTCTTGGTTTTGCGTCAGATCACTCTTATTTAAAAGCAAGGCGATCCTTGCAGAGAGTCGTAAGTGAGCGCAAGATAATGAAGCGGAGGCGGGGGTGGTAAGAGGAGAGGGGAAGCCTGCTCTGTATTGGCCAGCGGTAGAGAAGGAGAGAGTAGCTTGTTGGTGCAGTGGAGTGCGGTGAGGTACGGTCGTGCCGTCAAAAACTAAGTATTCTCTCCTTGGATAATGGCAGCCGCTTGCAGCGCACATACTGCGTATTTAAATTTTGAATCAGACCGCATATGTGTGTGTCAATGGTGTACGTATGGTACGTAACTACTAACTACCTTACTAGTGTAACTACATACTATATTGGTATACAGCTTTTTGCTATGTGTCAATGAGTATACTGTTAACTGTTTACACTTATACAGTGCCTGTTACAGTATTACTGGACAAATGTATATTAAATGAGTGTACATCCAATAGTACCAATACCAATTACCCATGCCAGTTCTATAGTTGAACTTCAACTGCGTAGTTGCACACGTGCGAGGCGATTTGTTGTGTATATACGTGACAAGTAAGTTACTAGTAGTGACTAAGATCCTATAAACTGTACTACTGTACACGTACGCACATATATACATGTTTGCAATTAACTGTCGTCACGTCGTCACTCTTCGTTATTTATTAAATTATGCTTTATTATATCTCACATTATACTAAAATTATTTTAACTTATAAAGGTATGATTTAATATTTAATTGCAAGTTTAATTACCTGAATCTTTTCCATAAACAAATTTATTAGTAGTGATTAATAATTATTCTACAAATTATTTAATAGCCTCCTCAGAAAACTTAATTATTTATAAAAAAAAATCGAAATACCACTTTTTTTTAGCTAAATATTTAGGGTTCCTGCTGGAAAATCAATTTAATTATTTACAAATTGCATGTCGAAGACTCCAAATGAATTTATTGTTTATTAAAAAATGATAATAAGCGTACATCGGACGTAAATTGTCTACGTTCGTGAATGAATTTTTTCTTACTCCTCAGTATCGGTCGTAGTAAAATTTAAAACGAATACTTTCATGACAAATCGCATAATTTTCAGAACTTCCAGCTTAAGGAATACCTGTATTATCGTGTAATAAACTTTATAGTTCATTATTCAAAGTACGTATAATGAAGAGATGGGCATATTATAATACACATCATCACGGCCTACATAATTATATAAATGCCATAATTTTAAATTACTTATGTAATGTATGAGTGAGAGTATGAAAGCGCAGTCAATCGCGATGCATGTCATTCAACCGTCTGGCGACTATAGTGTAAGAGTGTAGAGCGATGGTAAGAGAGCGCCGTACCTTCCCTTATATATATATATTTTTTTTTTTTTTTTATATTATAGTGCTCTACGTCCGGCTCCTTTTTAATAAGGGCACTACTATGGGCACTTAGCACTTGGGAAAGGGACAAGGAAAGGGATGGGAGGCCTCCCCATCACTGGGAGGGGGGTAGGGGGAATTAGGCAAATTTGCTGCGAGAAGGTCGCCTAAACCCTCCTCGAGGAGCATTGCGTGGTGAAAAAGCACATGTGAAAGACACAGAGGTACTTTGCCCATAAAAGTCGCACTGGCCGGGAATTGAACCACGGTCTCCCGCGTGCCAATCCACGACATAGCCGACCGAGCCACCGCGCGCTCTCTTATATATATATGTACGTGTATACCGACATGATCGTCGCGCACCAGAGCTCAGACCCGACTCAGCACTGCACTAGTCACAACGTGCCTCTTCCTGTGTCTTACTATCCTAGTTCTGAGTGTACTTAATAAATACTAATAATAATAACTATACCTTGATTGTACATCATTTATATTCACAAGTTCGTATACTAGAACTTGTTTCAAAAACAGTAAATAATTTGGATAGCCACTAATTTATTTCAGAACTCAAGTAAAAATACAATTCGTAGCTTTAAGTTTTCACTTCTGTTGGCAATCCCATAACTGCCCACTCGTTTTTTTACGTATTTACTTTTTAAGATGCAGAAAACAGTAATGAATCTACTACCAGTACTAGCAGTTTTTTTTTTTTTTTGTGGAGGGAGAGGAAATGCATTGAGACACACCGCAGGGACAGCGGTAGTGTGGGACTCGGTGAATTTTTTTTTTTATTAGACCACCCATACCCACTAAAACCCCCCCCCCATGCCGCGTGGCTTCTGATCCACCCCGGAACCGCGTTAGCATTCCTTCAGGATGGAGCCACCAGGGAGACCATCGCGTCTCACAGCATAAACGAGCTAACTCGCCACCATTCGCTAGTGTTGCGACCTAAAGGGCAGCCTTGGCTTCCCGCGCAGCGGCTTTCTCCTCTTCCTTCTTGCGACGGACCACTGACCCGACGTAACTGTCCACCGCCTTCCATCTCTCTTTGGTGCAAATCATCTCAGAGATGATGTTTTCGGAAGTGGGTGTCACGCTGAGCTTGTCCACTAGTTATTGGTGCTCACGGTACGATCTCTCGCACTCGAAAAACGTGTGTTCGACGGTATCAACCACAGCGGGGCAGTAAGTACATCTGGGGGATGCTTTCACCGCCACGCGATGGAGATAGGCATCGAACTGACCATGCCCAGAGAGGAACTGAGTGAGGTAATAATTCACCTCTCTGGGCCCTCTCTCCACGCATGGTCGCAGGTTCAGGATCAGCCGATGTGTCCATCTACCCACACGAGCCTGATCCCACTTCTGTTGCCACGTCGTCAACGTTTCCGCCCGCCTGTCGCCATCACTTTTGTCGCCGGAGCCCAGGAATTTCTTTCACCGCTCCAGCGCAAACAACATGACGGGAATCGTTCGTGCTTTCACCATAATAGCAGCAGAGGAAACCGTGTGGTAGGTGGAAGCGATCCTTAGAGATCCAATGCGCTGCACCGAAACGAGGCGCTCTCGGACGTCCCATTTCGCAACCACATCCGCCCATACCTCCGCGCCGTACAGCAGTATCGAGCTGGAGACCGACGCCAGAAGCCGTCTTTTGGCCTCTCGTGGGCCCACAACGTTCGGCATTAACCGTGTTAGCGCTCCCGCAACCTTGGCGGCTTTGTCGGCTGCTCTCTTGCTGTGCTCGCAGAAGGTGAGCTGTGAGTCGACCCACACCCTCAGGTAGCGCACAACCGAGCTTGCGCAGATTGCCTCACCCGAAACGTTCAGGCGAAAGTCCCCCCCGAACCACCGTTACGTGATAAGGACGACCATCTCTGTCTTATCGATCGCAAGTTCTAAACCGTGATCTCGCAGCCACTCCGACACTATCGCGATCGTCCACTGAATCTTGCGCTCAGCCTCCTCTCGGGATCTTGCCGTGACGTGCAGTGCTATGTCATAAGCAAAACCCGTCAGCTTGACCCCCGGAGGCATTTCAAGGCGCAAAAGTTCCTCGTAGACCAGGTTCCATAAGTCAGGGCCAAGGGTGGAGCTCTGTGCGACTCCCAACGTCAGGCGCCTCTCTCTCGGTCCATTCTTCGTGTCGTACTGGAGTATACGATCCTGAAGATAGCTATCCAGTATCTTTCTAAGGTATTCCGGTACATTCTGGCGCCTCAAAGCCCTCATTATGTTGGACCATTCAGCCAAGTTGAAAGCATTTCTAACGTTGAGAGTCACCAAGAGACACAGACGCTTCTCGTCTTATGTGAGGGTTTCCATACCTCCCTAACCGACTTAAGGACCTCAGCCACAGCCATGACCGTCGATCATCCCCCTCAAAGCCCATACTGATTATCCGAGAGACTGACTTCCCCTCTTAGAAGAGTTCATATTAGCCTCTCGAGCATTTTCCCGGTATTATCCAGCATGCACAAAGGTTGGAGCGACGACGGGACCAAGGGGCGTGGTTGACCCTTGTCCAAAAGGACAAGCCTTTGGATCTTCCACCGCTCGCCAAGTCCGTTGCGCAAAGACGCATTAAACATGTCCAGCAACACGTGTGGTTCTTCCGCGGCTATGACCTTGAGGACTTCGGAAGGCATCCCGTCCAGTCACGGAGCCTTGCGGCCTGGCAACTCCGATACCACCGACCTCAGTTCATCGAGGGTAAAGAGAGGCACCTCGCCCACACTTATGTCTTCCCGCCTCCTCTCGGAATGCTCCGGAAAGAGACAAGACACCACCCTCTCCAAGAAGAAAGGCTCCATTGGCACCACCGGATCCGAGCCACGCAGTCTTTTTAGTGCGATTTGGTAGCCCAGGCCCCACGTATCTTAATCTACATCAGCGATGAGTTCGCGCCAGTATCGGTTTTTGCTAACCTTGATCTCCCCCACCAGGATACTTTTTGCTTCCATGTACGCGGCAACAGCAACCCCCGCGTGTTTGTGATCTCTGTGTCACTGTGCAATATGGCGTAGGCGCTGCGCCTTTCTGCGCAGGTTGGCAATTTCTTCGTTCCACCAGTAGCACGAACGCCGGCCCCGCCTGGCGGTTCTTTTGGACATACACGTATCACACCACTCTTTGACACGTCTCATGGTAACTCCTACAAGAGCCTCAACTTCCACCGAATTGGTGATCTTGGATATATTGGCGGGAGGGGGCGCACTTATCATGGCTTCCCGCAACAAATCTTGATTGAGCTTTGCCACGTTCCACCCGGTTGCGCGCCCTCGAGGCACTCCTCACAAGTTTGCACCATATTCCTCATTAATTATGAAGCTGACATGTTGATGATAACTAGCCGTATAGTCCTCCAGAACCTGCCAGTCGGACACCCGCGCCGCCATTTATGACGACGCTAGTGTAAGGTCGATGATCGTGCCCCAGTTTTCAGTTCGCCTGAACGTTACTGAACTACCAGAGTTCATAACAATGAGATCCATCCTTGCAGCCATCTCTAGCACCACCCGCCCTCTGGAGTCGGTTCTCGGCTCCCCCAAGAGATGGCCTTGAAGTTGAAGTTGCCGGCCAGGACTATGTCGCCATTTTCCCCGCACACACGAATAGCATCCTCGAGCTCGGCAAGCTGCCCTCTAAAGACGCTGATCAATATGTTAGGGGAAATGTAGCAGCTCACATAGAATATTCTTTCACTCCTGATCCACACGAACCCGTTTCCGCCTCTGGAATCGGATACGGGGAACTTGTCGCTGCCAATCAAGATGGCCTCGCATCCAGTCATGTCGCAGTACCAGCCCCGACCCGGTAGCGTACGGGACGGCTCATTTATGAAGAGCAAGTCCACACCCCGGGTGCGGGAGAACTGGTCCAGCAGATCATGCGCAAGCACGGTCCTATCAAGGTTTATTTGCAGGATCACCGCCATTTTTGCTGAGCTCCTCCTGCAAATGCCCGCAGCGCTTGACACCCGAAAGTCCCAGCGACGTGTCCGGTGTCCGGTTTCGGGACGACGCATTCACACAAGTAACAGCGCACTTCTTTTTTGGAGCAGTTACGTGGTACGTGGCCCCTTACACCACACCTCTAGCACGCCCCGATCCTTTTAGGCCCGCCACACTGCCTAGCAATGTGGCCAAAGCCCAGGCACTTGAAGCAGTGCTCAGCATTGTACTTAGGCCGCATCCTGCAATTTACCTAGCCCAGCCTTATATGATGCATCTTATTGAAGATCGTAGCTACCGTCGTAGGTGCCCCAACATAAGCTACCCGATTTCCCCTGACAGTGCCAGACGACAGCCGCACTGCCAAGAAAGGGGCCTTCTCTCCCTCAAAACAGCCTCTAAGTGCCGCCTGCACATCTTGCTCCATCACCGTAGGGTCAACGTCTCTGATCTCGTATGTCAAGCGCAGAGCAAGGGTCCTCACGCCGCCAGCACTCGCCACAGCATTTTTAAGCGCATCAGCGAACGCCTGGTGGCAGCCAGACGTGGTGTTTTTCAACTTGACGAGAACACTGCCCGTTCTCGTCTCCCTGATTGACCCCACGTTCGCCCCGAGCTCGACAACATTGACCCTCTTCATCAGGGCCAGGACCTTGGCATATTTTTTGCCCTCTGCTGGCTGTACGATAATCACATCAAGCCTGGCCCTCTGACTTCTTCCTTCAGTGATCTTTGATGGCTTGGCAACTGATTTTGGGATCTTATCCTCTCTAGCCTTTTCCTTTACCGGTTTCTTTTTTTGTTTCATATTCTTAACCTCCGTCCAATTTTTCCCACTGCCCGTTCTACCAACCACGCCGTGCTCTAGTTGCGGCTGAAAGCCAAGCCTTCTTGGCTTTTTCGAAACCTTTCTGGCGTTAATTTTGGGCTTGGGGCTTCCCTTCCCCTCCGTCGCTTCCTTTTTTCTTTCTGTTCTATGCCAATCTCTGGTTCCTCCACTTCATCGAGCCAATCCTGGTAACGCTTAAGGGCGCTTACAGCCGTCGCCGCTAGCCCGACGAGGTCCTTTATGGTCCTTGCCGTGTTGGGATGCTTAGCATAAGCGCCTTGAGGTCAATCATCGCCCTCGCAAGTACTTCAAATGCGGCGTCCACGCTTTTCTGAAACTCGACCTCTGAGTCCAGCTTGGATCCTCCACCAAACTCAAGATCGTGTGGCTCTAAAGTAGAGTCAGCCCTTTCTCTTCCCAGCTGTGCCATGATTCTCCTTACTACGAGAGTAGCGTCTTTGTGCCCCCCCCCCCAAAATCCGTGGAACCTACGTCAGCCACCCGGGCTTTCACCAGATCGGAACTGCCAGCAGATTTTCTCAGAGAGGTGACTGCCTGGGGTAGTTGTTTTTCATTGACGCTCTTCATTTTGACAACTTGTTTGAGTGGCGTACTGACCCGCGAAGGCCAGCACTACCTTTTTTTCTAAAAATAAGTATTTGGAAAGGGTTAAAACCAGGGCAGTGGCCCTCTCTGTTACCAGAGAGAACCGCTACTTGCTCGGGCTGGCCGGGAGTCGCCACTCCCCCTCAGTCCCACCCACAGAGACTGCCCTGGCGTTGAGTAACAAGTCTGAGAATGGTGTTCGTGTGTAATGTATGTATATGATGGTACACTACAGTCATCCCAGCGAGACGAGCGGCAGGTGTACAATCCCACGACCGCGCAGACAACCCAATGGAGCGAGCTGGCGTAAGGCACTAGGGTGCCGCCATATAACCTCCTTAGTGGTAGTAAGCCTAGATTAGTCAGCCCACCACGTCTTTTTTTGTTTATGAGGCGTACAGCCATATCAGATGTGGTTACCCAGACTTACCGGGGCCTCATCATCCGGCTTCGCCCACCACCAGGCCTTCAACGCGAGTCCGGAAAAGGCCCCGCCACACGCAACCCAGGACATTCCATAAGTATTCCTGTGTTTGTTTAGTGACAGTGTGATGCATGTATCTGAGAAGAATGTTATAACCACCGCTTACTTCTATACACGGCAGAATGGGGATTGGTTGAGACCTGTCAAGGTTACCACCATACCAAGACAGCAGGCTGATTCTTAGTGGCTTGGACGGGGGGTCAGCCCCTGCTAGCCCTCCAAGTCGGCTGGCTTTTATTCGGGGATCTAGAAAGCTCACTTCGAGCTCTAGTCCCTATACGCATACACCACTAAACTTATACTCTCATTCATTTTTTAAAGTTCCCCCTTTTTTGTTTTTTCTTTTGTTTTTGGGGAAACCCAGTCCCTTACACATTCAGACAAATGATTACCCATCTCTTTAGAGCCTATCCCACCCCAAGGCAGGCACCCTCACCAGCGACAAGGTCTTGCAGCCCCTAGAGGGTACCCAGTACTAGCAGTAGCAGTAGTGGCTGTAGTACTAGTAGCAATAGCAGCACTGACACCAATAGCAGTAGCGATACTGGTATCTACGCTACATAAAATTAAGTATTACTATCACGTGTATTAATTTTTTGTAAACGTTGTTACGGATTTTTATTCACAATACGGAGGAAAAAAGCGTCTACTCTTTATTCTTGATTCTGAGGTTGTTAAACGTTATCGTAACTTTAACTATGAAGGTCGAGAGGTGTGTAAACGTTTGTCAAGCCCGCCACCGAACGTTAATGTATACACCTGGCTAGAAAAGTGTATGTTTGATTTGCATAGATAGCCCATTGGTTAAATTGAACCCAGCGACTTCATTGGTGTAACAATAAATTCAGAAAGATTTAATCACGGACCTTTATGGTTCTCATTTAAACTGGTGAACGATTTTCATGTCAAAAATTTGTAGGAAGTGTTATTTGGTGCTGTGCAAAGTTCAAACTATTTTAAAATTGACGATACAAGGTCGATTACATGTGCAATTGTAAATGGTACTAGAGGGTGTGGCCGTGTACGATTAAGCAAAGATACAGTAAAGAAACAATCTATTTTAACTATTAGAAACCATGACAACCTTTGCCTTCCAAGAGCCTTGGTAGCAGCCTATGCTTACGTTATCAGGGGACAAATACGTACAGGTGAGTTACATTAATATTGTAATCATATAAGACGTGATTATGGACCAACGAAAAAAAAAAGCAGCTTATGATTTAGTAAGAGAGGCAAGGGTTAAAGTACTGGAAACGGGATATGGTCTCAATAAAATTCATGATTTTCAATTATTTTTGTCACTCGTGGAACAGTCATTGTGGTGTATTCCTTACGATATTTGGGTCACAGTCATCCCCGCTTGTACGATGGTACACATATTGTCGTAGATACATACTGAAGCATAAGTAACATACTACGATTAATGTATTACGAAAATGAACAATATTTCGACCCGTTTCTAAATTTATTAGGCATTAGTGGAAGTACGGGTTACTGTTTACCTTGGAATAAAAGTTATTGGAGCGTAGAATATCATAGATGCTCTAATTAATGTTAAAAATGTTAAAATGTTTTCAATCACCACAGTGTGAAATAACTAGCAATCCTAAGAAATGTGACTAATGCAATCGATCGCTTATTAATAACAACTGTTTTGAAAATCACTTGGACAATTATTCGTTTAAGAATTTAACTACTGTTAGCGAAAAAATAAAAGTTTGTCGAGTATGTTGTAAAATCGTGCGAACAAACAAAAAACAAATACATGCTAGTGGAATTTCTTTTTGCAATACGCGTAAAGAACGCTTACCTATTAGTCGTCTCTGTTATATATGCAGAGTGACATATATACAGCCGATTAAGACGTCTGATAAGAAAGCGCCGTTCGTAGTACTGTATTTTGACTTTGAGATGCAACAGTCATTATCTGTATTTGGTGGCGATGAAAAAAAAATTAATGTAGTAAATTTATGCATCGTGGAACAACTTTGTAATTTTTGTATGGATTTGGATCACGAGTCAGTTTCAACGAGATGCGACTACTGTGGAATACGTGAATATATTTTTCGAATTAATTCGGTAAAATAATTAATTAATAAATCTCGTGCTAGATCATCCAAAACATTTCCAGCAAGTTGCCTGTATTGCCCACAATGTGCAATTTATTTTTGAGGATATCGTTGAAACACATTGCAAGCGAGTGACACTAATTGTCATTATGAATGGGTTTAAAATTATTTTGATGGAATTTATGAAGATAACGTTTATCATACATTTATCACACCTAAAAATCTATCATACGTAGGTCCTCTACCACCATAGGATGATTATTCACCCGATAGTATGTCTACACAAGAGAGAGAATATTTTTTGAAATGGTACAATGAACAAGTAGCCAACGATTATTTATTTTATTTGATTTTCAACTGGAAATTGTTAAATACTGTAAACAAGACGTAAAATTTTCAAGATTAGCCAGCGTTGCTTAATTCTAAGTGAATCCTTTCATTATGCGTGTCTACAAGAAAAAATTTTTAAGGAAAAATCAAATCAGTATTATACCACCAAGAGGTAACAAATTAGTTAATAATCAATCTAATGTAGCGCTTAAGTGGCTGTGTTGAATGGAGAAGCGTGTTCTTGATTGACTCATCGAACATGCTGGACGATGCAAAGAAAAACGATTACCAGAATGTATCATTGTCGATGGCTATTGCGGTCCATAAATTGGTGTGGATAATCATCGTGGCATCGTCTTAGAATTTCACGGTGGTTTCTGGCATCATTGTTCTCGATGTTTTAAAATAAACAGAGATTTTCCGTTATCAACTGGCAATAGGCAATACAATGGGCGGAAGATACGAGAGAACCTGTGCCATCAATGAAAAAATAGTGGAGTGCAACTACAGTGCAAAAAATACAGGCCTCTGGTTTCCCCCCCGAGTGTCTCACAAATGCAGACAAGGATACATATACTCATAAAATACGAGAGGCTGGAGGATTAGACCTCGATAAAAGTAAAATAAATTTTGATGCTAGATTAAGATCTGTTGCTAAAACTGTGTCTGAATTTTTTTGTGGAGATTTTCACTCCAAGTGCGTGAACTAACGATGTTATAGCTGCTTTTGTTGCGGCTTAAACTCAGTTAAAATTGTTTAGCTATTAACACGTATTAGGGTCGCGTGTACTATATTATGACAGGGATTCTGTTTTTTACGTGAGTCGAGAATGAGAATCCGATTTACATTTTTTAAACGAAGTTCTTCGTGTCACGTGCTTGGGGAGCTGGAATTTTAAAAATAACAGATTTCCATGAAAAGAAAGTCGCTTACAAGAAGTTTCTTCCTCCTAAAAAGAAATTTTTTTTTCTAAATCATAAAAATAAAAAAAAAATAAAAATTTAATTAGCATAAATATGGTTATGAAGATTAAATTAAATAAGGCGCGTTCTTACGCATTGAATATTAATATTTTATGCATTTGATGCGTAAAATACTGACCAATTCTTTTAAACCTGATGTTCTTTTGGCATTAAAATAATGCAAATGAAAACTGTTATAAATAAATTATTTGATAAATAAATTATTAAAATAAACATATACCAAAGAGTTGCAGAACGTATCTATGGTTTTTAACGCCGTTTATTTTGAATTCAACAAACGAATTATATTACAATGTCACATAATTATAGTTATTTACTAAATCAATAATAAATAAATTATGTAAAATCATTATATATGTATACTTTGAGTTACATATAATTTTAATGGATTCCAAGGGCGATTATTTTGAATTCGATAAACAAATAATGACAAAATGTTATTAAATAATTATATAAACATAAAACAAAAATTGTATAAATCTGTTATATAATTGCAGAAAAATGGTAAGAAAAAAAATTAAAGAAAAGAAAGGAATGAAATGAAAAATGAAAAAAAATGAAACGAAATATGAAATAATAATGAAATAAAATATAAGAAAAATGAAACAAGAAATAAAAAAAAAAAAAAATAAGACAAGAAATAAAAAAAATAAAAAAATTAAAAGAAACAAACCAGGGGGTATAAATAGTACTGTATTTATGCATGACGCACTCACGAAGTTCAACTATCGTGAGTACTGAACTAAATTTTTTTATTTTTTTTTTATTCGTTTTTCAAGTTTTTATTTTATTGAACTACAAGAATGCAGTACTTATTTTTATAGAGCTTCGTTCTTTCTATGGGTCTGGCGACCCCATTATTACCTGAGAAATTGTGTGTCTTTATACTCATCTCATATTTAAAGAACTTCGTTCTTACCGTGGGTCCCATGATCCATTTATACTCCCTGGTATGCTTCTTTTAATTTGTTTCTTTTTTTTTCATTTCTTATTTTTTTTTTTTTTTTTTTTTTTTACTACACTTAGCTGTCTTACGGACAAATTGTCCAATAAAGGTATCGGTACGTACGTAACATCATTTTTATCTGGTGGGCCAAAGTTTTATGCGTACAAATATAATAAGCCAAACCGTGATGAACAGTACGTTGGCAAGGTAAAAGGTATTGAATTAAATTATATCAACAGTCAAAAGATAAATTTTGACACAGTTCACGAGTTGATCACATCGGATGTATCAGAAATCACCTTGTTAAATAATACTATATGGTAAACAGCTTTTCATGGTGTAATAACGCAACCTGAAACAAAAACTTGCAAACCAGTTTACAGAGAAAGGAGATTTATAACTTCAGATGCAAGTTACCCAGACGGTTACAAACACACAACTGAGCAGTAAGTCTACGGATGCTTTTTGCATTGTGATGACGCAATCAATTTACGGCATAATGATTAGGTAGAAAAAGGGAGAATGCGCACTCGCCCCAAAGTATGACTGTGGTCTTTGGTTTGATCATTTATCTTTCAACGGTGAACGATTCAACAACCAACCGATAAAATGGATCCCAAACTTAGTAAATCAAACTTTATTGAATCTCGTCCAAAGAGCAACAATGACTGTCGAATTCCACTTTTAGAAAAGTCATATGGAAAAAAAAAATTTAAAAATATGTTTCTTAAAATGTTTTTCACGACTAAAAAAATGGATTCAAACTAATAAAAAGAAATTAATAGAAAAAAAACGGCCCTTTTCAGGGCCAATACATGACTCATCAAGAGTAGGGAGTTTTGAACAAGAATGTTCTACGATTTTAGTTATATAAATGTTTCTAATTACTACCTGTCAGCACATTCTTGAAAGCGTTACGGTGGATGGTTTATAATCAACGTTGAAACGGATGCTTATACTTTATTGTTTAATAAAATGTATTCTAAGAAATTTCACATCAGCACATTGTTTAACCTTAAAAAACAAAATTGTATTAATAATAGTTACAAAACTTTCAGGAAAATTTATTCAGGAGGTAATTCTAGCTGTAAGTTTGAGCAGCGGCGGCGCCACTGTACGTGTACGTGGTAAAAACAGATGAAAGGAAGCGACACGGTGAATCAAGTTCCAATGGTATCGTTGTAATAGCGTTAAAATCACGTTCCCCGTTTGGTCGAAAACATGTCACCATTTTAAGAGCTCTTTATCATCTCGACATTAAACAACAGAGGGCTCTGTTGCACAAAGCCGAGACCACGCTAATTAAGTATATTTGCGAGTGTGCGTTAAACATTCTCGAAGAAAACGTTCCGCTTACTGCGGTGCATAAAAAACGCTTGCATAGACCCGCCAACGTTCTCAGAAAACTCACCAACGCAAAAATTCATTCGTCATCGAACAAAAAAATCATCGTGTAACAAGGAGGAAGTTTCTTACCTGCTTTTTTGGGTCTGCTCCTTGGAACGGTGTTTTCGATGCTGTAAAAAACATGGAGCATGCAAAAAAATGATTCTTCTGCCTCAATAAAGCGTGGATCAATTGCAATGTACATACCTCAACAATGGTCTAAGATCTATGCAAACGCTGGGTACAACGATAAGTTGACTCGACGCAGAAATGAACAACATCTTGAATTTTCCGTACACCGACGAGCGACAAAAGTGGAAAAAATGTCAAAAAATTTTGCAACGGTATTCACACCTTAAGGAATTGGGCAGTGAAAGAAAACGACATGCTGACGTGATCATGGCTAACATCAAGGCATCACAAGATAACGATCCCTCTGATGATGACGTTGATGAGGACGAAAAAAGGCGTAAAGAGGAGGAAAGACAGAATGCCGAGGTGATTAAAAGTGTACCGAAAAAGTTTCATCAAAAAGCTGCAATTATCTTACGACGATTTTGTACTGCTGGTAACTTTGAGTGGAGCAATGAACGTACCGTTATCATAGGTAGCGTTCGCATACCATAGTCGAACATTGTCGATCTGGTGAGCAATGCCTTGAGGAATCGGAAAAAATGCACACCAGTGGGACGTGATCAGTTTACAGTGGCACTTCATATGGCAAACATCCCACAAGAGTGTGTCGGAAACGCCCAAGTATTAAAATTACTGATCGACGACGACCACGATAAATTAAAATCGCCAAATAAGCGTCCAAGATCTACCTCGAATAGCGGGAGTTTTCTTGATGAAAGTGGTACTGAATCAATGGCTTCACCGAAAAATAAAAAAAAATAAAAAGGTTTGCCTCCGTCGAAACAAGTGCAAACATTACGTCGGTTGAGCGGAAAAGTGACCAAGCCAAAGATACACAAGTAAAACTCGAGAAGGAGGAAAAAAACAGTGCTCTTGACGTTTTCATTGACTTACTACCGTTTGAGATGCATGTACCTGGATACAAATTTTGAGGTCCTGGAACGATGCTATCGAAGCGCATTGAGCACGGTGATGTGGGTATAAACCCCTTGGACGAAACATGTCGTCAGTACGATCTTATCTACGTTACGGAGAAAAAGGACAAACATCTAAAAGCCGATCGGGCATTGGCTGAATTTGCGTTTTTTGCGAATACTTGCCGGAGAAACACCGCTGGATGAGCGAACAGTCGCTTTATTGACAGCGTGCTGCATGTGTAGCAAGATTACATTTCAAAAGTTTTTTTCTCGCATCAAAAGAGCCATTAGATCTAAGTCGAAAAAAAGTTATGCATAATACTTTGCAAAAACTTTACTACGAATCGACCAATTGCATATGCGGGCGGTTACAAACTCGCGAGTGCTATAAAAAATAAGTATTCGCGATCGAATGTAATAAGTTTGCTCGAGAGTCAAGATACCTATAATTTACATAGACTCATAAATAATCGTTTTTCTACAAGAAGCTATAACTTGTGTAACTTCAATGACGTGTGGGAAGCTGATTTAACGAATTTGCGAGCTTTAAAACGTTCAATGATGGCTAATACGCTTATCTTCTCATTGTCATCAATGTTGTCAACAAACAAGCTTGGGCTGAACCTATTAAGAATTAAACATCGAAAAACGCTGCCAAAGCATTTCAACATATTATATCAAGAAGTGACGATCGTACATCAATGTGTCTGCAAACGAATAAAAGTAAACAATTTGTAGGCCGTGAAAAGCAATTCGTTTCACGAGAAAATATAATTGAATACAGAGCAGCATGAAGTCCATAAACGAAGGCTGCAATAGCCGAATGTTTTATAAAAACTTTTAAAGAAAGAATATGGTGATACTTTACACACACAAACAGTTGTCGCTTCGTAGACGTTCTTCCAAGTATAATAGAGGCATACAATCGTACAAAGCATTCATTGACAAACATGGTGCCAGCTGACGTGCCTTTGCACAGTATTGCGCAGGCACTTGAAAATATAAAGCAACGTTACGGCAGACATATTTATAAAAATCCAAAGTACAAGGTTGGGGATTTAGTCCGCACCAGTAAGACGAGAAGTGTCTTTGCTAAAGGTTACAAAAGTGGTTGGAGTTTAGAGTTGTTTAGAATTGTCCATATCTTTTGCACGCGACAACCTCCAGTATATTTTCTCAGAGATTCGACTGACGAAGACATTGACGATTTCTTTTATTGATGGTTCCAATAACAGAGATTTAATTTCCATTGACGTTTCAACATATGATCAAAGATAGCGAATGAAAAATTACGGTAAAATGCATACCATAAGTACACAATAATGTACATAGAGAACGTTCTGTGATTAATGTAGATTATTGCATACGTCCTGGTATATACGCAAATATCGAAGAAATAATACAAGAAATCGATAGTTTTGATACCATGCAAGATCACTTGGTTTTCTGTTTGGAAAGAGGTGGATACGTAGTGGCTAAATAAGTGTGTTTTGAAACAGTGCACAGTGAATACCCGTATCGCTTACTATTATTCAAAAAATTACGTAAGATCTTGAGCTTTGAAAGTGCAACATGTCTTTTCTTGAAAAATAACGAAATTCAAACCGTTCGTCCAGCAAATCTTGCCAGCACTTTACCACAGATGGTAATGATTGACAGTGACATCTGTTAACTATATATCGTAGAAGAAGTTCAATCGCGATTATTGTGGGCCGTGTCGTTGGACCTTCAAGGTTACAAGTACGGCTGCGTTAAAAATAAAATCTTTTCTCCTCCTATGTATACATAATTGTAATTTAACTCGTTTGACAACATTGAAATTGATATAAGGGACCCGATTGGTAGACCGATACCTTTCTACTATAGGACGCTGATGGTAACGCTTTACTTTAAAAGAGTTGATTGACAATTATGGATCCCTACGAGAATTACTTTATCACACAAAGTGGTGGTGGACGTCTGACCACGATTCACGGAAACAGTGGAGGAGGTGTTGGGCGCATTTACGTAGGGTCCCCCTATCAACGAGGACACGGAAGTATCAGATCGTTTCTAGCTGGAGTATTTTGACGAGTTTTACTGTTCATTTAAACAAGGTGTCAAAGCTGTAGGCAAAAAAGCTGTTTGTGCAGGTATGAACATTATGTTTGACGTCACCATTAGAAATATACCTTACAAAAATAAATTTTACACATGTATGACGGAATCTGGTAACACGCTAAAGAGAAAAGCCGGAGAAAAATTGGACAAACTTATGGAAGGTTCAAGATATAAAGTTGGCCGACTTGACGAGCCATTCCAGTTGCAATTGCTTCGTAGAACTGTGCAGCCAAGGTGTGGGCGTCGTGAGAGTAAAAAAAAAAAAATTTTAAGAAAACACGCAAACAAGATAAAAAAAAAAAAAGAACCATAAAAAGAAAAAAAAAACTGCAAGATATTTTTGAACGTTAAATTTTAAAAAAATGACTTCTTCAACACGCTGTGCGCGGGGAACGAGATTTACACATGCGATTCACAACTCGTGCTGCGCACTCGTGCGAGTGCGTGTGTATGTCGAGATCTTAAGAGCCACAACAGATAGCTCTTAATCTCGTTCCCCGTGCCCAATGTGTCGAAAAGTTATATACACCACACGTGCGAGAGGTTAGGTGATCGACACGTGTGCGTCAATCACCTTCCTCGCGCACTTGTATCGTAATGTACTATTTTATATAGTCACTTGTGCAAGTGTTCAAAGTCTGAGCTTCTTTTGTTTGATATTCTGCCGACTCAAACAACTATCAAGGGATCGCACTGGACTCAATACAATCCAATATCATCGCTGAAGGACAATTCACCGATCGAAATTGTCGTACCAGGTAATGGTGACGAATACATTCATCTTGCTCACACGATGCTCAGTATTTGTGTCAAGTTGGTCGTCAATGAAGATGAAGAATTAAATGCTAACGTAGCATCTAAAATCACAAAGGCGGGGCTGATAAATAATTTTATGCATTCGTTGTTCAATCAAGTCAATGTGTTTTTCAATCAGAAACCTGTATCACCTCCTAGCAATGCCTACGCTTACAGAGCGTACTAGGAAACTTTATTAAATTACGGACCTGCGGCAAAATCATTACAGTTAACGAGTGCCTTATAGCGCGACGATACGGTGACAAGGATGGATGATGTGTTGAATGCCAATGCGGGGCTTGTCAAGTGACGAACATTACTATCAGCAAAGAAATCGATTGATTTGATTGGTCATCTGCATTGCGATGCGAGAATTACAGAAAAAATTACTCAATTATGACGTCTAGATGAGAATGTGATTAATTAGATCTCGCGATGCATTTTGTCTCATAGATACTTCGAAATTGGTTTCCGTTTATATAAAAAAAGCAAATCTTGTAGTGAGAGGCATTAAAATAAGCCCATTTGTTTTGCTAGCCCATACCAAAGCTCTGTCAAAGAGCACTGCAAAATATCTGCTTATGTGGGTCAAAGTAAGAGCTGTGACAATGCACAGCGGTATTCATGGCAAAACCTTAGATAATATTATTGTGGGCCAGTTACCTTAACGAATAATCGTCGGTTTCGTTGAAAATGGCGTTCTTTTTAAACTATTACCACCAGACTTTAAAACGAATAATAATATAAGACGTCTAATGACAGTTGGTTAGTAATTAAAATAACGTCCAATGGTGGTATTGTCAAATTTTGTATTTATTGAAAAACAAAACGACGTTTCGGCCATTTGGACAATGTCCCGGCCTTCGTCAGGTACAAAAATCTTTTTTCAGTCAATTCAATATTTCAAGGTGAAAAAAGACGTAACAGTGCTAAAAGAAATTGCTATCGTTACTTTGAACAATAACTATTCCACGCATTGGGTAGTAACTCTTCCTTATGACTTGCAAAAATTGAGTAAGGAGGTGTAACGACAAAACATTTGGTTGTCCTAACATTATGGTGGACTTGATTTCTTTGAGGGTGAAGTACCATTAAAAACGATTTTTAAAATTTTGTATGATATTAGAAGAAACACACCAAAATAAACGTCAGAGGTTGTGAAAAGTGGTACAATTTGCACAAAATTACAAACTGTAAAGTAATAAATTTGGAATACGAGATTAACTGTCAGCTTTTAAAAGCCTTATCAGCGAAAAAGCCTTATTGCATACACCACGCATTGAAGCCAGATTATCGGAAATATCGATATGCTTTGAATAATGTTTACAAATGAAAGTATTAGCTCTGTAAACACAATTTTTACTAGAAATCATCAAAAACAATAGAAATTAACCATGGACAGTCTGAAAAAACTGCAATACCTCTCGCAAATCCCTTTGCATACTGTGGGTATAATCTTGGCAGATCAGATCCCACAGATGTGGACGAAACTGATAACGCTTGTCATAAACACTGACAATCATATAAAGCCAGATACTCATTGGGTTGCTATGTATGCTGATAAACAAGGTAATGGCTTTGATACCATCACCATGCAGAAAGTTCACGTGTACTCCCGCATATCAGGGAGTAAAGCAATTCATTGCCTCCCTATTATTTGCATGCGCGGAGCATATTGCACACGTTTTCAGATACGTACAACTTTTTTGTTTTTTTTTTTTGTTTGATGGAGCAAGGAGGGAAAAATCTTCATAGACACCCCAACTTATACGGTGGTAGTGTCGGATTCACCCAGTGTGCCTACCGACTAAAAACTAACCTCCACGCATAGGACAGGTCCGTGAGGACCACTCTTTTAGAAGACAAAAGGGCATAGGAGAAGAAAGGAGAAGGAAAATAACGGAGAATTTTGGAGGCCGACTCACTCTCGAAGAGATGAGAGGAGGGGGCACTTACGCATCTGGGCGAAGCTCGAATCTTGGCTTTCGCCGGAATAGAGTTAGATAAGCTTGGATTTTGTGTTATTGTATGTGTGTATGTGTAGATGTGTGAGTCCACTGGGTATTGTGTAATTGGAAGCGTACTTGTCATTAGTGTAAGTGATTGTATAGGGTTGAGGCCGTAAAGGATACGGCGGACAGTTTGGGTGCTGCTGAGGGGAGCGTACGAATTGAAGTCACGGTTATTCAGCAAGATTATGGAGATGGAGATGATGCATCCGATGAAAACAGGAGGGATTGTAGACCTAGAGTATGTTGAGGGTCCTTGGGGTTCTGTGCTGGAGCGCAGGGACGTCTTATAAGGTCGAAGCGACCGGGTTGGAGGTTCGCGAGTGCGGTGATGGTGGGATTTGGGTGGTCCGTAATGGAGGCGCGGATTCTAGACGCAAGGATGGGGGCTGCTTGTATTGAAGGGACGATGTTAAACTTCTCGATAATCTGGGTATTCCTGATGTATCATGGAATACCCAGGACCGACCTCAGTATCTTTATGAAAGGGCCCTGGATGCCCTGTAGTCGGTTTCCCTTTGCAGCGCCCCACGTTGGTATCGCGTAGGTGCTGATGCTTTTGATTATGGCGTTGAAGGTGCGCAGCTTGGTCTTCTGGGAGACAGCTTTGTTGTTGAAAAAGGGCTTTAGCTGCACAAAGGCTCCGTATGCCTTGCCGCGGGTGTTGTTGATGTGCCGAACGTACGTGAGTCGGCGGTCTAGCGTTACGCCAAGGTACTTGGTGGAGTAGCTCCAGTCGATTTCTACTCCGTTGACCTTTATCTTCTGCAGTTTCTTCCTTGGATTTTTCCAAGAGACGAGCATGGCTATAGTCTTCGCCTCGTTTACAACCAGTTTTCAAAGACTATACCAGTTATGGAGAGTGGCGATGTGCTCGTTTAGAAAGGTGGTGCACCGTGAGTGTTGTTTTGACGTGCAGCTGACCGCGACGTCGTCTGCATAGACGTACGTGTTGATGTTTTCGTGCTGGGGCAAGTCGTGGCAAAAAATGTTGAAAAGGGTGGGTGAAAGTTTGGAGTCTTGGGGGACTCTGGAGGTTATTGGACGGGGGTCGGAGAGGGAGTCGCCTACTTTAACGTGGATAAATCTGTCCAAGAGGTAAGATTTGACGGTGCCGATGAGGTACGTACAACTTTAAAGTACAAGCACAAAACTTTGTTCTTATTTCTTTAAAAACATTAGATTATTAAATTTCTTTTTATTTTAATATTATACTACGATTATACTTAATACAGTTCAAGAAAATAGTTTATAAGACAAACAAATTTCTTATTAATAAAAATAATCTTGTTAACTTATGAAAATTGTAAGTACTCAACAACATTTAAAGACGACGACTACTAAAATAAGCTTAATTATGATTAGAACGATTAGAAAAAAAATTATTGATCGTTATCAGATGAATTTCACAATTATAAAATCCAGTGAATGGATCTGAACGAAGCGTATCCATCTTAATATGATAAGAATTTCCATCACTGGATGCTAGTTGGTGATTGACTGTCACCTTACTATTTTTTAAAGAAGGTTTAAGAGAGAGATTCAAAAGTGATTCAACATTCTCAGCAGTCTTTTGTTTCAACTTGTCTTTAGGCTCTTCATCATCGATCAAACTAAACAAATTTTCTTCGATCACTTCGATACTTGAATCAACTGATGGATTCTGATGTAATGATCGATTAACACTATTACTATCAACTGATTTCATAAAATTGTCAGTTGTAAGATTACTGAAGCTTTTGACAGTTTTCGAACGTGTACCATGAGGTGATAAATCATTTTTTCCTATTTTTTCCTAATGTTCTGTCAAAAATTTTTTTTTTGTTTGCCAAAGAATTTTTAATATACTTTTAAGCAACAGAATCTGATTTCCAGCCACCAAAAAAGAAAAATAGCAGTAATTAACGTGCTAAGCAAAGCATGGTTCTGTATTACACTTTATTGAAGAAAAAAATGACACCTATCAAGTTTAACCCATGCTAATGTTAGAATTTCACCTTCTTACACTAGACACTGATGCACCCATGCTTGGTGTGGTTTTTTCCCGTGCCAACTCGTGAAAGAGCTATGCTACAAACGAGTTAAATTAGATGGCGTGGCTAGATGCTCATTAATGCTAGTATGTATATATATATATATATATATATATATATATATATATATATATATACACACATTTCTTGCAACAGCAAATGGATAAACGATAATAAAAAATCTACAATCGTGTTAAAATATCCAAACAAATAAATAAACAAATAAATTTATACACACACACGTGTTTGTGTTAGTAATTTTTTTACTCGTTTATCTAACTATGTGTTGTTTGAAGCGTATGTACTGTACAAGAAAAACATACTTTAAAATATACATGGAAAATTAGGTCTTTTGTTTACTACATTTGTTTTATGCATTTTATCCCAAAAGTTGTTAAATATACACTTAAAAGAGATGATCAAACTTAGTAGTAACTCTGTTGCCGTATGATAGTAAGCTTATGGATCTCTGTGGATGGATCGCTGTAATATAATTTAAAAAAAAAAAAATTAATAAAAAGTAGTAACGTATGAGGCCATAAAACTAGAAAAAGTTATAAAACCATATGATGAGTGTCCTAAAACATACTGTGCTCAGGCTATATAAAAAAAAATCAGGTACCTATTAACCAATATAATAAATTTACAAATTCACGTATAATAACTAAATATTAACTGCTAAGAAATACGTAATTTTTTGAATTATCTAAATTTATTATAGTTATCAAGAATCGCCAGATAAAAGGTATATTAAATCTGCACAAAAATATAATTTGAATCATCAAAATAAAAAGTAACAAATATTGGTAGAAAATTTTATTGGCTTATACGCAGTTATAATTAAATATTTTTTTATTCATCATATTACATGTCTAGTAGCAACATAACTTTTGTTATTTTTGACAAAAAGTAGACATGGTATACGCAAACATAAATCATTAAATTCGATAATTTTTTTTTCTTCTAGGTCTTTTATAACACTATAAGCAAAATAATGGTAACTAAATCCAATAATTTTAAAGGGTACGTAAGAAAAATGTATTTTACCATTTATTCTGTACACATGATTTATTTCACCGAATTCTGGACCACTTTTATAAATTTTAGCTATGAAAACAGCACCAGCCTTATATGTCACATCATCAATGGTGACATAACTCAGTGTACTACCTACATCAACTGATGGAAAAAAATCATGGAATGAATAGTCAGGTAATTCTCTGCCAGTCGATATACATACAGGCTCATATTTATGAAAATAATAATTCATACAACTCATCTGGTACCTTACAACTATTGATCTTAAAATATTCTTTCGCGACGAAGTAGCTACCACAATTTTTTTTAGATTTCTATGTTTTGATTCCCAACGCATAGATGACGTTTTGACCGGAGGTCCATTTTTTAATATCAAACGCACATAGTGTAACAGCATGTGAAATTTTGGTTTAAGAGGACCAAATAATTTTACATACAGTTTATGGTGCTCAGTTATTAATATTTCTAACTGTAACAAATGAGAATGTAAGAGATCAGGCACAGTCATCATATGTGTCATTTCTCTTAATTTTATGAACAACTGCCAAGCTTCATGATCTTCAGGCACATACTCTCCAACCATCAAACCAAAATATCTCACAAAAAATAGTGATTCACTCGCTGATACTTTTAATTTTTCATTTTTTTTTAGATATTCCCAAGATATTCCAAGTGGTACATTTCCACTTTCAAATTCAAAATTCATTGTTGTTAAAGCATTATTAATTACATCTATGCTTAAGTAATCTTCTTCAACTAATCTAATAATAATTTTGGACATTACATAATTGGCTGTACCCTCTAGTAAATCATGCATCATATCTGTAGAAGAATTAGAGATTACATGATAATCTATAATATCATTAAAAATGCAGCGTTCCTTGATGCCAGTTTCAGAAAAATTTATATTCATACAATCAGCATCATATTTTTCTTTTGAGCGCAGTAATGATTCATTTTCTTTACATAAAGTTCCGAATTCGTTTGGCCCAACATTGCAAACCCTACAAAAGTGCGTGGAAGAAAATGATTCTGTAAAACCCAAAATACTATTTAAACCTAAGTTATCTCCCAGAATTAGTGATGTGATAAAATGTACTCGTCGAACACGATTATTAACAATGATGTCTATACCATTGATTTTTAAATCATTCAACTCAGTTATTAGTTTCTCAAAAATCATTTTGTTGCCATACAGTTTTCGGTCCTTAGAATAAAAAATATCACTAGTTAAAATGCTATCGAGCTTAGAAGAAAAATTTGGCGGGAGACATGGAATTGATAAGTACACAGCACCAATGTGATTTTTTCCGGAGTGTGAACCCAAAGGGTTTCCCATTTCCACGTCATCGAAATACACAAATAAAGGTAAAAAAAATTTATTTTTATCACAATTTTTTGTTAAATCACCCCATAGTGATCCTTGTACGAAATTTGTTAGTAAATTTTTTTCTCGTTCAAGACTTGCCATTTATGAAACCGTGGAGGTAAATAAATCCTTAATTTCTAATAATTTCTTTAACGAAATTTTTACCGGAAAGTGAATCATTGAGCTCGTTTTATTTAATACAAAAACCTTGTTTCCACGTACTTTTGTAACAACTTTTTTTTCTAAAAGGCACTCTTGTGGCTCACAAAAAAGACCTAAAGATTTAAACAAAGTTAATCTTCTTTCTTCTGTACAGATTTTTTGAAATGGATCTTTATACCTTTCAAAAGTGTTTTCAATTACAGTGTTTGCCTCTTGACTAATAGCATTATTTAAATTTGCATTTATTGTTTTTAACAAAAAAGGGTTATAAATATTTTTAGTAAAATTTCTTAAGCAGTCGATTATAGTTTGTATGTCTTTTCTATTAAATGATAAATTATTGTGTAAAGCACAAACAATTTTAAGAATTTCATCTTCGATATTCATTTTTCTCCAGGTTAATTATTGGTATTATAAAAAAAAATAAATAAACATACAATTATTAAATTATATTTATTAATACGCTGTTACGTACGATATTCTGGGCATATCATACTAAATTAAAATTATTGTTGAAGTTATCGAAATTTAATTAATATTATAAAACAAAATCAAAGTCGCAAATAAAAACATTACGAATAATACCTACGGTACGTTATTTAAATTATTATAGGTCAAATAAAAAAAAGGGAATACATTACATGCAACTGTTACAAAATTTTAATTATCAAAGTAATTATTTAAACTATTTTAGAACTCATACGAATGTTTCAAGGACTAACATTTAAGAGTACATACATAAATAAACAAAACTCGTGAATTAAATCACAACTACATCGACTGTCTATAAGTATTTAACTTTCTTTTTTATTTACTTCTACAAAAAGTTGAATATTTTTTTTTGCAGCTACAATTTTTTTCATACCCTTAATATCGTAAATACATTTGTGAAAAAAGGACCAAACATGAGGACATCCTATAGGATAACCTAAATGAAGAGCAAAAATGGATTTAAAACATAAATCTACGCTATCTACCAATGATTGCCTTTGATACGTGACCTCATCCAATACAACCAAACAGTTCTTAATTGCATCTAACGATCCTGTGATTAATACATATGGTTGCAAAACGATTATATTGGATTCACGATAGGCTTTGCTCCTTCTTTGTACGAATTTTTTTATCTGCTCATCAGAAAAGTTAACATCCTGAAAAATTTTAAAGCAATATAGTAACAATCGTGTGTATGGATGCAAATTTTCAATTGTTTAGTTGAAATGGTAATTCTTAAGCACTATATATCTGAGGCAACCCTAGGATCTGTCGGGCCCTGTTTTGCAGGGCATTCAGGCTGCTAAACACCCCTGGCAGCAATGTTACTCATGTGAGAACTACCATTATTTACGCTTATTTATTATTAAAAATGAAACATTTAAAAAGTATTTTAGTGAGGAGTGATTGTAGGTTGGTATAGTTAATCTGAGGTACGGCTGTTCTAGCGGGACGGGGGTTCGAATCCCGATTGGGCCAATTTTTCAAAAGATGAATCTGGCTGGGATTTGCTCTCGAGTCTTGTGGCAGGCTCTTTCGGGTGTAGGATATGTGGTTGCTCTGGGTGGAGAGAGGGCAGGACCAGATTGAAAAGTCAGGGTGAGGGTGGAAAGAGGGGTTATAGATAGATAAGTTGGAAAAGTTAGGACAGGGGTTACAGGTTTAAATGGGTAGTAAATGATAGGATAGGAGTTTACTAGTAGGGTTTTAGGATCAGCACCTTCCATACCAAGATGTTAGAGGGTGCCCGTAAAAATTTAATCAAACGATGTACGGATAGAACTAAAGTTTAGTGAAGATAATAAATTATAATGTGCTTACTTCAAAATGAACAATATAGTTCATCAATTGAGGATCCTCTAAAATAGACTTAGATAGCTGTTTATTACTAAGTTTGTACTTTGTTAAATACGGTAGTAATAACAGTGCGATGTTGGATTTATGATCTGAAATAGTTGAATAATTTGTGAATCGTCTTTAAATTTTAAAGATACCTTTCGAATTTACTTAGTAAATTATTATTCTTATGGTATATTAAAAAATAACATTTAAAATTCAATAAATTTGTAAATTTACCTGCATGACGAATTGGCGTATTTTTTAATATTATTTGTTGTAACTCCTTGTCAAATTCGTTTTTATTTTTCTTGGGCGCTGGTTCGTCCTCTTTCACAAGTATTTTTTGAACAAAATCTAATAAGTTATTAGCAAAAGAAGGCCAGTTTACTGAAAGACGATCTGTTACTTTAATATCTTTAAACTTTTCCCCAGCTTGATACTTTTAATTTTCAAACAATTTGTCAAAGTCCGATAATAACTAGAGCAGTACATGTATGATTCATTAAAATAGATTACTACAATGTAAAGAATTTTTTAAATATGCACATGATTTTTTCTTACCAAGTCAGGGGCGATACTACTTTTTAAAATAGAAAGTTCTTCAATAATCTCCTTGCCAAACTTATTTTTATATACACCGTCATGTCGTTGGTAATAGCTGGTGTTCCAAACAGCTAACACTTCGTCAAAACTATTGAACGTATCGCTGCTTAAAATGCTTAAATCGTAATTATACCCCTTGGTGTCTATACACACATAGAAAAATTGTTGATATACGCATTTCTCGATTTTCTTAGATTTTTTATTAAAATGTACTTCAAAATAGCTGTACTAAACCTTTATTGTCCTTTTTTATTTGCTGCGCTCTTTTTGAATTATCCAACAAATCCAATTCACCCAACTTATCTCTAAAAGTTTGGTATGCAGCATATAAAAATCCGGTGTTATTTACACGCTTCTTTTTACCATGAGTGTCTTGCGCATAATAACCGGGAGAAAAATACAGTTCTTTTTCTGTTTCAGAAGTAAACAATGCTAAGATATCTTGTGTAATATCTTGAAGTCGTGAATTTGTTATACTGTTAAGAAAAATCGTTTATTGCATTAAAAAAATGAGCATAAGAAATTAAATAAACTTAAGATTTGCCCTTGTTAATCATTTATTATTGGTTACAGTCTTTTAATTATAATTATTATGAATAATCATTTAAATAAAAACAAAATAAATTAAAAATAAAAAACTTAAAATGTAGTGAAAATCGGTAATTATGTTGTAAGCTACTTTGATTAAACAGGCAAATCCTATGTTGTATAAAATTTATTTATAATATAATGTAGTAACGAGGTGATGTGTAATATAAAGTGTAATAATGTTAATAAAATCTCAGGGGAGAAACAAAAAATATAGTCGATTACGTCACTAGAACACTAAGTACAAACATAAGCGTCAAAATAGCGTGGTTGTTGTATGTACGGCCTAAGAGGCCCGCGAAGCAGAATCCGAGGAACGTTAAGGTAGCTGCGGAGCGATGGCGCTTATGTGGCGAATACTATTTTTCCTACCGAGGGCACACCAGCCTTTCAAAAACGCCCGAGATAGGAAAACCAATTTTTTTTTATTTAGTCTAAAATCAATAAAAAGATCTTTTTTCTACCTCGGGTGTTTTTGAGGGTCGGGTGTACCCTCGGTAGCAAAAATAGGGTTCACACCTGGTGTGCATCCAACCAGGACAATCACAAGGAGTCTCTCGGGCCTGGTGCTTACCCTGGCGATATGCGCCACCAGGTACGAAAACTACCATTTTATACTCATGTAAGGTTACTGGTAAGTCGTTTCTACATTAAATTAACTTTTTGTGTACGTATTCATTTATCGATTGGTAATGTAAAAACAAATGACATCTTACGAAAATGGTGGCCCACTAGTTATTGTTAACTTCATCTCATTCTCAATAATAATTTTGCATAAATCTCTCCGTAAAATAACTTTGCATTCTTTGTACGCATATAAAATAATTCGACCCATTAAAAAATCGTTGTTAAGAAGCAACTGAAATAATGGCATATTTCTCTCGACTGCAAAAATTAAACAAGAAATTTTTTCCACTGTCAAATGTTATAAGCAAATTGTTTTTAAAAAATTGTGTAAATAGGTCTTTTCGTATTTTAAAATTAAATAAAAGTATTACGCTGAGTGTAAGACTCTTGTACAAGAAGTAATTTACTTAATTGCTGGGAGCATGTGATGACTTCTACATTATTAACATCCTTAACAACTACTTTTTCTGACAGATTGTCGTGTTCAGAATTTTTACTTGCAGATTGGTCTACTAAATTATCTAGTTCTTGTTCTGATAAATCGTATGCTGCGTCTCTGTAGATGTCTGTGTCAAGTTCTGAGTCACGTGACTTATTTAATGTAAATAAATACTGAAGGAAATTTTTGCGAAAGTTTTGTTTTGATTCGATTTGATCATCAGGAAATATTTTATCCAAATCATCATCAGTCAACTGACCAAAAGAAGCTTCATTTACTTTATAAACTAAAATAAATTGGAAAAAGAATAAAATTTAGTTATAAATACTTAACATGAGAAATTTTTTTGTATGCGTATCAAGACATATTTTAAGCATACCAAAAAATAAGTAATACGTGTTAAAATGTGTTTTTTTTTTTTTTTTTTTTTTTTAATTTAGTTACACCAAAGATTTATAGTTCCTGATGTATGGTATTAAAATTCAAGTGAAAAAACCACACATTTTAGTTCAGCAGCAAGCATGCAAAAAATATTCAATCATATATTATCTGACTCAAATCTTATTTTGGGGTTTCATCGATGAGCACAAAAAAGTGTTATGCTTTCACTTTGGAAATTTTACTCATTGCAGTTTTGGTCACAGAAGTACAAAGTCAACTAAAACTGATTATTATTTTTTATATGATTGCTCCTCTGTTTTTTATCCGAAAGATACAATTTGAGATCAAAATAATAATTTCAAAAAAAGATAAAATTCCTTTTTAAAATCACTGCATAAGAAAAAAATTCCATTTCAGATTTATTTTCATCCAACTTGCTTAAAATTGTCAAAATGATTTCCATAAGGCAAATGTACTTACATGCAAAAATGTGTATAAAATTTTCCAATTTCCAATCAATTAAAATTTTCTTGACGTACTCATCCATGATATTTTTGCATCACTCTGCAAGAGGAGAAAGTAGAGGTTATGTGATATAGCGCGATACAGCACTATGAGAGGTTGTGTGTATAAACTACATTGACTTACGGTCAAAAGTAGCTTATCGATGATAAAACAAGTGTAATAACCAATTCACTAGTTAAGAAAATAATTTTCATAAAAAGAAACACACTTCAGCGAGAAAAAGGACACTATTAATAGCGTGCACTGCACTGTCACGCGCGTAGGTATACTCATAAGTATATATAGGTACTATAGCAGTCGAAAGATTTGTCATAAGGTCTGTTTTCTTCAAGCTATGCTTGGCATGGGAAAAAACCACACCACGGCTTCGAAATAGCAGTGATAGAATGACTGTACATCGTGTGTATCATATGAACAGCCTATGCTTATAAATAACATGGAAAATAATTATGCTGCTTGCTTATAAATACGATGCCAGTATATTATTTTAAGATTCCTACTGATTGTAGCACTACTTTAAGTCCTGTTTTCCTTTTTCTGTGAACTGTCTTGACAGCAACCAGATTATCACCTTAATTTAAAGTCAAGTTGGGGCTGTTCTTCGAAATGCATGCTCAGTATACTTTTCTGGGTCTTCCAGATTAAGACACAATACTATAGTTTTGGGCACTTCTTCAATCTTGTTTTTGCTAACATTTTAATTTAAGCACTTGCCATTGCGATAAGTAGTAAAAAATCTGGATGTTAACAAATGAGTTGGTCTTAATGCAGCATATTGATGGACTTTTTGATAAAATTCTGGTCCAATCACAAAATATCTTGGACAGCAGGTCGTTGAATCTTTAACAGTATCCTCAACATCGGCTATGTCAAGTTATCACCTGAAATAAGTGAAGTTTATACATTTAAATCACATAGGTGTATATACTTTATGTAACTGTATAATTCAAAAAATCTGAAATACCTTTATGGCAAGATAGATGATATCATCACTGCTTTCTAAAAATTAAATCACTTGATCCAAAGTAAAAACCTTTGATTTTTTTGGCCTATAACTTTTTGAAAAGTTTAAAAAAAAATACTTTAAGTTATGAAAACCATTTAAATTAACATTCTCTCTTAATCTTAGAGTTGTCTCGAGCATAGATCATCTGCTCCACAAAGTTGACGCTTTAAACTTACTGGACACTTCATTGAAACAAACAAGCAATATCTTTTTCATCATAAGCTGACAAATAGTTCGCATTCCCGTCCTAATTTCAGGCTGGGAAGTTAGGCATTCCTGACCAGGACGGGAATTTTTTGTTGCGCGCTAACGTACTGCACAGCTTTCTTCTAGTTATTTTCTCATGTCAGTCGTCAGCTACTCATGTGTATATAGCTATAGTCGATAATGTACTATACTCTGCTGACAAAAACCAAAACACTTGGATCATAACCTCAATACAAATGCTGAGCAAATATGTAGATTGCAGAGTGTAAAATTAATGATTTTAGCCAGTGAATAGTGTTATACTCAACAATTAAAAATAATTAAGTACTCAGTCTCTGTACGTCTGAGTACTGAAGGCGATTCTGTCACGAAATGAATGAAGCTCAGAAGCTTATGTATTTGGTGTCATATCTATAGGTATGTTTTGTTTCCAAGGACATTTATGTACTAATATAATTTCCATAGTGCCGATATAAAAGATATTCATATAAATTTTGTGTGTAATTGAATTTTATACGTAATTGAACGGCTTCAACGAGCGTGGCTGCTGCATACAGTACTGCAGTCGCTATACATTGTTTCCTATCTCGCTTGCTCTTTATTTCCCTAGAGCCCCTAGATCAACAAACGCATGAGCGTTCACAACGAACGATGGAACGTTTGAGTGTTGATTTTATATTAAATTAAGCAACAAATAACTTTTTTTGGGTCGCGAACTTTCCAGCGGGTATGAAGAAAAATCGTATACGTCACTTGGCAGGAAAATAGCACATCGCTGTCCTCGTATTTTTCCATTATATACACGCGTTTTCCATAATATACAGGCATTGCCACGCGCGTAATAGACACGTGGACGGGAATGTACTACTTCCCTGCCTCGTGATGTAATATACTATTCAGTGTATAAATTGACATGTAATTCACGGCACCAATCTATAAAAGAATTATACACCAGCTCATATTTTGCACATGACTTTAAAAGTAGCAAACTTTTGATCTGCTGCCCTTCCTCCTCAAAATCTCCTATTAATGTTTCTTTCTTGTCACTATCGTAATCAGAGTCAGAGTCATGGGACTACCAGCTCAAGCCGACTCTTAGGCAACACACATATCCCATATTGGTGACCTCAACTGTCTCAAGGAAGAAGGGAGTTCTGGTTACTTCTTGGAAAATGTAAGCAGCAATTTTGGGCAGTGACAGCAGCAAGTTAGTGCAGTGGCAGCCATTATTGCTGACTTTCAAGAGCCAGCCTTCCGGATGCTCACGCTAACACCTCGTCGATGATTCGCCCAAAATACATCGTCTCGGCCTCTCGACGCCAAAAACACCGAGCCATCTGAGCCCACCCTGACAGTTTTAGCACAGCGCCTTTGACCATGTATCATTTTTGTGTGTTCACGCCGGCCAACGAAATTGCCCAGGAACAGCCCTTTATCAATGCTGCTCATCACGTCCATTCCAGCCTTGCATCGTGCCTCAGCTCATCGTCTTGCTGCAGCTCCTGCAAGTACTCATGCGTGGCTTTGCGAAGTGTCATTTTGCTGAACATTTACAATTATATTGAAGGCGACTCAATAGTGTTTGCATGTTTCTTTTTTTTTTCTTTTTGCGTACTGGCTTGCTTATATATATATATTATACATACACATATATTTTCTCACGTTGTTTACAATTGCAGCCTTTGCGTGGGCCCACCTGAACTTGCGTATTGGTTGTCGTGTCTCGGCACACACACGCTTGCACAACTCGCAGCATTTTCTCGGAATCACCTCGTGTTCCGCTTAAAGACATGTTTACTGTTTTTTATTCGTATTTCGTTTAACACCCTTTTAACATTTCACTTCGTGTATTATAAGACTTTCATCGTTATTATTTTTCTTTTTAATTGAAATACTTTATTTTTTGAAACTCTAGCAGTCCTACACTTTCTTCATGCATTTTGAATTAAAAATTTTTTGTTTACTTTACTTATTCTATTGACAATTTTTTATTATGTCCGCCGACGAACTACAAGCGTCACTCAAGCGAGTGATGGTCAAAACCGTGGAGCTAGAACTACAGGTGCAGGGTAGAGCTAACAATTTTAACGCTTGGGGTGACGATAGCGGAAATCCCACACCGCAAGTAGTGGCTGCTGCGCAAGTACCTAAAATAGCGAGCTTTATTCATTCTCATCCTCAGGCGTGGTTTACTCAAGCTGAAATTACACTAAAGAATCGCGGTATTACGGCCTCCACGACCAAAGCGGATTATATTGCCGAAAAATTAGATGCGGATTCTATGATGTCCATTCTTGATTTATTAAATTTGCATCTGAGGCCTGCAGATCTTAACGAGCAAATTAAAAAACGTATAATTTCTAATTTTGGTGGCTCGTCGGAACAGCATCTTCATCAGCTTTTGCGCAACCAGGTTTTGCTAGAAGACAAAGCATCCATGATTTTAAGCAAAATGCGTACCTTGGAGACAGGTTGTGGGGAGGAGGTCCTCAGGATTGTGTTTCTAGAGCAACTTTCTCCCGGTCGTCGGTCAGCCCTTTCGATTCATAATATCACATGCCTGAAAGCTTTAGTCGACGCAGCAGACAGGTACTGCGACTCCCTCACCTCCAAACACTCGAATATCTCCGCTGTCACTGCTAATGCCTAAGCCAAGACCCTACCTATTGGCTCTATAGCCAATCCTCAGATTTTGTCCGTGGATGATCGATCCTTTCAGCTTTTTAAAAAATTATCATAAAACATCGATATCTTGAAAAAAAGTGTCGATCACTTCGTGGGTAAGAATTGGATCGGCCCCTCCCACGGCCGCTCTAAGTCGTGTAATCGTAACGACCACTCTCGCCACAATTGTTACAAGGCTACCCAGTCTAACTTAAACCCTGGCCCCAATTCTCATGGTCTTTGTTTCATCCCCCGTAAGTATGGGGCTAAGGCTTTCTGCTGTAAGGGCAACTGCTCTTGGCCCAAGGCACAGAAAAACTAGGCTCTCCTCCTCGCGTGGAAGCTGCGAGTAAGGTTTCCTCTGGAACAAAATGCTTCCATATCCACGACATCTCGTCTGGTCTTTTTTTTCTCGTTGACACAGGAGCAGAAATCTTTTTGCTGCCTAAGACCGATCCTTCAGCTAATCCCACTGATTTTAAATTGTTCGCAGCCAATGACTCCGTAATTTACACTCATGATGAGGTAAGCCTGGCGCTAAATCTACGCTTGAAATGCCTTTTCCCCTGGAAATTCCATCGTGCCGACGTTTCTAGCCCTATTTTGGGGGCAGACTTCCTGCCCTTTTACGGTCTAATTGTTGACGTTTCGTGCCGCAGGCTCATTGACCCTCACTCGAATTTCTACTCAATTGGCTGTCTCAGAGAGACCGCCTCACCCAAAGTCAGTCTCTTTTCCTCTCGCACTTAAATTTCTCAAATTCTTGCTGACTTTCCTGAAGTCACAGATGAAAAACCCGTTTAGTTAATTACGGCTAAAAATGTTTTTCACCCCATAGAAATTCACGGTCTACCGGTTACCAAACGCACGCATCATCTTGATCCCGAAAAATACCAAATAGCCAAAGAAGAATTCGAGCAGCATGTTAGAAATGGTACCTGCCGATACTCTAAGAGCCCCTGGGCCAGCCCAATCCACATGATGCTCAAGAAGGAGGGCTCTTGGAGAATTTGTGGGGACTATCACCGTTTAAACTCTCGCACGGTTCCCAATAAGTTCTCACGATTCTCGCTTCACGATTATTCTGTTCTCTGAAAGGGTAAAAAAGTTTTTTCAAAACTTGACCTGTACAGAACCTATCATCAGATGCCTATCGCGTCCACGGATATTATTAAGACTGCAGTCACGACCCTGTTCAGTCTGTTTGAGTATGTATTCATGTATTTATGGCCTCTGCAACGCGTCGCAGTCCTTTCAAAGATATATTAGTCAGGCTTCGGGTGATCTGAACTTTATTTTTGTTTATCTTGACGATATTTTAGTTTTCTCTTCCTCTCCTGAGGAACACGATTCTCACCTCAAGACGGTTTGTGAACGTTTCAAAAAATTCGGTCTCTGCCTCAGTTTAGCCAAATACGAATTTCACAAATCAGAAATCGTTTTTCTTGGCCATCTCATCGACCAGGATGGCTCAAGGCCGTGCAAAGAGAAGATTCAGGCCATTGCCGATTTTTCCAGACCCAAGACGGTTGTCGAGCTCCAAAGGTTTTTGGGCCTTGTAAATTTTTATCAGCGCAGCCTCCCCAATGCCGCATTTGTTAAGACTCCTCTCTACGCATTTACGCACGACTTCAAAAAAAATGACCGCTGGCTAATTGGTTGGACGGAAGAATCCATCAAGGCTTTTAAGGACACTAAAAACAGTTTCATTAAGGCTTGCCATCTCGTGCATTCCTTTTCCACTGCTCCTACGCGTCTCGTTACCGATGCCTCAGACTTTGCCATGGGTGCAGCTCTCGAGCAGTTGATTTATGAAACTTGGCACCCTTTAGCATTCTTCTCTCAAAAATTCTCTCCAGCTCAGTGCAAATACAGCGCTTATGACAAGGAACTCACTGCCATTTACACGTCCATAAAGTACTTTAAATATTTTCTTGAGGGTAGATGCTTTAAAATCGTCACTGACCATAAACTCCTGGTTTATGCTTTCGCACAAAAGGCTGACAAAGCCTCTCCTCGTCGGTGCCGACAGCTTTGCTTCATCTCTCAATTTTCCACAGAGATCGAACATTGACCTGACACAGACAATGTCGTAGCAGACGCTCTTTCTCGCGTTGACATGATTCGCCTACCTATTGATATCGAGATGCCTGAACTTATTCAACTCCAGCAGCACGACGTCGAGCTAAAGTCTTTCTTCGAGTCTTCAGACTCATAAAAGCATCAAACTATGTCACGAGCATCTTCGTCTCTTCTGCGATCTCACCGGCAAAATTCTTCGTCCCTACGTTCCAAAAACTTTACACAAACTAATTTTTACACTTTTTCGTAGTTCTTCTCATCCTGGCACCAAGGCCACAGACCAACTAATTCGTCAAAGATACGTTTGGCCCACCATACATCGAGATATAAAATCTTGGTGTCATGGTTGTCTCGATTGCAACAATCTAAGGTTTCTCGTCATGTCAAAAACGAGCCCAGTCAATTTATGGCTCCGGACGACAGATTTCGTCATGTTCACATGGACATCGTTGGTTCTCTCAAGACCTGTGAGGGTTTTTCGTATCTTTTAACCATCATTGACCGTTTCTCTCGTTGGGTGGAGGCTGTCCCTCTCAAGGACATTCAAGCCTCCACGGTCCTTCGTGCTTTTCAGGAGACTTGGGTCGATCGCTTCGGTGCCCCAAGATTTCTCACTACAGATCAGGGATCACAATTTGAATCCACCACATATATCGCCTACTTTTCCTCCATAGGCTGCCAGCGCAAAAGAACTGTTGTCTACCATCCAGCTGCCAACGGGCTCATCGAAGGCTGGCATCGCAGTTTTAAGGCCGTACTCATGTGTCGCAATTATCCTGATTGGATTAAACTTCTCCTCATAGTTCTGCTTGGCCTCCGCACCAGAGTCCGAACTGACACGGGAGTCTGCCCTGAGTTCTTATACGGTACCACCTATATGGAAAAAACCATCGAGATTGAAAAATGAGACGACAATGTAAAGACGAGAGAACTGTCAAGAAGTATCATCGTAGTTTAGTGTTAAACAAAGCAATGTCCGATAATTTAATCAAATTTATTGTACATTGCGTCACTTGTAGTATACACACATTTTGCGAAATATCAGATTATATGCCTATCGTAGCGCAGAAATTTATAGACTTTATTTTAGAAAAAGTTAATAGTGTGCATGAAGCGCCAATTGATTACTACACTAACAGAAAAAAGGAGTCATAGCAGCTGTCATTATTTGATAACAGCTACTACACGACTTTTGAGGTGGTTGACTAACGGTGTGTAGTAGATTCAACTAAACACTGTAGTAAGAAGCACGTACTACTGTACGTGCGGAAAACACAAACATATATACGTATATGTATAGAAGCCGAGGAGATGTTACTGCATGAGTTTTGTCGATAACCACACGAAAAAATTTATCAGTTGTTAATTGCTAAATAAAAACTGCATCAATTTTCTTCAAACACAGCTCAATAGCTTTCTTTAGCAAATTTGCCTGATTTAATGCGGGATTAAATGTGAAATTAAATGCGTGATCAATATTTCGCACAAAAGACGGGCACTTTTAAGGTTATGAATTTTTTCAACATATTTTCACTTTCTTCCAAATAAAAGTGCAAAGAAATTTTGCTTACATTTTGGTCCAAACGAAAAAGCGAATTTGCATCTTCCATTTTATGTAATAAGATTCCTAGTATTTACTATTAAATAGTTTTCAACTTAACACATATTTCCTTACACTTGCAGTAGAAACCACTACATAGGGTTAGCCAACGTAACTCCGATCCTCTTACTACAGTTATGTAGTAGAATCAACCAATAATTTATTTACGTAGACTGTACTACATTTTTCTCTCAGTGTATACACCAAACGTTGTAAAAAATATTGTAAGTGGTTTAAATGATAACGATGTGCAGAGTATGTACAAAAAAATTTTAGCACATGATATTGTAAAACACAAGACTTTGACAAAATATCTTGTGTGTGATATTGCGTACAATATAATGCGTCATTTCATGTAAATGCTCTTGCTTATGCAATGAATCATAGAAAAAAATGTAATAAATTTATTCATCTTGTTGTTAGTTAACCATAAAATAACTTTTTCTCCTCGTAACAATGCAAATGAAAATATAAAATAAAAGTAAAAAGGCTAAATACACTTTCGGTATACTCGCTTATTATTAACTAGCAGCCCCCCATCTCGGCTTCGCCCGAGACTTACTAAATAAAACACCTAGTGTGCTGACATATAATGTGAAAAATTTTCAGTTCAAAATTTTACACATATTCCTAATACATTTTAGAACAAAAATCTTCTTATTAAAAACATATTTTTTCAGAATCCATATAGTTTATTTGGTCAAAAAGTGAGGTGTAAAAATTCAAAAAAATAATTATGCAGAAAAGTACCGTGCGTTCTTTATGCCATAAAATAATCGGTGGCCATAAAAAGCCGTTGATTTACAGTTTCTCCCGTCTAATTCAAAAAAAGGGCTATTTTTTAAAGCTGTTAAGATTTTAAACACCCAAAAAATTGATATTAAATGAAAATTTTTTTTCTCATATCTCACAACTTTATTACCAGAGCAACAAAGTCCTGGACCCTAAAGCTTACATTTTTATTGCCACAAAAACACAAGTACATTTTCTACTCATTAAAAAATCTGAAGTACGATCTTTCAAGATTTCATAGATTGCTGTAAGGGTACAATGAAAATCTGATCTCTCACGTAATGGACTCTTTAGTTGTCGATTTTGACGCTGCTGTTTCAATCTCAATAAATTTCCTGCGTCAGTTTCTTGATCCCTCAGTAAAATTGTATTTATTAGATACGCTTGAAGTTTTTCTTTCAATTATTCACCCTCTTGTGACTTTTGGCATGCTTAAAATTTTTGTGACCCCTAAGAGCTGTTTTTTATCAACTTTGTTAAGTTCTAATATATTTGTTGGCAAGGTAGTTTGACGTCCGATGGCCCTAAAAAAGACTGGTGAGCTTCTTAAGTTAACTTTCTTTCTTGACTGCAGTTAACAGCAATTGTCACTGCCTGGATACTTCAGGGTAATCTTCTCTGGCTTGCTGTTGAAGACCCAGACTGATCGGGAGAAAAATTCTAAAGTCTGAAGCTTTGGGGCTAGTTGTAGTGCTCTTTCCCAACGTCCCCCAGTATAACGTCGGAGACGTTGGTGTCTAAAGCACCTTTTTTATTTGCAGATTCAGTTGTTTTGGTGATTTAAGATGGGGACATTGGTCAGTGATACTTGTCCAGTGGAGGCTGTCCCATTGGCTCAAGTTTTTTTTCCTTCATAGCTAGTATAGGTTTGCCCAGCGCAGACCTTGGAGAGGATCAGTGATACCTGGTTAAATGCTTAGAGTCAAAAGGATAGTATAGGGTCGTCGGTCACCGGGTTTTCCAGCCTTGCGAAGAACAACTCCGCAGGTTACGTCTGCTAGTGAATGGCTGACTTGGTTTAATAGTGCCCGTCTTTAGTTATTATAGTCTTTTAGTCAACGAATCGCTTCCGGAAATGGTAGTAAAAATGTTTTTGTTGGCAAGGTAGTTTACACTTAGGTGGATCCTTAAAAAGAACCGATGAAATTGATGGTTAAGTAGGGAACGTACATACTTATAATGGCCCTAAAAAGCTTCAGTGGTGAAACTTCCAGGCTATTCTTTATTATTATTCCTGATGATGAAGAGCTGGCTACGGGTAGCTTGATTCTTACTTTGAGAGTCTCGATGTACAGAGACTGTGATGGAGGGAGGTACGCCGCTGACCAAAGAATATCTCATCTTTGGGTCGTTCCCTAGATAACCAACCGCTCATCGTTAGACGGGAACATTCGGGTAAGCGCGTTGGGGACGCGACGACCAAGAAGGTAGCCGTTGTGGCTGCTCGTGCCCCTCAGAGCTGTTTTCCCTTGCTAACATTTGTAGCCAAAAATTCTCTAACTGTACCAGGTGGGATGGTGGGACTGCCACACAACTCTAACGAGTTGTTGCAGATTGTGCTCTGGCTAGATATGTCTCCTGGTATTATGCCAGAGACGTCATCGGTTGGAATTTATTTTTTTTTTTTGATTGCACTCGTTGAGATTCAGGGTGAATGGACACCTAGGTCCCTTTCCCCTTACAAAAGAGTGTCGTCCGTAACCGGGATATCCAGCTGCAAGACTATCATCAGCATACTCTGTACAGCTCGTTGAACTGCCAGAGTACGACTTCATGACTATCAAGACACTCTGGCGTATTATAACCACACTTATTTAATTCTGTTGCAGGTAGCCTCGATTTAATGTTAACGCCACCTAGCGGATTTTACTGAGCTAAAGTGAAAAGCTGGCGTATTTTTGCAAAATTTTGAGCTTATTCATTGCTATTGTTATTAAATTTTTTAAGATAAAAACTATACTAAAACCATCTAGGAAGTATCATGAATCAGTGTGCAAAATTTTAGCAAAATCGGTTCAGTAGTTTTCACGGTTAGCGATTACAACGGTTTTAGCGACTTCACTTTATATATTAGTAAGATTAATACGAATACATACACCAAGAGGATTCAGGCAATCATAGCAGTGGATTGGTAAGAATATATGAGGAGGGGGAATGTACGGTGGCCTGCCCAGAAAGTCTCTTGAGCTTAGGTGGAGGGATACCCCCTCCTATAGTAAGTTTATGGCATCACAGGGGCTCCGTTCAGGAACTCAGTCTTAAAAACAGCGTTTTTGGACAATCATTTTACAGTATCGCCACTCACGTCTCTTTCTTTCGCTCTCCTAAGTAGTGATTTGTTTGTCATATGTATGTCTTTTTCTTTTTTTAAATGTCAAATATAGTTACTTTCTATACTCTCCCCACTGGTTACCATTTTCTATCTTGCGAGAGCTATAGTTACGGGCGCTGTGTTGCTTTTAACTCAAACACGTTGGCGTCGTGCGCCCGTTTTATCCATGTTGACCATCCGTTCAGTAATCAGACGCATTTCCGCGTTACAAAACACATACCCAAAGTTTACGTACCCCCGGTACAGCAATTACTTTAATGCGTACAAGGATTTAACAGACGGCACTACGACTTCTAATTATCACAGGATTTGGCTCTGAAAGACGGCATGACGGAAGCCACGTTAGTACTAACATGATTTAACTGCCACCACCCGGATTGATTATTGGTAGCAAGACGTATACACACAAATGAACATCCCTTGCTTGTCAACCTACCACTACATCAGTGCCTGCCCGAGAGGCCGACACCAAACGAAGAGGGTACCAGAGCCGACCTGGTAGGGCTCCCACTCCACCCTATTGCAGTCTCCTTCTTTTGTCCGTTCACCTGTGACTTCTCTCTTATGTTACGCGGGTAAAGAGTGGATCTACAGGGCAATATGAACCGGAGCTATCCTCTAGATAACGTAACTGATGAACGGGCAGATCTTCAGGGCAGTATAAACTGAAACGATCCCGGGGCATTGGCTACTTATTGCACCAGAGGTAGCTTAAAAGAGTTAAGAGATTAAAACATATCAATATCAGTAACCCCGTACGTTGCGTATCACGAGTTAGAGGCATTGTGAATCTGACTACGTTTATACACACTTCTACTGAGGCATCTCGTAATATGTGTCGGAGGCACTACGAACCTGGCACTGTACCTACGAGTCCTCATTGTCCCCTATTTTTTTTAACGTTAATCCTTGAAATACTAACACACACGAATTTAAGGCCTTACATACAAGAACCTAATTGTAAAAGTATACATTAAATTTAGAATTAATACGTCTGTATATAATCAGAACCTTCACAAAGTATGGTGAAATCTATATTTGTAGGTGAAAAATTACTAAGTGTCTTATGCATATACAAGACTAGTTTAACATTACTTATTCGTAATATTCAGTAATAAAAACATCTTGTATCGGAGAAATGGTTGGGTAAGAAATTGTTTCAATAAAAGTATAACAACGGAAGCCACTCAAAAAACATCTTCTTTTCTGATTTTCAAATAAAAACAAACTCTATAAAGTAGCCCAATGCCAAGAATGGATTGATGCCATCATGAAACACAAGTAAACAAACGGTTGAATGATTTTCAAATCATAGTATGGACAATAAATCTATGCTCTTATTTATTTCAGCAGTTTGGAAGAAAGTTGGTGACCAACAAATTATACATTGATTTACAATTAACACTTTTCAGTCAGCAGACGAGTTAGTAACCCTACTTATACAGCATATTTTTCAACAGTGTTTAAGGAAAATAATGCCATCCTAAAAAATCAAACGCTGATGTTAAAAGACATAAACGGAGCATGAGAAGATCAGTGTACATACTTTTTCAGTAGTAAATGATCTACATAAGACATTAAGCAATGGTTATCGGTATGGTCAACAAATTACTGTTGAAAGTAAGGAAAGTAATCTAGAATTTGAGTATCATGAACAAATCGAAGAATTAAATGTACCATCAAAAACTGTAGCGTGTGATACTAGTAACTTGTTGGACAGTGACTCTGGTGAAAACATTAGTATTTTTTATGTTATTTTACAAGTGTAAGTAATGTGCGTTAGGCTGAGGTACAAACTAATTCAATATTACCAGTCAACAAAAGTGCTTTACAAAGGGGTATTAAAAAAAAAGAAATTGATAAATGTAAGGTTCAAGATTTTTCAATAGATAAAGTTTCAAGTACCTCAAAGGAATGCGCTGGATTCTATAGAATTGTTGCTTTTCACTCTGACAGTGGTTTAGTGATTTTACTAGAGTGACATTTTTAACTTTCAATTTTATTATTCCTTTGCTACAAAAATCAGAAAAAAGAAAATACATAACTAAAAACAAACTACTTACATACATAATAAAACTAAGACTTGGACTATCGTACTCTGCTTTGAGTGTAATTTTTTTTGTCTGTATCGTAGCAATATACCCAGGAAATTCGTTAGAATGTTGCAATGTATCTCCAATGTTTAAAAAATACAATTTTCTGGCCTTCTAAGAAAGTAATTAAGCCAACATTATCTCCATCTTTCCAAAGCAATTATCAACACTGTAGAGCAATCATGGATTGAACTAAGGTTTCGATGGAAATTTCTCAAAAAGCAGTTGTTATACTACTCAAATCATAAGAATGCTTAAATCATAATATTTTTAGTTGATTAAACTGTAAACGGGTTTATTTGTTTTGTTATCAAGTATTACGATGGAACAACAAGCGACAGTTTTATAACAAATGATGTCCGCATAAGTCACCATTTATAAAGGTATATTTATACATGTATATATATATAAAATTCTATATAAAATGTATTTCAAATAGTTTTTGAATGCCCGCTTGAAGTTTTTTTTGGCTCTCACATGGTGTCACCAGCTGTCATGAATTATGAACTACGGCCGCAATAGGCTTCTTAAGGGGGTAGTGTCACAAAATCCAAAAATGTAGGAACACCTTGAAAAACTTTATATAAGCTAACAATTATATGTAGAATAACATTAAAATTTCAGACACCCTAGCTTTACCGTTTTCGAGAAATAAGTTGTGTATTCAACACGTACTTTTATCAGAAAAAGAGTATTGTACAGATTGCGATTAAAAAATATTGAGACTTTGCTGAAATTGAAATATCATGTAAAATAGTATGTTTTTAACATCAAATTTCAATAATAGCACCCATAGCTTAACCGTTGTTAAGTTATAACAAATAAAAAATGTGTATTTAAAGATCCGTAAAGATGTTGCAACGGAGATTCCATCACTAACTCAATGTTGACGTACAATATAACCTTCGAACGTATCTATACTTTTTCGTATAGATATACACAGGGTTTTTGCCTCATGCGGCGTTGCAACATTTATTTTCGTTTGTCTATTTCAGAACACATTATGTATTTTAGAACACGCATTGACTATACATTGTGACACTACCCCCTTAAGATATTCCTCCTCTATCTGACAGTCGTCTTTGTAAGGAGAAGCTATTTGGAGTGATACGTAGAAAGCACGTGTATTTTTTTTTTAGGTTAATTTTTTTCGTGTTGCAACGTGTCAATGACTTTAGTGTTAATATTTTGTGATAGTGATTTTCTGTCGGTGCAAAGTGCGTTTTAATGTTCAGTTTTTACGTGTAAGCAATAATTATATAAATAGTTTAAGAATCTGTTTGTTCTTTAAATTCAGTAAAAATAAGTTCAAGTCCTTCAAAATCAAAATCGAAAAAGTCAAAGGAATTGACGAAATACTATGAAAAATATTTGAAAAATGAGAATAAAAAAGTGTATGAAATCAAAAAAAGACTTAAAAAAAATATATAATAAAAAAAAAAAAAAAAATGAAAAAGAAAATGAAATAAGACTAAAAAAAATAAAAGTTATAAAAGTTTGTTTGAAATAAAAGAAAAAAAAAATGAGATAAAAAGAAGGAAACAATTAAAAAAAAAAAAAAAAAAAAAAAAAAAATGAAACAAAAAATAAAAAAAGAAAAATAATGAAATCAGAAAAGACATGTAAAATAAGAAAAAGTTAAAAAAAAAGTAATGAAAAAAAAGATGAAATAAAAAAAAAATGAATTAAATAAAGGAAATTTAAAAAAAATTGAAAGAAACAAATCAAGGGGTATAATGGGTCATGGGACCTACGGTAAGATCGAAGTTTTTTAAACATGAGATGAGTACCGAAAAGTAATTTAACATAAAATTTGTGTCGAAAAACATCATCAAGTAAAGAAACACAATTTCTCAGGTAACAAGGGGGTCACGAGACCTATAGGAAGTAAAAAGCTCTATAAGAAATAATACTACATTTATGTAGTTCAGTAAAATAAAAACTTGAAAAACGAATAAAATAAAAAAAATAATAATTTCAGTACTCACTATAATTAAACTTCGTTAGTACTGTATTTATGCACAACGTTCTCACGAAGTTCAACAATCGTGAGTACTGAACTCATTTTTTTTCACCGTCACAGGAGCATATCATACTTATACAACTCCCGTAGTGCCAGTATAAAAGATTTCAATATAAGTCTCGTGTGTAATTGAATTTCACATGTAATTGAACGACTTCTATGAGCGTGGCTGCTGCATACAGTACTGCAGTCACTATATATTGTTTTCTATCTCGCTTGCTCTTTATTCACCTAGAGTCCCTAGATCAACAAATGTATGAGCGTTAACATTGATCAACGGAACGACTGCGTGTTGATTTTATATTAAATTAAGCAACAAACAACTTTTTTGGGTCGTAAACTTCCCACCGGGTATGAAGAAAAATTGTATACGCCACTCGGCAGGAAAACAGCACATCATCGTCTACGTATATGCCACCCTTGGCTTCGCCTCGGGTGGCAATATAAACGTGCAGACGAATGTACTTCTTCCCTGCTTCGTGACGTAAAATACTATTTAAACATGATAATTTTTCAAAGATGTTTCTTTCTTTGCTCAAAGCTGATTTTTTCAGCTACATTTAAGTGCTGAAACCCGGGAATCATAGTTAAATCGGGTATTCGCGCAAAAAAGAGCTTGGGAAAGAGAAATAAAATGGGTCCTGAGAATTCTCTAATAACACAGTACAGCAACAATTTTAGCAACGACAGTGACAGCAGAAGCAGCAGCATCTTTGTCGCAGAGGACGAGCCGTCACCATCAACTCAAACACGATTTCATGCGCCGTACCGTTTTTCCGTTCTCTCGTTGCCCTAACACTGCTAAACGGCAGTGCATTCACGCACGCCGTCTTCTCGTCACTCTAATCTGCCGAGTGGCAGTCTGATTCTGCTAATACGTTCGTGCACGTTGTCTCCTCATCGTCCTGGTCCTGCTAAGTGGCAGTGATGAGTAGAGAGATTGCTAACGCCAATGCTACGGCGTGAGACGACTTTTTTCCACTGATCGGGGCGACCCGACGCGGCCAGCCGTCGAACCAAGGCGCACATTTTTCGAGAGTGCGAGACTCGTATCGAAGAGCGTGCGCCTACAAGAAGAGAAGTGGATTCGCGTGGAAATGAGCATATAGGCACACATTTTGGCGACACGTATAGAAGTAATAGAAGGGGTATACCGAATGTGTGCCTACGAGGAGAGGAGTGGAAATGTTGACTATAGCTATATATCTGAGCGCACAGCCAAAGCAAGCGACGACATGAGTCTTTCTCTTTTGACTGCAACCGAGTATATGCTATATACATTTAACTGACTCTTACTCTCTCGCTCTTGCTTGAATGATATCTATCAATCTTACATTCGATAAATTGTGAAACTAAATGCTCATGTAATTAATTGCACAGAATTTGATATCAAAACAATTTTTTTTTCCGTACGTTAATACTTAATTTGAAATCTAGTATTATTTTGAAAAAATGATCAGCTTAATTTTTTTAAGGATAACAGTTCAGCTATAACCACTGGTTAATTATTTTTCCTCATCATAATTGTTATAAACTGTAGGACAAGCCCCGGAGGTTATCGATGAACATATGTGACTTTAATATCTCCTACCCTCGAAGTTTTGATAGCTAAGGTATAAAGGGCTTATGCCACTACTATTCTCGTTTTGCTATCTGAGGATCGATTCCAACTGTCGGCAAATTTTTTTTTTTTAACGTGATTCATCATTCTAGTTTATTTTCTTTTTATTTATGTTTTATTGATGTTTTATAAATAATATTAACAAACCCTTTTTTCCCTATACATCGAAATACATTTTTTTAATACTAATTATATTAAATAATTTCATAAGCTGATACTTATCGTTAGCATGGCCATTTCAGAATTTCATAATAACAAAATAATTTCTTAGGATATGAGTATAATTCTTACATTTAAAACTCCAAAGAAAGTAAGAGAGAAAAAATCCTTGTACATAATTTTCATTAATTTTTATTTTTTTTTCCAAGAAATAATTAAGCTGTTCTGATCGATATTTTTATTTATCTATACAATAATCATAATCTTCGGAGGCACAAGAAAACTTACATAAAACTCCCTAAACATTTATTTTCCGTCTTTTGTTGTAAAAAAATTTTAGGTATAGCAGCTATACTTATTGTGTTGATTAAATGTGTAATTTCAATTTCAATTTCATAATGTTGGTTCTAGACCAAACTTTTAATTAGCGTATGTAAGTATCAAAACTTAATACCTTTGAAAATTATGCAACAAAAATCTGAACAGTAATGAAAACCAGATCTTATATATCAAGTTAACTGTTACGTTACTTAAAATTTTTACCTGGTAGTTACAACCACTTGTCACTTACATTATGAATTTCAAAAAAGTAAAAGTTTAACCTTGAACATAATTTTCGATAATTTATAAGAATTTATATGAAATTCTGAAAGGGTCATGCTAACGATAAGTATCAGCTTATAAAATTATTTAATATAATTAGTTTAAAAAAAATGTATTTCGATGTATAGGGAAAAAAGGGTTTGTTAATATTATTTATAAAACATAAATAAAACATAAATAAAAAGAAAATAAACTAGAATGATGAATCACGTTAAAAAAAAAAATTTGCCGACAGTTAGAATCGATCCTCAGATAGCAAAATGAGAATAGTAGTGGCATAAGCCCTTACTACCTTAGCTATCGAAACTTCGAGGGTAGGAGATCTTAAAGTCACATATGTTCATCGATAACCTCCGGGGCTTGTCCTACAGTTCATAACAATTATGATGAGGAAAAATAATTAACCAGTGGTTATAGCTCAACTGTTATCCTTAAAAAAATTAAGCTGATCATTTTTTCAAAATAATACTAGATTTCAAATTAGGTATCAACGTACGAAAAAAAAAAATTGTTTTGATATTAAATTCTGTGCATATAATTATATGAGCATTTAGTTTCACGATTTAATCGAATGTAAGATTGATAGATATCATTTAAGCAAGAGCGAGAGAGTAAGAGTCAGTTAAATATATATAGCATATACTCGGTTGCAGTCAAAAGAGAAAAACTCATGTCGTCGCTTGCTTTGGCTGTGCGCTCAGATATATAGCTATAGTCAACATTTCCACTCCTCTCCTCGTAGGCACACATTCGGTATACTCCTTCTATTACTTCTATACGTGTCGCCAAAATGTGCGCCTATATGCTCATTTCCACGCGAATCCACTTCTCTACTTGTAGGCGCACGCTCTTCGATACGAGTCTCGCACTTTCGAAAAATGTGCGCCTTGGTTCGACGGCTGGCCGCGGCGGGTCGCCCCGATCAGTGGAAAAAAGTTGTCTCACGCCGTAGCATTGGCGTTAGCAATCTCTCTACTCATCTCTGGCAGTGCGTTCGCGCCCGCTGTAACCTTGACTTCCTGATTCTGCTAAGTGGCAGTGCGTTGGCGCATGCCGCATCTTCGACGTCTATTTCTTCATTTTTCTGATTTTTCTGAGCAACTGCGCGTTTGTGCATGTTGCGTTCTCTTCCCACAAGTCATCTACCTGCAGTTGCATTCAGGTTGTACACACCGCGTTATTCGTCTTTATTGTGTAAAAGTATAATAGTGGGACAAGCGTGAGAGTTAAATTTTTTACCCGACTATTTAAAGCTGCAATGTATTGTACTGCATGTCCTACGTCATGAAGTTACAAACCAGTAACATAAGAACTTTTATTCATGTGACTTTAAAAAAAAATTTTTTGTTACTGCTTACGTTTTGTATATTGGTAATAGAACTAGAGTATTGTACATATTGTAATCTTGAGTAGGAGCATTTAATTTAAACGGATCAAAATTAATTTGTCTAGGCACATGAATTAAGTTAGCTTTAAATATGATAGTCTCGTCAGCCGTGTCACAGACTGGTGATCCACCGTGAACATGGTTGGTAAACGCATGGCAGGAAAGGCCAGGCCAGTCCGTGGTCACGTGATATGAAATCAATTCTGGGATCGACTCAGATCGTGACGGCAGAGATGCGCCTCTCGATCAGTGAAAGTCTGAGAGGGCTGGCGAGACGGAGCCTATCGTAAGAGAGGTTGAGACTTCCTTGGTGGAAAGCTACATTAGTTGACCTCATGCGAACAAAGTCTTTTCTTGTAGGTTTAGCACAGCAGTTATTAATATTATTCAGGACCAAAAAATTGTCCGTTATTTGATCCTGCTAATACTTGTTGTCAATTAAGTATAGTTAGAACAAACACTCGTCATAAGGTAGAGATTGCTTAGGATATTAGATAAATATTTGAATGCACATAAGATTTGAATGCGTTTTTTTTGTAGTATGAATGTGATGCGGTTGTGACATATTCAGTAGTAATAAAAAAATCTGTTCATTATTTTTGTAGCTTTGATGAATCATAGTTAGAATCTTTTAAAAGTCACTCAGTACAGCTAAAAATAATAAAAATAAAAAAAAGGTTTTTCTTTTATGAATCTCTCAAATTCAGACTGCTGTTATAACAATCTTCTAGAACTATTTTAATCCAAATACTTATTTCAAGTGGAGTTTTCTTTTGTTCAATAGGGTTAGCACTTGGACAGAGAGATCGAAAGTGAGATCATCTGTGGCTTGATTGGCAGTGATACTCACCAAAAAATCTTTGATCTACGATGGATTGTAGTTTGAAATGTATATTATTTAAAAGAATTGATAATGTTGACATCTAAATTAAAAATTGTAAACTTTAATATTATTTAAAAACTTGGAAAGAGTTTGCAAAGACAGTTGTTTAAACACTTACGATTGAAAGGCATCGTTTGTATGATCTGTAGTATTAGGAAGACTCTCTAGAAGTCATCCGGTAAACATCCCCTGTAGACAGTTGTCTACAAATTAAATGAACCCACTCATCAAATATAGACTATTTAATGTATCACGATTATAAGATAAAATTTTTCCGCTCTATGAAGATACCCATACCTCTACCATATTATATATTTTTATTATATACTGGCACCCCCCGCCCCACCGTCTGCTTCACCTGACACTCACTAAATGGAACACCATAGTATGTTGCATGTAATGTGAAACATTTTTAGTTAAAAGTTTTATATCTATTTCTGACATTTCTAAGAACAACGAACTTTGTATTAAAAACACATTTGTTTGGAATCCAGTGTATTTGGTCAAGTAAAGAGCTGTGGAAAGTAAATAAAATATAACTATGCTGAAAAGTAACGTGCATTCCGTACGCCATAAGATAACCGTTGGCCCTAAAAGGCCTTTATTTTGCAGTTTTTTCTGTATAATTTATGAACAGGGCTATTTTTTTAAGCTGTAAAGATTTAAAACTTACAAAAAATATGAAAATTTTTTTCTCTCATCTCACAACGTTAGTACCACAGCAACAAACTCCTGGAGCTTAATCTTTACATTTTTTATAGCCACAAAAATACAAATACGTTATCTTCCTATTGAAAAATCTGAAAAATTTAAGAGATTACTATGGGGGTTATAGTCAAAAACTTATCAATCACTTAATACATTTTTTATTGATTGATTTAAATGCTGCTTGAATCTTGATAAATCTTCAGCATCATTTTCTTGACGCCTAAAATTGTATTCATTCGATGCATTTGAAGTTTTCCTTCCAATTTGACTCATTGCAACTTTTGGCATAGTTAAGACTTTTGTGAGCCCTAAAGGCTATTTTTTACAACTTTGTGAGGTTATCATATATTTGTTGGTAAGGTAGTTCGACGTCCGATGACCCTTCAAGAACCGGTGAGCTTCTAAAGTAAATTTTCTCTTGACTAAAGTTTCCAGCAAACGTGATTGCCTCTATACCTCAGACTGATTTTCTCTAGCCTGTTATTATCACACTGATTGGGAGGAAAACTACAATGTTTAAGGCTTTGGAGCTAGTTTTAAAGTTCTTTTCTCTAAAGTTGGCATAGTTATAATTTTTATTAGTTTTCAATACTAATAGTTTTTACAAATAGCCATTTTCCTTTTTAATAAAGTGAGAAACAGCAAATCAATGGCTCTTTACGGTTAACATTTATTTTATGGCGTAAGGAACGCAGAGTACTTTCCACTATCAAATTTTTTTACTTTTTACAGCTTGTTATTTGTGTAACATCGGTGAATCCACATTAATTTTTTTTCCTTGCTTCAAAACTTTCCGTGCCGATTTTAGAATACTAAACGCAGGGGTTAATGTGCATCTGCAAAGAGGTGAATCACCTACAAGGTTGCTCGTAGCTAAGGTATTACGACCATACATGACTCACATACATGCACGCTGGCCTATACTGACCGGAAACAACGAGCAAAGTAAAAACGAAATAATTATGAAAATCAATTGATGCAATAGTTTAACTGGGAACAGCTGCGCTGAAGTTTAATATTAGATATTAGTATATATAAACCAAATTTAATGTTAAAAATTAGAAAAACTTAGAGTTAAGACCCATAGGCTAAGCGAAGATAGTAGCAAATGGTAAAATTATTGCATATTGCTAATACAACCTGTACACGCTGCACCATTAAACCTGCACACCATTAGACAGCAACAATATTACATAAACCTACGGAAGCAATCTTATTGACTTACAAAGAACTATCCGATTTTTATCATTCATGTTGGCAGGCTCATGGTTTACTGTACAACCCTTTTTTATCATGTCAACAATTTCATGAACATACTGCAATAGCCCAAATTGTAACCTTGTTAAAAACTGTCACTGTTTCAAATGTAAAGGACAACGGGAAAGTCATGGCACTTCCCCCTTCTCCTGACGCAGAGATGTCAAGAGAGAGTCCGCACTCTTGCCCCCAACACGGGTAACGGAATTCCCGATTCCCCAGGGCATTTTTGTTTAGTGAACTACAAGAATGCAGTACTAACGTTTATAGAGCTTCGTTCTTTCTACGGGTCTGGCGACCCCCTTGTTACCTGAGAAATTGTGTTTTTATACTCATGTCATGTTTAAAGAACTTCGTTCTTACCGTGGGTCCCATGACCCATTTATACCCCCTGGTTTGTTTTTAATTTCTTGTTTTATTTTTTTTTTGTTTCTTGTTTAAATTTTTTTTTTTCTTTCTTGTTTTATTTTTTTTTGATATTTCATTTTAATACATTTTTCTCATTTTTTTGTATTTCCTTTATTTAATTCCTTTTTTTATTTTCATATTTAATTTTTTTTTTTTTTTCATTTTCTTTTTTATTTTATTTTTTTTTATTCCGTTGTATTTATTTATGTCTTTTGTAATTTTATTTCATTTTATTTTCATATTTCATTTCATTAATTTTTTTTGAAATTTTTTTTTTCACTTATTTTTTTGCGATTTTATAGCTTATTAGTGCAATTTTTATTTTATTTTCATATAATTACTCAATGACATTGTGCCATTATTTGTTTATCAAATTCAAAATAAGTACCCTTAAAAACCATTAAAATGATATGAAACTCGAATTATATTTATATAATGATCTTACATAATTCATTTATAATTGATTTACTTTGAATTACTTTATTTATATAATTATGTGATAATGTAACATAATTTGTTTATCAAATTCGAAATAAGCGCCTCTAAAAACCATTGATACATTCTTCAACTCTATTCCACATGTTTTTTTTTTTTTTCTTAATCAAGTATTTAGAAAACAAATACAAATATAATTTATCATGATTCGAATGTATTATCAGTGAATGCATGTAAAAATGGAATGTTATAGTTATGAACCACACCATAAGTACAAGAAATCGAGTTTCTTTAGACGGCAGCGCTCGTAGCAGAGTGGGTAAGGTACTGGACTTACATGCAGGAGGTCGAGGGTTTAGAACGGAAATTTTTTTTTTTTTTTTTTTTTTTTTTTTTTTTTTTTTTTTTTTTTTTTTGGAATTGTAAAAGAAAAAAATTCAAAGTAAAATAAAAATTATTGTGAGAAAATAAAATTGGGAGTGTGAGGGAGAATGGTGGGCAAAGGTGTGTAGAAGAGTAACACGGCACGGTTGGCCGATATACATATATAGTGGGGAGAGGGGAAGTGTATAGAGAATAGTCGGTGAGGGGGACGGGGTAAGGGGGGGAAACTTGAGAGGAAAAGTAAACCACTTTCGTTCCAAAAAAAAAAAATTTGTCGGTTTTAAAAATCCAGCCCCCCGAGTAACGCGACATAAAGAACTTCGTTCTAAAAAATTATAATGATGCGGAAAAGTACCGTGCGTTTCTTACGCTATAAATTAGTTGTTGGCCCTAAAAGAGGTCAGTTAATTTGCATTTTCTCACGTAGTAGTATATGAAAAAAGTAATTTGTTGAAGCTTTAAAAGTTTGAAACTATTTTTCAATCAATTTAGTTTTTTCAAACTGCTGTTCGAATCTCGATGGCCGGCTTTATATAGATTCTTGTTCGGTTAAAGATATTAGTCTAAGATAGTACTTCTAAAAAATATATTTGTTGGAAAGGTAGTTTAACGTTCTATGGCTTAATAAAGGACTAATAAAAATAATAATAATAATAATATTAATAATAATAATAATATGGAGAATGTTAAGATAAATGATAGCCCTAAAAATAGCCAGTTGTAATGTATCCAGTTGTTCTCTACTATACTCAATGATGGAAAGCTGGTTGTAAGTCAATGATATGCCAAACGAGATCTGGCGTTTTGTGAACGGCGTAATATCTACTCGTATCATTTGACTTGACTCAGTCGACGGGGGTCGCGGAGCTTGGGATTTTGGACCTGGGTTAGCTTGATTCTTGCCCTCAGAGTCTTTGCATATAAAGTGCGTGCTAAAGGGAGGTTCGCACGCCACTAGCTAAAGAATACTGCGTTTTTGGGTCATTTTCCAGACTACCAACTGCTCACTGTTCTGCCAAACGTCTTCTGGTATTACGCTGGAGACGTTGGCGCTCAGATTGACTATTTTTTCGAGCACTCCGTTATTATCTCGGCAATTAAAAGTGAAATTCGACATATACGTCAGTTGTCCATTGGAGAAGAGTGTTATTAGTAACTGTGATACCCAGCTGCATGACTTACAACTTTCTTCTTAATATATTGACAATTAGTACAGAAGGGGGGGGGTCCAAAATAATAATAGTTAATTTTAATTTTGTAGTAAAACTATAATAGTACATTATGTGATAAGTGCGTGAAGAACACGATTCACGCACAAGTTATATATACTATTTTTTGAAACGATAAGTGAGAAGATCAACTTAATCTGGACAAAATTTCAGCGCCAATAGATGGTCGAATATGGTACTGACTTTACCGCGGGGAGGGTAATACGAACCATTTGAAAATCATAGAGAGAAAAAGATCATATACAGACTTTTGCAGGGGTGAAGAAAATGCTTTCAAGTGCTTACATCTGAAATATAAATGAAGAGCTTTGCATCGCTGCACGTGTTCAGCTGCAAACAGATCCAAGATTGAGTTTTTACTCTCGGTTATGGTTACGTATTCGCGACGGGCTCCGTCAGGCTGCGTATACACGGAGTCTTGAACTTCTAGGACCAGCCATAAGCTCGTGTGAGTGCGAGTGAGAAGCAAGAACATATTACTCTCTTTCTCGCATAAGTATCATAATCAGTATCATTTGATTCACTGTCTGAGCTCATGTTAAAAAATAGTGTTATTAACACACACTTATAAAGCGCTAATTATGCGCATGAGCCTATACAACGCAACACAAAAATAAGTCTGATGAGCAGAGACGTAGGGTTATGCTAAATAATTGATGCGCTATTGCGAGTCACTGCTATTTGTTACTGCTAGGTTACGAAATTTCCTCGCGCACTGGTGCCGATTTCTTCACGTACGACTTAAAGCAGTGCGCGAATGGCGTTCCTTGCGAACTGTATAGGTGCACGTGAAGTCGATCTTTACACACACTAATTTTAAAATGTTTAATAATGAATAGTCGTTGCACTGAGCTATCACTATCGTCGAAAGAAACGTCACTGGAATGAACATTTATAGTTTTACGACAAAATTAATGTGAACTGTCGTTATTTTGGACCCCTTCCAAGTATACGACTATTATAACTGATAATTTACTAAAGGATATTATAACCAGACACAGTGGCTTCGGTTGCAGGTAGATTTAATTTGACGTTAATACCACCTAGTGAATCCTTTTAAACTAAAGTGAAAAGCTAGCGTATTTTTGAAAAACTTTAAGCTTATTTATGCTACAAGTGTTTTCGAAAGTGGCAGATAATCTGACGCAATATTAAAGAGTTTTGAAAATGAGCCAATATCTAAGTTCAGAAATTAATGATCTAACTTGTTAAGAATTAATATTTAATCTAAATGGACGTTTTTAAAGAATAAAATAATTCCTCAGTCGTTTTTTAAGCAATTATCGTGAACAGGATGATATCTTAATTAAACGGAGATTTTTTTATATTACATTTTACTTGGGTGGTTCAGAATCAATTATTATGCTTACAACTATGAATCATACCTTAAATAATAACAAACTGAAATAATCAGTTCATTAATAAATTTTTCAGTCTTATTACCCTTTAAAGTATACATATTGTAATACATCCATGTACACGCATAACCATGGGTTTATATTTATGTTAAGGGATATAGGCAATAAAGTCTTTTGATTTTTATCAACTCTCCCCTTAATTCGGATATCAAGAAATGGGAGTACCAAATAATGTACGATAGCCCGGCTTAATTATATTTCAACCTATAAAATCAGGTAAGTAAAATGAATTTATTCAGACATCTAGGTTTAAACATCACTAACTGGGAATCAGAATGATAATTTGTTAATTATAGCCTCCAATTTTTGCATTAGGCATTTATAGACTAATTGAAATTTGTATTCGTTCTTTTCAGCAATTAAGCATGTTACTGAGTGTTGAACTACAATTTTAGGTATCCAGAGTGGCAAGGATGAGAAAAGCTCTCTTAGTTTTACGTATCGTTCTTTATCACTGTACGTCTTCAAAAAAAAGTCAAATTTGATAGATAGAAAACCTTCATTTTCTTTACTTTAATTCCATTAAAGCTCCATTAACATGGGACTACTTAACAAATTTACTTTTCACGATTCAGTTTCCGTATTTTATTGGCAATAAAATGTATTTATCATTTAAAAACATGATGACCTCGATAAAAACAAAAATCCATTGATTATTGAAGCCTTACTTCTAAAAATTATTTATATGACAAGCTCGAATAAGTATTTAATTTCGATTATACATTTAAAATCAAAGAACTAATATTTAATATTATATTTACTTTAAAAAAAATCAAAACTATTTACTCTCGCACAAAAAAAACTCAAAAATTTATGTATGGTTATAAACATTATTATACCTTAAATTAAAATGTGTCATTAGCCCAATAAGCATCAGTAATCAGAAACTCAAGTGTTTTTTGGTAGGACAAATAGAAAAATGTGCCTATAGGTGAGCATGTATCAACGATTACAAATCCATTGGCTTTTTAGTATCGCGAAATAATAAAATGTGCCAAAAGACAGGCAACTGTCTTCAATAATCAGTTCAACTATTTTTTAAGTATTGTTTTTTAATACAACGTGCCCGTAGGATAGCAAATATCATTAACTAGCATTCCAAATGTTTTTTGTTGTTATAAATTAAAAAAAAAAAACTCCCTTAGGTGAGCAAACATCTCCAATTAGTAATTTAATTGTTCTTACTTTAAATATTTACTATAAATATAATAGTATAATAAATAATGAAATATGTATCAGACAAGCAAGCATTGGCGATTAAAGCACATCTTTTGTTAAATTTTGTTAGTAAATGAAATGTACAATATGTTAACCGTTCGGCAAGCAATTAAAACTGCTCATAACTGTCCAGACGTATTTGTTAAATATTCAGTTTGAATTAAAAAGTTGGATCATCCACAATTCTGAACTCACATGTATTCTGGTATTATAAAGACTAAAATGTATTCTTGGATAAGCAATCATCGGTAATCTACAATCCAATTTTTTCGATAGTTTAAATGAAACTAACTGCAAATTCAATGTAGTAAAAAATAAAAATAATTGTAAATTAAATAATATCCCTATAAACAAACAAGCATAGCGCATTAGAAATTCAACTGTTTTTTGGCATTATAAATAAAAAAATGTTTTCATGGGAAAGCAAGCATCGACAATGAGCGATCAAATCGTGTTTAGTATTATTTGACAAAATTGTTTAATTTATAAAACTAAAAAATAGTTAGATTGCTAATTGATACGGCTTGCTGGTCTATAAAATCTTTTTTATCCATTCATAATACTAAAAAATATTTAAATCGCTAATTGTTAATGTTTGCTCGACTACAAAAACTTTTGAAAAAAAAAGTACTTGAATAGTTATTTATCAATTAAAGAATTTATTTTAATGCGAGCAGGAATCTACAATTACTAATTCAACTGTATATTGTTATTGTAAATTTATGACTGAATTCATAGGTAAACATGCATCAGTGAATAGCAATCTAACTATTTGTTGGTATTGTGAATAAAAAACTGTGCTTTTAAAGCAACTAACTAAGAGAAATTTTTTAAATTTTGATACTAAAAAACACTTGGATTGTTAATCGCTGGTGCCTACTTACCTACGTGAACATTATATTGATTTAATTTACTAAAAAACAACTGAATTTCTCATGACCAATACTCGCTTGCCCAGGAGCACATTTTCTGATTTATAATACTAAAAATAATTAAATTACTAATTGCCAATACTTGCTTACCCATGAAAACATTTTGCTATTTATAATACTAAAAAATAGTGGGATTGCTCATCACTAATGCTTGCTTGTCTTAGGGCATAATTTATTCAATAAAAATACCAATCAACAATTGTCTTTTTAATTGCCAATGCTAGCTCACCTGCGAGCACATTTTTTTATTCATGTTATCAAAAAACAGTTGGGCTTCTGATTGCCGATACTTGTTTGCCTGAGAGTTAACTTTTTTCAATTACACTAAAAAACAGTTAGGTGTACTAAAAAACTGCCGGTGCTCGCTTGTCTAAGTGTACATTTTATTAATTAACAATATGAAACAACGGTTAGGTTGCTAACCGTCGATGTTTGCTATCCTGCAGGGACATTTTATTAAAAATAAAGCACATAAATAGTTTTCATACTTATTGCTAATGCTTGGTTGCCTAAGAAGACATTATGACAGTTAACGATACTAAACAACAATTAGATTCTTAATTGCTGATGCCCACTTCCTGTAAAAATCATTTTCATGCTTACCATACTAAAAACATTTGGATCCCTTAATGCCACTTGCCTTTGGGATCATTTCATTTGAAAATAATAATTCAACGAACGGTTGGATTGGTTAGTGCCGATGCTTGCTGGCCTAAAAGCACACTTTTTCTAGTTATACCACCAAAAAACAGTTTGATTGCTGATTGCAGATGCTTGTTTGGCCTATGGAAAAATTTTATCATTAATTACACCAGAAAATCGTTAAATTTCTAATCGCCAAAGCTTGTTTCCCTATAGGTACTTAATATAAGTTAACAATACTAAGTGAAATTTGGCTTTCTGGTCACCTATGCTTGCTCGTCTCAGGGAAAACTTGCATATTTATTATACAAAAAACAGTTACGTATTAAATCACCTATATTTGCTCACGCATGAGCACAAATAATCAAAAAATAATACTTAAAAAACCGTTGGAATTCCTCGTTGCTAATGCTTGCTTAAATTGAGGCATATTGTAATAATTAACGATACCTAAAAAATTTAGTATTCTAATCGATGATCCTTGCTCGCATACAAGCACATTTTTTTGTTTGTGATACCAGAAATAGTCCGGTTCATAATTAACGATGATTGCTTTACATAGGGACATTTGATGAATCATTAGTACTGAACAATAGATGGTTTATTTTCACTAATGCCAGCTTAGCCGAGAATGAATTTTATTGATTTTGAATGAAAATTACTTGCATTACTTCTAGTTACCGATGTCTGCTCTGTTTGCTCACCTTGCTAATGTTTGCTCGCCTATAAAAACATTTTATCCTTCATTAATACTGAAAAATATGAAGATTCTTAATCACCGATGCTTGCTCAGCTTACAGTACATTCTTTTATTTATAATACGAAAAACCGTTGGATTGCTAATCTTTGATGTTCACTCACCTACGGGCACATTCTTTTAATCAAGCATACGAAAAAACAATTCTCTCACCGTCAATGCTTGTGGCTGTAAGATCATATTGTTTTTATTGATATCACTTAAAAACAGTTCGATCTTGGATCACCGATACATGTTTGCCTAGAAGCACATTTTCTTATTTTCAAGACTAACAAACAGTTAGATTGCTCATTGCTGGTGTTTGCCATCCTGTAGGCATACTGTATTGAGAAACAATTCTTCATAAACAATCAAATTACTTATTACTCATGCTTGTTTGTGGTTGAGTACGTTTAATAATTAAACGGTATTAAAAAAAAAGTTAATTAATAATGTTAAAAAATATTTAGGTACCTATTCGCCAATCCATGCTCGCCTTAAGAAAGATTTGCTTATTTATAATCCAAAAAACCGTTGGATCTCTAATCGCCTATGTTTGCTTGCCTATAGGTACATTTTATCAAAAAATAATACTTCAAAAACAGTTAAACTCCTCATTGCTGATATTTGCTGAACTTGGGGAACATTTTATTAATCAATGGTACTAAAAAACGGGGGTCTCGAACCTGTGTTCTCCAAGGGTTTTTCGCTGGAAAAAATACCTGTCGACAACATCAGACGCTCTTGGCAGCACTGATTAATTTAAAAAACAGTTCTATCTACTCTATACTAGAAAAATTTGGTTTGCAGTTAGCTTCTACAGTAAGATTACATTTTGTGAAGGCTAAGCCTGAAAAAATCTTAAACTAGCCATTTTGAAGTACTCATGTATCATTTTCGTTATTCTAACAACTCTCTAGCTCATAATTCTTGATAATGTTGTATACTAAATTACACTAGAATATATGTGGCATACTGACAAAAATTCTTATTCTTCCTTATTTGAAAACTCAAGTGTGCGAGTCTGAAGTAAATAGTAATAGGGTTAATTGAATAAATTAAAGTAAATAGCGCGAGTGCTTTATCATATTCTTCAACTTACCTTGTAGCACTGTCGCACTATTAGATTTTAAGTTTACAAAAATGTTATTGAAACTTTCAACTGAAAAATTTATGAAGTGACATATTCTGATATTGTTTATTACTAAATGTATTGAAGAAGTCACCTATCAATGCCTTAGTCAAAGAAAACGCTAACGAAATTAGCCTTGGAGAAAGTTCCAGTTTCAATTAGGTTTAGAGGGAGCACTTACTCAGAGGGATTTTTTCCTTGCTTCTGTAGTGGCACTTCTGTCGATTTTAAATGGTAAGAAAAAAAAATTGGATAAGACACATGCTTTTGGTCATCACAGCAATCGCAAGCTCAGGAAGGATAAATTTATCTCAGTAAGTACTTATTTGTGGAAAAAATGGGAAAAGCATTAATATATTGAGATCTAATTAATCATAACTCTCCATGCTAACAACTGCTTAATTAGAAGGATTGCTTTATAGTATATAAACGTTATGACCAAAAGTCTGTATCTCATTGATTTTTTTGTTTTTCTTAAAAGATTGATACACACAACGACCATTACACTGTAACGGAACTTTTCATTTACATTATATTAAAGCCATTCGTAAAAACTATACATGTACAATCGTCATATAAACTACGAGCTTCTTTTACACATTATCTTATACACGACGAATTAGGCAGCTCCAAAGATCGAAGTGAACACGGTTTTTTGCGAACGAGTATTAGCAGAACAAAAAGCAGTCTTGATGGAACGTAGACTTAGAAAGGTTGAACTCGTACTTCTTTTTTGTCTCTTTATCGTGGTAGTTCCAAAATCAAACAAACCACCTTCTTATAAATGGCATTGACTTCTACTACTCTTCATAAAAAACTATGATTTTCTGTATCATTTTTATTTAAAAATTAAATAAACTTACTTTTAATTATAACCTCGCAGTGCATTCATTGTTTGAATGCTTTCGGTACCTAAATAAACGTACCGGGGCATACCTCCAAAAATCATTTTTTTATCGTGGCAGTGATGTCGCCAACCTCATAGAATTCGGTAATTTAATTTCAAAATAGATCCAAGCCTTCATTGTAGTGCTTCTACGTTACAGAATTTTCGCTATCCAACAAGGGCAGTATATGAATTTGAGGTTAACAGTAGAGTGGTTGCCAAGGCCTTGTTTGTTTCTCAAACTTACCTTGTAGCGCAAAACCTGAGATACCATCTTCTTCGTCCAGACCGTTACTTCGTAACTGATGCAACTACACTGTATCTTTACTCATTTTTTTTTCCTCCGACCAAACATTTGTTCACAAGAAATAATTTATTTCTTATTTCATTATCAATGAGTAAGGTTTGGTTTCTTTTATAAAATTATCTATATAAGGTTTTTAAATTTTAAAATTAGAACAACCATTAAATTTAATTTCTGACATACACTAACATAGCTTATCAACTAAACAAATTTATAAAAAAACAAATTTTTAAATGATGTGTTATTTTCAGTCAGAAAAAATCGCAAAAAATCGTGTTTTTGAAGTCTAGCTTTAATTCGATTGAGAAAGGTTATACAAATTTTTATGCTTTTTGTGGATCTTATTAAAATAAATTATTTGGTGTGAGGGTACTTACAATTTGTTGATGCTTGTTTAAGATACTTGACATAAACTCCTGAAAAGAGCCTAGGACAATGAGCCGAATCGGACGATGAGCCGAATCGGACGTTCAGCCGAAAACTCGGACATTGAGCCGAACAAACAAAAGCATACGCAATGCAGCCAACTGAAGCGGGCCAAACTCAAATCGTATTAAAAATAGGTAATGTCAGCCTGCGCGCACAAACTGCAGATGGCGCGGCTGCATCTAAAAAGCTTGCCCGACAAAGTTAGCGTTTTTTTCACATCGGGGCTATCGAGTGCGACGTCTAGGTATGTGGACTCGCCGCAGACGGTGTCTAGGAGGTGCTTCCCAGGAAGTGAAGCTTTTTTCACATCAGGGCTATCAAGTGCGACGTCTAGGTATGTGGACTCGCCACAGACGGTGTCTAGGTGGTGCTCCCCAGGAAGTGAAGCTTTTTTCACGTCTGGGCTATCGAGTGGGACGTCTAGGTATGTGGACCCGCCGCAGACGTTGTCTAGGAGGTGCTCCCCAGGAAGTGAAGCTTTTTTCACGTCTGGGCTATCTAGTGCGACGTCTAGGTATGTGGACTCTCCGCAGACGGTATCTATGCGGTGCTCCCCAGGAAGTGAAGCTTTTTTCACGTCTGGGCTATCGAGTGAGACGTCTAGGTATGTGGACCCGCCGCAGACGTTGTCTAGGAGGTGCTCCCCAGGAAGTGAAGCTTTTTTCACGTCTGGGCTATCGAGTGGGAAGTCTAGGTATGTGGACCTTCCGCAGACGGTGTCTAGGAGTTACTCCCCAGGAATTAAAGCTTTTTTCAAGTCTGGGACAAAATACCACCCAGAATAGACGACGAAACTGATACCGATTTCACGCAAGAGTTTGTAGATGATAACAACTGTATGTGTGCTATGATAGATGGTGCAACATATAGTGAGATAGACGATAGTTATTGTAAAAGTAGATCATCAAAAAAAGCTTAATATTAATGTATCAAAAAAAAGCTAAAATTTAATGTACAGGAAAATTTAAATAACGATATTTTTTTTGTTATTAGTTTTTGTATTTAATTTGGTAATTAAGCATGTCCAATGTAAAATAATATGTATGTAACTGTACAATTGCGTATAAAAACTTATTTAAACTCAAACGCCAGCCACAGGCGCCACAGCCCGTGTGTTGCTCCATGCGCACAGCTTTATTTTCAATGAAATTAAAAAAGTGCTCTGGCAGTGTGATGCAGAAACACATGAAGATGATATACAATTTTTTTTGCAATAAAAAATTTAGTTAGCCCGTTATTGCAGAAAACGTCTATTTCTTGTACCTCGGCTTCAGAGTAAACTAGAGCCGCTAGAGCATTTTTTTTTATATTCATGTTTTCTGATGATCAATATAATACCATTTCTTGAAAAAAAGTATGTAAAATTGTCTGAGATATTTGCAATTGATCAAGTTGCAAAATAAAATTTTTTGTGGCAAAACGTCAAAATGTACAAAAATCAATTTTCTTTATTTGTTATCATTATTTATATCAAATACAATATTTTTACTGAAGTGAAATGTCGATAAACCAACCATGAAGTTTGTAATAACATTTCAAAGTTTTACATTGAAAAATTAATTAACAAAAAACTAATAATTATTTTGCAATTTTACAAATAGCTTTTTGTTGTACAACTTCATATCTATATTTTCTCACTGTTGCGTTTATTAAATTGACATAAAATTTTTTTTCCACGTCGGTCGAAAGTTTTTCGGTATAAAAATTTTTTTTCGTACTTTCTTGCCATCAACGTGTTATTAACAATAATTAATGGATTCACAAAAGTGTCTATTTCGTAGGAACTTTTAAGATGAAGAGATTTTCAGTCGTGAAGTTTCTCTAAGAGCAATAGAAGCGGAGATATAAGAAAAAAACTAAATACAAAATTTGCATTTATTTATCAATTGTTAAATAAATAAATTAATGAAGCCAACTTCTGATTTGGACAAAACTGTTTATCCCATGTACCTGGGGAAATTCTGTAGGGAATTGACCAACTTTTTCTCTACTGGAAAACATAAGATTAAATCGTCCTTTTTTTTGTATCCGGGCAATGGACTTAAACGAATCACTTTTCATATAATTATCCTAATTCTTATTTAAGTTAGTGTACGTACTTGGCATAAGTGGAATAGACATCCACTCATCCGGATTTGAGGAAAAACTATTTTCATTGCTTTTCGCATGCCCTTTTCGTAATCAGACATGACGTACTGTGGTATTAAATAGCCAACCTCGTTTTTAATAAATAAAAATACAGCCTCATAGTCAACGGTTCTTCTTCGTCCCATGAGAGAGTAAAACACCGGTAATCCCTATATTAAAAATGAATCAATACAAGTTTATGTAAGACTTTTCATGGATCATCTGTAAATTTTCTAATTTCTATATTAAATAAATTTTTAGTTGGTTCTTAATATTGTGCTATAACCTTGGTGAAAATCATGACGATAATTTGGCTGAAAATTGGCCAGAAACCATCATTTATGGCCAAAATGTGTGCATAAATCTTGGCTAGAAACTGGATATAAATGTAACATTTTTTCCGGCATTAATCTAACATTATTTCTGCCCAGAAAAAATGTACATAATATCATCATACGTTGGCCATTATTTATGAATAAATTAAGGAACCTAATATGGAAACTATTCAATAATTTTAAACGTTTTTCATAAAAATTTTTTTTTTTACGAAATTTTTTTACTCGTTTTCTTGAATCAATATTAATAAGTACAAATAAAAAAGTTATAGATATAAACAAGCACATGCATGCATACATAACCTCTACAGGTTATTTTTTATTCATTTTTTAAATAAAAATTTTTTTTTCCTTTCTTTACAACATATATCTATTTATTATGTTTTTAACAAATATTAACGAAGTAAAAATTACTAAACTTAAATCTTTTTAAATACTGAAAAGTATAATACCGAACCGACGAGCCTCCAAAGAGTCGAGAGAACTAAAACACATATGTAAGCACAAATCAAATTTTGGCCAATTTTTGGCCAAATATAGAACATAAATGTAATCATTCAGTCGATTTAATTTTCATAATTTGGGCATATTTTGGCCATAAATTAGGGGAATAAATTTTGGCCAGAAATTATGAACATACATAGACTAAAATCTGGCCAAAACATACAGGCCAGAAATTCTGTCATAAAATGCTTTCCTGAGAATCTTTCCGGTTATGATTTCTAACAGGGGAACAGATAATTAAGGATAATCATTTATCTCAATTCATGAAAATGCTCGTGTAAGCTTTATTTTATGGTTTTAATTTTGAACATAATAAAATGTTTTGAAAAATGTAAGATTATTTTATAGTTTTTTTTCTTTGTTCATGCCAACAACGGAAATTTTTTATTTGTCGTGTACATGAATTTTCAAATAATCTTTTAGAAGTAAGGACTTTTTATTGGTTAAAATAATAAAAATAATTATCATTCAATATATTTTAATATATTTCTGCCGATTGGCACCTCTAAACTTCATTGTTAATAGAATTAATCAAAACTTCATCGATAATTTATCATTCTCAAAGAATTTTTTTCATGAAAATTAAAAGATAGACGCATTTATAATCTTCTAATACAACCATAAGTACTTAATTTTTCCATTACATTACCATACTTTTCCACCATAATTGTTAGAAACTGATATATATTATCAATTCTAGGAACAATACTGAACGTGGCATCCATAAACCATTTTTTTGTGTCACGTACAGCCTTAACAAAATCGCTATCATACAAAATCAAATGTTGCACAGTATCAACTGTAATTACTTTGTATGATAGATTTCTACTCTTTTTTTCAGAGTTAATGGAGCAGTGGCTATACCAAAAACAAATAAAAATAATTATTAATAACAATAGCATTACAGAATATAAATACCAATATTAAATAGCAATTAAATGTTAAGTAGTATCATTATATTTAAACTTCTAAAATTAATTATTATATTAAAAAATAGTAGTATATATAATGATATTTACTACCTTAATTAATGACTTTAAAGAAGTAGAGCGCACAGAATCGTATTATTTAAGGAGCCCCAAAGGAATACTTATTTTAATAATAACAGGATGCAATAATTTCTAGGAAAATATTTATTAAGAATTTATCATTAATGACAGTTAGAGAATTATAGTGATTCAAGAGGTATAAAATATGTTTTCAAACATTCATTTTTCAATATTTTGCCTCGTGAATATATATATATACCAAACAATAGTTTATTACCTAAAAAGTGCGGACAAAACTTTTTCCCATCTAAGTAGTGACAAACTCGTAATAGTGGCCATAGTTGCCGACACGAGTGTGGGAATCTTCCCACATAAGTTGCGACAAGGACTCTGCGTAATAGTGCGTGGAAAATATTTCCTGCACTGTTTTCTGTACGGAAAATCTTTCCTACACTGTTGTTAGCAAATACTTCTCACATACAGTGCGGAAAAGTGAACTTACTGCACTAAAAACAGTGCATCAATAGAAGTTTTCCTACTTCCTGGGGAGTAACTCCTAGACAACATCTGCGGTGGGTCCACATACCTAGACTTCCCATTCGATAGCCCAGACGTGAAAAAAGCTTCACTTCCTGGGGAGCACTGCCTAGACACCATCCGCGGAAGGTCCACATACCTAGACGTCCCACTCGATAGCCCAGACGTGAAAAAAGCTTCACTTCCTGGGGAGCACCTCCTAGACACCGTCTGCGGAGAGTCCACATACCTAGACGTCCCACTCGATAGCCCAGACGTAAAAAAAGCTTCACTTCCTGGGCAGCACCTCCTAGACAACGTCTGCGGCGGGTCCACATACCTAGACGTCCCAGTCGATAGCCCAGACGTGAAAAAAGCTTCACTTCCTGGGAAGCACCACCTAGACACCGTCTACGGCGAGTCCACATACCTAGACGTCGCACTAGATAGCCCAGACGTGAAAAAAGCTTCACTTCCTGGGGAGCACCTCCTAGACAACGTCTGCGGCGGGTCCACATACCCAGACGTCCCACTCGATAGCCCAGACCTGAAAAAAGCTTCACTTCCTGGGGAGCACCGGCTAGACACGGTCTGCGGAGAGTCCACATACCTAGGCGTCCCACTCGATAGCCCAGACGTGAAAAAAGCTTTACTTCCTGGGGAGCACCTCCTAGACAACGTCTGCGGTGGGTCCACATACCTAGACGTCGCACTAGATAGCTCAGACGTGAAAAAAGCTTCACTTTCTGGGGAGCACCACCTAGACACCGTCTACGGCGAGTCCACATACCTAGACGTCGCACTAGATAGCCCAGACGTGAAAAAAGCTTCACTTCCTGGGGAGCACCTCCTAGACACCGTCTGCGGCGAGTCCACATACCTAGACGTCGCACTCGATAGCCCCGATGTGAAAAAAACGCTAACTTTGTCGGGCAAGCTTTTTAGATGCAGCCGCGCCATCTGCAGTTTGTGCGCGCAGGCTGACATTACCTATTTTTAATACGATTTGAGTTTGGCCCGCTTCAGTTGGCTGCATTGCGTATGCTTTTGTTTGTTCGGCTCAATGTCCGAGTTTTCGGCTGAACGTCCGATTCGGCTCATCGTCCGATTCGGCTCATTGTCCTAGGCTCCCTGAAAAAAATTAAAAATCCATTATTTATTTATTCAAACAACAGTTTACGTAAGACTTATAACTTTGTAAAATATGTCTCACAGAATCATAATCTTTCCATAGTTTTTCCAGAAGATTACATTCATAGCTTTTCGAGAAAATACATTTACTGATTCAAAAAGTTTCAAATTTTTTTTTTAACCTAACCCAGTTCTCGTCCTTGAAAGTGACACTTTCAGAGCTTACTTTTTTTATAGTAACGTCTAGTTTATAGATAAGTTAGCATGATGATTTTTGTATTTTTTATGAACAAAATATAATTTTTAAATATATGAATTTTTTTCTATTGTCTTTTGTGAATATCAAATAAACAAATTAAAAACTAAGCATAAAAATTGAAGCATAAAATTTTACTCTTTGGAAGGTTATATTTTTCTCCAAATTCAAAAGGGAAATAATTGTCGTAATATATGTATAACGTTGGATACTTTTTTCAGTTGTTTATTACGCTATTAGTTAATAGATTAACATCATTATTAAAAAATGGTACAATACATAGATAAAGACTTGAAAACTTTTATAGTTCAAATGACATAAAAATAGTTTTCTCACATCAGACTGTGGTTGAAGTTTTGTGTCCCGCTTTCTCTGTCAGCTGTTTAGGTTTACATTTTTTACCAAACAACTCAAAATTTGCAGGTCCAAAAAAAATCGTGGACTCTACAATATTTATAATGCAGTTTTAAGAATTTTCTTATGAGCCGAAGGTAGCCCAAAAAAATTTTAGACGTTTTCTCACCACCATTATTGTTTAATTGCTTACTGGTTCGTAAAAAACACTTTAAAAAAACTCTTTTTTTTGTGGAGTACTGAAGGAGCATTGTGATTCCAAAGCCTACTTATACAATGTTTTGAAAAGATATATTATATCAAACGTTGTTACGAAAGGTGGCACAATAATAAGCGTAAGAAAAAATCAATAATACAATTTTTTAGTTCAATAACAAAGTATTTATTGCTTTACTACAATCTTTTTGTTTTTTCCCAAAAACAAAACAACTATCTATAGAAATAGAAAACCTTTGTAATAATGTAGCTGTACAGCAGTTAAAGTGATTTAAAGTTTGCTATGTTTTGATCTGGAAAATATGAAAGTACGTTCATTGCACAGCCTCACCGAAAATGCTTCACATCTGCTCTGCTCCAAAACAGATAATTAGCTCTTTGGACGAGGGTATACAGATAAATAGTAAGTATACGCACCACGTTCAGAGGTTCCGAAATATCCTAGATTTTACGTTATTGTTTATTCAGGTGAAATCTGCGACATTCTTAACCTCCCTTACTAGGTGTGTAATATACTTTTACTATCTTATTTTCAAAATGTCTTTGAATTTTCAAATACGCATATTATTTTTTTTTTAAAGTTCGGATAAATGTTTGCTTATTAAATCTTATGAAGTGCTTGAGAAAGATGTATAATACGTTTGCACAAATAACACACACATTCTAAGCTTCAGAAGCCGCGTATTAATTTTACAAACAATCTCTTAATCTTTTCCCAAAACAGGCTTGTGATTTTTGAAAAAGATTGTAAAAATATATTAAAATAAATCCATTCATTTTCATGAAGTACTCGAGAATTATTTTATAAGAGAAAAATTAAGACACGTTTGTGTAGTGGTGCTTGACACACTATTTCATTAAATTTGTCCAAGGAATTTCTAACAGTGTAAACAAGGATTGCAATGTTCCAGTACTCACTCTGTGTGCTGCAAGAAAAAAGTCACTTTCGAGAATTCACCTCCGATAAGTAATAAAGTCAAACAACCTATCCCACATGTACATTATTAACTGCAGATTTGCTGATCATTCCAATGAAGTTTACTTAAATGCTCTAAGTTTCAGTTGAGAAAAAAACCATGGTTTGCAACTAATGCATACCGTAAGACTAATACGTTCCAAGAATATTTTAATAAAATTACGTACTTACTCTTTACCAGGAAACTATGCTGAAAATCGTTTGTAGATGCCGTTTACACGTTTGGTCTAGAGTTTACTATTTTTGGCACGACGAAACGTAAGAGTAACTCCCTGCAACTAGAAAATTCGTCAGAGTCAGTTAGGAGGAGACAGTATGATTCCAACATCTTTAAAGTTGTTGATGACGAAGAAATAAAAAAGTGTCACATACATATTAGAACCAAGAAATACAATTTATATTAAATATAAAAAAAACATATTTTATTTCTATATATATATATATATATTATGCTTACATCGTTGTCTTAACCATATCAATTGGATTTTATGTTTGTTACATGTATCATTTCAGAACCGGATGCCATGAAAAAAGGAAAGTTTTTAACTGGTAATTGTGCAAGTTTTAAATGTTTATGTGAATAAATTAATGAATAGCTTTATGAACAAGTAGAAAAAGTATTTTGGCTGATGAATATTTTGCACCTCCCGTTTTTAATTCGTAAAAAAATAGTAGTTATCAGATTATATAAAGTTTCATGTCCATCTATTAATTTGTTTGTTGGAGACTTGCAAAAATATATCCAAAAACGTCGTATTTTTTAAAAGGCTGTTTTGTTAATAGAATATATAAATATCGTCTTGTCAATAACAGATCAATTAGTTAGACTTTATAACAAAAAGTGAACTGTGAAAACATCCTTTTTGTCAACGAGTATTGCGTCAACTTAAATGATTCGTATTTTCGATCGATAAATAGAAATTGAAAAAGAAATGCTATTTTTTATGTCAGGTAGTATACAAAAAAAAATCAACTATAACACTTCTTCAATTGCCCTGCTTTTTCTAACCTAACAGCCACTTCGGTTTAAAGTTGTTTAAGTATTTTGAAGTGCAAGTGAAAAAATAAAATATTTTTTTTTGTCTGCAAGTTGTATATGTTTTTTTTTTTTTTTTAGTGTTATAAATAAAATATCTTTCAAGTAATCGTGTTTAAAAGATGCAGCTGTGAAAAAGTGCTTTGATTGCCCCACTCTACCCTATGTTTATTATTATCAGATTCTTTTTAAGAACTATGTCAGTATACACATAAGAAATTTGTATGTAAAAATTTCTTTCGGATGAGCCAATTCTATCAGCCTTATTAAATTTGTTGTACTTAGTGTGTTGCTTACGCAAATTATTACATTGAATGAATCAGTTGTCATTAACATTACTGCTTCATTGGTTATTAAAGTACACATTTTTTATTTATATATTAATAGTTTCTACATAGAGGTATAAGAATAGAGGAGAAAAGGGGGCGTGATATGCGACAGCAGAATTCGCTACGTAACGAGGCATCTGTCTTTGTCTGGCAGTTATGTTATTGGTCGAGTCATACATGAGATTGAATCAACTGTAGGATTCAGGACGAAGAAGTAGCCAATAACGTGGCTTTGGCAACAAGGACAGATGCCCCGTTACACTTAGTTATGCTATCGCTGCCGCTAATGGGCTAGTATAGCGCTTTTCCCCTCTATTCTTATACCTCTATGAGTTTCTACGTACTTAGCCTCATGCAGGTATAAAAGTATTCTACTTTACCATGCACAAGCAAGAAAATATTACCACTAAATGATATGTTAGTAATTCAGGATACAAGATACTTTACTTACTCATGGTACGATGTAACAAAAGCCTACTATCTAGATTTTTGATTTTACTGATGTGGTATGTTTGTCAATTACCAGATGGCACAATGTATTAGCTATAATGTATAGATTCAAAAGCTTAAAAATCTAGATTTTTCCTTTGGATTCAACCAATTAGTATTGACTCTTGTAATAATACAATGCATAGTTATACTTAAACTTCGTATTAAAATAATTTTAATAATGTTTGAAAGAACAGTAAGTTCTTTCACAGCAAAGTTAGTTAACAAATGCTAAAAGAAAATTTGAAAAAAATTAAAAAAGGTTACTCTTTCTTATTCCATGGGTGAGATCTTGCCTTATAGAGAATTTGTAATGTTTGCATCATAGTTTTTTGATAATATAAATAGTATCTATTACCAACAATTTTTTACCATTGTACTTATTAAGTACTGGTAACTTTCAACTGAATTATGTAACAAAAGTTAATTTTTAAGTGTTTTCAGTTCAAACGATCTTTCATAACCTTACGACTGAATCACGGAGACGGTTATTATTGTTTTTGTCATTTTTTTTCATTTTGTTGTTAAAAGCACGATAAGATGAGTTCTTGCTTAAATATGTATATACTGTTGCTTTATTTTTTGGGTTACTATATGCTTACAGTTATTTATGAAGAAAAATAAAATTCTTAGAAATTTTCTAGCAGCACAAAAGTCAAAATATATTATTTCTCTTACGATTAACTGTTATACAATGAAAACTATAGTTAAATATTGAGAAGTATGTAGATTCAACGAATTCAGTAATAGTAATATTGGCTACGAAAATAATAGACATCTCTGTACATTAATATTGTACGTTTCTGAGAAAAATAGTAAATATACTCGTTCTGGATCAATCAAGCATATATTTTAAAGTGAAATTTGTGAAAGCTTTTTTGGCATATAGGTGTAATAAAATCAGAAGACTTTTTTCAAACGTTAATGACGAGCGCTGTCATATTAAAAAGTTGTTGTAGATTTTTGTTAAAAAAGATGTTCAGTTTTACGACCAACTGCAATGACTAAGAGTCGCATTTTGTTTGTCAGCAATAAATATTCTTAAAATTCGATAATTTTTTAAAGATGTTTCTTTCTTTCCGCGAAGCTGATTTTGTCAGTTGTAATACTGATCAGTCTCCTTTGATAAAGAAATCTTATATAAGTTTCTAGTAGGTGAAACCATAATTTTTAGTGTTATATTTTACTTCTAAAAAGCTTGTACAACTAATAAAAAAAAGTAAAATTTTGAAACTTCTTCTTTCTGATGATTGGCGATTAGGCAACCTACAAAAGAACAAAAGGAAGCAAAAACTAGTCTGCTCGAGATCAAATGGTAGTCTAGAAATTACATGCTCAGTTTACTTATTCTCTTGTAAGCTCACGTGTCAGTTATGCGGGTGGTTCTTTCATGAAATGATTATGAATAGAATAGCATGAAATATACTCTAAATTTCAGAGTAGGTTGACGAATATAAACGCAAAAAAACCATAAATAAAGGTAAATTCTAAGCATGTGGTCTTATGGCAATTAATCGTTTCTTTACTGAAAGTTGTAGCCTAGTTATTTATTTACTTAACATGTTAAGTTAAAAATCTGACACAATAAAGCTTCTGCAATTCCAAACATACTGTTATCTCGAAATATATGTGTTTATGGACCTGATTAAAATACGTATCAAAAGAAACACAGGCATATGTTTTCGTTCTTTACGTTAAAAGCATAAGCAAGCATTCACTGCTGGTATTTTGAGATTAAGCGCGAATTTTAGATGGTCATTCCTACGAACTTTTATATCGTATATTATGATCTAAAATTTTGAGCTAGTACCTCATTTTATTTAATAAGCAATATTTACAAATAATCGTTTAAAATTCAAGCAGCACTTGTCAACTTGATAGTCCTACCTTTGACTCAGGAGTCATGAAAAAACCACCTTAAGCGTATGTAACGTATAGACTTGTGACGAGATTCTTAAGGTGGCTGACTACAAACTTTGGAGGGGGGTATGTGCTGTTTTTAGGCTAGACATACATGCGCATATCCCGTAATTTAATATGGAAATGTATTTACACTTTAATTTATTTGTTTATAACTTTTTTTACATGCACCTCATCGACAAGATTGTTCTACATAATTTTTAGGCAGATATCAATTTTCTGTTGCCTATAGTTTTGTCCAAATCTGAGTTTTAATTATATTATAACTGTTGATTATGAGAGTTTCTTTGGACTACCTCTCATAAGAATTGATGTAAAATTCACAAAATTTGTTCCATCATTTCCTTATTTATTAAGCACCCAGAGTTGTTGAAACTTTGCATATATTTTTTTGATTAATTTTTGAAGATCTGCACAAATTTTAGTTTAAAAGTGTCTGTTAATTGCTTAACGTAGTTAATCTTCTTAGAAAGAGACTTAATATACCTATACATGGTAATATTGAGACGCAATGATAAGGTTAATGTTATACGTTGGGGGTGTCAGGGGGTACTTTAAATGGCTATTACGTAGTTTTTTTTTTTACTTAAGGTACTATTCTTTATGATTTTTTTACAGTAGATCGTCGTTTTTTTTATTTCAAAGAGGTTTGAAGTGGTTTTTCATGGAAAAATACCATTTTATGTTAATCAAATCTTCGTACTATTTGCTGGGTATACAGACGCTGGTAATACATAATGCAACATCCATTGAACCAAACTGGTTAACTCATAGCCCTTTTAGACCGATAGAAAATCCCCTGAAATAAAAAGTTGATGCTCGAAGGGTCGTTTTTGATATTATACGTAATTCAATGCGTAGATTACGATAAAAACACTTAGAACATTGAAAACTCTCTTGGGAGCCGTAAAAACAGCGTTTAAAAATAATTTTGCTAATATCTCGTAAACGGTAGAAGATCGAACGAAAATAAAAATACCAGCGTGTAGAGCGGAAAATTTCCTACCGATTTGGTATTTTACTTTTGTTCGGTCTTGCTGAAAATTTCGAGGTAAAAATTATTGAAGGTATTTTTTCCTCAATGCTATAGGAGAAAGTGAGACAGGAGATACACTGTATGTCGAAGCCGATCAGCCGGAGAGTCGTGGAGAAGGGGGAGAGGATCAGAGCTATATAGCTATAGCTATATATGTATGCTTGAGGCGTTTTTAGATCGACTGACGGCCGAAATTTGATTTTTGGCTTTTCAGTCAGAAAATTTCTAAGTCCTACGATTGCATTGATAACGGAAAAAAAATTGTTCCCCCCAAATTTTTTTTTTACGTTTTCAACAATTCTGTATAAAAGGAACATAATCAATTTTTTTTTTTTTTTTTTTTTTTTTAAATTATATTTGCTTATCGCTATAAATTAATTATTTAAAAAATTACCCTGAAATTGTTGCGTGCACGTGTACTATAGCTTACAAAACTGTAATAAAAGAAATAGTATGTAAAACTGTTTTATTTATTAACAAATTAATTTGTATCAAAAATATATGTAACATAAATACACTATATCAATTGGACTTTATTTTATTCAAACGTTACCGTCTAACGAGATTAAAAGTATATATAACGACTCCGACTATATTCATCAGCGTATATATCTATATACATGCGAGGAGCAGCCGACGATCGTTGGAGCACACAACTACACTTATTCCCGCGCTCTCTGTCTCAAAATAAAAATACCAGCGTGTAGAGCGGAAAATTTCCTACCGATTTGGTATTTTACTTTTGTTCGGTCTCGCTGAAAATTTCGAGGTAAAAATTATTTAAGGTATTTTTTCCTCAATGCTATAGGAGAAAGTGAGACAGAGAGCGCGGGAATAAGTGTATAGTTGTGTGCTCCAACGATCGTCGGCTGCTCCTCGCATGTATATAGATATATACGCTGATGAATATAGTCAGAGTCGTTATATATACTTTAAGGAGGCTTGGGCGATTTTGAATTAAATGCTGGCTAGGTCTGAAATTCAGAGATTATATAGATAAAGTTTGCTAGATTTTTTTAGGAAAACAAAATAGGTAGGTCAACACATTTATTTTCGAGAAAATCGCTTGTGAAAATTCGTCATTTTAACACGCAACCTTACGGAACCCGAAATTCAATAGACTACCGTACCGCAATAAAAAGCTGTGGGCCCACACATTAAATTGGTACATGTACTTGAAAGTATAAAAAATCTATTATTTAAAAAAAAGAATAGGATCAACACGTTAAATTTTGAGAAAATAGCGAGGAAAACATCGAGCATGAGAATTGTTTTGTTCAGGTACTGTAAGTGCGCATGCGCTGTACATTCATAAACATACAAGCATGAAAATTTAAGTCTAACACAAGTATAGGTATATAATAGCAGATAAGAGCAAGAGAGTACAGTGTTGTCAGCTTTATCGTGGCAGGGCCGTCATCTTTACACAAGGTACCTTGGGAAAACTAATAAATTTTTTAATATCGATTTTCCGAATGACTTTTCCGCGTTTTATTGTTATTTTGTTCACACATGTGTATAATCAAAATGATTATAAAAAAAATATTACAAAGAATCATTTGTATGACAAGTACCCCACAGGGGCCCCTCAATAGATACGACACCAAACGCCCAAGCCTCCTTAAATCTCGTTAGACGGTAACGTTTGAATAAAATAAAGTCCAATTAATATAGTGTATTTATGTTACATATATTTTTGATACAAATTAATTTGTTAATAAATAAAACAGTTCTATATACTATTTCTTTTCTTACAGTTTTGTAAGCTATAGTACACGTGCACGCAACATTTTCAGGGTAATTTTTTAAATAATTAATTTATAGCGATAAGCAAATATAATTTAAAAAAAAAAAAAAAAAAAAAAAAAAAAAAAAAAAAAAAAAAAAAAAATAAAAATTGATTATGTTCCTTTGATACAGAATTGTTGAAAACGTAAAAAAAAAATTTGGGGGGAACAATTTTTTTTCCGTTATCAATGCAATCGTAGGACTTAGAAATTTTCTGACTGAAAAGCCAAAAATCAAATTTCGGCCGTCAGTCGATCTAAAAACGCCTCAAGCATACATATGTAGCTATAGCTATATAGCTCTGATCCTCTCCCCCTTCTCCACGACTCTCCGGCTGATCGGCTTCGACATACAGTGTATCTCCTGTCTCACTTTCTCCTATAGCATTGAGGAAAAAATACCTTCAATAATTTTTACCTCGAAATTTTCAGCGAGACCGAACAAAAGTAAAATACCAAATCGGTAGGAAATTTTCCGCTCTACACGCTGGTATTTTTATTTTCGTTCGATCTTCTACCGTTTACGAGATATTAGCAAAATTAGTTTTAAACGCTGTTTTTACGGCTCCCAAGAGAGTTTTCAATGTTCTAAGTGTTTTTATCGTAATCTACGCATTGAATTACGTATAATATCAAAAACGACCCTTCGAGCATCAACTTTTTATTTCAGGGGATTTTCTATCGGTCTATTTAGCTTTAATTTAATGCTGTGCCATATACATGGCAGATAGATTAAAGATAGAAATGAAGTATTAAATTCTTTATGCATAACTGTGTAACGTAGCATAAATGAATGAATTCTGCATCAAACAACTATTAAAATATACATTTAATTTGCAACCGGAAAATAAGATGCATAAGAATTATTCGCTTCAAAAATGACCACAGCGCCCTTCGCTCGTGGTCAAAGCTGGTGATCTAAAGGTACGCTTGTGTATTTTTTAGTACGCACATGAGAGGAAAATAAGTCTTATAAGAAAGGATCATACTAATAGGTTTGCATCGAATAGAATATACAGAAGCTATTTTTCGACACGCCGTGCGTGGGAACTCAATTATGAGCCATCTGTTGTGGCTCCAAAGACCTTAATTTACACATGCTACTCACAACTCATGCTGCGCACTCCTACTCAAAGTTAGCACTTTGTCTTTTAGATTCTCTTTAAATTAATAATTACAGTCTAAGTTTCAATATAACATCAAATGTTATTACAAGCTGATGTCCCCCACATGATTGATCAATGCATTTTTTCTCAATAACTTTTCAAGATAGTGTACAAAAATATGTTCTAATATTCGATTTGGTGCAGTAGCGTACCTTGAGATCGTACATTTTCCCCATTTGGACACTGGCGTAGATTCCTTCATTCCCTCCAACTTCATTCTTCGAGTGAATAATTAAAATAGTTGGTACTTAGAGGGGTGACTGTTCGAGTCTTGCCATATCGCCTTGCTATTAATTTTAAAGGATCAATTATCTGTTCCTCTTACCGTTTGTCAACGTCATCGGGAGATGTGCAGGAATTAGTCCTATTGGTTATAACTAGACATCCAATCAGGAGTGTCAAAACTCAGCCAATACTCTGATTAGTTGTAAATATCAGTCATTCTCTACCCCATATCACCATTCTTCTTATCCCATTTCCGAGTGCTGAGTGCCTTGAGTAGTGCCTGTAGGATGGAGCTGGATGTATAGCACTATAAATAAAGGTATAGCAAAATTTACTGACCAATTTGAAATTGATTGTGAGCAAGTGGTGGCTCAGTTGGCTAGCTTGCTGGTCAGCATCCGGTTCGATTTCCGGTCACTGCGACTTTTTTGAGTAAGTACCTCAATAAATTTTCATTTGCGCTTTTTCACCAAACAGTGCTCCTTGTGAAAGGGATGGGCACCCTTCTTACAGAAAAATTGCCAGTCACTGAACAACTTAGATCCTTCGCTCTGAAGGTTGTCTATGTGAGATCACATCACTGCACCAATGATTCAAAAAACTGTAACCAATAATGTAAAATGAAACCAATGTTGTAACATGTAACCAATAATATGAAAATGTGTCTTACTGAAACAAAGCTAAATGTACTCATTTTTAATAAAGCCTAAAAATAAATACCCAATGTCAGTAGGTATTAAAAAAAAAAAATAATACTAAAAAATTGATAGTTACTTTACCAATGACCAGGTTTGTCAACAAAGCCTGAGAAAAAAATCTTGATATTCTTTCATGAGATTAAAATACATGACCTCTCCGAACTTCTCCGAACAGTTAATTGTAATCTAACACCAAAGTAGAAATACATAAATAAATAAAGAGCACATGCGTTTGTGAATTCTAAGAAAATGATATAACTGTTAATTTATATGACTTACGAATCAAGCAAACACACCAAGCTAACTTTTCATCCTACTGCATGATACCAACAGAAGTGACGATCAACACGGCTTCAAAGTTTTGTTTGTCTCTCTTTTATCTGGAATTCAGTGAATCCAAAAATTCAACAAAATTTAAAATTTAACTTCTAAAGTTTCTGTAGTTTCCACGGTACACGATTAATCACCCGAGAGTCTTTAGATTTTTGGAATTTTTGGTTTGGTAAAACCCTGTATACACAGAAACAAGGGCACGCATATTTATTTGTCAACTAATACATTACTTAATTTACATTCTTGTATTGCACTCTAATTCTGGTTGAAGCAAAAAGAAAAAAAAATAGAAAATACACCTGCACGTAACAAAAGTTGATGAGCTAAACTTACATTTGTTTTTCCCAAAACGGTAGACCTGTATACTCAAAGACAAGCAATTCCATGTATTCTATCTTCTCACTTTGCAACTTCGTAGACTTTATTTTCTTATCGCAAATGAGTTTGGCGTACTTCATTCACATAATTTTAGAATCTTAGAGGTTTTGATCCAGCTGATAAAAATCGCCCAAGCCACCTTAACATATACCATAGTGTAGTATATCAGCTTTTTAGTATACTTACGTAGAATAAGGGTATAGACATATATTTACCTTTACTATACAGTTGTTTATGTGGGGTACTTTACACAAATCCCTTACAGTCCTCTCAACCTCCTCCTACAAAGAAATATAGAATTCCGTCGTTTTCTCTCTTATTTCGGCTTAGCTCATTTTATCTATACCCCTCACCCCTAAGGAGTTCAAACCACTGTGATTTTTTGATTAACTGATGTCAAAATCTATGCTCAAAGATACGTCATACTTAGAAAGCCACTCTTCGATCTATTGTGAACAACATGAATTATCGCTTTGTTGTTTGAGATACTTCGCTACCTAGTTGATTTTATTATCCTCATTATGAGAATGTTATAGACCATCAACTGTTGCAAATTACATGATTGAAACAAAACTAATTATTAATGATGTTCTTACATACTTAAAGTAAAGTAATTGTTTTTCACAAAAATTATGTTATGTTAATTTTTTTATACTTACTTGCGAAAATTTATTTTACTATAACATAAAATACTTACATTTGTGGTCCATGTTTAAAATCTTGATATTATAGAACTTTGCCCTTATAAACAGATAGTGTTATGGTATATGAACATAAAACTGAAAAGTGGTTGTAATGTAAAAAGTACAAATTAATCACCTTCAGAGGTGAAGCGTTATCCTTCGTCGTTTTGATTTAGGTAGATTGTATACACGAACTTAGATAAGATGAAATTAACATCTAATTGACTTGCAGAGATGGTGTTACTGTTAGTAATACCATCAGCATACGTATACTGTTTAAAAAAACGTAACTATAAATTGCTGTTCAAAATATGAGCATTTAGTTTGCCAAAAGTAAAAAGTCTCTCGTCAGTGGAATTACATCACAATAACATTCTACCTTTGTAATTTTTATTACTTTTTCTTTTTGGTATAAAATAGTATAAATACATATTGAAATAAGAACCATTAGAAAAATTTTATTTTGTGATTGCTTATATTAATCGATGATGGTTTTCTCATAAATGGAGAAACTATTACTACTTTAGCAAAAAAATCAAATAAACTGGCGCGGTACCTGATGTCAGCACCCGAAGTCGCAAAGTACACCTTATATTCTCGCCTCTTACCATTGTTCTCTGTACTATATTATGAGTAGTTTACATAGTACGTTTCACATTTTTAATTGAACAATATTATTTATTATTAATTAAAGTCTTATAAAGAGTTAGGGAAAAACAAATAAGCAATTACATTATTTCAGAGAAACTAGTCATGTATTAAGATTTTAATTCAATCGTATTTTGTGTGTACATTTTTTTAACTCAATATAATATTAGTGTAAATACTCATTATTGTAGTGCTCACATTTTATTTTATCATTACAGCTTTTTTAAAACGCACTGATAGTTGTTTCCTTTTTTCTTTGTACTCGTCATTGGTTGAATAGGAATACGTTATGTTTGGTAGAGCTTCCGTAGCCCAGTCGAATAACTCCCTTGGTCTACGGATAGGATTATTTACTCTTTGAAGACTTGCTCTAGCAGCAAGTCTTTTAAGAATTTTACACTCCGTCACATGGATCTTTACCATGTGATGTGAGGAAAAAGTGCCAATCGGCTGCCATTTTTAAACCTTCTGCGTGATGTGAAAGATTTATAAGATTGTTTTGTTTTTGTACTATTCACTCGCCCTGTCCTACACGTATATATAATTTTATGATGAAATAAAAAATTTTTTTTAATTATTGTATTAGTTGCCTTTGAAATAAATGAACAGCAACGGTGTCATGACGTAAGCACTCAGACATAGAAACAAAACTTTTCGTTTTTAACTTGTCATTATTATTCTTATGATAAATAGAAAACAAATGTATTCTTGCTTAATCGTTATTCCAGTGTTTACCTTAAAAAGAATTTTGTAGAACAAACGCGTAATTTTCAGAACAGTCGCAAATTACAATACATTAATTTTTCATCAAGTTCGTTTTCTGTATGTTCATAAACTCTCTTTGTTTATTTACAAAAAAAAAACGTAGCAACTATTTACTTAAACTACTACTCAAAGATTCTAAAAATCCATCTACACTAGATACCAACATTTGTAATAAAGTTCTTTCAATTGTTACCCATTGTTTGTAGTTTAAAGTTTTAATTAATCTCCCTTCAAAATTTTTTCCCAGTTGCTCAATAATATTAGTCACTCTAGGGCACCCATTACAAGATCCCAAAAAACAATTTACAGATTGAAATTTACGCAACATACGATTCATACAGTCAAGATTTAAATTTAAAACAAAGATCTTCTCTTATTAAATGACAGATATTGTCTGATAAATAATTTAAAATTTTTTTAAAATTTTCATTAATGAATGATATTATCTTATAAAATAACAATAAAATAATAATTACACTTTACACCATTTCTACACATTACATAATACATATTTTACTATAATCCAGAGAACAACGTGTACTTCGCAACTTGGGGCGCTGACGTTAGGTACCGTGCCAGTTTCTTTGACTTTTATGCTAAAGTAATAATTATTTCTCCATTTATAAAAAAAGCATTTTCGATGAAAAATTGGTCAGAAAATCCCATGGTGATACTTAAAATACGCCAAGTGGTGGGTTTTATAGTTAAAATTTAATTAAAACATTTAAATTATTTGTCTCAATAGAAAATTTATTATTAATTTTCTTTTATATATTTTTTTCTTAAAATCCACATTTTAACTTTTAAAATAAAAAAATTAACAAATTGTTCACTCTAGTAAAACCGGAGGTATGAAATTTTTTAAATTAGTCTCCTAGCCAAAAACTCACTTTTATCGAATTTTTGATCCCTTGTATTATCTAAAATACGTAAAAAAAATTTCAAACTTTTTTTTTTTTTCAAAGTAGAATCCATAAAAAAAAAATCTCAGCCAAGTCGGAGATGTGTCGGTAAAAAGTGTTCGGTTTGTAAAAGAATGACCCATATATGGTATATCTTCTTCCTACCTCTATATGTAAAGTATACAGTCAATCGATCTGAAAAATTACCAGTCTAAGCAAACGGAATAATAGTCGAGTGGTCACCCATCCAACTACCAACCACAGCTAACTCGGCTTAACTTACTAGATGGACGAGACTGCAACTCTACCACTGCGCCACCATGATGGTAGAAGGTATTTGGGGATTGAGTTTGCGGGCGCGCGCGTGGCACCAGGAAAAGGACGGTAGCGTAGGGTGTCGTGAATAAAGCATGACGCTCACAGAAGACTTCTCGATTTTTGTTGATCCAATACAGCCTTAGGTACTAAAGTACAATCTCGCAAAATAAGTACTTATTTAAAAGGTTATAAACAAAAATAGATCAAGATGCAGTACTGCTGCCACCATGCGCATTGAAACCAGACTGAGACAGAACGGCGTTGTTGCCAGCTTATCTGGCGGTGCTGGTCGTCAGCTGGTTAACGAGTGGTGGTGCCTCTCGGCAAGTTAAGAACATCTCACGCAAAGTAAGCGTCTGCTTGCGTCTCCTCTCACCAGAGTGGCGCTGGCTTGGCTGAGGCGCCATAGGTACCTCCCCCCCCTCTAGTGGCTTCTGCTCTGGGCAGTAGAAACGAGATGCGTCGAATGGGCTGTGGCGTGGAGACTGGACACCCTAAGGTGGCTGCTAGACTCTGATTATTTAGGTGTTGCTGCTGTGACGAGGATGGTGATGGTTTTGGTGTTGTTATAGTTGTAGCAGGAGGTGCTGCGGGATCAGAAGGAGGTAGTGCTTGATTGCTCTCCAAAGTGTTTGTGTCCAAATGAGCTGGCTTGAGAGAGTCAGTGGACACTGTTATCTTTGATCCCCTCTAGTCGATGACGTAGATATTGTCACCGATTCTTCTAACTATCCTTTGCGGGCTGGAATATAGAGCGGCTAGAGTACGTCTCACAAAGTCAATCCTCCGGAAGACATGTCAGCATGTCTTCAGATCTTTATGGAAAAAGGGCTTGATGTCAGCTGTTTGGCGAGCAGTGGGCACTGGTTTTATGGCCTGTGTCAGGGTGCGTAATTTGTTTACGTAAGAAGCTGAGCTAGCTGCTGGATGACTGGTGGTGATGAAGAAGTACCCTGGTACTCGAAGCGTTGTTCCGTATAGCATCTCTGCTGGAGATGCCTGTAGGTTCTCTTTGAAGGTAGTTCTGAGGCCCAAGAGCACAAGGGGTAGAGCTGTCGGCCAAGGTGTCTGTGGTGAGCACATGAGAGCTGCCATGAAGATTCTGTGGAACCTCTCAATGAGCCCATTTGACTGTGTATGGTACGAAGCTGTTCTTACTCTATTCACTCCCAAAAAGTTAGAGAGTGATGCAAAGAGTGCAGTTTCAAATTGTACTCCCTGATCAGTAAGCAATCCAGCCATCGATCAAAGCCTTGGCTGTAGTAGTGGCTTGCTGGTTTGGAATAGGTATGTGGGATAGGATGGCCACTGGCCATCGAGTACACCTGTAAATCAAGGTTACAAGGTATTGAAAGCCCTCAGATGCTGGAAGTTTGATAAAGTCCAGATGCACATGGTCGAAGCAAGCAGTGGGTGGGTCGAAGGAGTTCAAAGCTGCTCTGTTATGTAGGTGAACTTTGGTCTTCTGACATGTTATGCACTATTGAGCCCAGAGGGTGACATCCTTTCTCATGCTAGGCCAGTAGAATTTTTGTGCGGCTGCCTTGGTTGTGGCTCGGACACTTGGGTGAAAGAGGTTATGTACCACCTTCTGTAGGTGTCAGCTTTCTCGAGAAGAACCCAAGGGATTCCCATACTTTCTCTGGATATTCTTGCTCGAGTGTAGCACCTATGAATGTGCTTAAAGTATCAGCCTTGAATGCCAGAGATGCTCCCGGCCACAGAAAGGCTGTTATTGCCGCTACTGCAAGGGCTGTTTTAAATGCAGAGAAGGCGGTATCTGCCTCTGGAGTTCAGACCAATTTGGTCTTCTTTGATCTTTCTGGCAAATCTTTGAGCAGGTCGTTCAGTGAGGCCAAGGCCGAAGCTGCTCCTGGGATATACCTGTGGTGTGTATTTACCATTCCCAGGTAGTGCCGAAGCTGAGATGGAAACTCTGGTCTCAGATAGTCCGATACTGCCTTAACCTTGGCAGGTGGTGGAAAAAAACCAGACTCTGAAATCATGTAGCCAAGGAATGTCACTTGACTCTGCCTGAGTATGCACTTCTCCGGGTTCACTTGAAGGCCGGCCTTACGGAGCACTTTAAACAGCTGTTGTAGGTGCTGGCGATGCGTCTCATGATCTGGCGAGAAAACAAGAAGGTCGTCGAGGTATGCACGGATGAAGAGCAGGTCACGCAGCAGGTGGTCCATTGTACGCTGGAGTGACTGTACTGCGTTGCGTTGGCCAAGGGATGAACAGGTGAGTTCGAAGAGGCCAAACGGTATTGTTGTGGCCGTATTCAGGATGTCTTCCTCTGAAATTGCGATCTGGTAAAATACCTTACGCAGATCGACGATGGAGAACACGCGTCCATGTGCCTCCTGCAGCAGATCTTCTATGATGGGCAGCGGATAGCGGTCAGCGACCATGCCTGCATTCGGACACCTGTAGTCTCCCGTGATCCACCAGCTTCCATTAAGCTTGGGCACCAGTTGGATAGGGCTGGCCCATTGTCTGAAGGAGCATTGGAAAATGCCTTGATCGAGAAGAGCATTAATCTATCTCTTGGCTGCTGCTAAGCGATGGCCGACGAGCCTGAAGGGTCACTCGTGCACAGGTGGGTTGCGAAGATGGGTGAAGACACGTCTGCTACTATGAAGGACCATTTGAGGAGTCTACGTAGGCACAGGTTCACTGTCATGGAGTGAGTACCGTAAGTTGCGATGCCTGAGTGGTTGGCCACCCGCATGGTTAGCTTCTGCTCCACCCTGGGAGTCTTGAATAAACTCTTGGGGACAACAAAGACCTCAGAGCCTGAGTCAACTAAGAAGTTGATCTTAGAAGCTCTGTTAAATATGTGCAGACGCTGACCAGATCTTGATGGCTGTAATACCTCACTCATCTGTGGAGGGTGAGGTAGGGCAGCTAGTTTCTCTGAGCCGTAGGGAAAGAACATGGGTCAAAACAATAGTAGGCTCTGGCACTTAATGTGTGGTGGTACCAACAGACACCATTGCCATGAGGACGAGCCCCGTCAGCTTGTCTGCTCCTGGATCTAAACCTAGACCTGCTCCTCCATTGTCAATCACCCTGGCCTCTCACGAAAGTACTGAGTTGACTGACTTGAAAAGTCAGAGCTGCGACTTATTGTGCAAGACTGCTATCCGTAGGAGAGACTGATGACGGGCCTGAGTCTGAAGGCGTCGAAGAACCAAACAAGAGTGGCTGAGGAGTGTTGTTGTTGACAGAGAAGATCGCCGCATTTGATTCTATATTCTATGTTCTCATCAACACATAAAACCGCACCTAAATTTACTTACTTCACGTACATATGCGTTAAGCGCGTTTCTTATTTTTCTTTAAATTGTCGTTCTCTCCTCCCCTTCAAAACCGACTTTTTAGTCTGTCTCTTCCATCTTCGGCATTGTTCGCGTCCCGACGCCTGATTGACACTCAAGATGAATAACACCTCCGCTAATTGGTGCGCATCATTAGAAAGAAAGGGAGGTGAGGGAGAGAGAAAAGGTAGCGCCACTGGCAAAATTCGGTAGGCCTCGTCCAGTCCGATACTTGCTTCTGTAAAGAGCGGTCTCCAGTTTTTGTCTGAGAAATCTTGTACGTAGCTTGTCTTGGGTAATTTTTGCTCAATTGAGTTTTAGAGAAGTTTTTTGTTGCGCTGCGACGCATTAACGTGTTTTTTGCATCAATTTGCCATTGTTCGTCTAAATCTGTAATATAGCCACGTGTCGCGTTAACATTCACCAAATGCTGTGAGCACCCACGGCGAAAATCCACACTCGCGGAACGCGGAACTGTGGGACGAAGATGAGAAGGAGAATAGTGTGGACGCACATTTACACTCACACTCTTACACATTTACACCTCCACATCTGCACACCAATTTAAATCAGGTTGTTATTCTTTGCTCTATTTAATTTTGAGTTGACCGTTTTTTTCTCCTAGGGGGTTTTCTTGCAAGAGTTTCCTTCTTTGAGCCACAAATTTTATCTTTATCAGAGGTTTATAAATGGTATTTTTTATTTAGTTTAACCCAACCCATCCTTTGTAAATTAACGTAAATGCTTTCACAATTAATTTCTTTTATTTTTAGTGAAGTAGTCTCCTATTTTGGCTGTTTAATTATTGAATTTAAGTTTAGAAGTTTGTCCTGTGCTTCCGCATTATAGTGTTACCTTTCTCGCGTTTTGTATTCTGTATTTTGTATTAGCTTCGCGGTTCCCTGAAATAATATCTCATTAATAAATCAGATGGCTTCGTCGCTTAGACGCAGTCATTAGGGTGGCATTGCACCCCTGTACCACAATTCAGGGTCCTGAAGACCTTGAGAATGCGGGAGACTTGAGAAGGCAGGAGATGCAGCTATTTGGCCTTCAACACATCCTCTGAGATCTTTCTGGCGGCTAGTGTTTACATGGAGCGAAGGAACTGAGAGGGCCTCTTGTAGCCCAGCTCTAGCTTGTTGAAAAGCTAATCAAGCTTTTTCTCCTGAGAATCTGTCTGCCTTGTTAAGATTGTCTCTTTGAGAGTTTTGTAAAGTTCGGCTTCCAGAGGGTTGGACAAGATGTTTAGGAGGTCTGACACTGTGGAGGGATCCAAAGCGTTGACGACCAGGTCATACCTGTTTCTATCGTCCGTTACGCCATGAACGTCAACGGACCCACTTCGCTGAGATAAACGACGCTATTGGGGTGCTTGACCAAAACCATGGTGATGTATAGTTTGGTCTGGACGTCTGAGCGGGTGCAGGCAGGTTGTCCTGATCGCCCGGGTTAACCATGGCCGCAGCTTGGAGCTGTTGTAGTTAGAGTAAGAAGCCAGTTGTAGTGTCGCATGTGACCCTAAAAAGATGTGAAAACATGAATATGGATATGTGCTACTATTTTTTATTGCGTTTTGAAACATGCAACACGAAAAAATTTTATTTCTTGAATTTTTGAAAAAGCCAATCTTACAAATAGTAGTTGTGTCCTCATAATATTATTTATTAACATTGTTTAGTGGATAAAAAAAAATTTATTAATGTAGAAAAAGTACCAAAAAAAAATCAAACTAAAAAATATTTACATGATTATTTATTGCAAAGTGTATTGTTTATCACTCTATACAATAGTCACAATTAGTTTGTGGTAGCTCTAGTAAGAAATAAATGTTTTTGATGCAATTTTATTTAAAAATCTTGAAAAAATTCCCTCTATAGTTGTACTCCCTATGGTAGTAGATTGATGTAGATTATTACTAATATGTAAATGTAAAAAATCGTAAAGAAAGTCTATTAAGGGCTGCCAATTTTTATTATTAAAATTAACATTAAAATCGCCATAAGCAATCAGAGACAAAGAATTGTAATTTTCTTGCAAAGCAGTAGAACCTATATCTGAATATGGTTGCAAATTAAACCGTAAAAAACGAATGTTTCATTAATGTTAGTTTTTGGAGAAATATAAACAGCAACGTGTTAAAAAAGTAAGGTTATATTTGTACCCATCAATTGTAACCGACGGACGCAAACTAATACACATGCATGGATGGACAGCAACTGTCATCTCATTCAGTCTCTCCCTGTGGCTTGTAGACCACTCGGCTGCTCGCCTCACCTCTAAATTCGACAGACCAATATTCTTGCAGGCGGCAGCGTAAACACGCAGCACTGGCTACTTATTGTACATGCGCATGTTGACTTGACCAAACCACTCAGAGAAGGAGCCTACTATGGGCACTTAGCACTTGGGAAAGGGATGTGAGGCCTTCTATTACTGGGAGGGGGGTTGGGGGAAAGTAGGCAATTATGCTGTGAGGAGGTCACCTAAATCTTCCTCGAGGAGCATTGCGTGGTGAAAAAGCGCACGTGAAAAATCACAGATGTACTTGCCCAAAAAGTTGCACTGGCCGGGAATCAACCCACTGTCTACCACGTGTAAATCCACGACCTAGCTGACTGAGCCACCACGCACTCCATTATATATGTATATATATATGAGCAGCAAGCAGCAAAGTGTTTTCGTTATTTATTGAGAAGGTGAGTGTTGATGGTTACTGTTACTTAAAAATATAATGTATAACGTCAGACTTGTAAAAGCGACTGACCTGTTCAACAATTTTTTAAATCTATAAGTTATAAGTCACGAAAGAGAAATGTATTAACTCTTAAAAAAAATATCAAAACTTATTGAAAACACTAAGTTATCTGATTTTTGTTAAGATATAAAGAATTTTGCTTACATTTTAAAATTTTTTTTATCGCTCATGAACTAACTATCACAAGTTAACTGCATTTTTTTAATCTTGTAATAGACATTTACTCTATGTTAGTTCAGTCTAGTCAGTTTATGTACAGGTTTTTTATGATGATACTTTATTTAATTAGCTGTTATTAACATGATTTAATATTAGGAACAAAATACATAATTAAATTTGGTACCCAATTATAACGTCATACAGGCTCCTGCGCGAATTCGAACGAAAATTGTCTGACTAGTGAGTCTACCTTGTTTTATTGTACCATGGGCCAGTAGCCATTCACAACATGTGTGTGTGTGTGTGTGTGCGCATGCACATACATACTTAACTGTTTGTAGACAAATATAATATAGTATATCTATATATTTTGGCTGGCAGCAGCGTCAACTCAGTGCTCCTCAGTAGAGAGAGAGAGAGAGAGAGAGAGAACGGTATTAGTTTATCTATAAAGGCGTGACAAAAAAGCGTTAGGCTTTGAAAATTTTCACTGTCCAAGTAGAAATCCAAATCTCGTATAAAATGTTTTCACATCAAAAACGTTGCTCTTTTGCATCTTCGCGGCGATAAGTACGCTCTACACGCTGTAGTTCCTCGGGCGAGGGAGCGTCAGCTTCGGGGCTGTCACCGTCGAGGATGAAAATCTCGGTGTCAGATTCCGCCAGGGCCGTGAGAGAATGCTGGTAACGAAAAAGGTGAGAGTGGTGACTGTTGCGACACTGCTCCGGAAATTTGGCTAAAAATCTGCGATGCCAAGTTTTTTCTTGCATACTTACTAGCTGTGGCTTCCATGAAAGAAAAAGAAAAAAAAAGGTCAGTCTGTGTCTCTCTCACTCGCGTATTGCAACTCTTCACACTAGCGAGCCAGCCACGAGCGAATTTGGAGAAATGGCGAAGTGCGCCAGTGCATAAGATGGCTGCCAGTCGGGGCTCAGAGTGAAAATTTTTTCTGTCGAGAAAGTCTTGTATCGTGCAGTGATCTCGATACAAAGAGGAAATGGAAAAAAAACGTGCACGAGACAAACGCTAGGTTCGATGCGAATGATCGATGACAACGAACTTATGAATAGCACTTTCTTTTTTTCTTGGTAAACAAGTGGCGACTAGTTGCTTCAGATCACGTCAGGGTCACCACTTTGAAGATTGAGTCTGCGGGCGCGCCCGTGGCACTAGGAAAAGGACGGTAGCGTAGGGTGTCGTGAATAAAGCATGACGCTCACAGAAGACTTCTTGGTTTTTATTGATCTAATACAGCCTTAGATACTAAAGTACAATCTCGCAAAAAAGTACTCATTAAAAAGGTAATAAAGAAAAGAAGATCAAGATGCAGTACTGCTGCCACCATGCGTGTTGAAACCAGACTGAGACAGAACGGCGTTGTTGCCAGCTTATTTGGCGGTGCTGGTCATCAGCTTGCGTCTCTTCTCGCGAGAGTGGCGCTGGCTTTTGGTTGAGGCACCACAGGTATATCTACTGCTGCATGGTGGAAATCATAACATGGCTATAAAACGGGGTAAACTGGGCCTCTGTTACAGCTAAGGTACTACCAGGTAAATAATGTCAGACATAAAACATCGCGTGATCTCTTTGAAGTCTTCGAAAAACATAGAAAAAATTGTTCTTTTTTTTTTATTTATTTTGTCGTATGTATATATGTATGTTAAAAACGTGCGTAAAATATTAAATATGTATAATATGACAACTTTACTTTAGAAAACAAATAAAAACGCTGTATCTTAAAAGGGAAGCAAAATTGGCTGAAAATTTCTACGGGTTTTCTTAAAAAAAATCTACATGATTGAAATACACAAATAGAGAGAAGTTAAACCGAGTTAAACTATGAACAAACATAACCTTAATTTTTTGATTTTTCGACTGTACTTTGAACAAACTAGGTCGAAAAGATTTTTTTTCTTTGTATGGCATGTTTGGAAAATTAATACAGACGTTGACACAATCTTCGAATATATGTTTGTAACAGCATAACCTCCTAAAATTAGAAAAATAGTCGTATCTCGAAAAAGGAGCCTTTTTGTTCTCTATAATGTATTATAAGAAGAATAGTCACATGACCATATCCTATATTCTTTTTTGTTAATATTAAGATCATTAGAAATAAGTTAAGCACAGGCAAATTCCAATATTAAATTATAAGTTATTACAGAAAACGAATAAGATGAAAAATTACAATTTAACAATGAAAAAAAGCTGTACGATTATTGTTTTCCTTAATCTCAATAAGATATAGTGGATTATTTTACTTTAAGGGTAGCCAAAATTAAAAAAAATTTGCATTAGTCGGATACAAAGATTCCAACAAGAATTTATTGTACACATATGACGTCATGTTAAATGCACGAATATTTATTTTAAGTAAAAAGATATTTTATTTCACGGAATGAGACAAAAGTACCTTCTTTCGGCGCAGTATAGTGACGACGTGGTGACAGTAAATTTCAAATATATATATGTATGTGCATATGTGTACGGCAATACAGCTTTTAGAAGCTTAGTCAGGCACTACTAGTAACCAGCGATCTCAGAAGTGATAGAATAACTTGGCAGGAAATTTAAATGGGCTATATGGGGCATAACACAAAAACCCAGATAATACTTTTATGAATGATAAATTAATAAAATGAACCCAAGCTATTCAACCCAATGACCCAGGGTGACTACTAACAAATATCTAAAATAATTAATTGCTAAATTTAATAACAAAAGCGCCTTTCACCCAATGACTCAAGGCGCTTACTGGCAAATGTATTAAATAATTAATCGCTAAATTTAATAACAAAAGCACCTTTCTCCCAATAACCCCGAGCGCTTACTGGCAAACGTCTTAAATAATTAATTGCTAAATTTAATAATAAAAGCGCCTTCTGCCCAATGACCCAGGGCGCTTACTGGCAAATGTATTAAATAATTAATTGTTAAATTTATTAACAGAAGCGCTTTACATCCAATGACCCGGGGCACTTACTGGCCAATATATAAAATAATTAATTGTTAAATTTATTAACAAAAGCGCTTTTTACCCAATGACCCCAGGCGCTTACTGGCAAATGTGTTAATTAATAAATTTAAAAATTCAATAACACAAGCGCTTATCACCCAATGACCCAGGATGCTTACTGTCAAATATATTAAATAATAATTTGTGAAATTTAATAACACATGCTCCCATCACCCGATGACCCAGGGCGCTTCCTGGCAAATGAATAAAATAATGAATTGCTAAATTTCATAACAAAAGCACCCTTCACTCAATGATTTGGGGCACTTACTGGCAAACGTATTAAAAAATTAGTTATCAAATTTATTAACAGAAGCGCCTTTCACCCAATGAACCAAGGCGCTTACTGTCAAATGTATTGAATAATTAATTGCTAAATTTGATAACAAAAGCGCTTTTCACCCAATGACCCAGGGCGCTTACTGGCAAACGTATTAAATAATTAATTGTTAAATTCATTAAAAAAAGCGCTTTTCACCCAATGACCCGGGGTGCTTACTGGCAAATGTATTAAATAATTATTTACTATATTTAATAACAAAAGCGACTTTCACCAAATGACCCAGGGCGCTTAGTGGCAAATGTATTAAATAATTCATTGTTTAATTTATTAACAAAAACGCCTTTTACCAATGACCCGGGGTGCTTACTGGCAAATGTATTAAATAATTCATTGCAAAATTAAATAACAAAAGCGAATTTCACCAAATGACATGGGGCGCTTACTGGTGAATGTATTAAATAATAAATTGTTAAATTTAATAACAAAACACTTTTCACCCAATGACCCGGGGCGCTTACTGGCTAATGTATTAAATAATAAATTTAAAAATTCAATAACATAAGCACTTATCACCCAATGACCTAGGATGCTTACTGTCAAATATAATAAATAATAATTTGTGAAATTTAATAACACATGCTCCTTTCACCTAATGACCCGGGGCGCTTACTGGCAAACATATTATATAATTAATTTTTAAATTTATTAACAAAAGCGCCTTTTGCCCAAAAACCTGGGGCAATTACTGGCGAACGTCTCAAATAATAATTTGCTAAATTTAATAATAAAAGCGCCTTCTGCCCAATGACCCAGGGTGCTTACTGGCAAATGTATTAAATGATTTATTGCTAAATTTAATAACAAAAGCGCCTTTTAACCAATGACCCGGGGCGCTAACTGGCAAATGTATTAAATAATTAATTGTTAAATTTATTAACAATAGCGCTTTACGCCGAATGACCAGGGGTGCTGACTGTCAAATATATTAAATAATTATTTGTGAAATTTAATAACACATGCTCTTATCACCCGATGACCCAGGGTGCTTACTGGAAAATCTATTAAATAATAAATTATTAATCAATAATACAACTTTATAAATTTTACAATTTATTAAATAACAAAGTGGCCAGTAAGCGCCTGAGGTCATCAGGTAATAAGCACTTGTGGTTGCATTGGGTGAAAGGCGCTTTTGTTAATAAATTTAACAACTAATTATTTAATATATTTGCCAGTCAGCGCCCCGGGTCATTGGGTGAAAGGCGCTTTTGTTATTAAATTTACTAATTAATTATTCAATACGTTTGCCAGTAAGTGCCCCGGATCATTGGGTGAAAGGTGCTTTTGTTAATAAATTGAGCAATTAATCATTTAATACATTTGCCAGTAAGTGCCCTGGGTCATTGGGTGAAAGGCGCTTTTGTGAATAAATTTAACAATTAATTATCGAATTCATTCGCCAGTAAGCGCCCCGGGTCATTGGGTGAAAAGTTTTTTTGTTAGTAAATTTAGCAATTAATTATTTAATACATTTGCCAGTAAGTGCCCTGGATTATTGGGTGAAAGGCGCTTTTGTTAAAAAATTTAATAGTTAGTTATCCAATACGGTTGCCAGTAAGCGCCCCGGGTCATTAGGTGAAAGGCGCTTTTGTTATCACATTTAGCAATTAACTATTTAATACATTTGCCAGTAAGCACCCCGGGTCATTGGGTGAAAGGTGCTTTTGTTTTTAAATTTAACAACTTATTATTTAAGATATTTGCTAGTAGTCGCCCCGGGTTATGGGGTTGAATAGCTTGGGTTTATTTTATCAATTTATTCTGCATAAAAGTGTTATCTTGGTTCTTGGATCATGCCCCATATAGCCCATTTGAATTTCTCGCCAAGTTTTTCATCACTTTTAAGATCGTTGCTAGTGACTCACTACTAACATGTACTGTATACAGTTGACAGTATACACATTGACACATGGCAAAAAGTTATACACTTATAAAGTACGTAGTTACACTAGTTAAAAGTTACCTTGGTGTGGGACTCGTTATCGGTAGTCGCTTACTATACGTAATCCATTAACCCACACAATTGCGGTCTGATTCGAAATTCAAATACGTACTATGCGCACTGCGCAGTGGCTGCTGTTAGACAAGAAGAGAGTACTTAGCTTCTGTTGGCGCTGTGGAGTGCAGCGGGGTATGGTAGTATAAGTATGCATACGACTACACCTTGCCTAGTGATGTAGAATGACCGTTATTTTAGTTTTTGGTCAGGTCATAGAATTGTAACCGTCATTTGACTGAAAATGTCCGTCATTAAATATTTTACAGATTTTCTATACAAAATGACGGTCATTATTAAAATAGTCAGGTCCGATCTTATGAATATCACATAATGGTCATTTGCAACTATACAGCCAATAAGTCAAAAAGCTTTAATTAAAATTTTAGCTGATACATTTATAATGATGGTGGAGATATACAACAGTATTTTTAGGAATAATCAAAAATATTATTTTCGATTTATAAGGTTTACTTACATTTAAACTTTATAAAGCTTATATTTTTTTACAAACTCAATTTTTAAAATTTATTTCTATGAACACATAACTTTCATATTTGAATTTTTGATAGAGACTAGTACTTAAATAATTGTACTCTTTTTGCAGAAACTAGAGACTAGTCTTTTACCAGTGGTTACTAAACAATTTCTGATTCTGATAAATACAGATCTCTAGGATCCAGATTTAATAAAGTTTCAGCTACGTCTCTAGTATTATTACTATTATCACTTAAGTAATCTTTTTTACTGTTGTCGTCATGAGTTAATCCCACAAGATTCTGATTTGGTCGAGTTACTTTCAGTTTTTTTAATCGAAAAAGTTTTAAGTTATGACTAATATACGTTATTTTGATAGATCTAGGTGTTGTTAGCCTATTTGGTTTATTACTATGAATTCAGCCTTGAGTACTGAAAGTTCTTTCTGTAGCTGCTGATGTAGGTGATGCATTTAATATTGGTGTATTAATTATGCTTAAGACAATTTTTTTTAAATTAGATCACCACTTTACAGGATCCAACAATTTTGCTGTTTCCACTGAGTATTCGGTCCCAAATACATCAGAACTTTCATTGTAAGATGTTAACTGATTCATTATGTCAGCTTCATTTAAATCAAACCTCTCCACCATTCGTTAAACAAATGCACTTCCTTCGTGAACTTCATCTTGGGTAAGTGTGTCTCCTTTGAAGTTTGGTGCAAGAATGTTACTTGTTAAGGGAATGGGTCTTACAATCTTACTGCATCGTTGCTTTAATAAATCTTTAACAGACGTCATTTCCCTTGAGGTTCAAGGCGATCAACTTGACTCAAAAATTTGATATAGCTTAGTTTTTATTTTATAAAAAGTTTCTATTACCAAATGCATTCTTGCATCATCAGATTCTAAAATGGTAATCCATTTGGAAATCGGTCCAAGCAAATCAACAAGAGATTCGAATCTAGTTATCCTCATTCAGTAACGTGGACTTGGTAATTTTATCAATTTTTTTCTGTACTTTTTCACGAATTGCTAGTTTTTGTAGATTCTGTTGATTTTTATCCACTCTTTTAAAGCAAGAAAGAGCTGAACCCAAGCACGTTTTTACTGGATACTTTAAAGATTCATGCACGTTTTCTGTGTCAGATTTTTGAATTCCTGTGAATGTGGCTTGCAAAATGTGCGTCTTTTTTATTTCTTTTATAATGTAAGTACAAAATGTAAGTACTGATTTTATCGAATCTAGTTCAGTAATATCTTTGCTCAGTAAATTTTGCCCATGTAAATTCAACACATCTATAAAAATTTATATATTTATCAACATATTTCTTATCCAAAAGTTTCCAAGCAGCTTTGTTAACAAAAGCATTATCTGTACAAACTCCAACAACTTTGTCAATACCTATTTTGTCTATGACCTGTGACATTTTTTCTGTTAAAAACTGGGCATTTTCAATGTTACTTTTAAACTTTAAGCTTTTATAAAATACTAGCTCGGGCGTTTTTACCACAAAGTTTATGATCCCTTCATTTCTAACATTGGACCACGTGTCATTTTCTAGGCACAGACTTTTTGCCCCTTTTATTTCGTTTTCGACTCCTTTTTTTACATCACTGTAAACTTCATCTAGAAGTTTGTTTGACACGTCACGCCTACATGATGGTTTAAAAGAAGGGCGAATAAATTTTAAAAAGTCAATCCGAAGGGTATTTTCCACTATATGAAGAGGTGTTCCTGATCCATGAACAGCCTATGCCAGCAGTTTACTGGCTGGTTCTTGGTCACTTACCAACATGGTATCAAAATATTTTGACAGATTTTTTTTTAATTTTCGAATAATTGACAACTCTTTTAGAGGAGAGCTAGTTTGCAATTCACGATTTTCTGCGTTATAATCTATAGGGAGTTCTTTTAAAATCTGACTTACATTTTGATCGGAGTTATCACTTGAAAATTCATCGGATGGAACTCTCGATGAACTGTTGCCTCCCTTTCGTTTTTTGTTTTTTTCCCGTAATTTTATAATATCCTTTACGCTATCAGGACATGCTCTACATGTGTTCATAAGATGGTTCCTCATTCTTGACACGTGAATGCAATATTTCTGAGTACAATACGAGCATTTGTAACAAGTTTCTTGTTTGCATCCGTAGTTACTTGCTTAAAGTGTGACGTAACTATTTTTTTATACTTAACCATTTTTGATAACTAAAAAAAAAGTGGTTGAATTTTCTACAAGTATTTTAAATAAGCAAGAATAATGCGAAAAAACTTACTTTACAATGTGTCTATGCGTTTATAGTAAGTACACACGTGAACTAAGCACCTTACTTCAACTTGGCATTTAACACTAAAATTTGATTCTAACCTCATAACCACAAAAAACAAAGCAAAAAAGGTTTACCACGCGTCTTAAATTTTATGTTGGTCATGTGACAGTCATGTAACGGTCAGATGACCAAAATTCGACCGTCACAATGACGACGTTACAACACTTACCTCACCGCGCTCTGCCACGCTACCTAGCGCCACCAAGCTACTCACTCCTTCTCTACCGCCGACCAATACAGAGTGGGCTCCCCCGCTCCTTCTGCCCCCCTCGCCGCCACTCCATTGTCTCGCGCTCACACATGACTCTTTGCAGAGATCGCCTTGCTTTTAAATGAGAGTGATCTGACGCGAAACCAAAATTTCTTCCCCATTCAAAATCGTCCAACACGCCTAAAGAAGTTTTCACTTAAAAAAAAAATGTGGACCATAAATCACAGATATAGACAACTACAAATCACATTCGTATACTGCAATTAAAAATTAAACAGAAGAAGAATTAATTTTCAAAAAAGAAATAAAATAATACAAGTTAAAAAGAAGGTAGAAAATCAAAATTTTTTCTAGATAGTAATGATTAAAATGAGAAAATAAAAAAAAAAATTTAATCTTAATTAGCCTGAGAAGTACAGAGGTATAATTGATGATATACGCACACATGTACTAATACGGAAATAGATAGTTTTACCAGTTTCATGTACTACAGCTCTGAAGTTCAGAAAACATGATGGTATTATGTCATTTCAATTGGTGATTTTTTGTTCATTACAAGGCTTTCACTATGAGTTGGTAAAAATAGCCCTTGCATAGGTTGTTTTAATAGCACTGGCGTACTTTTGATGTGATTTGAATTTATGGTTTGTAGTAGAACAAACTTTAAGGATCATAAATTAGTAAGGAAAATCTCTTTATACTTAAAAAATTTAAACATCAGTGTTAGAAACACATTGATGCAGTTAACTGGTTGCATCATAAAATTAACGTTTTTTAATAGATTGTCAACATGTTAATGCCTCTGATTTACGTATTGGATATTATCAGCTTCGAAAGACAGTACACATTTTAGTTATAAATAAACGGTTACCATTTCACTTAAAATTCTGAAAACTGCATCAGTAGAACCACAGAAGGAGTGCTTACAACTGTTAATATACGTCAGCCACTTTTCATGGCCCTTTCCTTTATCTCAGCATAAAAAAACTTTTTAAAATTTGCATGCTTGTCATGCAGCAATGATTACTTAGAAATCGAGCGTTAAAGTAGTTTGCACATAGGGTATATCTTATGTAATTGGCCTCTATATTCCAAAATGCTCTCGCTGATACAACGTGTATCCAAAGAGCATTAATTCGACGCTTCTCCGAACTGTTTGTTCTTCGGGAGCTGTAGACATGCTGAGAGGAGGGGACCAGGACACCAATGGACAAGCAGTTGAGATGCGGAGACACAGCGGCGCCAGCAGAAAAGGACAAGGAAAGTGCGAACGCGACTATCGAGACACAGCAGCTGCTAAGTATGAGAGTGACTGCGAGAGGGGATACGTGGCGGCAGCAGTGGCGGCGGCCATTGCTTGAGCAAGAGATCGTGAGTCAGTCGGGAGTAGAGCCTCGAGCTACACGCTTAAGCGCGAGCAGCGAGAGCTTCGGTGGTTTGCGGGATTTCGTGGCAAGAGTTGAGAGAGAGAGAGTTTTCGAGAAGGTGGGTTGACTGTTGAGAGAAGAGAGAGAGAGAGAGAGAAGATAAGAGAGAGAGAGAGAAGAGAAAGGGTGAAGCCGCAGGACGAATGACCCGCTCGAGGACGCCGGATGACATCACGCTGGGTTGGACTCGCGGACGTTTGACCAGGAGGTGAGGCTAGAGAGAGAGAGAGATATATTGAGAGAGAGAGAGAGAGAGAGAAGTAGTGTGTAGCATAGACAGTGCGAGAGAGAGAGAGAGAGAGTTTGGGTTGACAAGACGAGGTGTACGAGAGACTGCTAGGTGCATGGGAGGGTCACCATTTTTCGTGCGTGTTGTCGTGTATTAGGGTAGATAGTAGAGTAGAGAGAGAGAGAGAGAGAGTGTATAGCAGTGTGAGAGATTGGGGATGGAGTGTGAGTGTGTGCGAATAGTAGTGTGGGTCGAGGACGAGCAGGAGCTCCTCTTGGTCCCGGACCAGCAGGACGCGGTGGACGAGCGCTCGCGGCTCGCGGGGTTCGAGGCGAAGTCGCTGCAGCTTCGTCCAGGGGACGGGGTGAAGCGTTGTGTCGTGTATTGTAAAGGGAGATACTGTGTATTAGTGTTAAGTGTGTTAAATGAAGAAATAGTGAAAGGTATTAATTTTTTGTGTGTAAATTATTAGTTCTCCCCGTAGAACGGGAGAACTTCCAAACCAATCCCCCTTTTTCAGGAGCAGAAACCCAAGAGGTGAGAGGGACAACGGTGACGAACGCGATCGAGATTTGCTAATACTGCGTCGGTGCCTCATTTTATTTCAGGTCAAGAAGCAGTGTTACACTAATCTTTAACTTTCTATCTTAAGCATATGCTTAGTCGAGTACCGTGCATATTCTCCTACTGTCTACATGATAGAGTGAGATTTGATGGTATGAATTACGCCTGCAAAAAAAAACGAACGAGCGAAACGGTCCTCAGGGCCATCCAGCTAATGGAAGGCTTTGGAGCTATCAAACTCGCATCTCGTCGTAAGCCACACTTACTTGATCCATCCCTCTTATTCTTAAACTCGGTAGCAATAGAAGTCACCCCCTCTTTGATGGGTACCTTAGTACCCTATCTTTGTCTCAAAAGCAAAGCCTATACAGACAGACGTTAACTGGACAATGTGGACAATTTTTTTATTTAATTTTTTTTTAATCCATTGTAATTATTCATGTCTTTTGTAATTTCATTTTATTTTATTTTCATATTTCATTTCATTATTTTTTTTTCTCACCTATTTTTTGCAATTGTATATCCCATTAATACAATTTCTGTTTTATTTTTACATTACTTAATGACATTTTGCCGTTATTTATTTTTCAAATTTAATATAAGCGCCCTTAAAAACTATTAAAAGGATACGTTACTTGAAATATACGTATGTGATGATCTAACATAATTTATTTATCATAGATTCATTAATTTACTATATTTATATAATTATGTAATACTGTAACATAATTTGTTTGTCAAATTCGAAATAAGAGCTTTTAAAAACCATTGATAAGTTCTTCAACTCTATGGTATATTTTTAGTTTAATTATTTGTTCATTTATTAAATAATTTTTTTTATAACAGTAATTATTAGCATTATTTTAATGCCAAAAAAACACAAAGATTGGAAAAAATCGGTTGGTATTTTATGCATCAAATGCATAAAATACTGATATTTAATGAGTAATAACGTGCCTTATTTATTTGAATCTAAATGATTATATTTATGCTAATTAAATTTTTTGTTTTTTTAAATTTACTATTTAAAAAGAATTTTTTTTTCAGAAGCAAGAGACTAGTAGGTGACTTCTATTTTATGAAAATCTGTCGTTTTCAAAATAAGCCCCCAAGCACGTGACATAAAAAATAATTAAATAAACAATTTATTACTAGTTGAACGTATTATTAGTAAATGCATATAAAAATAAAATATTATAGTTACGAACCACATGATAAGTACAATAAACTGAGTTTCAATAGTCAGCAGCGCTCGTAGCAGAGTGGGTAAGGTACTCGTCTCACATGTGGTAGGTCGAAGGTTCGAATCTCTTTATTGCACAAATTTTTTTTTTTTTTTTAGAATTGTGAAAGAAAAAAATTTAAAATTAAAAAAAATTATTGTGGGAAAATAAATTTTAAATTTGTTGAAATATTCATTGCTTGGAAGTGTGAAAGGGAATGGTGGGCAAAAGTGTGGAGGAGAGAAGAGCGGGACGGTTGGAAGGTATATGGTGGGGTGAGAGAAAGTGTGTAGGGAACTGTAGGGGACGAGGTAAGGGGGGAGACTTGAGAGGAAGAGACTTCCGGTAAGCTACTTCCGTTTCAAAAAATCTGTCGGTTTTAAAACTCCAGCACCCCGAGTATGTGACATAAAGAACTTCGTTCTAAAAAAAGAAACCAATTAAGGTGTATCAACAGATCATGGGACCCACGGTAAGAACGAAATTCTTTAAACATGAGATGAGTATAAAGACACACAATTTCTCAGGTAACAAGGGGGTCGCCAGACCCATAAGAAGAACGTAGCTCTATAAAAATAAGTACTGCATTTAAGTACTTAACTAAAACAAAAACTTGAAAAAAAAGAATAATAAAAAAATAAGAAAATTTAGTTCAGTACTGACGATAGTTAAACTTTGTGAGTACGTCATGCATGAATACAGAACTATTAAATTTTCTTATTTTTTTTTAAATTTGTTTTTTAAGTTTTTTTTTTAGTGAACTACATGAATGCAGTACTTATTTTTATAGAGATTCGTTCTTTCTATGGATCTGGCGACCTCCTTGTTACCTGAGAAATTGTGTGTCTTTATACTCATCTCATGTTTGAAGAATTTCGTTCCTACCGTGGGTCCCATGACCCATTTATATTCCCTGTTTTTTTTTATTAAAGAAGTGTGTGTATATATATCGATGCCCCGGGCGAAGACTATTCCCTAATTGGCCCTGGACGAAAACTATGCCCTTTCGACGTCCAGGGCGAAGACTATGCCCTTTTTTCTAGTCCGGACGAAAACTATGCCCTTTTTCGGTCCCCGACGAAGACTTTACCCTTTTTTTCGAGTTTGGACGGAAACTAAGTTAAAAAACACCCGAATGTTAATTACTAACCCCTCTTATGTTTTAATTTTCCTAAAACAAAAAACTCTCTCCAGATTTGCTGATTTATGCTTTTGGTGGGTGGGTAACAGCTACTAGTACGCTGGAAGAAGCTCACGAATACGAAGCTTTTGAAAACAATTAAACATTTTGAGATTTCGCGAAACTTGTGTCAAAACGTTTGTTATAAGTTTTATTTTCTCATCGAGATTTACATGCACGTGAATCTACAGACGTCTTTGTAAAAAAACAACACGTTATCATTATTCTTAGCAGGTCTAATGGCTTCAGTATTTGGAGTTTTGGTAAGTGTTTGAAAAAAGGAGTTTTTGAGCTTTTTTTAAACGATTCCGTGAATTGTACATAACAATAACTGTAATTAATTTAAAATTGCTAATTTATTCTTGTGTTAAAAAATACTCTGTAATTTAAATATTCATGTCTTGCAAACATTAATTAATAAAAAAAAGTTTACTCTTTTTTCAATTTTCTTACGAATATTATATTTTATTATATCACGAATTGTACAAATTTTATTGATTTTTTAACTTCAAGTTACAATAATTATATTAGTTACTTATTATAATCAACAAAAATGTAGAAAAGAAATTAAATTTAAAAATAAAACATACAAGAGTCTTTCATATTCATTAATTGCAAATTATCATGATTATTAAACGATTCCTGAGTTTGTATTACTATTTACAATTATTTATGTAAATGTAAACAACAACCACTATATAAGTATATTTGACTATATATCTAATTACAAAAACAAATGTACGGTGAGTTTAAATAAATTGTACTTCATCCCGGCTCCAGAAAAAGTCTATATCTTCGTCCAGACTCAGAAAAAATGTAATAGTCTTCACACGGACTAGAAAAAACGGGTATAGTTTTCATCCAGACTCGAAAAAAGGGCATAGTTTTCGTCCGAGCGCAAGAAAAGGGCATAGTCTTCGTCCGAACTCCGGAAAAGGGCATAGTCTTCGTCTGGGATCCTAAAAGGGCATAGTTTTTGTCCAGACTCCAGAAAAGGGCATAGTCTTCGTCCAGGCTTCGAAGCAAGGCATAGTCTTTGCCCGGGGCGTCGATATATACATGCACATATATGACACTGTCAAAACTTTAATATTAATAAACAGCGGAAATCCAGATCTACTCTCTCAAGTATGGCATGGCTTTTGTTCCCACAAGCGATCATAAGCTAGTTAAATGGCCTGAATAAGGAATAAACAGCACCTTAGTAAACTCTTGGTTAATAGTATATTACGTACCTAGGCCAGAAACTAAATAGATGATTCGTTATTTCCCTTATAACTTTTTGTTGAATATGATTTATTAATTTTTTCATATTACATCCATATAGAAAATAAATATTTTAATTATAATACGATGTATTATTAGAAGCTGGATTAACGTCATATAAATGTATCGGTTTTAAACAACCCATGAAAAAGCATATAAAGGTGAAGTATCATAACATTCATGAAGGCCAGGCTTCCTACCTAAATATATTTCTGTGATGAAGGGCTGGTATAATCAAAAATATAAACATACTGACGATTAGTCTTTAATTAACATTAAATCTTAGTACTATAAAGAAATGATGTATAGTATTTACGTTTTGCGCCAGACACTGACTTGTGACCCATTCAATTAAATAAATATAAAATAAATAAAAAAATTATCATTATGGATTTATTTGTGCGTTTAAATTATTACAATCAACATGAACTTTACACTAGTAAATACTTATTTTTTATTTTATCGGAAAGTGTTATTCTACATTTATTGACATTTCAACTCAACTTCGTGCGCATTTAATTCTTGCTCGGTTTGAAAGTAGTGAAGGCATCGATCACATTTGCATGTTCATATGTCCAGACAACTGTTTGCTTACTGAAGAGGATAAGTTTTTTATTCAATCATATAGTGAAATTTATACTTTGCATTGACATTATGTTTTTTTTTTCATTTTATCCTGTGCAAAAACTTTTATCAAGCAAAAGATTGACGTGCTTTTTCTTACTTGCCAAATGACTTGGTCAAACATCATAAATATTACTTTTTTTTTTAAATACAGATTTATTGAGATATTATTTTGTTTTTTAAACTTGGCTTTACTTCTTACATCAACTAAAGATGTAATACCATTAAAATTATACTTATTTTTCTATGGAATGTAGTAAGAGACACGAGATGTGTTTTTCTGCACTAGATGCAATGCTGACAAGATAGCCCATTAGAAAAATGACTGATCATTTTTTTCTACTTTAACGTAAGCTTTTTTATTTTTATATAGTATGAAAGGGTAACGTAAGAACTTGCTTTCATAGAATTGTATTTATTGATATTAACAACCAGGTTTGGTATGCAGTGTAAGACCCAACCTGATTTTTTTTCTTAAAATCCTTCTAAATCATTATCTATTGACTGTCGTACATTTTCATCAAACCACTTACTTAAATCTGTTGCTTGATGAATTATATAAGATTTTGTGTTAAAAGATTTTATGTCAAAACTTTCTACATGATCTTTTATAATTAAAAATTCAGCAGCTGGTACTGTATTTACTTTCAAACTTCCATGATCTTTTTAAGTTTCTTCAATATATTTTAAAAACTGTATTTCGACATCTTTTAAAAACTTGTTGAGGTTTCAGTCTTTAAAATTTGTAATAGGTGCAGTCTTTATTCGATTTTTTAAAGCACTATTTACGTATTTCCAACAAAGAGATACTTTTTCATCAGAATTCTACTTACTTTCTATTCCAGAATTCTTTTCGTTATTGGATGCTGTAGCTTCTATTCCGATTCCTTGAACTGTTCCAATAATGTTTCGTTTATTTTTAAATGAATCTAAATTGTAGAGCACTATGTAAAAGTTTGTATCAAAACTATTGTGGTTAAAAATTCCTGTTCATCTGACGTAGTTAAATCTGATGTTTTACTTAAACTTTTAACTTGTTTGAGAAGTGCGCTTCCCATGTCCATTAATTTTTTTACTCGTGTCTTAACTTTTGTTTCTAAATTATTTTTTTGAAAATACCAAATTTTCTCAGCTGCATATTTAAAGTACTGTGCCGTAAATATAAAGTTTGTCTTTGAACCACATAGGAAGTCAAGTAAAAGGAAAATAAGATTGAGAAAATATTCATACAGTTGCATTAGGTATATAGTAACGGGGATTGAGAGGGATAGTCAAAGACATGATTGGTTAACATAGGGAGAGTTTTGCATAGAGTTGAAACACTATGAGCCTTGTGTAGAATTGCAAATAGCGCTCTTAGACAAAGTAACAAAGAATACTCGTCAACAAAACAGCAAGCGTTTTTTTTTTTTGACATAAGGAGCATGCTAAAACGAAAATTGTAGTAATTTAAATAGAGAAAAAATGGTTTGTATTCTCTATTGTCCATATGACCGTATAAAGATCAAATCTTTTCAGTCATTAATGTTACAAAGTGTTTACATTGTTTTTGAAATTATTATTACTTAAGACTACAAAATATTTTTTTTAACTATATTACATACTGAGCTTTAAAAGAAGCTCTGCTCTAAATAAAATCGCTTTGATACAGAAGAGATACTAGCGCCTTCCAAAACTCACTCTCTTTCAGCTGACGCCTTGTTAAATTATCTTAAAAACCTTTTTTCTTTTAGGTGCTCCTGTTTCACTGCAGCTTTACGGTCTTTTTTTTTTTTATTTTTCTTTCTGCTTAATTTTTTCTTTTATCATTCCTTCCCTTCCCTTAGCTCCTCTTTTCCATAATTCTAAGTCGAAGTTGAGCACAAATCCTAACTTCTCATTTCTCCTACTCACTTAATATTGACACTTGTTTTCTATGATTACTTATTCCTTCTTCTTCTTGATTTTTTTTATCTTTTTCTTTATTTTTCCTTCTTTATCTTCTTATTTTTTATTTTTTTATTTTTTTTATTTTCTTCTTATCCTTTACTTTCCTTCTTATTTTTTTTTTCTTTATTTCTTTCTTCTATTTGTTCATTTACAACATTTTTTTTCAAAAAAGAGGTTTTATTTAAAATGGTTATCCTTTGCTGATTACTTTATCTTTAACCACTCGCAATTATGGTGTTGGCTTTGGTGGCGTTGTATGTGCTGCTCCTGATGTTGGAGGAATCTAAGATACTGATGGTATTAGTGGTGAAGTCAATGTTAGTGTTTTAAGCGGTGGTGATCGTAGTGAGGGTGATGGTGGTTATTTCATGAACCACCATATTATAGGGCTTCTGCTAGGTAAAGGTACATCCGCTACGGTTGGTACATACAATACTACTGCTGATGTAGGAGGTAGCGTTTCTGCAGCTGTTTGTGGTAGCGTTGCTGCTGTTGGTGGTAGCTTTGCTGCTGTAAGCGCTTCTGCTGCTGCTGTTGGTGGTAGCGTTGCTGGTGGTAGCATTGCTGCCGCTGCTAATAGCGCTGCTACTGCTATTAATAGCGCTGATACTGGTAGTGGTAGTGTTGCTGCTGCTACTGTTGATGGTAGCATTATTGCTACTGTTGCTGGTGGTAGCAATTTTGCTGCTGCTGCTAACGTTGCTGCTGTTGTTGCTTCTGCTGCTATTAAATTTTACAGCAGCAGCTTTGCATTCATCAACTCAAATTCCTCTAACTAGTTTGGTGCTTCATCAATTGGTGAATGAATTAGTTGGTCTATTGGAATTGAGTATAACGATTCTATTAAGGTTCATTCTGTAAATAATAATAATTACATTTAAAAAAACAAATCGGTAAGGGTATATGACAATAAAAGATTAAATAAATTTTATGACAGTTAAAGCAAAAATTAAAAATGATTGAATTAGGTTGTTTTTTTGCCCATACGTATGGAGTCAAAATATTTTGGCAGTTATAAATACGGATTTTTTTTGTCATTATTTACATACATAAAATTAAAGGCAAGAAATTTAGTTTTATATTATTTAGGAAGAAAACTATTTTTACAGCTACTCCAGCTAGTCCTGCAGCAGGTCAGGGCGTCTGGGGTATGGACGACCTGGGTTCAGGACTCACCTTCCTCAGCTTCTTAGACTTAGACAGTTGCACTGCATCATTTACGGATGACTTCTTAATCATCTTCATGGTGATAGGTTCCTGAAAGTTTAGGAAAGTATGATTTCGTTCAGGGGTGACAAATCTAGTTATACAAACCATCGAATTATTTCGTTAGAAGATTGCAAGGAGTATTTTTCAAATTGTAAGAGTTGAGATAGCACTAGGTACACAGTTTAACTGTTTGGGGACATCAATGACTCAGACTGTATGCTCTTCAACTGTAGCAATACATGGTAGTAGAAGTGGTAGAGATAGAAAAAAAGAGAAAAACTAGTTCAAACTGTGAATGTGAAAAGCATTTCTGAAAAAATTTTTCTGAAAGTATGAATTAGCGTAACACTAGTCATGCACTTAAAATGTTGGGAAATACCTGTTATTTAGGCAGTATTTTTCCTGACTATTACACTCAATACAAATAGAAGAAAGGAAGAAAAGGCTAGGAAAATAAGTTTTGCATTAGAAGTGTAAAAAATATTCACATAAAGTTCTTCGAATGTAACTTTATGCGATAACATTTGGTATTCAAGTGAATCGCTATGGGTAATCGGTCATTCTATCAATTTGAATTTTTATTGTGACAAGAAAATAAGATATTTATTTGCAAATTGAGAAACTCGTAATAATTCATGTGCAGTATGTATAATTGTTAATAAATCTTCAGCATTCATCCGAACTTTCATTGATGTCTCATCACATATATATAGTAAAGAAAGAAGAGTACATGCTGTTAATACAGAAAAACTTTATGCGTCAGAGCAATAGAAAAACGTTTTAAAACTTTTATTCATCCACTACAGCACGAATCATTTGACATGCATGTAGATGATAAATAGTCAAACACTGTCACTGTTGATAGTAGATAACCTACCACATATTTTCAAAGAGAACTAATTTTTAGCAAGAGCTGGGAGAATGCCTATTATGTTACAGTGATAACACAGCCTCTTAATACTTTGGTTATTGGTGCTAAGGGACTATTCGCTGCATAGCTCGTCAAATTGAGGTGGTCAGCATCCCAACCGCATGCGAAGCAAAATATGATTTTCTAAAAAAAAAAAAAAATCCGTGCTCTCAAGCAAAACTAAGTATACGCTATCTATTTGTCAATGCAAACAGCACGTGCAGAGAGAGGAAGAAATATTCTTACAATTCCTTTTATTTTTCTAAAAAAAAAAAAAAAAAAAAAAATTACATATTCGGTATGCACTTAACGTGGTTTTTCCCTCTACATTTGAACCAGAACCGGCCTACCTACCTATTCACAATTTAAAATAGTTTAAAAAATAGTGGATACTGTGAGCATATACATATATTTCTTAGGATCTTGTACGTTACTTGAAAAACTTTACATAGTATTATATTTTAATTTTCTATAATAGTGTTCACATTGGTAATTTTTACTTTTATAACATAAAATTTATTTCACAATAATGTATGATGCACTTTACGTGCCTGAAAAATATCTTGGATATGAGTTATGGCTACAGAACTGTCAGAATGAGACTCGGAGCAATATCAAATTGTACCCATACATAACTTGATTAAATTTTCTTATTGGCCTTTCAGAACCTATTCAAATAGACACCGGCATTTAAAGTATTTTAAAACTACTGACTTTTTAAATACATTTAAGTTTTTTGCTTCTATCTTTTTATTATCACATTCAATTAAGCATAAACTATTAACTGAAAAGCAGAAGAAAAAAAGTTACTTGAAAAGTGTCCCTTTTGCTACTCAGTCTAATAACACTCTTTCTGGCCCTTATCAAACGTTATAATAAGAACACAAAATTTTATTGTTTGGTTTTAAAATTAATCTAATATAAGAAATATTTTTATTTCATTGACCAATATAATTATGACGTCAAACGTCACATTATTATAATTATATATCATTATTTTGTGATAATGCTATAAACTAATAGTCATCTACTGTTACACCGTTGTAAATGTAGTCATAAAAGGCAGTACGGAGATAACTAAAGTTTTCTACCTTGTCCGTAAGGTTAATTTGATTGTAGAGGTTTATAATATTAATGATTTAACAGCTTACTATTCTATCGAAAAAATAATAATGAAATGAAATATAAAAAAATAAATAAAATAAGAAATAAAAAAAAAAAATAAAACAAGAAATGAAAAAAAAAAAAAAAAAAGAATCAAAAGAAACAAACCAAGGGGTATAAATGGGCCACAGGACCCACGGTAAGCACGAAGTTCTTTAAACATAAGATGAGTATAAAGACACATAATTTCTTAGGTAACAAGGGGGTCGCGAGACACATAGGAAGAACGAAGCTCTATAAAAATAAGTACTGCATTCATGTAGTTCACTAAAATAAAAACTTGAAAAACGAATAATAATAAAATAAGAAAATTCAGTAGTACTGTATTCATGCATAACGTACTCGCGAAGTTTAACTATCGTAAGTACTGAACTAAATTTTCTTATTTTTTTATTATTTTTTTTTTTCAAGTATTTGTTTTAGTAAACTACATAAATGCAGTACTTATTTTTAAAGAGCTTCGTTCTTCCTATGGGTCTGGCGACTCCCTTGTTATCTGAGAAATTGTGTGTCTTTATACTCATCTCATGTTTAAAGAATTTCGTTCTTACCGTGGGTCCCTTGATCTATTGATACCCCCTCATTTGTTTCTTTTTTTTTAATTTCCTTTATTTTACTGCTTTTTTTCTTTCATTTAATCTTTTAATCTTTTTTTTTTCAATTTTTTTTTATTTCATTTTTTTTTTTCATTCCATTGCATTTTTTTTTATCTTTTTTAATTTCATTACATTTTTTTGTCGTATTATATTTCATTTCTTTTTTTTTTAAATATTATTTTTAATGCTTTTCGTTTTTTTCGTTTTTTAAAATTTAACTCATCTCATGTTTAAAGGACTTTGTTCTTACCATGGGTCCCATGACCCATTTATACCCCCTGGTTTGTTTCTTTTAATTTTTTATTTTTTTTTTACTTCATGTTTCATTTTTGTTTTATTTCTTATTTATTTTTTTTTTCATAATTAATTCCATTATTACTTCATATTTCATTTTATTACTTTTTTTTCTTTTCTCTGTATATTTTTTATTATATTTTATTTTATTTTTTTATTTAATTTTTTTTTATTCATTCCCTTTTTTGTTTCATTTTTTTTTTTATTACATTGTGTAGCGTGGGCGACTATTTAAATTTCAATTTTTATGTCGCAATGAGAGTAAGACCTTAGGGGTAAGCGTCGCTCTCAATATTATTATTGTTTATTGGTTATTTTATGAGTTGTTATTAGTGATGTAAATAAAAGATATTCATTACAGGAAAAAACCTTTCGGTAAAAAACCTGTTTTATTGTTCGTGTTAATATACAAGAATGTGATACAGTCATTAATAATAACCGATACAGCGATCGTTCTTGTGAGTATGTATGTGAATATGTGTATGTTGCATGAGGTGAAAATGTACCTTAAAGTCGTGAGCTTCGAAAGCTTCCCAAGGGGGAGAGTCTGGTTATGCGAGCTGGCGCTCGGCTTTCCCGGGTCTGCTGGCCAGGCAGGACCGCATTTTCGTCGCCACGAAATAATTTGAGTCTCGCGGGGAGACGATGTTGAAGTGTAGTGAGCACCCTCGTTTGATCTCGTTGGGAGACGGTAGAAACTTTTTCGTCGATGACGATGAGACGTCGAAGGAAAAAATATAACGATCCAAAGCTCTAGGTTAGATTGCTAATATCGTGACACGTCCGTTCTGTTCCAAAGCCCCAAGGAAAGTGAAGTTTAACGCGCAAAAAACAAAAAGTCTCGCAAGCCACCGATAGTTACTTTCTAATTAGCGATATATGATGATGAAGAAAATAAGACGCGCGTTTTGTTAAACATTTGCCGATCTTCAAAATTCGAACATTTATACTGACCTATGAAACATACTCCCCCGCGCTTGCGAAACAATAGGATGAGCAAAGTTTTGTGTAATATTGATTTCGGTAAATGTAAATGTCTCTTAAGTATGCTTAAAATTAAACAAACATGAGCACAAGATTTCTTGGAAATAATTCAGACTCTAATTATAATTCATTGAGTGATTACAAATTTAGGAAAGAACAATGCATATGAATGTTAAAAGTGCAAAAAAATGCGAATAACAAATTTACGCAGTGTTGCATTAATAAATGAAAGTTTTCATGATAGAGAATTTTGAAAAAAAAGTTGAATGAAAAACAATTTCTGTATGGAACGTTACGTCTTTCTTCTGGCAAAGGACAAAGGTGCGAAATATTTCGCTTGTATATGCCGTTAATCGTTTTCACTGAAGCCACTCGCACCACGCCATCCTATCCAGGGTGAATCCCAACGACTACGCCCAGCCTCCAATTAGCGCAAGGAATGTTTTTTTCCATTAAAAGGACGACAAAGTCCATCTTAATCTCTCCCTTTTCTCCCTGCCACTTTTGTCTCTTCTGAAGCTCGCTCAAATATTCAATATGCCATCTTTTCCAAAAATCCTCTCCAGCTCTGGATATGAAATTCCGAGAGGACAAACGATTATCTGAAATGCCGTCGAAATCATTAGTAGGCAATAGGGAAACGGGTCTCCCTATTAATAAATGTGCAGGAGTAAGTGCTAAATGATCGTTGGGATCTGAAGATAGTGTACAAATGGGCCGAGAATTCAAAATACCTTCGATTTTGGCCGCTAAGGTGTTATATTCCTCATACGTTAGTAATTTATTACCAATGACACGATTTAAATGATGTTTAAAAAGTTTTACCGTCGATTCCCAAATCTCACCGAAATGAGGGGACAAAGGGGGAATAAAATGCCAGATAATGTTTTTTTTGAACTGCGTAGTCATGAATATTACGTTTCAAAGCATCAGATTTCAAAAAGTCATAGAGACTTTTTAATTGGTTGTTTGCTCCGACGTAGTTTGTTCCGTTGTCGGAGTAGACGTGGGAAGGAATTCCTCGACGGGCCATAAAACGTCTAAAACCGCCGAGAAACCCTTCGGTCGGGAGATCGGTAATGATTTCAATATGTACAGCTTTGGAGCTCATACAAATAAATACACAACCGTAGGCCTTTACTTTACTGCGATTTCGATGTTTTTTCTCTTTTATAAGGACTGGACCGAAAAAATCAGTGCCGACTTTGCTGAACGCCGGTGCCGCGTTGACTCGAGACTCAGGCAAATCACCCATCTTGGCCTGAATTAATGTAGGTTTATGACGGAGACAAGTAACGCAACGCTGCACTATTCTGCGCACCTGATTTTTTTCGTCCAAGATCCAAATTTGTGTCTGAGAAAACTCAACGTAGATTGGATACCTAAATGTCCGTTTGACGCGTGTATTTTTCGAATGATCAGATCGACTATTTTATGTTTCGACGGTAAGAGTATCGGATTCTTGTGATCGTCTGAGACGGAGGAGTTCCGCAACCGTCCACCTACACGTAAAAGACCGTCTGGGTCAATAAAAGGATTGAAATACTTCAAACGTGATTCTTTCCCTTCTTTAAGTAAATTTATCTCCGTTGAAAACCGCTCTGATTGTATAAGTCGTAAAATTGTTTTTTCTGCCCCCAGCTTTTCTTCCACATCGATAGTCTTACCGCGAAACTTACGATTTAAATTTTTAAAACGCAGACATCGTGCCACGAATCTGGTTAAACGATAAAAGTCGGAAAATCTTAAAAACAAATCGCAGCGGGTCATGGTCGTTAAACAGATGCTACGGGTAGGAGAAATAGGCGATGCAATAATAACGCTCTCAGGCCAATATGATTCGTGTTGAACGAGCCATTTCGGACCAGAAAGCCAGGTCGAATTGCGCAAAAATTCTGAAGGTGTTTGACCGCGGGACAGAGCATCGGCAGGATTATCAGCCGATCGCACGTGCCGCCACTCTACTCCGCCAACAAGTGTTTAAATTTCCCCAATTCGATTAGCATCAAAAACATCAAGATCACGAGGCGATTTTCTAAGCTTGTGAAGAACGATGGTAGAATCGCACCAGAAAATGACGCTTTGAATAGGAAACTCAAACGCTTCACAGCTCTCTCTGTCGAGTCTTGCAAGGAGTAGCGCGCCTCAGAGTTCCAAACGCGGGATGGTAAAGGAACCTTTAATAGGTGCTACGCGTGATTTGGCGCATGCCAATCTAACCAAGACTTTACCGGACGTATCTACCGATCTGACGTATAGACAAACGCCGTAACCTAATTTGCTAGCGTCGCAGAAACCGATGATATCTACGCGGTCATACTTATCGATAACTATTTTTCGCTCGACTCTAAAATTTTGTATTAGCCCGATTTGATTAGCGAAAGTAGTCCATGACGTATGCAATTCGTGGGGAACCGATTCGTCCCAACCAATCTGCGTGCGCCAACATTTTTGCATAATAACTTTTGCTCCAAACACTACTGGGCCTAGTAATCCTAACGGTCGAAAATTTTAGCGATTTCTGAAAGAATGAATCGCTTTGTAATTTTTTGAAGAGAATTTACCGGTTTTACTGAAAATATAAACACATCGTATTTTGAGCTCCAAGCAATTCCAAGAGTTTTTGTGTCCGAAGTAGAATTTTGATTTTGATCCTCGTGAAAAACTTTTTCGTCCTCGCTATTAAACGCATTAGTTTCGTTAGAAATCCATTTTCTGATATCAAAACCAGCGAGAGCCAGTAAACCGGTGACTTGCTCACGTATCATGCGTATTTCTTCGAAAGAATTTGTACCAGTTATGAGATCGCCAACGTAAAAATTATGCTTTAAAATTGATTGAGCCAAAGGAAATTTCGCGCCTTCATCGTCTGATAATTTTTGTACTGTACGAATTGATAAAAAAGCCGCGGAGGCGTTACCGAAAGTTACGGTGTTCATTTCAAAGGGCTTAATCTGCCCGTCCTTGTTGTACCAAAATATACATTGGTATTTTCGATCGCGAGAGTCTACTAATATCTCTCGATACATTTGCGTGATGTCAGCTGTAATAACATAAACGTATGTTCGAAATCTAAGTAGATGATGAAAAAGTTTTTCCTGAATTGTCGGACCTACCATAAGCACGTAGTTCAGTGAAACCCCCTTATCAGTTTTACTTGAAGCGTTGAATACGGCTCGTACTTTGGTAGTTGTGCTAGATGGTTTGAACACTGGATGCTGCGGCATAAAATAACTGACCTCACTTTCGTTTTTAACAACCGACATATGCCCCTGGTCAATGTAATCTTGCATTACTCGAAAATATTCAGTCTTAAGTTCGGGATTTGAATTCAATCGTCGTTCGAGTGAATAAAATTGCCTTAAAGCCGTAGTTTTTGAGTCGCCTTAATCTTCCACCCCCGCGCGAAAAGGCAAACGAACTACGTACCGCCCATTAGCTTCTCGAGTCGTATTTTGAATATAATGAGCTTCGATTAAAGACTCCTCAGATTTCTTCACATCTTTTTTGCGAGGAACATCTTCTACCTCTCAGAATCTATTTATAATTCGGGATAGATCTTCAAGCTGTTCTTTCTGTACATAATCGGTTTTTAAAACAGTATAATTACAAGTTGAGAGTTGTTTAATACACTTGTTATGTAATCCTCCTGCGATAATCCAACCTAGCAACGACTTCTGCGCATAAATATCACACGGATTAGGAGTAAGCTTTATTTGTCCGATAGAAAACAAAGATAGAGTAATGCCCGAGCCGATTAATAAATCAACACAATGCGGCATGTGAAATTGTGGATCCGCAAGTTGCATACCACTCGGTAGCTTGACTAAATCACGAGGAAATTTTTCTGATGGCACCAATCCAGCAATTTGATGAATAATTAAACATGTAAGATTTTTAGAAAAATTATTGGAAACGGATTTAATTTTGATTTTTACGCATTGACGACACTCTGTATTTAATTCATTTATCGCTCCTATCGTTACAGAACAGTTTTCTAAAGGTAGACTTAAAGAGTTGGCTAATTTAGTTGATATTAAATTTACGGTCGCACAAGTGTCAAGTAGCGCGCGAGCTCGAATAAAATTGCTTTGTGCATTCAAAACGAACACCACAGCAGTAGTCATGAGCTGAGATCGCGCATCACTCGCATCGGTATTCAACACTTTCTCTGCTAGTCAATCATTACGCTTCGGGGTAAGTTTATCATTAGAGGGAGCGATCGAGGTAGGAGCTGCGTTTGACATCGCGTTAGTTTGAAAATCATTGTGCAATGATGTATGATGTTTTTTGTTACATTTTTTACAAAAGCTAGAGGAGCAAGCTCCTGCATGAGAACGCAGACAATTAAGGCACAATCTTTTTTCTTTTACGAGGGACCATCGTTGATTAACATTGAGTTTGTTGAACGAGGGGCATCTAAAAAGAAGATGTTCAGAACCGCAACAAACGCAAGAGCTTTTTAAGCTTGTAGTTAAAGCACGAGCGTCCACTTCTTTGCGTTGAAATTTTCTCGCATGAACATTTGTTTGCTCGAACACGCGCTTTTGCCCATGATCAGAATTTTTAGATGTGGATTCTATGACGCTAATCCGGAAAGCTGATTCACGAATATACCCAAGTAACTTTTTTAAATCCGGAAGCTCATCGAGGGTCAAAGATTCCTCCCATCTATTGTGAGTGGAAGCAGGGAGAGCCCTTTCAATTACTCGAATAAGCTGACGCGTCCTCCCATCAATTTTTAACGCGTCCAAAGCGGTGAGATGCTGCACTACTGTGTCTGCTAGAGCCGATAGACCGGCAGAAGTAGCCTTTTGTAAATGCGTTAGGTCGATCAGGGCATCCAGATGCTTGGAAACCAGTACGCGCTTTCTCTCGTAAGAGTCGGAAAGAAGCTTCCAAGCCTTTGGGTAATTTTCTGCTGACAAGGATAAAGGACCAATTTTAGTGAGAGCTTCATTACTCATTGCGCTTTTTAAATAAGTCAATTTTGTAACATCGTCAATATCTGTGCGAGAACTTATAATTGATTTGAAAGCATTTTTAAAAGAAAGCCAGCCATCGACATTTCCGTTGAATAAAGGTATCTCAGTTACCGGAAGCTTTGGAAACTTAGGCTTTTCGGCAAAGGTTGAATCAGCTAGCGCGGCAAAGGAAGGATCAACCGGAGGAGGAGGCCGCAGTGTCTGAAGCCGACTGGCGATCTGGAAAAACCCTCCGCACCAGCCCGCCAACTCACCAAGACGATCGTGATCTGGCTCCAATGATGCCAATTCATCATGATAGTCTTCGTATTTTCTCAACGCATCTGTTAAAAGCTCTAGACGTAGAGCAGCATCATTCGCGGAAACCAATTCGTTATCAAGCACGGTTTTGGTCTCTAGCAGCTGATTGTTAAATGAAACCCCTTTTTGCAAAATAAGTGCGACGCGCTTTGCTTGAGCCATCTTCGCGAACAAAAGTTATTGAACGCTAGGTTATATTATTAAAAACACTAATGACGCGAGTGGCGTAATGTACAAATGACTGGTAAGGGCACAAGGTTAGGATACCGAACAAAATTTTCAGACGGACACAAGAGTACAGGAAAAAATGGCAATGCGAGAAAGGATATGCTTATAGGGATAAAGGACTTATCTCTTGTATCAAGGTCGTAGTTGGAAGCTGTGCTGTAGGATAGCGAGGCGATCCACCGCTGGAGAAAAGGAGTGGCGTGGTGCGTGGCATTGGCGAGTGAATATGACGGTGTTGATCGCAGGATATCTCGAGTCCGCGAGACTAATAGGTGATGATGTTGTTGAGCCGCAGCAGTGCGCGACGAAGTGTGACCGGAACACCGATATCCTCAGCTCGTGTTGTGGCTCATACCTCACAGGAGGCACCAAAAAATGTAGCGTGGGCGATTATTTAAATTTCAATTTTTATGTAACAATGAGAGTAAGACATTAGGGGTAAGCGTCGCTCTCAATATTATCATTGTTTATTGGTTATTTTATGAGTTGTTAGTAGTGATGTAAATAAAAGATATTCATTACAGGAAAAAACCTTTCGGTAAAAAACCTGTTTTATTGTTCGTGTTAATATACAAGAATGTGATACAGTCATTAATAATAACCGATACAGCGATCGTTCTTGTGAGTATGTATGTGAATATGTGTATGTTGCATGAGGTGAAAATGTACCTTAAAGTCGTGAGCTTCGAAAGCTTCCCAAGGGGGAGAGTCTGGTTATGCGAGCTGGCGCTCGGCTTTCTCGGGTCTGCTGGCCAGGCAGGACCGCATTTTCGTCGCCACGAAATAATTTGAGTCTCGCGGGGAGACGATGTTGAAGTGCAGTGAGCACCCTCGTTTGATCTCGTTGGGAGACGGTAGAAACTTTTTCGTCGATGACGATGAGACGTCGAAGAAAAAAATATAACGATCCAAAGCTCTAGGTTAGATTGCTAATATTGTGACACGTCCGTTCTGTTCCAAAGCCCCAAGGAAAGTGAAGTTTAACGCGCAAAACACAAAAAGTCTCGCAAGTCACCGATAGTTACTTTTTAATTAGCGATATATGATGATGAAGAAAATAAGACGCGCGTTTTGTTAAACATTTGCCGATCTTTAAAATTCGAACATTTATACTGACCTATGAAACACATTGTATTTTTTCATGTCTTTTTTGGTTTCATTTCATTGTTATTATCATACTTAATTTCATTATTATTTTTTCTTTAGAATTTTTTTTTTTTATGCATTTTATTCTTTTTATTTTTAAAAATTTTATTTTCTGTATTTTTATTTCATTTCCTTTTTAAATTTTCTTTCTTCTTTTCATTTTTTAATTTTTTTTCTGATTTTACTTTATTTTTCTAATTTCATTTCTTAGTTTTTTTTTATATTACTGGTTTAATAAATAACTATATTTATATAATTATGTGACACTATAACGTAATTTTTCTGTCGGATTCGAAATAAGCGCCCTCAATAACCATTTCTACGTTCTGCAACTCTATTGCATATGTTGATTTTAATAATTCATTTATTAAATAATTTATTTATAACAGTAATTATTATCATTATTTCAATGCTAAAAAAGCATCAGGTTAAAAAAAAATCGGTTGGTATTTTATGCATCAAATGCATAAAATATTAATATTTAATGCGTAATAACGTGCCTTATTCGATTTAATCTACATAACCATATTCATTCATTTATTTATTTATGTAGTAAAATTTACGGGAACGAAGTCCCATTACATGTAATTGTGTAGCTTAAATAGTAATGTAAAGTTAAGGCGAGAGATCAATATAATAAGTGCTCTGATGGACAGTGCTCGGGTAACACAAACGAATAAGTCGCACAAAATAGTCAACATATACACACTGCCAACGAGGCACCATAAAACGCCATTTGAAATAGAAAAATGAAAATTGAAAATTAAAAATTAGTAGAACGTAATTAATTTTTGCTATGGGCCGTTACATGAATTTGAGGATAAGTGGGACCATATATGATTTAAATTGGTTAACATTATCAAACTCATGTAAGTCACAATCTAAAGACACGATATAGTTCCATACTCTTCTCAGTCTGGCAGTAGGTGTAAAAAACGAAAAATTATTAACATAGGTACGCTCAACGACCGGCACATAGTGTCTTAAATTATATGGGATTGATTTTGCCACGAAGAGACTTGTAAGATTGGGGCAATTAACGAGGTTATGTGCAATTTTATACATAAAACAACAGTCAATGAGGTCGTGACCAGACTTTACAGAACAAACATTTAACATTGACGCAATAGCAGTGTAGTCATGACTCAGATACGACATAGGTCTACGTAACTTATATGACATGAATCTTAAAAAACTATGATTGACTCCTTCCAAAATTTCTACTCGATTTTGGTAATGGGGATTCCATACAACTGAACAATAATTTATAATAGGCAGCACCAGCGTTCTGTACTAATAAATCAGCGTCCTGAGGTCCCTAAAGTCGGATGTATTTCTTATCAAGAAACCCAAACTGTTGTGAGCCCTAGACGTGACTTTAACCAAGTGCTCGTCAAAAGAGAGCTTGTCATTCAGGATTACGCCCAGATCGCTGATAGATTCCACAGTATTTATAACGCTACCATTAAAGTTGCAATCATATATAAATGGGTCTCTATATTTACAAAATCTAATTATATGGCACTTGCGTATATTCAACGGCAAATTATTAATTAAAGCCCATTCATTGAAAGAATTTAAGTCATATTGTAATTTGAAAGAGTCAAATGGTGACTTAATTGTAGTAAATATCTTAACGTCGTCTACATAAATCAAAAACTGTGCAAGGCTTAAATAGCGGGGTTAGTCATTTATGAATAAAACAAACAGTATTGGGCCAATATGTGAGCCCTGTGGGACGCCAGACAATGCCTCAATAGGTCCGGAGACAGCATCACGGTAACGAACAAACTGAACATGACTCGTAAGGTACGACGAGAGCCACGCGTGCATCCTGCCCCTGATCCCGAGATTCCACAGTTTGCAGAGTAAAAGCTCGTGATTAATCTTATCGAAGGCCCTAGAAAAATCCGTAAATACAGAGTCAACTTGATAAGAATCATTAAGCGACCTGGAGACATAATCGATAAAAGACAAAAGATTCGTTGTGGTCAATCTAGCCCTCACGAAGCCGTGCTGCTGCTCTATAATTACAGCACTAAAACAGTCAGAAATCTTACTTGCAACTACGGCATCAAGGACCTTAGGGATCGCACTTATAACATATATGGGTCGATAATTCAAAATATCTCTCTTGACACCTCCCTTGTGAATATGCTGCACAAATGAATTCTTCCAGCAGTCCGGGAAAACACTAACAGATTGATTATATAACAGAACAAGTGGATCGCATAGAAAAATATGACAATTTTTTAGAAAGTCTGAGGGAATCCTGTTGGGGCCCGAATGCACGGCGCATTTCAAACGAGAGATAGCTCTCTCAACATCCCCGACCTCAATATGAATGTCATTCATGCGGACAATATTATCAAAACTATAATTACAATAACATCTAGAATCACTGTACACTGAACCAAAATACTGCGCAAAAGCGTTAGCAATTAAGTGGGGATCGCTGACAGAGCTTCTATTAAATATCATAGTGCCCGAATCGGTTCTATCTTTATGCAATCCATAAACGTAAGACCAAAAAGCTTTAACATTATGCAACGCAGATTTTTCGACACTTATAATATAATTTTTATATCACGATTTCGAGTGGCGTAGACACGTTGCTCGTAGTCTTTTTAATTCAATATAGTCATTTATTAGACCCAAGGCCTTATACCTAGCGTGTGCTAGCTTCTTGTCCAATATAAGCTGTTTAAGCTCAGAGCTGTACCACTTCGGAAATGTGCCAGAATTTAGGACACTTACGGGCACAAAAAGATCAACACACTCATTTAAGACATTATAAAATTCACACACATTTACATTTACATCACCATATACTAGTCGAACCTCCCAATCGATCCCTGACAAATAAGATGATATAGCCGCAAAGTTGGCCCTACCAAAGTTCCTCACAGCCAGGCCGGCCTCTCTGGACACTGGCAGTTCGAGCTTCACTTCAAAGACCGCGGCAACATGATAAACATCACTCGACAACAGCACATCGAAGTCGTCGATCAAGCAGACAATATTGTAATTGCCGAAGAGAAGGTCCAAGGTGTAGTTTTTATGAGGGTGAGCAGGAAAAAGCTGGGTCAGACCGTGGAAGGAGAAAACTTCAGTTAGTTCAGATGCAGCACTCAATAACCCCAGTGGCACATAATCCAAAGCAGTAAAACCAAGAGGGTCTGACGCCCAATCCAGGTTCCTCAAGTTAAAATCACCAACGTAGACTAACTCAGCATGCATGTTCAACGCCATCACTCTATCAAGATTTATAAGAGCATCACTATAAACCGCACATGACGCGTCGGGGGGGATATAAGAAGCCCTGAGTATCACTGCACCAGACGAACAAAATATCTTCAGTATTATCTGGTCAATCACGTCGTCACAGTAACACAACGTTGAACGAAGACGCGAGTGAATGGCGATCAGTACTCCTCCACCCCGGGATAGGCCAGTATGTTGCGCATTACGATCCGAGCGATATACAGTATAGTCAAGCAGGCTAAGCTCCGTATCCAGGATGCAGGGTCTGAGCCAAGTCTCAGTCAGAACAATGATGTCATATGGGGGACTGACACTACTCACACCACTTCGAAACATACTCAGCTTCCTAGCACCCCCAATGCTCCTCACATTTTGGTAGTAGACTGTAAAGGAGGATCGTTTTTTAGACCCCGGGGTCGTTTCCGTCCTTTCTTGTGTAGTGGCTCAGAGCCGCACCCAGGCACGACTGCCTGAGCTTTACGTTTTCTGCCTAAGTTCGGTGCACCGTTGTCTCCTCACAGCCCCAGCCATAGTTGAGGAAGCGGAAGAACCAGACTCAATAGAGTCCCTCCGGCCATCTGTTGACTGTTCAGAGTTCACAATTGTGGGAGTGTTACTTATATATCTGATAGTCTTGATAACACCATCGGCATTAAGTGCATCTAGCCATTTATTCAATGACTCGAGCTGTCTTCTTTGCCAATTGGTCAGGTCCGCCGTGATATAGTAGGGTTAGGTATGTGCTTCCTCTTTCGAATAACGGCCAGGGCATAAGCCTGTAAAGGAAAAATTACTAGCAAGGGCCTGGATCTAGAGTGATCAACCGGGTAACGTCTACCAATACGTCTGACTCTAAGAGCTTTTATATCCATGTCGTGAATCTTACCGATTAAGGCAGCAGCAGAGTCCTTGTCAGCACTCTGCCCCGGGGGAGCCAGACTGTGGTCGGGCTCTGCCAACTTGAACATCAGGACGTTACGAGATCTAACGATTCTGTCATTGAGTTCAGCAGAGATGCTGTCTGTGGAGAGGCCAATCTCGGGATCAGAACGAACGACCCTTATGCTAATTAAATTTTTTGTTTTTTTTAAATTTATGACTTAAAAAAAAATTTTTTTTAGGAGGAAGAAACTTCTTGTAAGTGACTTCCGTTTTATGGAAATCTGTTATTTTTAAAATTCCAGCCCCCCAAGCACGCGACATAAATAACTTTATTTAAAAAAACAATTGAATAAACAATTCATCATTAGTTGAATGTACTATCAGTAAATGCATATGAAAATGAAAAATAAGTTACGAACCACAGGATAAGTACAAGAAACCGATTTCCTATAGTCAGCAGCGCTCGTAGCAGAGTGGGTAAGGTACTCAACTCGTATTCAGGTGGTCGAGGGTTCAAATCTCCTTATGGGAAAGTAGAGAACTGACGTCGAGGGTGACGGGGTAAGGGGGGACACTAAGGAGGAAGAGACTTCTGGTGAGCCACTTCCGTTTTATCAAATCTGTCAGTTTTAAAATTCCAGCCCCCTCAGTACGCAACATAAAGAACTCCGTTCTAAAAAATTAGTAGTCGCACATGCTTGACCCTTTTAAGAATAAATTAAGCCTACACTTGGAAATATTGAGTGAGAATTCATGGCAGAAAGTAAAAAATCAGATGTCCGGCTGATAATGTGCGATATGATTTTTTACTTCTCTTTTTTACATTTCAATATATCTTGCCAAAATCAAACTGTTTTTATTCCTTGTGGATTAAAGAACTTCCGTCTTTTTCTTTTCCCAAAAATTACGTAAAGTAAATTACTGACGCAAATAACATCACCTAACAGAATTTGGCTTCGTATCTATGCTGCAGAGATTTACATGTCAGAACTCTACCGTCGATACATCAGAGCCAATTCCTTACCAATGCTTATTTCCGTTCTAAAAAGTCGAAGGATCCCACTTACATGAAGTGGAAACTTTGTGACAGACAGTTAAAAAACCAATCAGAGCACAGCTTTTCAGATGCATCCTTCTAAAGCTTCACGTTGATTGGATCATAAAGTTTTGGTTACAAACGGGGTTCCTTGACCTTCCGAATTTTGTGCAAAAATTTCGTCATTTGCATAGTAGTTATTGTAATGATTATAATCAGTGCTTGTATTTATATCTACGAAATATAATACGCGCGATTGACTCAGTGCGCATGCGTGTAACTACAAGCATGAGAAAACAGTTTGGTGCATCGGTATTGTCGTCGTCGTCGTCGTCGTCAATATCAAGTCATTCTGTAAACACAGCATAAATGCAGGGGTTCTCTCTGGCTTTGTTTTCATGACTGTTGTTATCTTGATTTCATCAGATTGAGTTTTACGTTTGATGAACAGTTTAAAATTTGATAACCAACTGTAGTGAATGACGATCCTGGTACCGATAATGTCAAGAGGACATTCAGATGACTCATTATTTATTTATAATAGGTTCTGTTATCACAATTTAAAAAAAATTCTACCAAAAATTTTAATAACCTTTTGAACTTTGTCAACGAATTTGACAACTATGTTCATGAATGATAGTGATGCTACATCCTCGTGATTTGTTTAAACAAAAAAAAAGTATGGCCCAACAATTCGTGTAAATTGAGTTATGTTTGTCAGTATAACAATACCAGGCTCTTAAGTGTTAGTTATTATGTATTCTATTTACATCTTCTTTCTACACACTGGGTTTATTGAATTATGAAGTCCAAGAGATACCCACACATTTTTAGATTGCTAGAGAGGTTCCAAGTAACTTTATGATTAATTTTAAATTGACTTTAATACAACTAAATAACATATTTGACGAAATTTGCAGGTAATTTATCCTACAGTAGATTCAATTAGTTTTATGCAAGACTTTAAGTTTTTAAGGAATACAAAAAAAAATGTTCTGATTTTTGTCAAATTACTCCACTTTGTTTGAAATATCCTTTATGAGTATTAGGTAACGTAGATACAAAATTACGTTTAATTCTTATTGAATACGTTCATCTATGATGACTTATATTCAGTGCATGCACACCCACCTGTAAATCATCAAGTACTCAAATTGAAGCCAAAATTACTTGATGTTCATATGGACTGGTGTGCAAGCTAATAACAATGCTTGAAATTGCAGAACGAGCTGAATTATAAATTAACACTACTTTTCTTTTCTTAGTCTTTCATTTTGATATGAAGTTTCATATTATATATTCACTAGCTAACTGATTATAAGCCAAAATCAGAACTGACAGGAACTTGAGATTCTCATCTTTGGAGACAAACATGTTTATTATATTTTACATGTTTATTAATAGGTAACTGACAGCAAACTTTGACTTTTTGTTCCTATGTAATAACAGGTTATTAAAACTAATATATTATTGGACAATTTAATTTTATTGTTTAGTTTGTTTATGAGCCGGGACTTAATCCTGTCCAATATATTTTCACTATTTAAACAAAATTACTGTCGTTATCAGCCATACTTATTTATTTTGTTATTACATCTTTCAGCTGCTTCAAGTACTTAAGCTTCTCTTTCTCAAGCCTACTCTTTTTTTCACTGTCATTAACAAATGCTACCTCCAGCTCTTTGATTTCTTTAGCAGATACTCGCAGAGCAGCTTCCACGTCTTTCACTGCTCTTACCGCACTACATACAGCTGCAGAAATGTTGCCCACAGAATAGGTGTATGATTAAAACTCTTAAAACTAACTACACACAAATTAGAGAATTACCTTTTATCTGTCGTTTACTATTTTCATCACCAGTTTTCGGGGTCGTTTTAATGCTGTTCTGACTTGCTACTTCAGTATTTTTGCACTTATCTGTGAGTGTAGTGCATTCTGTTTTTTCCGCTCTTTTACCAGGTCTTATAAGGTTCTCTGTTATCATTATGAAAAAAACCAATAAAAAAGTTTACAGTATATTCTCCCACATCTATTTAGGTATGTGGAGAACCTGGAGAAAAATTTTGAGGTACGTATTACTTTCTTATATGTTTTCCACTGCCCTTTCTCACCAACAAAATATATTTCAGGTAAAAAAACATGTACAAAAAAATGTTATTAACCGTGCCAGGCCATTATTTAAGTCTTAACTGTGTGGAAGCTACAAACCCATGTGGCTCAGAAGCAGTTACTGACAGAATGTTTTAAAGGTGTCTTAACTCAAAGCTAAGATACAGTCTAGTATTGTTTTTTATAAGTTACAATAATTTTTCGGTTACACAAACTTCTTGGCACTATTAAAACAACATTTACATTTTTTTCAACTTGAAATCTTTTTTTCATGTCTCACAACACATGTAAAACGTATAAAGGTAATGAAAATTGAATGAGAAGTGGTATATATATACATGTACATCACTATTATGTTAATAAATCAGATTCAAACCTTCGTTAAAGTAGTCTGAGTGTACGGAAGCTCCCTCGGAAATACCTAGTGGTTCTAGTAATGCCTGTTCAACGTCAAAAAGTGTGATTATTGGCTCGAGGACTTCGTCAAGTTCAGAATATGAATTTGTAGACACCTGAGAGTAAAGTAATCCAATAGCTGCTGCTGATGCAGAATTCGCACTCAGACTCTAATCATTCTAAACTGTAGGGCTTGATACCAAAGGGCTTGTTGTTGACAATTTTTTTCGACGCATTTCTTCTTAGTCGATCTTTTAATGTCTGAGAAGCGATATCTTACTGTTACAATTCTTTGTATTTAGAACTACACAGACTACAGACTTGTAATAACATATTTATCATCTTACCTTCTGCCAATCTTCTATAGACCTTTTTGGAGGACCTGATCCACTTAACTTATTGCTGAGACTTTGCCAATCACTAGTAAGTGCTAAATTTCTCTTGTGTGGAGTTTTTTCTATGTAGTCGACGAAACACGATTTCTGCTTCGCATTTGGACAGTTACTGTTCCTGCAAATGAATGAATATTTATCATACAGTTGATTTAATGTGCCATTGTCAAAAAAAAACTTATAGCCAAAAAAATATTTTATTCTTAGACACACTTTGACAGCTCTTATTACAAGTATTGAAATAGAAATAAACGTACTTTTTGGACACAGGTTCCGTTTTACACTCTATATTGTTGCTGTGACTTTAAAAGAAATTGAAGGATTCTTTTTTATAGGTATATGTAGTCTTACTACCCTCTTACCGGCAATGATCTAGAGAAACGTTAGGCGTGCTTGCGTAGCAACTTGAATACGTTCATTTTCACTCCTTCCAAGAAAACGCCATGTTTTTATTAACTTTTCGCGATCTCATTGGCCACTGTCATAATTGTTTTAAAATGGCTGACTCATGAGTGAATGTAATTCGCTAGAGCACCTTAGGGATGCGCAACAGTACACTTTAGATATAAGTACATCATCGTACCGGCAGAGCGACATATTAACGTCTTTGAATAAAACTTGGTAGATTTAACTATGTCATAGTACGTGACATAACAGCATTGCCAACCTCTCAAAATCAGAATCAAAATATTTGACAAATAAAGAACAATAGTTTTTGATTTTTAATGCGTATTAAGCGGCCCATTTTTACAAATAATATTTATTTTATCGTAAGATCTTTAGTTAACTATATATACTTGCTATTCTTAATTTTTTAAACAATGAGATATAAAATGGCAAAAGTATTTTACTATCAATAATTGACATAACTTTCTGTATGTTTTATTTTAACTACAGTCCCATCACAAACATTTTTAACACTAACTAAATAAAAATTAATGGAACATTATTTAGTTGACACAGATTTTTCTCTTTTTTTTAATTATTTTTTTTGTATCATTACAAAATATTAATATAGCTTTGTTTATTCTATGGACGTCCTCATTATACTGATTCCGGTTTTTAATAGTTGCTGCTTTCAGCATTTGCAAAAAAACTGTAATTTTAGACAATAAAATTATTTCCTTACCAACAGAGCTATGTAACGAGGCGTTTACCGGGCCCCTAGACGTAAATATCTAGACCGGGCCGTCCCGATCACCTCGCACGAAGAAAATTCTCGTACGTATGCCGTCCCGTTCTCCACACCTCCTGGGCTATACCGCAAAGCTCTACCCAGTTGTCCCAACCTGAAATTCAAAGAAAAAGGGGGGTCCCGTCGCGGGCGGCTAGTCGGGCACTAGCCGCTCAAAAGAAAGAAACAACAGGTAATATACACAGACACAAGTTTATTTTTATCGGCACCAAGCTTAATTAATTGAATAAAATTTTTATTGGCAGTTTGAGTACATTTTTGCCATAACACAAATACAGTTAAAATTATATTACACATTTAAATCCATTACATATATATACATATGATATATACATATCAAATTAATGGAGTATAAAGGGGCCCTTTTTAAATACAATAAATAAAGTTTTACATAAGAAGGAAACTCAATAGTTATGAACAATGCATAAGTTTATACATAAATACAAATTGCAAAACGTTGTGAGTCTAGTAGACCCATACATTTTAACTTAAGTGATCTGTTAAGTAAATTATTAACTATTGTTAAGTAAGATAAAGTAACTTAAATTTCTCTTTTAGAACTGAATGGAATTTAGTGTTAGTATGATATATACCTCTATAGCTCCTAAGTATAAATATAAACCATTATATGCTCAGCTTAGCCCCATGAATAAATTCTGCTAATATTCTCAGCATATCTTTATCCATAACACTTAGCATAAAAATCATGGAAAAGTTGCCAATTTCTTGAAATGTCACTAGATTCTTTAGCTTATCCCGCATAACGGCTCTTTCCTTTTCATATAGTTGACAGTGCCAGAATACATGGTCAATTGTGTCTTGTGTTTCACCACATTTAGGCAGCAAACTTACACTTCACCGGGTCACTGGCGCCATCCGGCGCAACGCATCGCCGATCCCAAACCCTCATGCACTCCAGCGAAAATTCCCACCCTGATGGTTCCCTCTCCGGGGAAGTCCTCGCGGACGGCGCGGCACTCTCTCTTTCTCTCTCTCTCTATCACTTCGTAAACCCCGGAAATCCCTACAGGCACTCACGCACACACTCGCTCGTTCTCTCGCGTTACCCAAACCCTTCGTACCGCTCCCTACGCTCGGTGTCGCTTTACCTCGATACGGGCCATTGAGGCGATTCCGGGATCCTCTCTTTCTCTTGACCTTCCTCGTCTCTCAGCTCCACTCTCGCTACCTCGGACAGTTCCGGCGTCTAGGTCTCGGGCCTCGGGGAGGATGTCCAAGGGCTGTTGCTGATCTGAGGCTGGTGAAGTCGTTGACAGGATGGCGGTTGAGCTGCTCTATCTAGCGTAGTATAGAAGAGCGCGCATATTTGTTCTTTACTGCTCGGAAGCTAGTTCAGAAGTGGTCCTCCTTGCGGGCTCACTGGCTTGCACAAATTTTCCTAATTACCGGTCTCTCTCACTCTCATTCATACTGCCTAGCCCGCCGCTGATTCGCCATGCATCTTGGCCTATTGGCCCCATTCGTCCACACCTCGCGCATTCCCCTGATTTTCCCGACGCTTTACTCCATACTAGCCACTCTTGTACATTCCTTCACCTTTAGAACAATACAACTCTATATTTAATTCGACGTCGGTCGTTACAAGCTAATTCGTACATTTTGCGTTCCTTAATATATTTTCATATTCCCACGATCTTCTTTCCGATGTCCTGGTAACCGGCGCCGTATGATTCCTCGTCACTTTCTCCTTCCTCTCGTCTCACCCAAAATCAAATCAGACACACAATGGCATTAGCAAAAAAAAAAGAACGTTGGCACATTTTGCGATCGAATCAAATTCTGGCGCTCTAGGCTCGGAGGAGAAAAAGTGACTCCGTCACAGCTATCTGAAATAATCAACAAAAAAAACTTGTTAAAAATCACGAACTCTCCAAAAAATTGAACGTAAGGATTACCGTTTTTTAAATAAAAATTTTTCACAAGTTATACTGTCAATTTAAATGTATAAAAAATGCTCTACTATGCCTCATTTTCTTCGTCTTAACCTGCTCTACATAGTTTGGCCACCGACGACCCCTTGTTTATCGCCCTGGAAAAAGTTATAGCACAAAAAATAGCACTACCAAAAACTTATAACTTCATTTCATTTAAACATTTTGGACTTAACCAAAGCTGTTTTTTATCAGCTTATGAAATAGTCAATGAGCAAACATTCTATCAGAATTATATGCGCAAATATGTGGCAATTAATACATAAATCATAATACCATTTTTTCCCATCGGACAGAATCAATATTGCCAAAGCCTTCGATCTCATACGACTACTGTTACCACATTTACCGATACATACAGATGGAGTTTCCCCTGACCTACAGGTACTTAGTTGCATCAGATTGTTGGCCAAAGGAAGCTACTAAAAAAGGTGTGGTAGAGATTACCACCACCCAATGGCCAAACAGACTGTTAGCAAGTATATGAACATATTATGTATAGCAATTAACAATGCTTTGGCGCACTTAGAGTTTCTAAATACTCCTGATAAACGTCAACAATTATCGCAGAGGTAATTATGAACTTATGAATATGTGTATGTATACTATCATATTCGACGCAAGTCGCTAAGTGTGCATACATACCTAATTAAAAATGTGTAATAAAAACTAATAAAATTTTTTTGTCTGTTTCTAGTCGGTTATTCCACTCGGAATACCACAAATGAACAAAAAATAACAATAAACGTTTAAAAGTAAATTTCTGTCATATCTTTTTTTTACCAGCACAAGATTAAACATAAGAAAATTGGTAAATTCTGACTCACCATCCGGATGGCAATACCAAAACAGGAGGGTTCAAGTATTTTATGTGGAACTGTAATAAGAAGTTTTTTCCTTTCTTTCTTAAAGATTCCATGTTGAGTACTTAAACCCCCCTGTTTTAGTGTTGCCATCCTTCATATAAATATAAGAAACTTTAATTTAGACGTTATTGTATTTTATGTGGTTTTCTAAGTGCAAAACCGACTAGAAACCGACAAAAAGCGACAAGTAGCACCAGCTGACCACGAGAAGTCGTACGTAAATTATAAGGGGAAACACTCACTGAACGTTCAAAAGGTAAGTTGACACGGTATTCACTTAGTGCAGTAATTTTAAATTCCACTATCTGCATGGAAAAAAATGTTTGTACTTAAATTTCTGGCCTATAATTGACAATCAACTTTTATCAACATGAACGCATTTGTAACAGCTACATTTATTTTTTTTCATTATGAAGTATTATTTCAGATGAAAGAAATTTTATTGACGACAAAACTTTTTTCTATAGAAAATACATCTTTTTTTTACGTATGTTACTAATATATAAAGCAAAGTCGCTAAAACCGTTGTAATCGCTAACCGCGAAAACTACTAAACCGATTTTGCTGAAATTTTGCACACTGATTCATGATACTTCCTAGATGGTTTTAGTACAGTTTTTATCTTCAAAAATTTAATAACAATAGCAATATATGAGCATAAAGTGTTGCAAAAATACGCCAGCTTTTTACTTTAGTTCAGTGAAACTTGCTAGATGGCATCGACATAAAATCACTGCTACCTGGAACAAAATTAAATAAGTGTGGTTATAATAAGCCGAAGCGTTTCGATAACTGATGCAATCGTGCTTTGGCAGTTCAACAAGCTGCATGGAGAATGTTGTTGATTGTCTTGCAGCTGGATTTCTCGATTACAGACGACACTCTTCCGTAAAGGGAAAGGGACCTAGGGTCCCATTCACCCTGAATCTCAACGAGTGCGATCAAAAAAAATTAATTCCAACCGATGACGTCTCTGGCATAATACCAGGAGAAATATCTAGCCAGAGCACAATCGGCACTAACTCTTCAAAACTGTGTGGCAGTTCTACCATCCCGTCTAGTGCAGTCAGAGAATTTTTGGCTACAAATATAAGCCAGGAAGAACAGCTCTGAGGGGCACAGGCAGCCCCAACGGCTACCTTCTTAGTCGTCGCATCCCCAACGCACTTACCCACATGTTCCCATCGAACAATAAGCGGTTAGTTATCCGGAGAACGACCCGAAAACCGAAGACGAGATATTCTTTGGTGAGCAGCGTATCTCCCTCCATCACAGTCTCCGAACATAAAGACTCCCAGGGTAGGAATCAAGCTACCCGTAGCCAGCTATTCATTATCAGGAATGATAATAAAGAATAGCCTGGAAGTTTCACCACTGGCGCTTTTGAGGGCCATTATAAGTATTTACGTTCCCTACTTAACCATTATTTCATCGGTTCTTTTTAGGGACTACCTAAGTGTAAACTATCTTGCCAACGAATACATTTTTACTACCATTTCTGGAAGCGATTCATTGACTAAAAAAAGTATATTAACTAAAGATAGGCACTATTAAACCAAGTCTGCCATTCACTAGCAGACGTCACCTGCGGAGTTGTTCTTCGTAAGGCTGGAATACCCGGTGATCGACGACCCTATATTACCCTCTCGACTCTAAGCATTCAACCAGGAATCACTGATCCTCTCCAAGGTCTGCGCTGGGCAAACCAATAACAGCTATGCAAACAAAAAAGTGCTTTAGACACCAATGTCTTTGACGTTATACCGGGAGACATTGGGGAAGAGCACTACAACTAGCCCCAAAGCTTCAGACTTTGTAATTTTTCTCCCTATCAGTCTGGGTTTTCAACAGCAGGCCAGAGAAGATTACCCTGAGGTATCCACGCAGTCACAATTGCTGTTAACTGCAGTCAAGAAAGCGTTAACTTAAAAAGCTCACCGGTCTTTCTTAGGGCCATCGGACGTCGAATTACCTTACCAACAAATAAATTAGAACTTAACAAAGTTGACAGAAAACAGCTTTAAGGGGTCACAAAAATTTTAAGCATGCCAAAAGTCGCAAGAGGGTAAATTAAAAGAAAAACTCCAAATGTATCTAATAAATACAATTTTACTTAGGCATCAAGAAACTGACGCAGAAAATTTATCGAGATTGAAACAGCAGCGTCAAAATTGACAACTGAAGAGTCCATTACGTGAGAGATTAGCTTTTCATTGTACCCTCACAGCAATCTCTGAAATCTTCAAAGATCCTACTTTAGATTTTTAAATAAGTAGAAAATGTATTTGTGTTTTTGTGGCAATTAAAATGTAGGGTTTAAGGTCCAGGACTTTGTTGCTCTGGTAATAAAGTTGTGAGATATGAGAAAAAAAATTTTTTTGTAATACAAATTTTTTGGGGGTTTAAAATCCTAACGCTTTAAAAAATAGCCCTTTTTGTAAATTACACGAGAGAAACTGTAAATCAACGGCTTCTTATGGCCACCGATTATTTTATGGCATAAAGAACGCACGGTACTTTGCAGCATAATTATTTTTTTTAATTTTTACACTTCTTTATTTGACCAAATAACCTACATGGATTCCGAATAAATATGTTTTTAATGAGAAGATTTTTGTTCATAGATGTGTCAGGAATATGTGTAAAATTTCTAACTTAAAAAGTTTTACATTACATGTCATCACACTACGGTGTTTTTTTCAGTATGTCTCGGGCGAAGCCGAGACGGGGGGCTGCTAGTTCTGTAATACTCAGCAATAACAATAACTATTTTAGTTGTCAGAGATACGTTAATGTAAAATAAAGACATAAATGATAATAGGTCATGGTCTGTTAAAGACCATGTATTATTAGTAGTTAGTATCAACATTTTTTTTCCTAGATAGCATTTAATCAAATTATTAAACAATGCCACTAAATGCAAGTGAGTCAAATGACTTGTCTATCAACAATGTGTTGGACATTCCCTGTACAGATGAATTTGAACTTTAGTTTTTTGATAAATTTCCCTCTTACAAGTGTGACCCCCCCTCCTCCTTAACGATGAGCACGTTTAATAAAAAACATCATTGATTGTCACGAAAGTAAGCTTAGAAGTTATCCAAGATGTGTTGTTGACAAGTAAAACAGAAACACGTAAGAAGTCTGATAATGCTTCTTTAACAGATCTGTGATACGAACTACAGAATACGAGGCCTTCGAATTTGCAGTAGAGTTATCTGTGATCGTTTTATCTCGAGGTAGAGCCAAGTACGTGAACACAATGTACAAACTACGAGCTTACTACATTGTTGAAAAGGAGGACTCATACTTTTTGATTCGTAAAATAGCATTTAATAAAATAATCACTCATGTATTTAACAAAAGTGTCATCATTTGATCATGGGTCACTGTTACTGTTACAGTTTGTACACAACATGCCCTAAAATATTTATCTGTCTTGCTTACTACTAGAAGATGGCGGCTATATTATATCGCCAGTCCTCTTGACTCCATATCCAAGAACAGTTCGTGGCACTAGAGAGAGTCAAGTTAACAACTTTTTGAAAGTGGCTAGAAGCTTAAGAGAAAGAACTTTTGGCATTTAAAAAAATAAATGGCGATGCATTTTGGGCCACAGAATATTGCATTACTCTCCACAAACTGTAGGAGAAATTTTAACATCAGTAGTTTTGTTGTACAATTACATTTTGGAGAACGTGTAAGTAATTCAGCAGGTACACAATTAACCTATTTTGCTCTAAAAATAAGTACTGCTTGTAATCTATCTGAATCACTAAAAATGCAATAAAATTTTGTATCATGTTTTTTCTTAGGATAAGTTATGCTTGTGAAATTAATGTTATTATAATCAGCTAAAAATTGTAGACTAAAAAAATTCTATGCCTGAGTTTTAAAATTTGACAGCTCTAAAATGTGATGAAATGATGGTTTTTAGAGTTAATCCATCAAAAGATGTACTCGACGACGCACACATGGCAAATGACTTACCAGACGATAATGGCAAATATATGGACAATCATGAAGAAGGTCTAGCCATTCGTCAAAATTTGGCGCAAATGTATTTATAAATCTGAAGAGAAAGTGATTTATTTTTTTTTTCTCAGAACTTGATTGATTGTGCTTATAAATTAACTAATCTGTGATTGTTCAGAATGAATCAAATTTTAAATGTACAAAGTGTTTCATTTTATCTAGTTTGAGTTGCATTGAAATATTCAAAGCTGTTGCTAGCGAATCAGTGTTATTATACTAACAGTTATATTTCAATTTTAAGGCTAAATTACCATGCTAAACTTTACACTACGGGAAAACGCGTTCTTGCTTAGTTCGAGGAATCCCTAGCTTTTATTTGCATGATGATAACGTTCCTTTGCAGAGATTTACTATTACCTGTAATTCTACTATTATATTTTGCTTCTTAATAACGTTACTCGTATTACTTATACTATTTATAAAAAAATCACACTTTTGCTTTGTTTATATTATTTATTCTTTATATTATTAACTAGCAGCCCCCCGTCTCTGCTTCGCCCGAGACTGACTAAATAAAACACCGTAGTGTGTTGACATGTAATGTGAAACATTTTCAGTTAGAAATTTTACACATATTCCTGATACATCTCAGAACAAAAATCTTCTTATTAAAAACATATTTTTTCAGAATCCATATAGTTTATTTGGTCAAATAATAAGGTGTGAGAATTCAAAAAAATAATTATGCTGAAAATTACCGTGCATTCTTTATGCCATAAAATGATCGGTGGCCATAAGGAGCCGTTGATTTACAGTTTCTCCCGTGTAGTTAACAAAAAGGGCTATTTTTTAAAGCTGTTAAGATTTTAAACCCCTAGAAAATTTCTATTAAAAAAAAATTTTTTTTCCCATATCTTACAACTTTATTACCAGAGCAGGAAAGTCCTAGACCTTAAACCCTACACTTTAATTGCCACAAAAACACAAATACATTTTCTACTTATTTAAAAATCTGAAGTAGGATCTTTAAAGATTTCAGAGATTGTTGTGAGGGTAAAATGAAAAGCTGATCTCTCACGTAATGGACTCTTCAGTTGTCGATTTTGACGCTGCTGTTTCAATCTCGATAAATTTTCTGCGTCAGTTTCTTGATGCCTAAGTAAAATTGTATTTATTAGATACATTTGGAGTTTTTCTTTCAATTTACCCTCTTGCGACTTTTGGCATGCTTAAAATTTTTGTGACTTCTAAAAGCTGTTTTCTGTCAACTTTGTTACGTTCTTATGTTTTTGTTGGCAAGGTAGTTCGACGTCCGATGGCCCTAAAAAAGACCGGTGAGCTCCTTAAGTTAACTCTCTCTTGACTGCAGTCAACAGCAATTGTGACTGCCTGGATACCTTAGGGTGATCTTCTCCGGCTTGCTGTTGAAGACCCAGACTGATCGGGAGAAAAATTACAAAGTCCGAAGCTTTGGGGCTAGTTGGAGTGCTTTTTCCTAACGTCTCTCGGTGTAACCTCGAAGACGTTGGTGTCTCAAGCACCTTTTTCATTTGCAGATTCAGTTGTTTTGGTGATCTGAGATGGGGAGATTGGTTAGTGATACTTGTCCAGTAAAGGCTGTCCCGTTTGCTCAAGTTTTTTTCCTTCATAGCTGTTATAGGTTCGCCCAGCACAGACCTTAGAGAGGATTAGTTATTCCCGGTTGAATGCTTAGAATCAAGAGGGTAACATAGGGTCATCAGTCACCGGGTTTTCCAGCCTTGCGAAGAACAACTCCGCAGGTGACGTCTGCTAGCGAATGGCTGACTTGGTTTAATAGTGCCCGTCTTTAGTTAATATAGCCTTTAAGTCGACGAATCACCTCCGGAAATGGTGGTAAAAATGTATTTGTTGGCAAGGTAGTTTACACTTAGGTGGACCCTAAAAAGAACCGATCAAATTGATGGTTAAGTAGGGAACGTAAGTACTTGTGATGGCCCTAAATTGCGTCAGTGGTGAAACTTCCAGGCTATTCTTTATTATTATTCGTGATGATGAAGAGCTGGCTACGGGTAGCTTGATTCTTACCCTGGGAGTCTCAATGTACGGAGACTGTGATAGAAGGAAGGTACGCCGCTGATCAAAGAATATCTCGTCTTTGGGTCGTTCCCCGGATAACCAACCGCTCGGCGTTAGACGGGAACATGTGGGTAAGCGCGTTGGGAACACGACGACCAAGGAGGTAGCCAGCCGTTGTAGCTGCCCGTGCCCCTCAGAGCTGTTTTCCCTGGCTTTTATTTGTAGCCAGAAATTCTCTCACTGCACCAGGTTAGATATTGGGAGTGGTGGGACTGCCACACAACTCTGAAGAGTAGGTGCAAATTGTGGCGATTGTGCTCTGGCTAGATTTGTCTCCTGGTATTATGCCAGAGACGTCATCAATTGGAATGAATTTTTTTTTGATCGCACTCGTCGAGATTCAGGGTGAATAGACACCTCGGTCCCTTCCCCCTTAGAGAAGAATGTCGTCTGTAACCGGGATACCCAGCTGCAAGACTATCATCAGCATTCTCTACATAGTTCGTTGAATGGCCGAAACTTGACTACATTACTATCGAGACGCTCCGGCCTATTATTAGCACACTTATTTAATTATGTTGCAGGTAGCTCCGATTTTATGTTGACGCCACCTAGCGGATTTTACTGAACTAAAGTGAAAAGCTGGCGTATTTTTGAAATACTTTGAGCTGATTTATTGCTATTGTTATTAAATTTTTTAAGATAAAAACTATACTAAAACCATCTAGGAAGCCTCATGTATCAGTGTGCAAAATTTCATAAAAATCGGTTCAGTAGTTCTTGCGGTTAGCGATTACAACGGTTTTAGCGACTTTGCTTTATATATTAGTAAGATAAAGACTTATGTAGAGTTTAATACATGACAAGTGTACATTTATTTGTATAGAATAAAAATATATGTGTATTGGTCGAGACTTAATAAAAGAAGTGTAAGAGCATGTCAAATAATTAATTTAATAAATAGCAAATCAAAGAAATGATAAACAGTGTGACGTACGATAGCATATAGCTGTGCATCCATGCGCCCCTTCTAGTTTGAGCCCTAAAGGATAAAAGAGCAGGAAAGATAAGAAAATACGAGCTGAGAGTAAAAGACAGTTGGAGAATATTCAGCCAGAGAATCGGTCGATAGTAAGAGGTATCTCCTTGGCTTCGAATGGTTAAGCTCAACGCACCCCTTCTCTCGTTGTTGATTTTAATAAAGTACTTGATCCAAACTCCTTGTAGTTATTTTGTGAGCAGCCCGAGCTGATAGAACCCCACGTAAGAACAAAGATTAAATTTTACCATTTGACCTATACACTGAGAAAGATTTGGCGCCGTCAGAGTACCACCAGCAGTACAGTGCTAGTTCGGAAGTTTAGTGCGTCAGCGATACCGGTTAAAAGGAGAGCTGCATAATACCTTTACATGCGGTGCACCTAACTTATGCTACATACGTCGAACCACACTATAGGTTACGCTACTATACTTGGGCTAGTACGTACGCTCTTCTGACTGGGATACCTGCTATCCCAGTAGTCAGAGACAGCAGACTAATTATGATTTGGTATACTTAGCTACTGTAGGGGGAGGGATAACTTTAGCACCACATCTTTCTCAGTGTAGGTATTCTTCAATAACAAAATTTATTATAATTACATATACAGGACCTGATATTCTTCCATTCAGTCAAGAAGTAGAAAGGATTTGGAACTTTATCTTTGTTTGTACAGCACAGAGTTTCTTGCAAGGAGTTGAATTTCAAGTATTTAAGGAGGCTCCATCGCCTACTACGGTGGTCAATTCAGTGACGATCGATGCGATGTCACAAGACGAAAGCTTCCTTTTGTATGAGTAGTATGTTGGTAATGAAGTTTGTTTTATGTTCAACTGAATCCACCTGCTATTCAATATAGTTTACTATATATTGGTACAGTCAGCTGTCAAATAATTTAATAATTGTAATTGCTGTTATTTACTGCGTTTTTATCCAACAAATAAATTTATTTGAAAAATCATCATGAAAGTTTTCAGGTTATTTTACAAATTCAAATTTTTTTTATTGTGCACGCTTCCTAGACCAATATGGCCGGCAGTGTTTGTCACTGCACTCACCGAACGTAACTGCAGACCAAAATAGTATTTTAGCTATTTTATCAATTTTTATATCGCCAACGCCTATAAAGTCACCCGGTTTCTTAAAGATAAGAATGTCAGGGTTACGGTAAGTATATTTTTTTTGCTTGTACATTCCATTTTAGTAATTTAATCGATAGTCAAAAAAGTTTAATTCAGACCTTTGGCCATAAGAGACTATGTTAAACGAGCTCGAAAAGTGCTGACTTTGAATTGAATCATTTCTGGATTTTGATCGCTAACCCATAAAAATAAAGATACCATTGGATTCAGCGTGATCTCAACTTCAAATCAAATATATCAGTCAAAGTTCTTATAAATTCCGTGATAGACCTTCCTTAAGCCTTAAGTTTCGGTGGATAGAGCTGTCTATTAAGACGTGTTCTAGTGTTTCCTGTGAATGCAAATTTCACAAAGAGCATGCCTCTCTTAATTTTTTTAGGAATTTGAAAGATTCAATAATTGTTTTGTCTTACCAACGCGGGCAAAGTGCCTGGACCTCATTTTACGCCCTTGTAATCACTTTGCACCTACGGGCAGAAAAGTACATTTTAGCCCTCTGGGCTCAAAGTATTTTTCTGCCTGAGAGGGTGCGGTATGCACACGGGGACAAAATTTAGCTATTCGCCCTTAGTCAGAAAATCAACATACGCAATTTGTAAAAGTCCTATAATAGGTTTGGCTGTACATATTTCGGAAGAAAAATGTTTGGTATGGAGTTTATTATTGACTGTATGTAACCATAATTATAAATTGTAGAAGGATATAACTATTATTGTAAATATACATAATGTTTATAATTTAAAAGCGTTTGCTCTGCTTACATTCTCATATTGGTTTGTATGCTTGTTTTTTTTATGAGCTAATTTTTTTTTTTGTTATATTTTACAGCCATTTCTGAGAGCTATGTCTCATAGGCTCTGCATTACTGTGTTACTATGCATATTTATGCCATCGTCATTGGCATATTATAAAAAATCCACCTCAGATTGAATGTTATCAATCACTTACACAGCAATGGGGACCTTATTTTACATGGCTTTCTAACCATCAGATAACAGTTGTGGATGCGTATCTAAGAAATAAATTTGATATGTGCATATCCTGCTAAATGCACTGTGACAGTTGTGCTATTCATTAACACATAAATCTTCCCTATCATTTAACGCACTATAATGGTAGTGTTCTTATAATACAGGTACTCAGTGACCCCCTGGCAATTGGAAACACTACTGGGACCGATGAAATTGCATATCCATCTTACCGTAGGTCAGTTCAAGGGTGATCGTTATTCAAAAGCCACTAAAAAAAGTGAGGGAAGAAATATTAAGATTCTTCAATAGCCAAGAAAAAAGTAAAGAAACTGCAGCTTGGCAAGATGTAAGAAAATTTTTTATAAGTTTGGTAACTACCGTCAAATGATTTTAAATATTTGTTGTTGTTTTCACTTTTAGCTATGGAAAAATTTTAAAAGTGATGCCAGGAAGGTAAACGCTAAGGTAAATGCTTTTAAGCGAAGAACTAGAAACCCTGTTATTGAATATCCAAACATGGATCCAGTATACCTACGAGTGATTGAGATTATGGGTACAAGCCATAGAAATGGTCTAAGTTTAATGCCAGAGATAAGAGTTCAAAAAGTAATCCTGTATTTATTTGTTATTAAAATAAAAGTTTAAAAACATTTAGAATATTCTAATCTTTCCCTTTTATTTGAAATTGACCAAGACTTGACTGAGGCATGAGCTACGATAATCACCTAACATTTATGTAACATTTATGATAATTATCACCTGATGTGTGATTGGTGATTGTGTGGTAAAAATCAGCTGAATATCAAGTGAATACAGGATAAACTCTGATCAGTAAGCTTTTAACAAAGCTCATGAGTTGCACCTCAAAGGTGCACCTGACATTCACATGATATTCAGCTAATTTTTACCAAATAATCACCAATTACACATCAGGTAATAATCAGCTGAAAATCAGATAGTCATCTGAGAAAACTTAGAGAATCCACTGTGTGTTGTTTGTCTCCAAAGATGAAAATCTCAAGTTCCTGTCAGTTCTGATTTTGGCTTATAATCAGTTAGCTAGTGAATATATAATATGAAACTTCATATCAAAAATAAAGACTAGGAACAGAAAAGTAGTGTTGATTTACAATTTGGCTCGTTCTGCAATTTCAAACATTGTTTTTAGCTCGCACACCAGTTCATGTGAACATCAAGTAATTTTGGCTTTGATTTAAGTACTTGATGATGTACAGGTGGGTGTCCATGCACTGAATATGAGTCGTCATAGATAAACGTATTCAATGAAAATTAAATGTAATTTTGTATCTTCGTTACCTAATACTCATGAAGGATATTTTAATCAAAGTGGAGTAATTTGACAAAAATTAGTAAATATTTTTTTGTATTCCTTAAAAACTTGAAGTCTTGCATAAAACTAATTGAATCTACTGTAGGATGGAATATCTGCAAATTTCGTCAAATATGTTGTTCAGTTGTATTAAAGTCAATTTAAAATTAATCATAAAGTTACTTGGAACCTCTCTAGCAATCTAAAAATGTGTGGGTACTACTTGGACTTCATAATTCAATAAACCCAGTGTGTAGAAAGAAGATGTGAATAGAATAAATAATAACTAACACTTAAGAGCCTAGTATTGTTATACTGACAAACATAACTCAATTCAGACGAATTGTTGGGCCATACTATTTTTTTGTTTAAACAAATCACGAGGATGTAGCATCACTATCATTAATGAACATAGTTGTAAAATTCGTTGACAAAGTTCAAAAGGTTATCAAAATTTTTGGTAGAATTTTTTTTAAATCGTAATAACAGAACCTATCATAAATAAATAATTAATCATCTACATGTCCTCTTGAGATTATCGGTACCAGGACATTATCGTCATTCACCGCAGTTGGTTATCAAATTTTAAACTTTTCATCAAACATAAAACTCAATCTGATAAGATCAAGATAACAACAGTCATGAAAACAAAGCGAGAGAGAACCCCTGCATTTATGCTGTGTTTATAAAATGACTTGATATTGACGACGACCACGATGATAATACCGACGCACCAAACTGCTTTCTCATGCTTGTTGTTACCGATTACGTCGCTGGTGAAATACCAAAAAACGTATCTAGCCAGAGCACAATCTGCTCCAACACTTCAGAATAGTTTGGCTGTTCCACCATCCAGCTTGGTGCAGTCAAAGAGTTTTTGGCTGAAAATGTAAGCCAGGGAAGACAGCTCTGAAGGGCACGGGCAGCAACAACGGCTACCTTCTCAGTGGTCGTCCCAATGGCATACCCCCACAGATGGTAGACTCCAGGCCCATTGTCCCGACTAACGATGAGTGGTTGGTTATACGGAGAATGATCCGAAGACAAGATATTCTTTGGTCAGCGGCATACCTCCCTCAATCACAGTCTCCGTACACAAGGTCTTCGAGGGTAAGAGTCAAGCTACTTGCAGCCAGCTCCTTATTATCAAGAATAATAATAAGAAATAGGTGGAAGTTCTACCATTCACCCTTTTCGACGTCATTATGATTTTACGTTTCCTACCTAACTATCAATGTCATCGGTTCTTTTAAGGGCCACCTAAGGTTAAGGTGGCTCCAGTGGCCTCAATGTTAAAATTATAAATAACCCATCCGAGGTTAATAAAATTGAATTATATTATTTGAATTCCAATCTTTCTATTCGTATAAAAAAAAAATTAAGGTTGACGATGAAAATTGTAAGAAGTCATGCTTACAAAATCGTAGTTTTAAGACGGGTTAGATAGGAAATGCAAGCTTACGCGATATAGGACTTACTGCTGCACTTATACAAATAACCCGTAAGGTGTAAAAAATATACTATCTTGTATATATTATTAAGCAGTTTTCGATGACATGAGAAAAGTGTCTTGTTATCGAGCAAAATCTTTAAATAATCGGAGACTAAGTATACAGTTGCGAGTGCAAGTCAGCTCTCAGCTGTCTGCATTCTGCAGAGTACATATATATGGGTATAACTACTCTTGAACTTAGGAGCGTACCATAACAGTTCATCAATTAGGGCACCATAAAACTTTTTGTTTTTTCATATTAACTCACTAAAGTAACAGATAAAATTTAGAATATGGCTTACAACAGTCTCTACGATAATTTTATACCATATTTTGAAGAAAATAATGATTAATTTTTAGTCTCCCCATTTTGATACGGCACTAGGCGCTGGAGCCACCTTAAACGACCTTGCCAACAAATACATTTTTACCTCTATTTTCAGAAGTGATTCGTCGACTAAAGGACTACGTTACCTAAAGCCGGTCAGTATTAAACTAAGTCAGTCATTTATTGGCAGTCGTTATATGCAGAGTTGTTCTTCGCAAGGCTGGAACCCCCGATGACCGACGACCCTATATTACCCTTTCGACTACAAGCATTTAACCAGGAATCATCGATCGTCTTGAAGGTCTGCGATGGACGAACCCTAACAGCTATGAAGGGAAGAGAAACTTGAGCCAATGGGATTGTCTCCAACGGTCGAGCAAAGTGAACCAACCTTCCTATTTTAGATTACCAAAACATCGGAGTCTGCAAAAAGGTGCTTAAGACACCAATGTCTTCGACGTTATTTCAGAAGACGTTAGAAAAGATCTCTACAACTAGCTTCAAAGCTTTGGACTTAATAATTTATTTTCCAATCGGTCTGATGCTTCAACAGAAGGCCAGAGAATCTCACCTTAAGGTATCCAGGTAATCACAGTTGCTGTAAACTTCAGTCAAGAATGAGTTCACTTAAGAAGCTCACCGGTCTTTTTTAGGGTCATCAAACGTCGAACTACTTTGCTAACAAATATATTAGAACTTAACAAAGTTGACAGAAACTATCCTTTAGGGTTCATAAGAGTCTTAACTATGACAAAAGTCGCAAGAGGGTGAATTGGAAGGAAAACTTCAAATGTATCTAATGAATACAATTTGAGGCGTCAATAAACTGACGCAGAAAATTTATCAAGATGGGAACAGCAGTGTCAAAACTGACAAATAAAGAATCCATTACATGAGGGATCAGCTTTTCATTGTACTCTCACAGTAATCTTTTGAATCTTTAACGATTTAAATTTAGATTTTTAAATAAGTAGAAAATATATTTGTATTTTTGTGTCAATAAAAAATGTAGAGATTAGGATTCAGGACTTTGTTGCTCCGGTAACAAAGTTGTGAGATAAGAGAATAATTTTTTTTTAATATAAAGTTTGTGGTAGTTTTAAATCTCAACAGCTTTAAAAAATAGCCCTTTTCGTAAATTATATTGAAGAAACTGGAAATCAACGGCCTCTTATGGCCAATAATTAATTTATGGCATGAGAAACGCACGGTACATTTCAGTATACTTATATTTTTTTCAATTTTATACAGCTTATTATTTAACGAAATAAACTGTATGGATTTCGAACAAATATGTTTTTAATAAGAAGATTTTTGTTTTGAGAAGTGTCAGGAACAGATGTAAGATTCATAACAAAAAATGCTTTACATTAGATGTCAACACACTATGGTGTTCTATTTAGTAAGTCTCGGGCCAAGCCAAGACGGGGAGCCACTAGTACACTATAAAACTTACTAAAACTATGCTCATATTTAGGTTACAATTTTTTTTACTTTATAAACAAATTTTTTAGTCAGAATAGTTTTTGGTTTAACAAATAAATCGAATATTTTTACGTGTTAGTCGTGTAGAAAGAGTAATAACAATAATAAAAATAAAAAGGCTTCCAACTTTAAAGTATGGTCATCCTTATTGTACGCAGCTTTTCAAGAACATGTGTTTATTACCACCGAAAAATATATTATAAATAGATTAACTTAAAAAAATTCTGGAGTAGAGAAATTTAAAACTATTCATTTGTGCAAATATACGTATACAAGCGGCTTCTCGTCTAGACTTTGCCCGAGACTTACTAAATGAAACACCATTACGGCCAACGATTATTTTATGGCATGAGGAACGCACGGTACTCTTCAGCATAATTATATTTTTTTTAATTTCTACAGCTTTTTATTTGACTAAGTAAACTGTATGGATTGCGAACAAATATGTTTTTGATAAGAAGATTTTTGTTCTGAGAAGTGTCAGAAATAGATGTTAAATTTCAAACTAAAAACGTTTCACATTATATGTCAGCACACTATGGTGTTTTATTTAGTAAGTCTCGGGCAAAGTCGAGACGAGAAGCCACTTGTATACGTATATTCGCACAAATGAATAGTTTTAAATTTTTCTACTCCAAAATTTTTTCGAGTTAATCTATTCATAATATATTTTTCGGTGGTAATAAACATATGTTCTTGAAAAGCTGCGTACAATAAGGATGACTATACTTCAAAGTTGGAAGCCTTATCATTTCTATTATTATTACTCTTTCTACACGACTAACACGTAAAAATATTCGATTTATTTGTTAAACCAAAAACTATTCTGACTAAAAATTATGTTTATAAAGAAAAAAAATTGTAACCTAAATATGAGCATAGTTTTAGTAAGTTTTATAGTGTACTAGTGGCTCCACGTCTTGGCTTGACCCGAGACTTACTAAATAGAACACCATAGTGTGTTGACATCTAATGTAAAGCATTTTCAGTTATGAATCTTTTATCTATTCCTGACACTTCTCAAAACAAAAACCTTCTTATTAAAAACATATTTGTTCGAAATCCATACAGTTTGTTTCGTTAAATAATAAGCTGTATGAAATTGAAAAAAATATAATTATACTGAAATGTACCGTGCATTTCTCATGCCATAAAATAATCATTGGCCATAAGAGGCCGTTGATTTCCAGTTTCTCCAATATAATTTACGAAAAGGGCTATTTTTAAAGCTGTTGAGATTTAAAACTACCACAAACTATATATTAAAAAAAAATTATTCTCTTATCTCACAACTTTATTACCAGAGCAGCATAGTTTTAAAGCTAAACCTTTACATTTTTTATCACCACAAAAATACAAATGCATTCACTATTTATTCAAAAACCTGAAATATTTAAGAGATTTCTGTGAGGATACAATGACAAGCTGATCTCTCATGTAATGAATTCTTTATTTTTTTATTCTGACATTGCTGTTCCCATCTCGATCAGTTTGTTGATGCCTAAAATTGTATTGATTAGATACATTTCATGTTTTTTTTCCAATTCACCCTCTGGCGACTTTTGGCATGCTTAAGACCCCTTAAGGCTGTGTTTTGTCAACTTTGTTCAGTTCTAATACATTTGTTGGCAAGGTAGTTCAACGTCCGATGGGCTTTAAAAAGACCAGTGAGCTTCTTAAGTATACTCTTTCTTGACTGAAGTTAACATTAATTGTGACTGCCTGGATACCTCTGGGTGATCTTATCTGGCCTGCTGTTAAAGCCCCAGACTAATCGGGAGAAAAATTACAAAGTCCAAAATGTAGAGATCTTTCCAATGTCTCCTGGTATAACGTCGAAGATGTTGGTGTCTAAAGCACCTTTTTTGCAGACTTAGCTGTTTTGGTAATCTAAGATGGGGAGATTGAATCGTGATACTTGCCCGTTGGAGACTGTACAGTTGGCTCAAGTTTTTTTTCCTTCATGGGTGTTTTCCGCAATCGTCACTAGCAAGTAATTTAAGGTTGCGCTCTACGTTACCGCCAGGTCGATAAGTCATTAACCTTGAATTAAACTGGCACTCTATTCTATAATCTGGTCAGTTAAAACAGCAGACGATGTAAAAGTGAAAAAGAAAGTGAAGATTTCATTGCTGTTGACTGGCATCTGCTGTTTTAACTTGCCGGATTACGGAATAGAGCGCCAGTTTAATTAAAGGTACTTGACTGACTGACCTGACGGTAACGTAGAGCGAAACCTTAAATTACTTGCTGGTGACAATTGTGGAAAACACCCCATAGCTGTTAGGTTCGCCCATCGCAGACCTTCAAGAGGATCGGTGATTCCTGGTTAAATGCTTCGAATTGAAAGGGTAATATAGGGTTGTCGGTTATCGGGGGTTCCAGCCTTGCGAAGAACAACTCTGCTTTTAACGACAGCCAGTAAATGACTGACTTGGTTTAATACTGGCCGTCTTTATTTAACGTAGTCCTTTAGTCGACGAATCGCTTCTGAAAATGGTGGTAAAAATGTATTTGTTGGCAAGGTAGTTCAAACTTAGGTGGCCCTTAAAAGAACCGATGACATTGATAGTTAAGTAGGGAACGTCAAATCATAATGATCTCGAAAAGGGTGAGTGGTAAAACTTCCAGCTATTTCTTATTATTATTCTTGATAATAAGGAGCTGGCTGCAAGTAGCTTGACTCTTACCCTTGAAGTCCTTGTGTACGGAGACTGTGATTGAGGGAGGTATGCCACTGACCAAAGAATATCTTGTCTTCGGGTCATTCTTCGGATAACCAACCACTCATCGTTAGTCGGGAAAATGGGCCTGGAGTCTACCATCTGTGGGGGTATGCCATTGGGACGACCACTGAGAAGGTAGCCGTTGTTGCTGCCCGTGCCCCTCAGAGCTGTCTTCCCTGGCTTACATTTTCAGTCAAAAATTCTCTGACTGCACCAAGCTGGATGGTGGAATAGCCAAACTATTCTGAAGTAATGGAGCAGATTGTGCCCTGGCTAGATACGTTTTCTGGTATTTCACCAGTGACGTAATCGGTAACATTTATTTTTTATTGGTGGCACTCGTCAATTCTGGAGATTTAGGGTGAATGTATACCTAGGTCACTTACCCATTGGGTAAGAGTGTCGTCGGTAGCTAGGATACCCAGCTGCACGACTATCACCTACATTTTTGATGCAGCTCGATGAACTGCCGGTTGATGCATGCCGAAATTATCAAGATGCTCTGGCCTATTACAACCACACTTATTTAGTTCTGTTGCAGGTAGCTTTGATTTTATGTCAACGCCACCTAGCGGAGCCTACTGAACTAAAGTGAAAAGCTGGCGTATTTTTGCAAAAGTTTAAGCTTATTTACTGCTATTATTATTAGATTTTTTAAGATAAAAAGTGTAGTAAAACTATCTAGGAAGTGTCAAGAATTGGTATGCAAAATTTTAGCAAAATTGTGTCCGTAGTTTTCGTGGTTAGCGATTACAATGGTTTTAGCAACTGTGCTTTATATATAAGTAAGATGAACATTAATAGGATTTTTAATAAATAGCTTATGCAATGTTGTCCCGATTATTAAAGTTTTTTCTTTAAGAGATCTTATATTGGCTGTTTCATTAAACAGACGAAATTAGTTGTATTTGTTGAAATTATAAAAGTTGTTATAAATATAATATGGGTTTATGCATATATTATGTTACAAAATAGTATAATTCATCCACATAAACGCTGAAACGCTCTGATGATTAGTTTATGAATCATGAAAATCAACGATTTAGTAGAAATGGTTTAATAGAATGGTTGAATGTTAATATAAGTAAAAAAGCTTCGAGTTTTTACAGCCTTTTTCATTTTTTAAATACAAGTCTAATAATATAAAGTCATGTAAAGTATAATTTTTGTTGCAGTTTTCTATTTTTTCTAAAGTTTTCTACAGTTTTTATTTACAAATGTAATGGGTTTGGTGAATTGTTACTTTAGTCACGTAAGAGCTTACACTTAAATATGGATTGAATTTCTAAATTCTATTTGTACTACGATAGACTTTAAGTATTGAACGTTAGTAAGTATCATCAATAACTGATTTAATATTTGACGGTCAACATATTTCTTATTCTGATTTTACACTTAAATTCTTTATTGTGGATCATTGAACACAATACATTTTATTAAATTATAATTTCTTTTTCAGCGATGTAAATCCTGAATTTTTCCAAACATTTGCGTCAAATGTTATAAATTTTTTATTGAATGTAGTGGATTTTTTTTGTAAATGTAGAACCTGTAACGGTGCCCCACCGTTAGGCCACGTTAGTAGGCTAGGGCAGGTAGAGAAAGGGGGAAAAAGAGTTCAAGGGACCTAAATGGGAAAGTAGGGGTAAGGGAAAAGAGAGGAAAGCCAGGAAAGGAAGCGAGGAGAGACAGATTAGCTTGGGCAAGCGAGCGCGTGAGAAGCGTTTAATTTTTTGGAGTATTACTCTTGTGATCGTTTTGTTTTCTTTTTGCGCGATAAGTTTTGACACGCGAGAAGTGCTTTTTTTTTTGGTGTCTTTGGGTGCGACGTCCAGAGGATACCAGGTGTTTGCTGGAGGCTGCTGAGAAAGCAGGCGACCCCGAGTTCCACAAGAGGCGGAAGGTTCCCCCAGCCAGAGGGTTAACGCGAGGCTAGCGTCAGCGACCTCGTCCTCCAGACGCTACCAGTAGGGACGCCTACTGGCCCCAGCGTTGGCACGACAGCTCCTTCGAGACTGAGAGAGTCGTCACTACCTGCGACCGTGAGTACCGGTCCTTAGGCGACCGTTTCATTGTAAAGGGCAGCGGCTCTCGTTTAGCCCGCGTAAGTCTGCCCGGTCTGCGTTTTCGCGCCGCGGGCTCGTCGAGCAATCGCGCTCAACGAGCGAGATCTCACACATACACACATACACTACACCCCGCGGATACCATTTTTGTAATTATTGCATATTCACTAAATATATATTTTAATTTAAAAATACCCGCGAGGGCTACTTCTTTTGGTGTGCCTCAATTCTCTCCTTTATTTATAATTGTAAACGATCGTCGTGAAAAGCGACGACAGACACCTTACAGCCGCGATACAATATCCCCCAGCGGTGTCTCAGTGCACGAGACCCGCGAAATATTTCACAGGGAGTGTCAACGTTGGGTATCCGGGCAACACAGGCCCGGTCGAAGTGGAGAGACTCCGCCTCGTTGATCCGCATTGTACACCCCGTAACAAACCATAAAATTTATAAATAATATTGCCTTTCAAATTTTTTAAAGCGAGGTACCCATTCTCGAGGATTTCATAATAACCAGTGTGTGGGACTCAGAGTCCCCCGGTAGGAACGAAGTTCTCGTATGTATGTAGAAACCACATGCATATTGCAAAATACAATGTTTGTAAATATATGTGAGTTCAATATGTACTTTTTTTGTGGGTTACGGTGGCAAGTATATTTATGTCTTCCCTTTCCATTTGTCATGTATGAAAGGCTCGGAAACTTTTGAAAATAATTTTTAAAGTTATTGTTGGGCAAAAACGAGAAATCTATATTTATATTTGTAATAATTTTGCTAATATTCTATAGTTTTTCCAAAAATTGTCAACCTTGATTTCATAGAGAAATAATAAAAATACTAAAATTTAAGGTTATTTCTTTATATAACTTAATACCTCTCTGTTCGTGTGTCACGATGTTTTATCACCTTTAAGGAAACCTATAAAACTTATTATTTTTGCTCTATATTGTTTTTTTTTAAAGATATGGCGTATTTTATAATGTTACGAGGTTACACAACATTATAAAAACCTGTTTAATCAATACTGGCTGTCTGCATTGATCTGCCATACATGCAAAAATTATTTGTTAATGCACTTTATCAAAATAATAATATTAACTAGTGTATATAATATTATTATGAACTTCTATATTTTTTACATATGCCCTTAGGCAAACATGTACACACTTGTACAATAAAAGTAAAAAGTACACACACACTCATCATACATAAACACTTTCATGGTTGCATCCATAATTCTGTAAGCAAGTTACACTTATATACATACGTGCATATTTACACTGTATACGTGGATACTGCCCACAGTAACACACTACGACATGACAATAGAAATATGCATAACACTACACTTGGCATACACGTACACGCTTACTCTTTCTTTTTTTATTATATTTCTATTTATTCGCACTATTTTTAGCACGATTTTTTCTAATACTTTCTGGCCGACGGGTCCTCCGCTGTCTGGCTCTCTCCCTTCTCTCTCTCTCTCTCTCTCTTTCTTTCTCTGACTGCTGCTCTGTCTTCCCCCTCCCTATAAGTGGACGCTGTTTTCTTACACTTTCTAGCTGAGGGGTCCCTGTTCTCGACTATCCTTATACACTGAAAATATATGGGGAGTATACATCCCATCGTAATCTGCAATAAAGAACTTTGTTCCAAAAATAATTAACACAGCAGAAAAACGTTAATTGGTTCAATCCCCCCCCCTCTCCGCAGCTTCGCCCAAGATTCACTGAATACAACACCATAGTGTGTTGACACGCACTGTAAAATGTTTTCAGTTAAAAATTTTGCATCTGTTCTTGAAACTTCTCAGAACAAAAAACTTCTTATGAAAAATATTCTTGTCCCTACAGCTCCTTTGGTAAAATTATAAGCTGTTGAAAGTAAAAAAAAAAATAATGATGCTAAAAAGTACCGTGCATTTCTTACGCCATAAAATAATTATTGGGCCTAAAGGGCCATCGATTTGCAATGTCTCACGGTGTAATAAACTAAAGGGCTATTTGTCAAATCTGTAAAGATTTAAAACTGCCAAAAAATATTTAAATAAAAAATTGCTTTAGCCAATCTCAAATTCTTTATTCGTCGGTTTTAAAACTTCTGTTTCAATCTCGAAAAATGTTCTACGTCAGTTTCTTAACGCCTTAAATTGTATACATTTAAAGCATTTGAACTTTTTTTTCTAATTCACCCTCTTGCAACTTTTGGCATAGTTAAGACATTTGTTAGCACTAAAGGCTGTTTTTTGTTAACTTTGTTAAGTTCTGATATATATTCGTGGGCAAGGTAGTTCGACGTCCAATGGCCCTAAAAAGGACCAATGAGCTAAACTCTTTTTTAACTGAAGTTTCCCGCAAACGTGACTGCCGGGATACCTTATGGAGTTTTTTTTCTGGCCAGCTGTTGTAGCAACAGACTAATCAGGAGGACAATTCAACGTCTAAAGCGTTGGAACTAGTTCTAGAGCTCTTTTTCAACGTTTCCTGGTATAACGCCAGAGTCGTTGGTATCTAAAGTACCGTCTTTCTTTGCAGAACTGAGTTATTTTGGATTGGTGAGGATTGGTGATTCTTAGTTGAATGCTTAGAGTCGAGAGGGAAATGTAGGGACTTCGGTGACTGGGGGTCTTAGCCTTGTGATGAGCAACTCTGCTTGTGACGTCTGCCGTGAATGACTGACTTGCATGTAATCGTAACCGGCTTTATGTAACCTTTTAATCGTCGAGTCATTGCCAGAAATGGTAGTAAAAATGTGTTTGTTGGCAAAGTAGTTTATCGTTAGTTGACCCTGAAAAGGACCAATAAGATTAATATTTAATTACTCAACGGCAATACTTATAATGGCACTGAAAAGGGACAGATAATGGAAATTCTAGATGATAGAAAGCTGGCTGTAGGTAACTTGACTCTTACACTTGGACTCTCTAGGTATACAGAGATCGTGCTAACAGGAGATATGCTGCTGGCCGAAGAATATTTTGTCTTCGGGTCATTCCTCAGATACCCAACCGTTTATCGTTGGTTTGAGAAGTGGCCCAGGAGAATACCTCCTTTAGAGCTTCACGATATCGAGATGATACAATATTTTTTAAAATATCGCTATCGATCTCGAAAAATCTTGTCAATGACCGTATCGTATCGATCTCGTCAAAAAAAATACCGTATCGTATCGAAAATATTGGGAATATCGACAAATCCAAGACTACATAACATGGGAATTTTTAGATTATTTTGAGATAAATAAAATAGATAAATAATCACAGGAAAAAAATGGTTGGTTTAACTATTATTTTGGTTGCATGTATATCTCCAGGATTGATAAAGTTAGTCGAATTCAATTGGTTAAATCAAGAATTAAAATAGTAACCTTAATTATTTTTTATCCTCCAACTATTTAATTTAGTTGAGATATTTTCTAATCAAGTTTTTGTAGCCGGGGTAACTCAAGCAAGCCAATCCTACATAATCCAGTAAAGTGCTCTTTTTTTTAATGCAAGAAAACTCGGGAGAAAGCATGAGCACTATATCTATATATAACTAATAGATACTTGTAGATATACTATGAAGATTGCCCCCCCCTTCTTTCTTGCACTGACAACAAGAGCACTGATTCGGTGCTCGTCATTCTTCGTAGCGCCACTTTGTCCAGTCAGTTTAGCTAGCGTCTACTTTCATCGAGCTCTAAAACACGAGTAAAATCGCACCGCTTATAGAGATTTCTCAGTACACACGAGCATTTACCTATCTTCTTTAGAAGAAAGGAAGGGAGAGAGCTGTTGATGTATATAGGTTCTTACGCGTGCAACGCACCTTTTGATCATAGCAAGGCTAGGTCGGATGTGGACGAACGTTTACCAGCACGTAGTGTTGTTTATTGTAACAAAAGACTTTCACCTTAGTGCTGCTTACCTTTTCTATTTGTTTTTTTTTATTGTCAGTGAATTTCAGTCGTATATATAGATGCAATTGGGTAAGTAATAATGTGTGTTCTGTAAAAGTAAAAAGAAAGTGCAGATATTTGTGTGCGGATGTGAGAGAGAGAGCTACGCATACGCCAGTTGAAAACTTGAGTTTTTAAGAAAAAAAGACAACCAAGGTGGGCTGACGATCACTGTTTTTTCAATGTGCTTCTTTCTACGCGCTCAATTTGTTGTCACATTTTTCACGTCAGTCTAACAGCAGGTTATCGCGATCAATAATAACGATATTCTTGGCTTTTTTATATCGACATTGACCCGAAAAAGTGAAGGGCATATCGTATTGATATCGTCTCGAGAAATCAGTACGAGACGAGACGATATTAATAAAATATCGTTACATCGTGAAGGTCTAACCTCCTCTATGAGTATACCGTTGGGATGAACCCCTGAGCAGGAAGCCGATGAAATTTTCAGCCAATGCAGCTGTCCAAACTCCTTAGAGTTTTTCTTTCTGGCTTGCTGTTATAGAAAAATATGCTCTGGTAGCACTAGGTCGATTGGTAGGATAGCAACAAAACCTCGAATTGTTAGAGCAGATTGTGCTCTAGCTAGGAGTCTTTTAGTATTACGCTGGAGACTTAAGCATTTCGAAGGCGTTTTGTTCGTGTTAATTATTAATCTTGGGGGTTTAGGATGGAATTCAACGTCTTTGAAGTAATTCACTTGTCTATTGGAGAGTGTCGTTGTTAGCCGGGATATCCAGCTGCACGACTCTTACGGCTTGATACCTTGCCAGTGAATAATTGTGGAGTATGGCTTGCTTGATTGAATGGTGTGTTATGAATTATGTTAGGTTATGGATTTTAGTACTATACTAGGTTTTATTTCCTGTCTTCTGAAATCGTTTCTTTTGCCCTTTGCTTTGATATAGATCCTGATGATAAATTTCTGAAGCTTAGCTTCTCATCAAGGCTTACTTACACGTACCTGACAGAATTACTAAGCTTGATTTGTTGGCCAAACACTAAGATATAGGTAGGTTTTTCTTGCTTTCCGTTTCTTGAAAAGAGGATATATTCTATTTTTGTTTTATTAATTTTGTCTTGGTGACTTCGTAGTATTCCTGAAGAGTATTTGTGTGGTCCTTAATGTATTTCAGAGCCTGTCTTTTTTCCAAGGGATGGTGCTGAATGCTGTGTCATCAGCAAAGGGTGATTTCTTTGCTTGCGATGTCGATGGTATGTCGTTAATGTACATAATATACAGTACTGGGCCTAGAATTAATCCTTCCAGCAGTCTTGCCGCTACTGCTTAGATGTTTGAGTATAAATCTTCCACCTTGACTTTGAACGTCCTTGCGATCAGGAAGTTAGACGTTATTTTCGTTATGTAAGCTGGTACTTCGTGCTCGTCCATCATTGTGATGAGCCTTTTGTGACACACTGTGTCAAAGGTTTTTTCTGAGTCCAGAAAAAGTGTTGCTGTTGACCTGTTTCGATTGAAATTGTTCGCAAAGTTTGTGAGGGACTAGGTATACGTACAAGTATCTATCGCCAATTTGAATTCAATCTGATTCCCCTTAACACCGTCTATCCAATTTACTAGAAGGTAAACACACAAAAGAAATGTAAAAGCGCCTGTAACATGACAGTCCAGAATACTTATGTGTATACCGAAACACAGAATAGTAGCAAATTGCGGCCAAGTATGCAAGTCATTCGAGTCACCTAATCAAAGCCGCCGACGCCTCTGATTCTTTGAGGGTATAAAAGGCCAATGCAAGACCATGTTAATTACTTTTGCCATCAGCAACGAGTCCGGTGCTTTGACTAAGGAGCTCTGCTCTTCAAAGCACTGTTGTAATTTCATACATCGCAATAAATAGCGAATTAATGTATATGTATATGTCTACGTCTTATTAAATTATATTATTCACTTCGAATATTTCTCTGGCTACACGGGCAACGAAGAGGCTATTATAGTCTCCAAGTTTTCCCCGTACACCAGTGAATCCTCTCTTGTGTTCCTTGGGTAAGGAGCGGATCTCTGGGGCAGTACGAACTGGAGCTATCCTCTAGATAAAGAAGTTAATGTACCTGCGAATCTTCAGGGCAATACGAACTGAAGAGACTCCGGGGCATTAGCGACTTACCGCACCCAACAGGAGCAAAAGAGAGTCAATAAATTCTTATTAAGTAATATCGTAATACCACGGGGCGTTGTACACCACGAGTCAGGAGCATTACGAACCTGATTATGTCCCTACACACTCCCTCTAAGGTATCTCGTAACACGAATTGGGGGCAATACGAATCCAACTTCGTATCTACGGGTCCTTATTGCTTCCCATCCTTTTTAAAGGTGAATCCCTAAATACTAATACACATGAATATATGATGTTACGTGCAAGAACTGGAAAGTAATATTGATTCAATTTACAGTGAAAACATCTCTATATAATCATGACTCTCACAATTGGCGCCCGACGGTTTTAGTACGTAATATATTTATGTAAGAAAAAAAGAAAAAAAAAAAAGGTGTAGAAAGTACATGTATGAATGAATATAGAAAGTTTCCATTTACAAAGATTTCAAGAAAAGCCACCACTTTTATAACAAAAATGGAGGAAAACACTCAAAATCAAACTAGTGAGAAAGAAAAATTAGAATTGGAATGGAAGAAATAGTAGTAGAAGAACTACGATCAGTAGAAGAAACACAAAATGAAAACATAAGCGAAATGGAAACTCTCAAAAAAGAAAAAAAATTTTTAAGAGCATAAATAAAAAGTACAAACGAAAATGTAAGAAAAATTTTAGAAGAAAATAGAAACATTCAAGAACGTCTTAAGATTATAGGAAAAGAAAACGACCAATTGATTGATTCAACTTATAATTTAAAAGTAAAATATGATGAAATTATACAAACTATTATTGTTAACAATTATCCGAAAGCTTTAAAAAAAACATGTCTTGATCAAACGAGTGAAAGCGTGAAAAAAAATTGACACAAAAATCAAGTATTTCGAGCAAAGAATAAGAAATAAAATAAGTATAGGCCCATAAATTGAATCTATACCTAAATCACCTAACATTCCATGACCTTAATTTAAAGGTTATGACAATGAAAGACTAATGAAATTTTTATCAAACTTAGAAAAATACCTTAAATTCTTACAACTGGAAGATCACGATCCAAAACATATTTTTTTACAATGTTTAGAAGAAACGGCTTAAAATTTGTGGTACCCTCAGGAAGATACGACGGATAATTTCGAAAGTTTTTCAGAAAAATTCAAAAATTGGTACTGGAACAACAATACTCAAAAACGAGTTATTTGTAAAATAGAATCCGGAAAATACAACATTCAAGGTAAATTAAAGCGTGTTGATTATGCAACGAATATTCTCGGCTTCGCAAAAGCTTTAAAAATCCACTTTGCTAATTCTGATTTTATTCATATGATGGCAAATCATTTTGACAATAACTTAAAATTAATTAATAAAGCTCGAAACCTAAATATTATTTATGATTTATTGAAAATCTTATTAGATTATGATAATGAACAGAGGCAACTTTACCTGGAACAAAATTCAACTAACAAAAATCAATATTCTCGCAATACAGCTACGAAGAATACTAATAACCAAAGCAGAAATGCCACATTCCATAACAATTCTAATCGACCATCTCAAAAATACCCTCAAAATAGTGCCAATGTTAGAAATATAACAACTTATAATACGCCAACAAATATGTATTTGCTCATGAAAACCAAAGGAGATTAAACTAAATCCTGTATTAGAATTTTGAGGAAACGAGCTATTATCTTACTTCAAGAACAAAATTTTTCACAAATTCGGGAAACGAGCAATAGTTGCAATTAAGAATTTGGATTTTTTTAACAATAAAAAGCATAAAGAAAAATTAAATGCAACTAACATCAATACAGTATTCGAAGACACAAGATATGAACTAGTACATAATATAGAAACAAAAGATAGTATCCATCAAATTTTAAAATGTCGAGAAATAAGTATTGAATTAAAAGGAATCAAAACTAAAGCATTATTTGATACAGGAAATAAAATAACTCATCTATCATACGAATTTTATGAAAATCATATGAACGTATTAAAATCTGTACCAACATTACCAATCACGGGCAAGTATGCAAAGGGATTCATGGGAGAACGTTCCACACGTCTAAAAACACAAATCTTAATAAATACTAGAATAGGTCAATTGGAAGTAGAACTGATTTTTATCATAATACCAAAGTTGATAAAAGATTGCATAATCGGATATGACTCATTGAAACAAATAAAATTTATATTAAACACGGTTAAGCAAGAAATAAATATAAGTAACAATCACTTATATGATACGGTACGTTATGAAGATGTAATACTCACGAATGAGGAATATACGTCCATAAGAATAGAAGAAAAAATTGAACCTTTAAATTTAAAAAATTCTTTTTTTTTGGAAAATGTATCTTCATTTAATGAGGACTTTGAAAATATAAATTATATCTTCAAAGAGGAGATCGTTAAAAAACTAAATAGTTAAAAAATCTTAATGATCGATAGATGGATGAATTATTTTATTTAATATGGAAATATACAAATATATTTTAAAAAACACAAGGTTTGTTAACAAACTACGAACACAAACTAGTGCTTAAAGATTAAAAAACCGTTCTACTCAAAACCGTATCTAATACCCTTAAAATACAGAGCACAAGTAAAAAAAGAAACAGATAAAATGTTAGAATTTAATATAATAACACGATCAACAAGTCCATACATAAATCCCATTGCAATTACTATTAAAAAGGATGGAACAGTAAGAATGTGTTTACACGCTTGAAAATTAAACGAAAAATTAATAGACGATTATGAAGCTTCGCCAGGTATTGAAGAATTATTTCCTAGATGTAAAAAAGTAGAAATTATTTCAAATCTGGATTTCACTAGTAGCTATTGGCAAATTCCACTATGCGAAGAAAGTAAAAAATACACAGCTTTCATTTGTAAAAATAAAGTATATGAATTTAACGTGGTTGCTTTTGGCATTAAAACAAGTAGTGCTGCCCTATTAAGAGGCCTTTATCAAGTAATTCAAAATTTAGAAGATTTTATTATAGCTTTTGTATATGACTTTACAATAATATATAAAGATTTTCGGACCCACTTACAACACTTAGAAACTGTTTTCAAAAGATTAGATAAATATAATCTAAAATAAAAATTTGAAAAATCAAATTTTGCTCAACAAGAATTATCTTTCTTGGGACATATCGACGCCCCAGGCGAAGACTATGCCCTTTTGTGGAGTCTGGACGAAAACTATGCCCTTTTGTCTGTTCCAGACGAAAACTATGCTCTTTTAGGATCCCGGACGAAGACTATGCCCTTTTCCGGAGTTCGGACGAAGACTATGCCCTTTTCTCGCGCTCGGACAAAGACTATGCCCTTTTCCGAAGTTCGGACGAAGACTATGCCCTTTTCTCGCGCTCGGACGAAAACTATGCCCTTTTTTCGAGTCCGGACGAAAACTGTACCCGTTTTTTCTAGTCCGTGTAAAGACTATTGCATTTTTTCTGAGTCTGGACGAAGATATTGACTTTTTCTGGAGCCGGGATGAAGTACAATTCATTTAAGCTCACCGTACATTTGTTTTTGTCATTAGATATATAGTCAAATATACTTATATAGTGGTTGTTGTTTACATTTACATGAATAATTTTAAATAATAATACAAACTCAGGAATCGTTTTATAAGCATGGTAATTTGCAATTAATGAATATAAAAGACTCTTTTATGTTTTATTTTCAAGTTTAATTTCTTTTCTACATTTTTGTTGATTATAATAAGTAACTAATATAATTATTGTAACTTGAAGTTAAAAAATTAATAAAATTTGTACAATTCGTGATATAATAAAATATAATATTCGTAAGAAAATTGAGAAAAAAGTAAACTTTTTTTATTAATTAATGTTTGCAAGACATGCATATTTAGATTACAAAGTATTTTTAAACACAAGAATAAATTAGCAAGTTTAAATTTATTACAGTTATTGTTATATACAATTCACGAAATCGTTCAAAAAAAGCTTAAAAACTTCTTTTTCAAACACTTACCAAAACTCCAAATACTGAAGCCGTTAGACCTGCTAAGAATAATGATTACGTGTTGTTTTATTACAAAGACGTCTGTAGATTCACGTGCATGTGAATCTCGATGTGAAAATAAAACTTATAACAAACGTTTTGACACAAGTATCGCGAAATCTTAAAATGTTTAATCGTTTTCAAAAGCTTCGTATTCGTGAGCTTCTTCCAGCGTACTAGTAGCTGTTACCCACCCACCAAAAGCATAAATCAGCAAATCTGGAGGGTTTTTTTTGTTTTAGGAAAAGTAAAACACAAGAGGGGTTAGTAATTAACATTGGGGTGTTTTTTAACTTAGTTTCCGTCCGAACTCGAAAAAAAGAGTATAGTCTTCGTCTGGGACCAAAAAAAGGGCATAGTTTTCGTCCGTGTTTGAGAAAAGTGCATAGTCTTCGCCCGGGCTCGAAAAAAAGGGTATAGTCTTCGTCCGGGACCAAAAAAAACGGGCATAGTCTTCGTCGGGGACCAAAAAAGGGCATAGTTTTCGTCCGGACTAGAAAAAAGGGCATAGTCTTCGCCCGGGACGTCGAAAGGGCATAGTTTTTGTCCAGGGCCAATTAGGGAATAGTCTTCGCCCGGGGCGTCGATATACTAAGCAACAAAGGCTTAAAACCAGATCCAGATAAAGTAACTGCAGTTAAAAATTTTGCACCACCAAAAAATATAATACAACTACAAGCTTTTCTAGGGTTCATTAACTTTTTTACTAACTTCGTGAAAAATTATTCCATGCATGCGCTTCCACTAGTAAATTCATTAAAAAAAAAAGTACCCTCCATATGGGAAGAAAGTCATCAAAAAGCATTTGATAAAATCTAGGAGATATTTAATACTGAAATTGTTCTAAAATTTCCACATATACATAAACCATATATACTAACTATAGACGCAAGTGATTTTGCCATAGCAGCGGTTCTTTTTCAATGAAACGATAATAACGAAGAAGAAATAATAACCTGTGTCAGTAGAACGCTTAAAGGTAGTGAATTAAACTATAGTATAACTGAAAAAGAAATGCTCGCTATAGTTTGGTCCATACAAAGATTAAACCTATATTTAAAAGGGGCCTCCACAATTTTTCTGAAAACAGATTACCAAGCACTTTAATTTTTAAAAACCTGTAAATTTAAAAACTCGAGATTACACAGATGAATATTAGCATTACAAGATTATAACCTACACCCAAAATACCTTCCAGGTAATCAAAATTCAGTAGCGGACTATTTAAGCAGGTATATACATTCATATGATAAATCTCCAACTTAAGTTATTGTTGCTTTTCTTCTAGCAGACAAAACTAGTAAAGAATTAATAACCTCTCTCAAAAAATTAAATGAATTTCAAAAACAAGACAAACACATTGAAAGTTTAAGAACTCATAGAAGATTTGGGACAATATTTAAGTTGAATCAAGACAATTTGTTGTGTAAAATTCATGATGGAAATGGAAAAATAATAATACCTGAAAATATTATGAGTATGCTCATAAGAGAAACACATACATTTTAGAGTCCTTTATGACCATATATTATAATCAAAATATTAAAACAAAATTTTTACATACCTAAATTAAAATAACACGCTTACGAATTTTGACGTAAATGTACGGTTTGTCAAAAAACCAAATTTATGACACACAAACTGGAAGAAAAAGCGCAAGCAATTTTAGCTGACAAACCGTATGAAATTCTTGCTATTGATTTTTATGGACCATTGCCTAAATCTGTAGGTGGAGTTCTTTACTGTCTCACAACTATGGATGTATTTTCGAAATTTGTTATTATGTATCCAATAAAAAAAGCTAATACAAATGTAGTGATAAATAAGCTTTTTAAAGATTACTTTGAAAATTATGGAAAACCTGAAAAAATCATTACAGACCGTGGTAGTCAATTTACAAACAATAAATGGATGAAAAATCTAGAAGAAAACAATATAATACCAGTATTTTCTTTAATAAGACATCCACAATCCAATCCAGTAGGAAGAATTCATAGAGAACTAGGTCGATTTTTTAGAACGTTCTTACAACAATGTAAACACACTAAATGGGTTTTTTTTGTAGAAATCTTTCAGAATATCATGAATGAATCATACTATGACACCACTATGTTTACACCAATAGAGCAACACTTAAATAAAAAATCTACTTGGATGTGAGAAGAATATTTTAAAATTAGGAAAAGTAACAATATTGACATAGACATAAAAATACACTTGGCTAGAAATCTTATGCATGGAAAACTAAGAAAACGCATGAATAATAAAAACATACACATAAGACACAAAACCTTCAATATAAATGATCTTGTTTCAATAAAAGCTTTAAATGTATCAAAAAATCAAAATAAACAGATTGCCAAGTTTTTTTTAATGTACGAAGGGCCTTTTTATGTAAAAGAAATACTTAAAACAGATACTTACTTACTGTGCAATGAAGACAATAATCGAGAATGAGGAAAGTTTCATATATCAAACCTGAAGCCGTTTTTCACATAGAAAACACACATGTAGCATACATAAAAAAAAAAAAAAAAAAAAAAAAATTTGTGGATGTAGTCAGAGTTGACAGCTCGTACACTCACACATAACAAAAATATAACAATTTACATAATATGTGAGAGTGGTCAGAGTTGGCAGCTCGTACATTCACATAAATACAATACAAATATAATATCAATGGCTATTTCTGTTTTCTATTTGAACAACGGTAGACAAAATATTGAAAATCCTTGTTATTGTCCAAAATCGCACAAAGAATAAAAAAAAGTGGAAAGAAAGGGCACTTAAACGCTCAGTTGCTTTAATAACGCAGAACAGTTAAGATGTTAGACCAGGAAGTACAAGCTGAAAATTAGCTGGGTAGGTGTCATGCTTCCACGTTAGTAAATGAGGCATTGTTAAAAAGATCGACATTCGCTATGCATTGGAGCAAGGTGCAGGGCAAGTGCCAAAAGATCTTAATTGCACGATCAAGGGATATCAGTGGCCAACCAAGATAAGATCACCAGCTATATGAACGAGGCGTCTCAACCCAGACTACTCCACCTGAAAAAAAATTCCAAAGGACACAAACACCAAAAGGAGCACCCATTGAACCCCTAAACATTAGAAAGAGGGCTCAAGAATTAAAAATTATGCTAAATAGTCCTTCAACGGAATATGATCCTAAGGAACCATTATTTAAAAAACCATTGACGACTAAGGTAAAAGCACCAGAACGTGAACACTTTTTTCATAAAGTCTTTGTTTTCTCATTTTTATTGAATTTCTGATTTGCATAACAACAAAACAGTCATTGCGCCAGTAAGTTTGTATTTTTTCCTTTGAAAAAAAAACAAAAAAGTTTTTCTAGGTCATGTGTACAATTAATAAATTAATTTTAAAGTTTTTTTACCAATGACCCAGTAGATGAACAGCGTGTTCAGGTATTGGTACCGATACGTATTTTTGACCGAGTACTTGAACATCCCATGTTAGTTAAATGGGAGAGAGGTTATGTTAGCTGCCTTCTACTGATTTCTATTTTTATTATATATTGCAAATAACCAAATAGAGAAATTTCTTTCTTATTTCATTGGTAACATATTATGAAAACTATAACGACTGGCTTGACACACTATTATTATTGATTAACAGTGATTTCAATCGTTTTTATGTGTTCGAGCACTGGGCATAGGTAAAACCTAATGGTACCAGTACCTGAACAGTCTCACAAGCCACCTCATATAAGTTGCACGAATGAATAATTTTTTTCTTGTTGAGTATAAAGACTTACTGAAATACAAATTTTGTTTATCTAAAGAACGATCAAAGGATATCAGAAAAAATTTTTTTTTATCCACTTAAATTGAAAATAGTTTATTCAAGCTGTTCAATCTACTGGTGCAATTTTAAGAAGTGTTCACGTACTTGTTCTTTTACCTTAGAAAGATTCATTTGTTCAAAAATGACGAAGAAGTGGCCCAGATTATTGAATTGATGCATAAAATCAAACCACTGACCATGAAGCCCATCAGCGATGAAGATATCATATAAGTACCTTTACGTTTTTTCTTTTATTTATTTTTATTTTCTTTTTTTTTGAAAAAAGCATTTATTAGGGTAATAAGAGACAAAAAATAACTTTGAGATATTGTTAGGCTAAGCGTAGTCAGGATTATTTTTTTTAAAAACAAGCTCTACCACAGCTTAAAAACAAATTTGCTTGGGGAGATCATAGAATGTAGAAAGTGTAAATACTGGGTAATAAGATACAAAAAATTAATTTTATAGTTTAAGATGTTGTTAGTGACTAAGCGTCGCCACCTTGTTTTATAATTTTTGTTTGTAAACGAACTCCACCACAGCTTGAGTGCAAATTGGCTGGGATATGTGAGGGACTAGGTATACTTACAAGTATTTATCTCCAATTTGAATTCAATCTAATACCCCTTGACACCATCTATCCGATTTACTAGAAGGTGAATACATAAAAAAAATGTAATAGCGCCTGTAACATGATGGTATTAAATATTTGTGTGTATACCGAAACACACAAAAGAAGCGAATTGTGGCGAAATATGCAAGTCATTCAAGCCGCCTAATCAAAGCCGCTGACGCCACTGATTCTTTAAGGGTATAAAAAGCCAATGCAAGACCATGTTAATCACTTTTGCCATCAGCAACGAGTCCGGTGCTTTGACTAAGGAGCTTTGCTTTTCAAAGCACTGTTGTAATTTCATACATCGCAATAAATAGCGAATTAATGTATATATATATGTCTACGTCTTATTATATTATATTATTCACTTCGCATATTTCTCTGGCTACACGGGCAACGAAGAGGCTATTATAGTCTCCAAGTTTTTCCCGTACACCAGTGAATCCTCTCTTGTGTTCCTCGGATAAGGAGCGGATCTCTGGGGCAGTACGAACTGGAGCTATCCTCTAGATAAAGGAGTTGATGTACCTGCGAATCTTTAGGGCAATACGAACTGAAGAGACTCCGGGGCATTAGCGACTTACCGCACCCAACAGGAGCAAAAGAGAGTCAATAAATTCTTATTAAGTAATATTGTAATACCACGGGGCGTTGTATACCACGAGTCAGGAGCATTACGAACCTGATTATGTCCCTACACACTCCCTCTAAGGTATCTCGTAACACGAATTGGGGGCAATACGAATCCAACTTCGTATCTACGGGTCCTTATTGCTTCCCATCCTTTTTAAAGGTGAATCCATAAATACTAACACACATGAATATATGACGTTACGTGCAAGAACTGGAAAGTAATATTGATTCAATTTACAGTGAAAACATCTCTATATAATCACGACCCTCACAAGTCAAAGGTGACCTTTGCGAGTTGTTTAGTAGTGCTCCTCTTTGGTCTGAAGACATGTTGATCTTCAGTCAGAAGATTCTCGATTTAAGCGTTTTGAGAATGATATTCTTGAGGATTTTGCTGATAAAGGAAAGTAGGCTTATAGGCCTGTAGCTTGTGACTGCCTTAGCGTCTTTTTTAAGCTTTGTAGCCCAGTACTGAGGCTGTTTTCCACTTGTTGGGAAAGAACAATAGACATAAGCAAGCGCTTAAAGTTTGGGTGAGCTGCATGTATGCCTTGTTGTTAGGGTTCTTTAGCACGATGTTTGGGATAGCATCCTCTCCTGAATTTTTTAATTTTTTTCTTGATCTCTCCTGGCGAGGTAAGTTTAATGTCATTTGGTCCGTGAGGTGTGTTTTTAACTAGGTCAGTTAGTTGTTTTGTGATCTTGTTTACTTTCGGGTCCCCGTAGTCAAGTGTCAAGGAGTATACTTTTTCAAAGTTTTTGGCAAGTGATTCTGCATTTTCTTTGTTTTTAAGTGTGACGTTTTGTCCATCTTTAAGTGGTGATATCTGGTGGTTTGTCTTTTTGGTCAGGGCTTTTGTTATCCTCCAAAATGAGTGATCTTTGGGGTTCAGTCTTTGCAGCTTGTGGTCCTAGAATTTGTTTTCCCAGCTATTAATTCCGTTCCTTATTGGGTTGGTATACTAAATTCAGATTTTCTTGTTTTTGATATTAAAGGTCCTGTGATATTTTTTTCTCACGCTGCTGCATTACTTAATTTGAGTTTTGATGTGATCCGGAAGAAAATTTATGGCCAAAAGTTGTGATTTTATGGGCATGGACCTCTTTAAGGCCCCTGATATGATGAATGATAGTGGTTCGACTTCCCGGTCCACGTTATTCTTAGTTCGTAGTTTGTTGTTGATTTTTATTTTTTGTAAAGTCTTCTTCTGAAAGCTTTCCAATCAGTTTTAGCGTAGCTTATCTGTGAGTTGTCTACGTTATTAATTTGGTGATTGGTGACTTAGATGCAGGAAAGGTGATCAGTATTGAGTTCGGTAGGACTTGGAGTTTTATCTCCTCATTTGGGGTCTTCGCAATAGTTATGTCCAATGCTGACTTTGTGGTTCTGGAGTTGTATGGTCTTGTTGTTGGCCTTTTTCAGCATTTGACCACTATAAGCCTTTAATAGGAATAGTTTAGTATTATTCTTCCGTTTTTGTCTATTTTGGAGTAGCTCCATGCCATGTGGTGGGCATTTAGATCACCTATCGGAATGACTCTGTTTACTGTGCTGAAAATTTTGTTTCGGTTAGATTTAAAGAGTTTTCTCCTTGGTGGTAAGTACCCGCTGAAGACCCTGGTATCTGATTTTAATTGAATGCCAATGGATATGATGTATGTTGTTTCTATGTTTAGAAGTGTATTAAATAGAGTTTTTGCATATCAGCATTAAGTGGAATACGGCAATTTGCTCACATATATAATAATTAAACTTACTTATTTCTATTGCAGGTACCTTTAATAAATTATACTTCTTCGCTACCTAGCGGATCCTACCAAACTAAAGTAAAAAGCTGGCGTATTTTTTCCAAAGGTTTTGGCTCATTTATTGCGATTGTTATGAGTGTTTTAAAATAAAAAATATACAAACCATCTAGGGAAAATCATGAATCTGTATGCAAAATTTTAACAAAATCGGTTTAGTAACTTTCGTGGTTAGCGATTACAACGGGTAACGATGCAAAAATGGCATTCACGTCCCAAAATGCTCTTGCTAATGCAACGTATATACATGGAGCATTAATTTGAAGCTTCCTGAATTGGTTTGTTTTTCAGGAGCTGTATGTACGCTAAGAGGAGGAAAAAAAGGACGCCAACGGACAACCAGAAAGGATTAGAAATATACAAACGCGACTACCGGGACATACAATAGCTGCTATGTGAGAGTGACTGTGAGGGGAGATACGTGGCATAAGCGGCGGTAGTGGCCATTGCCCAAGCAAGTGATCATGAGTTAGTTTCGAGAAGATTCTCCAGCTGTACGCCTAAGTGCGAGCAGCGAGAATTTCGGAAATTTTTAAAAATTCTCGTGGTGAGAGAAGAGTTCGAGAGAGAGAGAGAGAGAGAGAGAGAGAGAGAGAGAGAGAGAGTGATAATGAGAGAGTTTTCGAGAAGGTGTGTAGAGTGTTGAGAGAAGAGAGAGAAGTGTGTGCACAAGTCTAGCAGCTGCTGTGCCCTCCTAGGATGACGAGGTCTCCAGGTAGAGGACTACGGAAGCAGCTCAGACCAAAAAAAGAGGGTAAGAGGGAATGAAGAGAAAGAGCGTAGCTATAGAAAGAATGACTCGCTCGAGGACCCTGGATGACATCACGCTGGGTCGGACTTGCGGACGTTTGACCAGGAAGTGAGGCTAGAGAGAGAGAGAGAGTATTAGGTCATGTGTGGGTAGACGAAACGAGGTGTACGAGAGACTGCGAGGTGCATGATCGAAAGTGCCTTCATTATGGGCATGGGATTAGAACAGGTAGACGTCCGTCCTGGTCGAGGACGAGTAGATTTTTGTGGACGTGTGCTCGTGGCACGCGTGGTGTAAGGCAAAGTCACTGCAGCGTAGTCTTGAGGACAATCTAAAGCATTGTTTCGTGTATAGTTTAAAGAGATGCTGTCTATTAGTGTTAAGTAAATAAATAAAGGAATAGTTAGGATATTTGCTGGTGTTGAATTAATAGTTATCCACGTAGAACGGGAGAACTCCTGTGCTAATCCCCTTTTTTAGGAAAAGAAACCCAAAGTGCAAGAGGGAAAAAGGTGACGTACATGAACGAGATTCGTCAACACTGCTTCGGTGCCTCTTTAATATTTTTAGGTAAAGAAGTAGTGTTACAAACAGTTTTTCAGGATATTGCTTTATATATTAGTGAGATACCCTTAAGTGTACACAAACAGTTAGACAGTCATTTTAGCCCTAATAAAGAAGTAAGAAATAAAAAGGCTAGGTAAATTGAAAATCACGTAAACGTATTGCCTTAAGTGTGAAAATCTTAATCTTATCGGATTTGAAAAAGTATCAGCTCGGAGAAAATGGAAATCTGCACATTTTTTTACATTTGTAACAATGTTTATCGACTCATAGTTTTTAAAAATTAAAAATAAAAATAACTTTAAAAAAAAATTATTTCGATCAATATTAAAAACAAAACCACTGCTTCTAAAGTACTAGAAACAAAATTAAAACCAAAACATGCCTAAATATTCCAATGCGCAATGTTTAAATATGAAAAATTTTATCGTTATTTTTATATAGTGAAAGCCAAAGTATTGGCTGAGAAACAGCGATTAATGGTTTCCACAGTAGTTGAATTTGGTTTTTAAATGAAAGCTTTTTACTAATTTTCTTAAAAAGCACAATTTTGTTTAACAAATTGTTTATGTAAACATGGTGTGAATTATCATTCACTAGAAACTAGTATTTTTTAGGGTTACAATAATTAAGTTTTTAAATTGTACACTCCCATGTAGAAATATAATAGAAATGGACATGCACAGTCCATGTATAGATTATATATTAATTCTATGTTATGAATTATTAAACAGTACATTAACATTAAAAAAAAACATTATTTACAATTTTCTCTCGTATAAATTAGGTAGTACATATATTCCGTTATTTACATATAAAACTTTTCCATCACTTTCATTTAACATTAGAATTTTATAAGAATAAGTAATACGAACGGGTACGAATATCTCTAAAAAATCAATTTGAATTTGAGGATGTATTATTTGTTTTTTAATGAGATCCCTACAGAATTTACGAACAAGCACATAAATATCGTCGTTTAGAAGTATGAAAAATTGTATTACATCAAAACTAGAAAAATCAATCCAAGATACAATAGAATTGTTTCTTTTTTTTTGTTTTGCATATAGTTTAGAAGTATGTATGGAGCTTTGTAATTCTACATCCGCATGTACAAAAGAGGTGTTATCTTATTTTTCCAATGGATTTTGAAATGTTAAATCTTTTAAAGCTTCCATTTTGTTATTATTCATTTTTTTTTTTTTTTTTGTGAACAACCTACAACACTGAATTGATCTGACTCGTAAGATGAATAATTCAATAGTTTACTTTTTAATACATAAAAAGTATTAATAATTTTCATAGTACTTATTATTTTAACCTCTACTTTATTCGGACCCTGATTGATTTTCATTAAATAGCCATTTTCATCTTCAAAAGTAAGCATAGACCAAAACCATAGAGGTCACCACAATCTCACTGATTCTGCCAGATGTTCTAACTGATACATGTTAATGGTACATTTTTCTAGCCCATTTAGGTTTTGTGTATGATCAGCAAATAATGTTAACGAAATTTCACCTAAATCAATTTGATTATTGTAAATTTTTGATTGCAATAAAATTCGTATTGCGTATGATGAGAGTTAAAAATGTTGTTAATAATTTTTAGGTAGGATGCCTTTTAAAATAATAGGAAAATAATCAATAAAAAAAAAATCTAATCTCAGACAATTTATCATATTTTTAATACTTCAAAGGTCTTGGAGTTTTTGCAACGTAGTCTGGTGATAAGATTTTAGAAATAAATTGATCAATAATATCTCTTTGTTTTTTTTACGTAAAACAGTATTTCATTCTTAGTTTGATTGAACCAAAGATCCATAAGCATTGTCATTACACCCGATAGTACAGCGTGCATGTGGTCTAGTACGAATGATTTTGAAATATCAAAATAAGGTATTGTACATACTACCGTAGGGCCTTCTACGCCATTCATGTGCTCATAGTACATTACGCACCTAGTGAGTGAGGTTAAGAATGTCACAGATTTTACATGAATAAACGCTAAGAAAGAAAAATAAACGCAGAAGTACATGACGTACATGTGCCTGAATACACAAATACAGCGTTGAGAGACTTAATCGTTGACAGTACTCAAAGAGAAATTTATAGAAGGCTTCGTTAAAACTTGAGGCGTAGTTTTAAGGGGCATGCTTAAGGTGTGTTGGCGTAATATTAGAGCCCGTAAGAGTTACAGAGAGGTCAAATACGTAACCTATCTTTTTCTCAAATAAGTACAAAATTTTTTTGTAAGTCTATGCTTCCCATGATCGTGCTCCTCATAGATTCAAGTGACCTGCGATCCTGTCCTCGCAAAAAACTATGTAAGTACTGACATCAGTAACTATGCATATGAAGTATATACATACGTACCACACTATGTGGCACGCACTAATTTCTAAAGCCAACATGACGTTTCCGTAATGTAAAAAAAATTATTAAAAATTTTTACTCTACGCACGAGACATTTAAAACTAAAAACAAATTATAATGAAAATCGTGTCTTACAGTCTTTGGCGATAATTAAGCCAGAGAACTACTTCACTTTTTTTGCATTATCTTCCAGCCATACAAATTTGATTTTTTTCTCTCATGTCCAATGATACGTTTAAATTTTCGACGACGATGGATTTTTATGAATCACACAAAGTGACGTATCACTGCAAGAAACGAGAAACTGCATTTTTCAATGCACCTAAAGTTTGTTGGTGAAACCAGTCGATTCTCTCGCTATTTCCTAATGACAATAAAAAATATGTGTGACTATGGCATATAACCTTTTTGCGACTGTTTTATCAGTATCAATTCAACGCTATGTTCGGTTGAATGAAAATTTTTGTTTCAAAAAATCATGCAGAGAGACCAATCAAGTTTAACAATCTTAAAAATTTTTACTTCATAAAAAAATATAGCAAAAGTGTTCCTTATACTGTAAAAATAAAATTAAAATTAAAAAAAAGCTTCTTGTTATAAGTATTTAACTGATAATATAAGTAAAATCATTTATACGTAAAGTATAAAAAAGACCAATACGCTTCACCAGTTAATACATATTTTTATCGATCGTGGAGGTTGAAAAGTTATAATAGTTACTGCTTTATACCTGCTCTAAATTATTCGAAGCTGGATAAACTAAATTAATCAATTGTCACGTATGGTAAGCATGGCGTATACTACATGGCAACCTATCCTTACTGTACGAGTCACTGTGCCTATAAGAGTAAATCTTTGTAAAAATATATTTATTGACGTACTAGATCGGTGAAATACCTGGCACAATACTTCGACAATGGAATAAAAGAAATATGGACACTGTGGAAAATCAAGAAAACCGTAACGCTGTGGGAATTAACACTATGGATTTCGAAGATTTTTTACAATTCAATGAATAACTTGGTGGTGTCAGTGTAGATGTAAATATTTTAAAGAATATTTAACATTATTAAAAGATTTTCGTTCCAAATTCAGCATGATACTATATTTTGAATATTTATTTCTTATTTGTTTTAAATTGGGCTTTATAAATAATACCCAGTTTAAATTAAAATTATTTTTAAAAAGTTATAGTACTACTCAAATTTCCTTTTACCACGATGTGTGGGTAAAAAATAATTTTTTTACTTTGGGGTGCAAAGCATTTTCTCAATCATAAAATCATCATCAGATTACCCTGTAAGAGCCAAGGTTCAGAATCTTATGTAATATAATGGACAGTTTGGCTGCAGTTTATGCAAACGTCCAGGTATTACTTGCAAAACTAGAAATGGACATAGCAGAGTGTACCCACCGCTCAACTACTCTCCTATTTTACAAACAAAGAAAAAAATGATTCTGTAGGCAGAACAAGCTATTAATAATAATGTTTACGTCACTGGTGCTCCGTAAGTGAAAATTACCGCCCGCTACGCAGGCGGGATTTTTTACTTACCAAGCACCAGGAGACGTAAAATCGTATATGCACCACGTTCGGAGGTTAAGACATGCCCTAGATTTCACATTAACCATTTGACGCTTGGGAGCTCGTGTATCTAATATTTATACACGGTCTCTCTGCATGATTTTTTGAAACAAAAATTTTCATTCAACCGAACATAGCGTTGAATTGATACTGATAAAACAGTCGCAAAAAGGTTATATGCCATAGTCACACATATTTTTTATTGTCATTAGGAAATAGCGAGAGAATCGACTGGTTTCACCAACAAACTTTAGGTGCATTGAAAAATGCAGTTTCTCGTTTCTTGCAGTGATACGTCACTTTGTGTGATTCATAAAAATCCATCGTCGTCGAAAATTTAAACGTATCATTGGACATGAGAGAAAAAAATCAAATTTGTATGGCTGGAAGATAATGCAAAAAAAGTGAGGTAGTTCTCTGGCTTAATCATCGCCAAAGACTGTAAGACACGATTTTCATTATAATTTGTTTTTAGTTTTAAATGTCTCGTGCGTAGAGTAAAAATTAAACTATCAAATTATTCATATCTGTGTATTCAGGCACATGTACGTCATGTACTACTCCATTTTTTTTTCTTAGCGTTTCGCTGCAATCTCCAAATAAAGTTTGAGCTCCGAGCGTACGTAATTTTAGTCCTGTGTGAGCTTTCACCTTCATCGTCCAGTTAAACTTTCATCTTTATGTTTAGATTCTGAGATTTTCTTTTATACCGTAATTCTAACCCCTTTTAGACGGTGGACAGGGTGTGCAGCCCGATACTGCTTTCTCAACGTTTGCGGGGTGATGTTGGTTCTTACATGATTCTCTTTCACCTTCAGTTTGTTTATTGTCCCCAGCTACAGATATTAGTCTACATACGATAAGCCACTATAACTATAGGTATATCCGTACGGGCTGCTGTCACTGACAACTAATTTTACCGTGCTGTCTGTATGCATGCTAAACTACTGAACTGTATGCCAATTGAGATAATTATTATAATATTTAATACATTTATTGATTTGTATCAAAGTTATAGGCAGCATCTGCTAACAAAAAAAAAAAATTGTACGCAGCTCGTGACTTAAATGGCTAATGATTTGTTTTACGGACCTAGTTGCACTTTCTACTGTAGCTTGGTAGTTTTGCAATGATTTCTCGTTTCATGATTTGATCACTACTCGAGTATAAGGACTGTGACAGGATCTATATATTTTTTTAATTTCACTTATTTTAAAGAGCACTTTAAGTCATCCATTACATAATATGTGTTTTATTGATTATATTGATTTAGATAATGAGAACGAGCTCTTGAATACAATGGATAATAGCATAGTGGGGTCACGTAAAACAGAAACAAAGGATTTATCAAACAAGGCAAATAAAATATTTAATAGATCTACTGACAAATAATCTAAAGCTTAAGTTCAAAATTTTAGAAGTCGACTGAATTATGGAAGCGACCAGCAACTATGCTAGAAAAAGAGATTCTTTTAGATGTAAAATAGAACAAAAATCTTAATCCTAGTGACAGTGATGCCAATAAAAAATCTAGCAAAAACCTCTGAATGGAAGATTTAATAGAGACTGTTAAGCATGGAGTTGAAACAGAGCTAGATCGCATCAAAAAAAAAATCACCAGAGTGAGAAAATTTACGTACATCACATGAGGATCGCACGATGTATCAATACGTGTTATTATTTTTTGGGTTTATTTTTAAAATATTTTACAGAAACTCGATTTTGTTAAATCACTAATGACTGATAAGAGTTCATCGAAAGTTAAAAATCCAACTAATGAAACTACCCATTTGCTATCAAGTTACGTCGAGGTATGACCTATTTTTACTCGAAAATAGTTGCATAAAAAACTGTACTTCTATTTACATAAACTATTGCATTAATTTTAGGGTCCTGAATTTTCAAATGCAAGCAACTGATCCTTTGGTACGATAAACTTAAATCAAGGAGGTCATGTAAACGTCGAACTTGACGAAATTGATGTAATCAAATAAATTTTTTTTCAGTTTTAGTTTTATGTTTATTCAACGAACAACAATTTTTTCATTACCGTTAGAAAAATATGTCGCCAAAAAAGAGAAGTAGATCATTAGAAATGTCAGAAGAACCATTAAATGAGTCTCAAATAACTGAAAATGAAGTAAAAAAAGTAAACATTTACTTAAAAGATAATGATTTACCATTACGTTTGTGGGAGTTGCCCGATTTTAATTGTGCAGGAGCGGAAGAAATTAAGGTACGATTCTTAATGTGTGCTCAATTTTTTCTTTAACAATCCTATAAAAAAATTTTAAATTACACCTAACAATAATATATTTTTTAATTAGACAAATCCATCATCAAAAATTAAATCATCAATTCCTCTGACGACGAAGATTATTTTTTTAGTCAATCTGTGGTGAGAAATAAATTGTCTCATAAAGTAAGTGTCGTGTAATACTGATACTGTTTTTCTTTTGAACATAAAAATTTTCAAGATTGAATTTTGTCTTCAGGCACTGCACAAGGAAATGGATCATGATAACATTGAATTCAAAGAAAACTACCGATCTTTGAAAAAAAATGAAGGTACTAGCAATGTTGGAAATAGTATTAGCCTGCCGTCAACATCAGGAACGCAAAAAAAGAAGACAGTGATGAGGAAAATAAATGGACGTTAAGACGACATAAAATTGAAAAAAATGTAAATTTTTATATTATTTTTAAAATTCTTTGAACTTGGAATGCAAGGCTGTAAAAAGATATATAACGTGTCTTCCTTGTTAATATACCGTGCTTGTTTAAAATTAAGTAACATAATATCGAATTTGATATATGTTTATTTTTTTAACAGGTTTCAGAGCTCACCAAAGGATCAAACATTTACGTTAACACTTTTGAAATGAGAACCGCTCTACAGAAATCTACTAAACAGATTGATTTGTCAAGAGCTTTACTAAAGGTTGTCTTTACAGAGCATGCATTAAGAAGCTGTTCCCTGACAGGACAGAAAGCTAAAGGACAAGAAAAATCTGGAACTACTCAATCCGGGCTGTATTTAAAAGGAGTTGATGCCATATATCGTCAATATTTTCTTAAAATAGAAAACTAATCAATAGTTTAAAAAAACCATTTGTTAATCATGGTGAGTCTTCAGGAAAAAGAAGATACAGAATAATCGTTAAAAAAAAGCCATTATTTATATCGTTATCATAATTATAAGATTGTACAGTATTTACCAGATATATTCGCTAATCAAAGTATCTCATTTTTGTTTACATTTGAAAAGTTTTTTATCAAACTATTTTAAGTGAAATGAGCATTTTTCTGTATCTTCCATAAAACATTATAGTAGTAATGTAGCGAAGTATTTATATAAAAACTCTTTTTCTACAGTTTATGTTCAAGCTTATGGCAAAAAACATGGCTGGATTCCCAAAGATTGACAAACAATTTGGAGAAGTATGAGTTTGAAATTGAATGAATTGAGAGAAACAGCGCATCTGAATTAAATGAATTTGTATTTTTACGGTTAACTTTTTTTTGTTTTAATTGTTTTGGAGAAAAAAAGGAAATCTTTTACTCTATTTTTTCATTCAAAACCGCGCATAAATACGCTTCTACGTGTACGAGAGTTTTTTATGATTTTCATTACTTTAATTTTGTATTCAAATATATTAAGTTATATATTAATAAATAAATATATTAAATTCAAAGGTTATTTTCCAAACTGTTTTCATTGTATATTATATGAAGCAGAAAATATTGCTTGTAAAAAGAGGCAGAAATACTGATAAAATTTTGTATAATTTTGTATATAATTGGGTAAAATTTATACATGGACCATGCATGTCCATTCCTATATATAGTCAATACATGGATTGTGCACAGAAGACTATATACAATTTATGTGGAAACTGTATATTATATTTCCACATGGGCTATAGACAGTATTTTTACATGTTTTGTAACTTATCTGCCTCTTATGTTTTCAGTGTTTTAATTATCAAACAACGCCAATGGTGACATATGCGGATAGTACAATAATCTACAGAAATCTTATTTCCACAACTACAGTAACAGATTAATTAACGTGAGCAGATTCATTAGTATTTACTTCTAAAATTAGTATGTGCGAGCATACGTAAGAGCAGACAGTTTTCTTTAAATACATTTTATTGCATTATTCTTCTTGATACTCACTCCGTGCAGCACTTCAAAAGAACGCCACCTATAGGAGAGTTACGATCATACTAACTTATACATCCACATTAAATATACATGAGCGTTGTGAATAAACATTGACAAAAAAATTTTTATTTTATTGAAATAAATACTGGCAGGTAATAAAATATCAATGAAAACATTAATTCTTATTTTCTACAGAATATTACACTTTTAATTAATTACACTTTTAATTAATTACATTATAGATAAAAATACTAACAAATAATGTGCAAACTGATAAAAACAGATACAACTTTTAAACGAAAAAAATTCGATTTCTAAATCTTAAAACTTGGAAGTGTCCGAACTGAGAAGAGAATCTCCTCAAACATATTACGATAATGATGCTGAATAAGAGAATAAGAATGCGTCAACACTAAGAGCCGAAACAAAAAAATTAAAATTAATATATTCAAATTGATTCACACAAGTACGATAAATACGAGCAAAATTTATTGGTTTAATGCTTAAAGTAAAAAAGGGTAATGCAGGTTCTGTATCGTCACTCGTGGCTGGGGTTCCTAGTCTCGAGATGAACAACTCCTTTCTTGAAGTCTGCTATTTAATAACTGACGTTGCTTAATAGTGGCCGGCTTTACAAAGTCTTCTAGTAGACATATCATTTCTAGAAATAGTAGTAAAAATGTGTTTGTTGGCAAGGTAGTTTAACGTTAGTTGACCCTGAAAAAGAACAATAAGATTAATGTTTAATTAGGGAGCGTAAATACGTATAATGGCACTAAAAAGAGCCAGATAATGGAAATTCTTAATGATGGAAAGCTGGCTGTGGCTAACTTGACTCTTACACTTGGAGTCTCTAGGTATACGGAGATCGTGCTGGAAGGAGATACACTGCTGGTCAAAGAATATGTTGTCTTTGGGTCACTCCCTGGATATCTAACCGTTCACCGTTGGTCGGAAAAGTGGGCCAGGAGAATATCTCCTCTATGGGTATGCTGTTGGGACGAACTACTAAAGAGGAGGCTGATGAAATTTTCAGCCAATATTGCTGTCCAAACTCCTTAGAGTTTCTTGTCTGGCTAGCTGTTGTAGTAAAATATGCTCTGGTAGCACAAGGTTGGTTGGAAGAACGACCACAAAACCCCAAATTGTTAGAGCAGATTGTGCTCTAGCTAGACGTCTCCTGGTATTTCGCCGGAGATGTTGACGTTTGGAAAGCCTTTTATTCGTGGCACTCGTTAATCGTGTTGGTTTGGGATGGAATTTGACGTTAGTCACTTTTTCATTGGAGAAGAGTATCGTTGGTATCCAGGATACCCAGGTGTATGATTCTCATTTCTATTCTTGATGTACTGCCAGTGTACGACTATAATATCCGGCAATTCGCTCCGGGATGTTATTACTAGACTCAATTACTTGTGTTGCAGGTAGTTTCGATATTGCTTCTACTCTACCTAGCAGATCTTACTGAACTAAAGTGAAAAGCTCGTGTAGTTTTGCCAAATTTTTAGCTTATTTATTGCTATTGTTAGTAATTTTTCAGGAAAAAACTATGCAATAATCGTGTAGGGATTGTCAAGATTTAGTATGCGAAATTTTAGCAATATCTGTTGAGTAGTTTTCTAGGTCAGCGATTACAATGGTTTGTTCAGCTTTGCTTTGTATGTTAGTAAGATAAGATAAGATAAAAAAGCATTTACTTCTATTTGTATTTTGTAGAATGCTGAGTGAATGAGTTTGTTCTTACGACACCATTATTACTTTCATTACTTATGTTTTTAAAATGACGACCTCGAAATCAATTTAAAAAGTGACAACAGATTATTATTAAGTGACATTTATACATTCCTTGTTCTTATATACTGTTACGGGGTGCCATCGATGCGGAGTTACGAGGCGGAAAGCTCGGCCTCAACAGGGCCTGTGTTGTCCGGATACCCGTGACGACACTGTCTGTAATATGTTTGTGTGGGTCTCGTCTGCCGAGACACTGCAGATGCCAAGTATCATGGCGACCTTGGATGTCGCCACCCCTCGTGACGATCGTGAACACGACACAAGAGAAAGTGGGACACACTTACGAATAAGCACTCGCGAATATTATATTAAAACAAAATATATGTTCAAAAAATTGAAAAAATTGTGTAAAATATAACAATTACTCGCGGGTATATGTGTATGCGTGTGTGTGTGTGTGTGTGTGTGTGTGTGTGTGTGTGCGTTCGTCGAGCGCGAATACTTGACGAGCTCGTGGCGCAAACTCGCGAACCAGGCAGACAACGCGGGCTATTTGAGGGCCGCTGCCATTTACAAATTACGGTCAACAGGGGATCGGTACTTACGATGTCGCGAACATCGCTTCTCGACGATGACTCTCGCAGGCCAAGTCTACTCAGGAGCAGTGGAGCGGGTACGCTGGGCTCAGTAGGCGTCCCTACTGGCAGAATTCAAAGGCCGAGATCGACGGTATCGGCCTTGTTGACCCTGAGTCCGGCATCGCCTGCTATCTCAACAGGGCCAGAACACTTCTCACCAAGCACTGCACCGGGGACAGCTCAAGCACAGCCGCCCCAACAACAATCGCAGAAACTGAAAAACTCCGGGGGATGCTTCTCACGTCCACCAAAACAAAATTCGCTTCTCGCGGGGAAATCGAGGATACCCAAAAATCGCTTCTGGCGCGCTCGTAGTCTCAAGCTTATCTGCCCTTTTTTCGATTTTTACCCTTTTCTCTCTTTTTCTAACTATTCTCTTCACTTTTCCTCTTTTCCCTTTTTCTCTATCGATCCTAGCCTACCGATGATGGCTTGACGCTCACCGTCACAATACATGCATTAAAATATGTCAATACATATGTTAACATGATTGGTAATTTCCTACACGTGGCACTGTTACAATATGCTGCACAGAGTAAATAGTTTAACATCTTGTGGAAGTAATGGTTAGATATATAATTGATAATTGACACCAAACATCTGCGCTTTAAAGGGTTACGAAAATTAATTTACAAATCAGCAAATTTTTTGAGTGTTTAGAATCGTACGTCTGGAAATGAAGACATGGATTTCTAGAAGAAGGGGAATCTTGAGTTTTTAAATACGATTTACGATTACTGAATACGCATACTTGGAAAATCTCCGATGCTGATTTAGATCTAATTGTTGGCATTGTGAGAGACTATTCTTTCTCTGTTGTTTGCTATGGTTACCAGTAAACGGAGTTTGACGTCAACTTTTACACTTTGACCAAATCACTGAAAAAATTTCAAACTGTATTTGGTGCTGAAATATTCAAGTTTAAAGTCTATTCATACAATTCAATGTTAAAATGTTAATAATTAATACTTTTCTACTGAGACTATTGTAAGTGAAAATAGTTAAAATATTTGTATTTAGAGGTTCTAAGAAATTTATACAAATAAGTTTTTTGAAACTATTTTCTACCACACATATGTTTTTTATAATAGTATTTATAACACTCTCATAAAATATTATTCAGAAATGATTTCTGGCTCTTTCGATAAAGAAGAAAGCTGATATATTTACTTGAGATTTTGTTTTCAAACATCAAAAAATATAACAAAACTCTGTATTTATAAGTCGATGTCTTCATTCAACAACGCAATGCGATTGTAATGAGAAAATACAACATTTAATTCACTAACAGTCTATGTGTACATTCCAAAATCTCTTCAGGACTCTAATAGTTTCAAATTTCTTTATCAAATAAATATATTTGATTCATTAATCATTGTGTAATGTTGTACCTAGCCAGCTTAACATACGCACACAACTACCCTGAGGCTAACGATACAGACAGCTGTGCAGCTCCAGCCTCTTTAGTACGACTGCCATGCCCCAGCACCATAGCCCAAATTGGCCCACACTGCTGTTAATTTTTTCTACTATTACTAGGTCACCTTCCATGAGCCATTAAAATGGTTCCAAGAAGCTACTACAATGCCCCTCAGAAGCCACTGACCATTTCAGCCAAGATCCTACCGTTCTCTTCCCAGTCGATAAAAACTTCGAGAGAAAGCCGTGACAAATTGCGGATCACACAACAAACGCATCTATTACTTTAACCATGGAGAATCCCAAAGCCTTAAAAAAAAACACTTAACTTTACTGCCCGAGGCCAGCTACTTCTCTTTGCTTGATACCTCGGAGACTCCATACCAGCAACCCTTAATCAAAAGCCTACCATCATTCAACGATTATTGATTGGTTAATTACGCACCACCACCCTCTTTCATGTATTTAATTATCCCTTAACCCTTATTTACATATTAATTTAACCAGCAAATCGTACTGGCGCCTCCACTAGCTTGGTCCTCATGTTTAAGTTCGTTCCACTTTCTCACAATTGTAATACAATGAGCTTTTGCTTTCACTTAGTAACTATGAGTACGTATTATCTGTTAGTTAATAGTCTAAAGATGTCAAAATCAGAACTTAATGTTTTTGTCCCTACATAAGTAATTTTCCAATCTTTCGTTAAGACTAATAATAAAGAGCCTCTTTTCTTGTGGTCATTCTAAAAAATGTGCATTGGAAAAAGATTGATATTGGAGCAGGCAATTAAAAATTTGTAGCTATTCTTAAAGTTTGCCTAATTATTAGAACCTTGAAATGACAGAGCTAGACATTTGGTGTTATAACTCTTATATAAGTTATAAATGAAAAGATCATAGAAAGAGAACATTTTGTAGAATTTACAAAATATTTCCATTATATTATTCAATTACACAACTTAAAAGTAAAATTTTTACTTGATTCACGTTTAAGTAATTGATGGTATGACTTTTAATACATCTACCTTCCAAGTTATTTTTGAGACAGAAGTTGTTGTTATTAAGAATTGCTGTGTATGATCTTCATATTTTCATATTTTCATATTTTACTTGCAAATAAAGTATCAATTTAATAATACAGATTTTCTGAAGTAAAATTGTCAAGAAAAATGATAAAACTAATTTAATTTGAAAAAGCAATCAAGTTAGACTAAGCTTGAAAAAACAGTCAACTCAGATGAGGCTTGAAAAAGCAGTCAACTTCGATTTGGGTTGACGAAGTAGCCAATTCGGGAGTAATTATTTATTTATTAAGTTTTGTCGTGACAGCACTGACATTTACAATATAGGTATACCAATCTAAAAGAACAAAAATTTCTCAATTATCCAGTATTTCGCAAAAACAATTTATGTTGTTTCAATAGAGCACACGACACTTATTTAATTGTGAGCTCTACTAGTCTACTGCGATCATAGGAGGAAGGGATACAATTTTAGTACCTACATAAGTATACATGCAACCATAATATACAATAAAAAATGTCTTCGTCAATAGTTTCCTTTTAAGTATTGATGATAAAGTAAGTAGAAAATTTGAAGCTAATTTTTTTCATTTTTAAGCGTCATGTAAAATAAAAATTTCACAAAAACTACAAATAATTTTTTTTACGAACTTTAGTATGAACAGTTATTGTACCTTTTTTTCTACATTTCCATATCTTCTTAAGTTTATTTTTGCACATACTTTTGTATCCAACATTGTAGTCATATTTATTTGGCGTTTTCTTTCCCCCTATTATCACAGCACAGTAGTAGAGCACGTAATTAAAACAGTGCAGTGCGCTCTGTTACAACAATATAAATTATTTTTCTGAAGTACTGGATATTCAAAATCTCTTTTTTTTGGATAGGTATACTTATATTATTGATGTCACGTGTTGCCACGACGAAACATGTTGAAAAAAAATTACTTCCGAGTTGGCTACTTATTTAACCCGAATCTGAGTTGGCTCCTTTTTCAAGCCAAATTTATTAATTTGAGTTGACTGCCTTTTCAACCCACGTTTGAGTTGACTTCTTTTTAACTTTTTTGTTAGTTGGCTCCGTCTTTTATCGAGCCTTTCATATCTTCTTTCATAGTTAACTCATATTACATGTGGGACAAGATGACACCTCGGCCTTCGCTAAAAATCAACCGTGAATTCTCAACGCTTTCCCATCTTATTTGCTTCCGAATTCCTAGCTACTTTTTTCTTAACCTGCCCCGTATTAGCGTAGTTTTCACTTTTTGCAGCCTACTGTATTAGGAATCAACCAATTTGGTGAGTCTCTGAGTCGGACTGGTCATTACTGATCAGGTCATTTTCCATACATAGTGTTACAATCAAAATTGACTTTATATATGTGTGTGCACATATAAGTACTGAATTCCAAGGATGATACAGAGGGCCAAGATAATGACGGCACGTGCGATGCAATTGACAGTAGATAGAAAGTCGTTTATTCAATGTACGTGGTTATGCATTAGGATTTTGAGTGAGGGGTACTTAAGAGCGTTATATATGTGACGAGGAAAGAGAAAGAAGGCAGAAAAGATCTTGATATACTTCTTGTGTCTGATTTGTTTTTCTAAGTATAGTTTCCAAAGGTCCTTGTTACTTTTTTTTCGTGAGGGATTATATTTTCATTGATGATTCTTCTCAATTAATACATTAACTGATGTAACTGTTGGATTATTGTTACTATCAAAGGTTAGTCAGAATATTTTGATTTTCTAGCAAGTTCAACTATCGTGATAGTAAAATGAAAGCTTTTATATATTGAAAGTGGTTTGAACGTTAGAGTCTTCCATTTCTATCAAGAAGATAACGTTTTAAGTTACTAGATCCGAAAATTCAATTTATGTCTGATTCTTTAAAAATTGTTTCTTCGTGTACATCTTCCTCCATAGTTATACAAAATGCATGGCATTAAATGACGTTTTACACATCATTAACATCATTATCTGGCACAATAAACCAGCTCACCTTACATGTACAAATGTTAAAAATGGTCTCACCATCGGAAAAGGAAAACAGGTCCTATTAGTCCGTAGAACTGACCCTGAATTTAGTATGGATACCTCACTATAAAAGAGTCATTTTACAACCGTCTTTGAACTCGCAATCCTTTTCAGCGACTTTCGATTCCCATGTGGGATCCTTTCGTTTTTTCTTCCACCAAGTATTAGTTTCTCACTTTGGTAGAATCTTGAATCTTTCAACGAAAGTAGAAGATCAGCCTAATCGATTTATCGCTCTGCAGTGGGTCCTTGTATCTTTACTGACACAAGGCCCGGTGTAATGACGACGTATTGAAGGGCAGGACAGGTGTTGGACGTGAATGTATATGTTCGTACTGGGGTGTATCTCTCGTTCTACGGTGAAAAAAAGAGTATGAAAAAAAGAGAGTTGTAAAAAGGCCACAACACTGAGGGTAGACTCGCGGCACACCATGGGGGGCGCAAAGGTAAGCGATGTTTCACGGCTCTTTGTTGTAGCCGTTAGTCTCCCATGTAGATATATCTGGTCTCTTCTCTTTTTTTCTAATGCTGCTGAATTTTTTTCCTTTTTCTTATTCTGAATTAATGGAAGAATTTTTCTTCATCTTATAACATGCCAACAATATTTCCTCTTTTCTCTTCCACCTTATTTGTATGAGATACCCACACGTGCGAAATATTTTTTGAAATTCCACGTTTAAGCTCTTAGTGTGTCTATTGTTGCCACTATATTGGAGAATTTTCTTTGCTAGTACGGTAAAATTAGTGTTCTTTAGTAGCTTCTGGTCATTCGGCGTATGTGGACATCTCGTGTGAGGATATGACAGTCGGTCTCTTTGTTTGAAAATGATACATGGTTTTGCGTGTTTTATAAGAACGATGACGGATGTTGACTACAAAGCTTAGAACGAAATGCCCTAAAACCACGATGTTTTTGAATAAACGAACTTTTAAAAATTAATCGAAACCTGATGTGATGTCTGGAGATATGTAGCTGGAAATACAACTTTTGTTGTATTTTTTCCTGTTTAATATTTGTTTATAACTACTTTTCGAAAATTAATGACTTGCAGATGCTTGTTTTATTACAGTGTCGAATGACGTATAACTTATTTTTGGGTGTTTTGTAATACTTTTTTTTGATACTGTAATATTCATTTTAGCTATTTTTCACTACCATGTCTTATTTGGGTAACAATCTTTCATTTAATTACCACAGCTTACCTGAAAACACTCTATATATGATATGTCTTGTGAAAATGAGTCTACGTTTACGCTTTAGGGTCACGATGTTTCTTGAATTGATATACATTGGGTCCATCTGTAAGTCCCCATAAATAAAAAGACTTGGCTAGTTCATTTGACAGTTGTTGATTTATTTAGAATGACTGATTTTAAAAATGTTTCATTCATTTCTTAAGTGTAAAATTGGGTTGCAGTACCAAATACTAAGAAATCACTTCATCGCTATAGATCCAATAATTCCTGCAGTTTAAATGTAACTGACAAAATCAGCTTTGCATAAAGAAAGAAGCATCTTTGAGTTATTGAATTTTTAAATTATTGAATTTTAAGGATATTTACTGCTGCCAAACACAAATGTGACTCAGAGTCATTGAAGTTGGGGGCCAAACTAAACATTTTTTAACCAAAATTAACAACATCTTTTTTACATAACAACGCTCGTCATTTTCATTCGAACACATTTTTCTTACTTCACTACCCATATATGACAGACAAACTTTCACATATTTCACTTAAAAAATATAAGCTTGATCCATCTGGAAACATCCCCCCCCCCGGACAAATATTAGGTTTGTACCATTTATTAAAACTGAATAATGTGGTAGGGGTATGAGTAGTCTCATAGAGTCGAACAATTTAAACTTAAAATCATGATAAATTATAAATAGTCTTTAATTGATGGGTGGGTTCATTTAATTCGTAGAAAACAAATTGATTTCAGAAGATTAAGCCTTTCATTCAACAACTTAAAATATGCCAAGACAATCGCCTCACAGTTAACCGTCCACAACAAGCCTCTACGCTTGTTACTCCGTGTCCTTAGGATCTACAGGGGATGTGCTCCCGATAACTCTCAGACTTTTCGTAACACTACAGCTCACAGAAACAACGCCATTCATTCGTGAGTGTTGAAAAGACTGTCTTGGCAAACACTTTTCAATTTTTTAAATAATACAAAATTTCTCATTTTTATTCAGATGTCAACAGCCATCAATTCTTTTAAATAAAATGTGTTTCAAACTACAATCTATAGTAAATCAGAGACTCCTTGGTAAGTATCACTACCAATCAAGCCACAGATTGATCTCTCTTTTGATCTCCCTGTCCAAGTGCCAACCCCATCGAAATAAAAGAAAACTTCTCTTGAAATAACCATTCGAATTGAGATAGTTCTGGAAGATTGTGATTATAAAAGTCTAAGTTTGAAAAATTCAAGAAAGAGAAACTATTTTCTTATTAGCTGTAGAAAGCGACTTCTGGAAGATTTTGACTATGACTCGTCAAAGATACAAGAATAAAAACATGTTCTTTTGTTACTACTAAATAGGTCACAATCGTATCACATTCATACTGCAAAAACAAGCATCTAAACTTTATGGGCATTCACATGTTTATCTCATGTCCTAAACAATCTACACCTTATAATGAATGTTTGTTCTAAACTATACTAAATTGACAACTAGAAATAGTAGAATCAAATAACAGACAATTTTGAAAATCTCGATAATATCAATAAATGATGTGCTAACCATTTTTTTTTTTTTTAAGTCGCATGAAAAAAGGTAATAATGTTACCGATATGTAACTTAATAATGTAGAAGATGCAATACAATACATTGCACCTTTACATAGTCGGTTAACAATATTAGTCACACGTTTATCCCACTATTATACTTTAGCACAATAAAGACGAATAACGTGGTGTGTACGACCTGAATGCAGCTGCAGGTATATTACTTGCAGAAGAAGAACGCAACGTGGATATGGCGTGCGCGAACACACTGCCACTTAGCAGGATCTGGACGACGAGGAGACGGCGTGCGCGAACGCACTGCCGCTGTACAGGACTGGACGAAGAGGACACGGCTTGCCCGAACGCACTGTCGCTTTACAGGACTGGACGAAGAGGACACGGCATGTCCGAACGCACTGTCGCTTAATAGGACTGGACGACGAGGAGATGGCGTGCGCGAAAGCACTGCCGTGCAGCAGGGTTAGGGTGAGGAGGTGACGGCACACGGTATAATGCATGAGATCACGTAGGAGTTGGTGATGGTGGCTCGTCGTCTACACCGACGATGCTGTTGCTTTTGCCAGCTATAAAAACCTTCAAGGTCTTAATAAAGCTTATTTCAAAACCAAAAAAAAAAAAAACCTGTTGCTTCCGCCGTCACGGTCACTGCTGCAATTGCTGCTGTCATTATTGCTGCAGTGCTGTGTTCTTGAAGTGTTCTTTGGAGCAGCTTGCTTTCTTTTTCCCATGTTCTTTCTTACACGAATTTCGGATAAAACTACAAGTCCCGGATTTTGGCACCAAAATGTAGCTGACAAAATCAGCTTTGGGTAAAGAAAGAAATGTCTTTGGGAAATTATCGATTTTTAAGGATATTTATTGCTGCCAAACAAAAATATGACTCAGAGTCATTGAAGTTGGGGGGCCAAACTGAACGTTTTTTAACCCAAACCAGCAACATCTTTTTTACATGACAACGCTTGTCATTTTCATTTGAACATATTTTTCTTACTTTACGACACATACGTGATAGACAAACTTTTACATATTTTACTTAAAAAATATAAGCTTGATCTATCTGGAACACTTATCATATTAAATTTAAACAAGTTTTTAAAATAAAAAAAAAGCAAGATTACTTTTGAACTCAGAAGGTTTTGATGAACCTGGAGAATCTATGTTAACACTTGCTGGAGCTTCCAGTATGAAGTTTTGTAGTTTTACTTATCTTAATATCCTCAAAGTCAAACTTGATACCAGCTTTTGAATTGCAACTATCATTTGTTCGCTAACGATGAAGTAATTTCGTGACATTTGGTACTTGATACTGTAGCTGAATTTTACACTGAAAAATTAATTGAAACTTGCTAATATCAGTCATTTAATATTGTGAGAACTTCAAAAGTAATCTAAGTATGTCTGAATTAACAGACGAAGCAAGAGTTTGTAAATGAAAATATGAGGAATACGAATTTATAGATGTTTTTTGACATCTTCATTGATGTGTGTGTCCAGAAAGTGTATAGTTGTTATACCATGGTCATAAAGTTCCAGAATTGTGCTAAGTACACGGATCTAATGCTCATTAAAAAAAAGTTGCTGAATGAAATTGCACACATTTGCGCTTCTATAAAAATTGTCGTTTTTTGGTTTACGTATATATCATCTCGTCAGCGATTTTGCATTTTTAAAATAATTTTCAAAGTTATATTTGGGCAACAAAATGAAATGTTTATTACACACGTTTGTGATAATTTTGCAATTATACTATAATTTTTTCTAAAATTTTCCACCCTGATTCTAAAAATAAATATCTGAAATATTGAAATTTGAGGTTCTATTTTCACACAACCTGATACCTTTTTATTTGTACTCTGCAGTATTTTTTTTTTCTTTAGTAAGCCCGTAAAAAACGTTATTTTTGATTTATATAAATTTTTTGAGATATGGCGTATTTTTTTAATTTTTGGAAGTATGTGCCCTCAGGGCCATGAAAAATCATTTCTGCATTATTTCAACTCTGTCCTTAACATAATGTAGTTGTTCCCCCATATTTTTACCATTTATTTCATAAAGGTACATTGAAAACATTGAAAATCAAGGTAATGCATTTATATAATTTAACGCCTCTGTTCTTGTGCACCGTGTTTTGTTAACTTTACAAAACATCTGAAAATCATTATTTTTGACTTATCTTGCTTCTTCTTTTAAGTATGGCATATTTTTTTATCCCCATAAAAATACCTTTTAATAAAACTAAAAGGTTTGGTGAGTTAAATGTGTTGGGTAAATGTTTTGTAAAAAATTTCTTTAGCCTTTAAGCACTGACAATACATGGTATTCTTTCTAATAAATGTGTAGCCTTGAAAAGTTCTGAAATTAAAATATAAAAACGGTAAATTTTTTTTGGTGCAACACATATTTTGTATGATACTTGTATTATAATACTGCTTCGTACTTATACTTTAACAAAATCAAACTAACAATAAGAGATATTGAGTTTTGCCATAGCATTTTCGTATACTTTCGACACTGCAAGGCATGAATATACTTGATGCGAGGTTTGCATGAAGTACCAGTCAGAAGTCAATATTACTTAGTTGGATTTTGTTAAAATATGTTATATGTTTTGTTAAACTGAAAACGTTGTACATTCCATGTTAACGCACTACAGGGCTTCATTCAATGAGTCTCGGGCGAAGCCGAGACAGAAAGGGGGTTGTTATTTAATATTGCGTATCAGGAAGCTTGCAGGTCTGAAGTTTTTCAAAAAGCTTTTGAATCTTGTGGCTTATATCCATTAAATCCGGATACGATTAATTATACAAAATGCATCCCAGACAGATGTAAAAGGATTAAGAAAAGTACGAGTGACAACGATTTAACCACAGATTATATTTAAGTCAATCTTAATGAAGCAAGATATTCCTATAAATGTTTTATATAAATTACAAGGAGCTTAGGCAGTAAAAGTATCACAATCGCATAAGATCATTTTTTGAACATTTAGAAGACATGCAAGGACAGTACATTACACGTTTTAACGACTGGTAAAAATATAGAAATTGTCGAGGCCATTTTGACTAAAAATAGTAATATGCCTTAGATAGATATACATGGCTATTAGTCTGGTTCACATGATGTTATTCTGACTATTGACAATTTCATTATCAATTAAATTATTGAAAAGTCTATAAATATTTTTGATATTCAGCTAGAAGGGAATACTCAAATTGTATCCAACAATTTAATGCTATTACTTTATGAACTTAGTCATACGAATATGAGCGATTTTCCAATAGTTATCTCTGATTTGAGAAATGCAATCCCAGTTTACTGTGAGAGAGATATGGCTGTGATAGTCAATTATTCATTTGATAGTAATACCGGAAAAAACTTCATTATTATTCACATGTGATTTTTTTAATATAAATGTATCCATTAATTTGGGTGTATCATACTCATGGTACTCTATTGTATTATACTTTGGTTTTTTATTGTATTCAGATATTTCTTAAGAGATTAATAAAAAAATATCAGCCCTCACAAATTTGGGAACGGTTTTTTTGTAATTTTTTTTGTACTTTTTGGAAAATTTGAAAATATGAAAGAGTCGTAAAAAAAATTATTTATTTATTGTCAAAGTAGCTAATTTAATACGTAGGAATAAATATTTATTAATGAATTGAAAGGGTGCTCTGCTAAAATATAGTAATTGTCTAGTTTTTTTTTAAACTTTAGAAAAAAAAATCTATTTTATGAAGTAAATTGTTTATTTATTTAATTTATAACTAAACTAAGGTGTTCAGTTTTGTACCTGAATATTTGCCGACAAACCTTTTCTAAATTCAAATTGCGTCACGTTTGTTATTCTTGTATTAAAGTTGAAGTAATTTTCCGATCATACGCCTTTATCATCGCGTACATTTGCAATGCCCAAGAGACCGTTTTACCTTTACTCTTGTACCTTTATTTATCAATGTACTAGAATTTCTACTTTAACTTTTGTCTCTATAAATATTGCTCTGCGAGCATAGTATGTTAGTTAGCGCGCCGCGGCGGCAGAGAAAGCTTCTCTCCGCTTGCCTTCACTTGAGCACATTTTCATAATTTAAGCACTGTAAATATATTGTAAATATTTTTATTGCACATTTGCGTTATATTTATTTTCCGCCGTAAACCACTTCCACCTCTACACGACTGAACTGGATTGGGAGCAGCATAAAACCCCTTCCCTCGTGAACATTTTTAATGTACATTAAATAAAAATTTCAATGAAAAATAAGTTATAAACTGTAAGATAAGATGAAGTAATTGATTTTGCTACGTTGGGCCTACTCATAACAGAGTAGATGAGGACCATGGCTAGAGTGTAAGAGGTTGAAGGTTCGTATCTCTTTGAAAACTATTTTTTTTTTTTTTTTTTTTTTAAATTGGTTAAAAAAACCAATGTACAGTGGAATAATTTTGAAAAGTGAATTAAAACAAATCTTAAGTATTCGGACTTAAAATTAAGTGACTTATTTTATATCTTACATAATTAAAAAAAAAAAAAAAAAAAAATATTTACAGTGTACTGATCTATATTTAACCAGCTAGAATAAGGAGGTTGACTACTTCTGGTAAGGGAAGCTAGAGAGAGATATCAATTTTAGGAGAGTTTGCAATTAGTGTACTTTTTAGCATATAAGTACGTGTCCTATGTAATAATGTCAGTATAAAAGAGGAATGTGATCTTTCGGATCGTATTTTACTTTTACACCACGGTAATGATTTTCAAAGAACGATGATTTTCTAAAACATTTAGATAAAAAATGTTTTTAAAGAACCAAAAAAATTTTTATGTTTCAATGTCACGGCTTTTTTCATTATTTTCTTGGTTTAGAGTGATTCTGGGGTCTTGAAACTTACCATAAACTATTTTTATACATGTTAAGACTTGTTTACAAAGTCTTATTAAAAACTGGCTGTTTATTATAAGGTAATTAAACTTTATAAGCTTATCAAAATATTACAAAATTATCATAAAAATTTCGCCTGTATTTTATAACTATTTGTACCAATATAGACTTTGAAAAAATCATCAATACGTAACGCTTTTTGCATCACCACAGCACAAAAAATTAGGAAAATACATAAAAAATGACTTTGAAAAAATAAAAATATGCAAAATTCTTGTTATCTTTTAATTCTATTTTGATTCTCTTAAAAAGTTTTGTTAAATAATTAAATACTTTTTCAAGTATAATTCTGTTTTTAATAAAGTGTTAAACAGAGGGTTGTAACTTTTATCTTTTCGGAAATATAATTTTTCTTAAAAAAAATTGTCACCAAGTCAATATTTTTTACATTTAGTATAATAACAGGTATACGCACATACTACATTAATGCGAATGTATACAGTGCCATACACTTGTTAAACATTATCATTAGGTTTTACACCAAAGATAGTTGTATTTTTTGTAGTATAATAGCAGGTATAAAGCATCATGATAGTCGCAGTGAGGGTATGCTTTTTATACATAATAGTGTTCGCTAATCAACTAAAAAATTTGACGATGTTAATGATAAGTTAAGCGATGCAAGTTGACGATTTTTGGAGACTGTCCATCGATGCCCCAGATGAAAACTATGCCCATTTGGGATTCTGAATAAAGCTAATCCCTTTTTCTGGAGATCAGATCAGAGTTTTTGCCAGTATCCAGACGAAAACTATATCCTTTCATAATTCCGAACGAAGACTTTGCCCTTTTCTTGAGTTTGAAAGTTCGGATGAAAACTATGCTCTATTTCTGAGTCCAGACAAAGAGTATGACTTTTTTTCGAGTCCAGACGAAGACAATTCTCTTTTTGCTTGAGCTTGAAACTATGATTGTATTTTCTTATTCTTGTGTTGTGTGTTGAATACAAATTCGACACACCTAAATTGTAAACAAAATGTATATATATACAGGAAGGAGATCCAAGTAGCTACATATCATTTACTAAAAATGCTCCCCCACCCCACTATCTGATAGTCTCCGTGTTAGAATCGTACTTTGTGCATCGTGATTTACATAATTACTTAAGTACAAGCAATACCGATAATGCAACATTGTAGAATCCAAGTATTTAGAACTAAGAACTTAAAGAGTTTAATGATGAAATTCAATGCTTTAAGTGTACAGTTTTCAAATACTTAAATATACAGATCAATTTTTCTAAAAAATATTTTTAAGTAGATGATTCTTGAAAGCTTGAAAAGGAGGTTCAGTCTTGAGTTTATGAATAGCCTCTTAAGGGAGACCGGGGTAGTCTGGCCACCCTAACTTTATCATGTTATTATGAACGACTACTTGATTGTAGAATAATTTAAAAAACGCAAATAAAAGGGGCCGGATGTGTAGAAATAGTATCCAATTTGTTGAGTTATTTATTTATAATAAATGTAGTTCAAATATGAACAAGTGAATGCGTCTCAAACTGGCCATTTTACCCAGGGCCGGGGTAGAGGTGGCCATACCCCGGGGTACAGTGGCCATCGATTTAAAAGGTTATTTTAAATGTTGCTACTAAACTTACGTCTAAAAATTGAAAATTTATGTAAATTAATAATTACTTACATAACAGATCGATTAATAAATATGTATATCGACATAAATATTTTTCTGTCAGTTTACACATAGAATAAAGAGAAATATATATTTTTTGGTATATCGTTGTATTTGCAATTGGAATTCATTCCAGCCTTTATCCACAGTTTTTCTCTTATACTTACGCACCATGACATATTTTTATTACACCTTTAATACCGAATTGACTTAAAATATGACTAATTACTTGAGTACTACATAACTTTCACCTGACACTGTTTGTTTTGTTTTGGCTATAAGTACAATTAAAAAGTTTAGGTTAGTTGGAAAGTTGGAAAAATAAAAAAAGCAGATTGTAGATTGAGGTTCAAACTTTCAATTTGTGTCAATTTTGAATCGATTTGATGTATTTTCCGCTTCAGGCAAGCTTAATAATGTAGCTGTTCCTCCAAATTTTTTAACTATCAAATTGAATTATTTAAAAATTTAACAAAAAGTCATACTATTGTTTTATTTTATTGACGGCATGTGAGTAGAGATATATTTCAATAAAAAAATAATATATATTACATTTTTATCTCAATTAAATGGTTGAATGTATCCAGTGGCCTGTTTACCCAGGTGGCCACGATTACCCTGGTCTCGCTTATGGGTAGTATCAAAATAGAGCTCAACAATTTTAAGTTTAGAATAGTTTTATGATGAGAAGTTAACAAAAAAATCAATATGTTACTTTATATGTTGTATGAGAAATCCTTGCTTAGTCTCTAGTAATACTTTATTCACCAGATCTTAAAATATTTTAACTTAAAGAGTGTAATTTGTCATAAAACTTAAAGTTCCAACGAGTAAACACGCTTACCTCAGGAACCTAGGGATAAATGACCCAACTACTGCATAGGTACCAACTACTGCACACTCGATGGTCATATAAAATTAAAAAAACAGATTCAAAAATTCGTGTGCTCAGATATTATAACACGTTTAGACATTAAAAACGTTCAATCCAGAATTATACTTTACATCATGATTAATGTTTGATCAAGAATACACACAGTTTAATTCAATGAATGTTTATTAGATGACGGAAATACAAAAGATATAGTGGTACAAAGAATAGAGAGGTGTGCTCAGTGTGAACGCTTAAGCCCGAATGCTGGCGCGGCCTTACCTCTGTGGTAAGGTACTTCCAGATCATGAACGCCCTCACGCTATAGCAGAGATACACTGTACTAATGCACGTATCGCAAGGCGCATACATAACAATGACATTCATAATTGTTCAACTGAGTGACTCTAAACGAATCTAACCTATAAAACTTAGTAGTCGTGTACAGCAATTGGGTCTAGGATTTAGCATGGAAACCTTATGAAAGATACCTGCGCAGTAATTGGGGGCGCAGTGATTGGTGCTGATTTCATTATAGTGCGCAGTAATACAAGCAATCGATATCAACACTAAAATAATAATTTAAAAAAACAAGACTGAGGGACTCGGAGTCCTCCGGTAAGAACGAAGTTCTCGCATGTATGTAGAAATCTCATGTTTACTGTAAAATACAAGGTTCGTAAATATATGTGAATTCAATCTGTATTTTTTATAGCGGGTTACGGCGGCATATTTATGTCTTCCCTGTACATTTATCATGTATGAAATTCTTGGGAACTTTTAAAAATAATTCTTAAGATTATTGCTGCGCAAAAAACGAGAAATGTATCCTACATATTTGTAATAGTTTTGCAAATATGCTTTAATTTTTCCACAAATTTTTCACTTTAATTTTATAGAAAAATATTAAGAATACTGATATTTAAGGTTATGTCTTCACATAACTCAACAACTCTCTTTTTGTGTGCCACGATGTTTCTTTCGCCCTTAGGAAACCTGTAAAACTTATTATTTTTTCTATATCTTGCTTTCTTTTAAAGATATGTCATATTTTTATGGCATTTATTATGGAATCTGTGCCATTTGACAAAAGTAAAATGAGTTTGTTTTTCTTGTGGATTTCTCTTTTAAGAAAGCTGAAACACATGATTTATAAATAATTCAGTATATGTTGACATCAATGTTTCAACAATAGAGTAAACTGTGTCATTTTTTCAAATCTGAATATGGATGCTTATAAAGAGAAAGTCACCATGACAAAATGAACTTGGGAAAAGCTGCTGTAAAAAACTTAAGTCAGCAAAATACTTAATTGCAACAATTGTAAGGATCTTACAGCAGCTTATGGGTGTCTGATATTTAAAATTATTTGTTCACTTGAGGAGTTTTGATAGAAAAGTAAAAAATGTTGAATCGTACCAAAAAAAATGTATCTTATATTTAGGGATATTAAAAGTGCGCATGAATTCTTTTAGATTCTTTGCCAGAGAAATTTTGAAAAAGAAATTGTTAAATATTGACAGTATAACATGGTCTCCTATGACAGAACTAGAATATGTTGCCTTTTAATTAAAATTAGGGTATACTATAAATGTGTTGAAGTATAGAAAAATATTTCTATAGATATCATAGTACAAAAGGAAGATGCTCGACAAAAAAATCAAGCCTTGCTAAGTATTTTTAAAAATATGATTGATTACAGTCGTACAGTTTCAAGTTTGTGGATTGCAAGTGAAGGTGTGTGGTAAGGGGGGAACATCCAGAGAGAATGATGGCTGGCTTTTCCGAGCCTTAACAGACCGGAGGAAAAGGAGAAGGATAACGCAAATAGGAGTCAAAAGCTAAATAACTGTAACAATAAAAACGAGTGGACAGTGGGTGCTTAAGTACCCAAGTATGAACTTATACCTCTACGAAATTATGTGGAAAACAATACAATTATGAGTATAAAAAAATATCTTCTATGAAATAATATTGTGTACGAGGGTGGTGCAATTATGTTTTCAATTAATATTTTAATACTTAATAAGTTAACTATTATTAACAATATATTACGGAATAATACAATGTAAACAGTATAAAAACTGGTCAGTACAAGACTATAAGCTTTCATCGAATCTTCCGCTTATTTCATAACAACTTCCTACTGCCTACGCTAGTTACATCCCTAACGTCACGCTCATATACTTATTCCTAGTCCATATTAAATATCCAGAATATATTGGATCTAAAAAGTTAAGAAGAACCATTCTTCAGTATCGCTTTCTTTAGAAAGATGGTATTATATGCCAGTGAATGTCCCTTTAGGACATTCATCAGACATAGATTTTTTTTACAGGTCTTATTCAAATACCAAACGTATATTCAAAGTAACATAAAAAAAACCAAAAAATTTCGGGTTGTTTAACTGTACCTTTTTTTATATGTTTGATTTTAAAAAAATCGCCGTTGAACATATAACCTTAAAAAAGTTTACGTAGAATTGCTTTAATATGATCTCTAGAAATCTCCCACTTTTTTTGGTTACAAAGATTACTTCCAGATGAACCTATTCAATTTTCAAACAGTTCGGTAACTTTTTTTTTCAAACAAAAGAAGAAACGGATCTGGTATGCGTAAGAGTATGTGTGTGAGTACATCAATATGAGAAAAATAATTGCCAGCTTAGCTGCACATATTTTTGCTCCTCTCACTTCTCTGAACTTTTTTCCCAGTAAATCTGTGAAGATCGTTTTTAAGTCAAAAAATCATTTCAATTAGAACTGGAAAAGTTGTAAAAAATGAAACGCAATAAAAACTAATTGTTGTATTTGAAAAGTACAAAAAATTTACTTTTTAGTTTTTGAAAACTTTGAAAAAATATGCAAAACTTGAATAAGCGATTACTCATTTATTGTAAAAGTAACAAATTAATGATAAGTTAAGAAATATTTATCAATACACAAAAAAGCTGCTCTGCTAAAATAATTTCGAAGTTTTTGAATAAACATTCAACTAAAAAGTTATTGTACTAAATAAACTATTAATTAATTTTATTTATAATGAAACCAATTAAATAGTTATGTAGTAAATAATAATATAATTTAAAAATAAGTTACGAACTAGAACATAAAAGGCAGTAATCATATTTTCCATGATCGGACCAATCGTAGCAGAGTGGCTTAGGGCTTTGGCTAGTGTGCAGGAGGTTAGAGGTTTAAATCTCTGTGGAAACCATTTTTTTATAACAAAGTTCTTTATGTCACGTTACTCGGAGGGCTGGAATTTTAAAACTGACAGATTATTTTTTTTTAAATCAGAAGTCTCTTCCTCTCAAGTTTCCCCCCTTATCCCGTCCCCCTCACCTACTGTTCTCTACACACTTCCCCACTATATATGTATATCTCCCAATCCTGCCGTGTTACTCTTCTGCACACCTTTACCCTCCATTCCCCCTAACACTCCCAAGCAATTAATTTTTCAACAAATTTTAATTTTATTTTCCCACAATAATTTTTATTTTACTTTGAATTTTTTTCTTTTACAGTTCTAAAAAAAAAAAAAAAACATGTTCCAATTAACAGAATTGAACCCTGGACCTCCTGCACGGTAGTCAAGTACCTTGCCCACTCTGCTACAAGCGCTGCTGATTAGGGAAGCTCGGTTTCTTGTACTTATCGTATGGTTCGTAACTATAATATTCCATTTTTATATGCATTCACTGATAATACATTCAATTCATGATAAATTATGTATTTGTTTTTTAAATAAGACATCTAAAAAAAAAAAAAAAAAAAAATTAACATATAGAATAGAGTTAAAGAACGTATCAATGGTTTTTAAAGGCGCCTTTTCGAATTCGACAAACAAATTATGTTACAGTATCACATAATTACATAAATAAAGTAATTCATTAAATCAATCATAAATGAATTATGTAAGATAATTATATAAATATATTTCGAGTTTCATACCATTTTAATGGTTTTTAAGGGCACTTATTTTTTAATTTGATAAGCAAATAATGGCACAATGTCATTGAGTAATTATATAAAAATAAAACAAAAATTGTATTAATGGGCTATAAAATTGCAAAAAAATAAGTAAAAAAAAAAATTTCAAAAAAAATTAATGAAATGAAATATATGAAAATAAAACGAAATAAAATTACAAAAGACAGGAGTAAATACAATCGAATGAAAAAAAATAAAATAAAAAAGGGAATGAAAAAAAAAAGATTAAATATAAGAATTAAAAAAAGAAATTAAATAAAGGAAATACAAAAAAATAAAAAAAATGTAATAGAATAAAATAAGAAAAAAATAAAATAAGAAATGAAAAAAAAAAAATACAACTAGAAATAAAGAAAAAAATTAAACAAGAAATTAAAAGAAAAAAACAACAAATGAAAAAATTGTAAAGGAAATTAAAACAACAAACCAGGGGGTATTAATGGGTCATGGGACCCACGGTAAGAACGAAGTTCTTTAAACGTTAGATGGGTATGGACACAATTTCTCAGGTAACAAGGGGGGTTGCCAGACCCACAAGAAGAACGAAGCTCTGTAAACATTAGTACTGCATATATGTTGTTTACTAAAACAAAAACTTTAAAAACGAATGAAAAAAAAAGACAATAAGTAGTTTAGTACTCACGATGGTTGAACTTTGTGATAACGTCGTGCATAAATACAGTACTCACGAAGTTCAACCATCGTGAGTACTAAACTACTTATTGTCTTTTTTTTTCATTCGTTTTTAAAGTTTTTGTTTTAGTAAACAACATATATGCAGTACTAACGTTTACAGAGCTTCGTTTTTCCTGTGGGTCTGGCGACCCCCTTGTTACCTGAGAAATTGTGTCTATACCCATCTCACGTTTAAAGAACTTCGTTCTTACCGTGGGTCCCATGACCCATTAATACCCCCTGGTTTAATTTATATAAAATTTAATACGTGCTGTGCACTAAAAAAAGTGGTGTTAGGAAAAGTATTACAACTGTAATAAAAATTAGAATATTTTATAGAAAGACTGAGACATACTTGCCATACTATAAAAATTACTCTGCTACATAGTAAAACCAAACAATATAAAAATTTGCTATTTGACATAGTAGTTCTTACTTTCCTCAAAAAGAACTTTTATATTAAAGTAAGAGAAAAAAAATATGTTTTATACATATATCTTCCTAAATTGTATAGTTATCTTGGTGGGGCATTCCACACAATCCCCTCACAGCCCCCCATTCACCCTCCACCGCCCCCCACAAAATAAGGTAGAAACCTGTCATTTTTTCCTTATTTTGACATTTCCTAGTTTTTCTAAGACCCCCCACTGCCCCTGCTGCCCCCCACAGCCCCCCTACGCATTTTGTCGTGCCCCCCACCACCCCCCACTGTCTGCTACACTTTTTTAGAGACCGTGGATCACATCGTATTTATCGTATTTCTTGGACCTTAATGTGTATACAGACGTGTACGTGTCGTATATGGATTAGTCTATTATTTTTTATCTGCTTTAATGTTAAATTGCTTTAAGACAAAACTGTCTTATCGCCACGATTTATCTCATCGTCAAGATAAATTTAAAGTCATAATTGAGTATAAGGGGGTCATTGCGCAAAGCATCATTATTATTATGTATTGAATTATAAAGTTAACTGTTATTTTATATAGTTAACTGTGTGGGGCATTCCAAGAAACGTTCCACCGTATAAGACCATTTATATTGGGAGTTTTAATATTATTTAGGCATTCATGTTTTTTCAGAGTCTTTTAAAAAAAAATATAATTTAATATATTACAAAAATAATATGTCACATGTTATTATTTTACAATTGTTAATGTTCGTTTGTTAATTTAGTTTTTTAATCATTAAAGGGGTCGTCTATTCAAAAAGTGAACAGTTGTAGTTTCTTCAAGGCCGCGTTGCGATCAATCAAATAAGGGTTGATCGTGAACACTATTTTCCCTTCACTGGTAAAGATACCGATAAAAGAAAGGATCTACGGAGCGAGCGAACACAGAGGGATTCAATCGCAGGCGATGGGCCGATAGGCGATTCTTTTTTGGTTGTCTTCTTTTTCGTTTTTGGTTGCTATGACGACCAAAAGATAATAAGTAAAATTGTTTTTTTTAAAACGGGCAGAACCATACCGACAAACGAGCAGTGATCACCGTCAATTTTGTTCTTAACCTAAAACTGAATCACGTAAATAAATGGCTTTCAATTGATTCTAAACTTGAACCCGAAGTTTTATTCTGATCATAAAGTTCTGTTTCGTGACGGAACATCATACATATTTTTGTACCGTAAAAATGTTTATTTGTCAAAAATGTTAACTAATAAGAACATGTTTTGTTTCTTACAATATATTTTGTTTTCATCTATTTTTCCACACCATCCAGGAGGTAAATAAATGGATTTTATACATACGAATGATTAATAACCATTTAATTTATAAAACTCAATACCACCAAAAATCAATTTATATCAGTTGTAGTTCCATTTATTTGTAAGTATAAAGTTCTTGGTGCGTTAAGCTTTTTTTTGTTAGCATTTATGTTGAACTATATGTAAAATTTTTATGTGTATGTATTTTATTATTTTTCATACGAATGAATAATACCAATACATACAAAAATTTAAATTACATTTAGTTTATCATTCATACAAACCGTGGAAGTTCGCATTAAGATGACTTATTTTATGTGTCAACTTATAAAGCCCTATCAAACCACGAAGACTTAGGTCTATTCCTATTCTGTTTTAAATCAATGTTGAAATTGTTATAATGAGTATAATTGGTAAAACATAATATAGATTTATGGGATGTATTATTAGGTAATAAATTTTGTCCATACATATAGGAATATCGAAATTATGTTGTTATTATTGGATACATTATTACTAATAATCCAAAACTTCTTTCCAAACTATATTTTTAATATTTAAAATATTTTCTCTATCGATTCAAACAAAAATTCCATTTTTATTTTTGCATCTCGATAAAGCAACGTATAATTGACCATGAGAAAATAGAGGTTTTTTCAAGTATAATCCTACATGATCAAAACTTTGACCTTAAGACTTGTTTATAGTCATAGCAAATGCTACAACTAATGGGAATTGTTTTCTATAGAAAATAAAGGGTCATGATGAAGTATTTCCAGTATTTAATGTAATTTTAGGAATAAAATTTTTATTACCAATTTTTTCTCCCGTAACTATTTCACCTTCTATGTTATACTTCAACAATTTAGTAATTCGCAATCGTGTACCGTTACATAATCCGTCTGATATACTCAAATTTTGAATTAACATTACGATTGTACCTATCTTTAATTTAAGTGCATGAGGAGGCAAGCCTTTACGAATATTGCTTAACATTTCTACGGGAAAATTTTTTAAATATCATTATCTGATTTATCAACACCTTTATAGGTTGCAGTATCGATGCTGTAAAAAGTTTTTGTCTCTTCATTTAATTTACTTGAAATTTTGTTGTTTAAAAAAAAAGTACATTGATTATGTGGCGTTAGTATTCCGTTATTACTTAAACAAATGTTGTAATTATTAAATATTTTAGTGCAGACATCATCTGTTATCGAGGATTAAGGAATGTTAAATGTTTCTATGTCCCCTTCTCCAATTCTTAACAATAATTTCGAAAATTATTTATCACTAGAACGAATGTAATTTTGTAATCTTAGAATTTTGAAATACATCCATAGAAATGATGATTTAATAGTTTCTTCTATTATCGTCGTTCTATTACCGTATTTTATAACTGGAAGGATTTGTCGAAAAGCTCCTTCTAATACTATTAATTTATTACCAAAGCAAAGTTTTGTATTACATAAGTCTTTCAACGTATTATCAACGATTTCTAGACCTTTTTTCGAAATCATAGAAGCCTCGTCCCATATAATCAAATCAACTTTTTTTTTCAGTTTGAAATTCTAAAAATACACTCTCAATATTATCTAAATCTGAAGGTAAACGAAAAGTTCTATGACTGGTCATACCTTTTGGTAGTAATACAGATGCAATTCCTGTCCAAGCCATTGACAAAATATTTTCACCTCTAGAAAGAAAATAATAAATGAGTGTCTTATATAAGTAGGTTTTTCCGGATCCTCCAGGACCATCTATGAAATATACTTTTACTTCTTCTTTACAAACAGTTTAAAAAATTATCTTTTGATCTTGATTTAAATTTATGTACATTGTATCAAACATTTTTTCTCTAAACATAACGGGAAGTTCTAAGAAAAACTCTCCACGTACCACAATAGTATCTCCTGGATGGTGTAGAAATTTACTGATAAATATATACCTAATGCTTAACCATGTAGATAAAAAACTATTTTTCTTCACAAAATTCTGAATTCTGGGCACCAACCTCTCTCCACTAACAGATAAAATTTAACAGATAAAATTATATATATATTTACATGTGTATAGATACAATTTTCTCATAGTATACATATATATTTAAATGTGTGGCTTAAAAATATTTTTATAAAAGAGATCTGCTCCGACTGGAATTTGAGCCTCCATCCTTTGGCACCCGAGTCAGGCTCTGCAACCACTAAACCACGGGAAATAATGTCCACGCAAGTATGGATAAAGTACATGTGAGAACGTGTACTGTTTACCATACACACAATAAAGTTAAAAATCAAAGGGTTTCCTGTAGATGACCGTGTTAACAACGGATAATTAGTTGATTCAAAATTAATTGTCGGCAAGTATCAATTTCTAATTCTGATAAATCAAAAAATATGTTTCTCGTCATGATTACATTACTATAATCTCAAATATGAAATTTAATAGGTGTGCATACCTATAGACTTAGTATAAAATTACTTTCAAACTTAGTAGTTTTTACTATACTAAATAGCAATGCAGTGAAATGAAAAATTTTCGTATGTCACATAGCAAATTCTACTTTAGAATATAAGACATTTTAAAACGATAACAACAAAACTTACTCTGTTGTATGGCAAACATTGTACTATCACAATTTTTACTATGTAAGGCATAGTAATTTTTATTATGCGGTGTAACATCTTTTGTAGGGCTACTGCATCATAAAAACTATTTAAAAAATGATAAAAATTAAGTACTTTGCGTCATTCGATAAGTATGCCAAAGCTTTCCTGAGAATATTGTAATTTTTGTATAGTTATAATACTTTTTTTAACACTACTTTTCTCAGCGTGTGATGCCTATATCTCTACATTAGTTTGTCATGTAGTGGTAAGAACAATGAGTGTTAGGTAAGTTCAAGAACACCAGCGTTACATGCAGGTATAAGAATTTATTATAAGTACACTTGTAGGTACATGTTACGATAAGTGAATTCAAATATCACAACACGCAAAGCTCTCGGTGGGCCAGCCAACTTGCACCACGGATATTGTTTGACTGACTCGTCAATACGCTAGCGTATTCCTATAACATATCGACGCTAATCATATAAACTCGTTAGCGGTTACATACAATACGTACTTACATACAATGTCCTGTATATCACAAGCCGTCATGTGTTGTAGGCATAGAGGTATAATAATAGAGTGCGTGACTGCTATACTGGCCTGGAAGTTGCAGCGTCAGAAGGTGCGAGAGAGAACGCATTCTATGCCACCACTCCTGATTAGCTATTCCGATGAGTCCCCCGACAATGTATATGTATGTGTGTGAGTATAGCAGTGCATCTGCATCAGAGTGGTCAGTGGTGGCATAGAATGCGTTCTCTCTCGCACCTTCTGACGTCCCCTCTGCCTTGGTCGCGCACTCTATTATTATACCTCTATGGTTGTAGGGGACAGGTAGTACGTCAGAAAGGGTGGGGCGGAGGGGGAGAACCAAGCAAAATCCACTTTCGTCACACTTTTTCTCAAGGCCACCAATCTGAAATTGTTGATTTACCCTTGCTCATAACGCGCCTACGGAAGTATAACTTCAAAAAGGGCAGGCTTGTGATCAACTTTCCTGGTATAGTTGTACGGTAGAGCAATACATAAAACTATGTTAGAAATCATATATCTGAGTACATAAATATAGCTATACTTTACAATTATGCCAGGTAAGCTTATCACAACGTGACTCTGACAGCCAATCTCACTCATTTGTAGGTACATCTAATTTTTCTTGATGGCCATATTTAAGACTACTGCATCAAGTAAGTTATAGAACACTGCATCTCCCACGGAAAGACCTTAACTATATCCAGCGATTTAAAATACTAACATTATTAAATTAATCAAACGTATTTTACATGGATAAAAAAAAAGTATTTCTCTAATCAGTTATGAAATCCCCACTAAATTTACCTTGCTACAAAAGTAAAAAATTAGATAAGTTAAACATGTTAAAACTCATGACGTAAGCTATTACTTTTTATTAGCAGTAAATAATAACAAATACATTTTATTTACATAAATATAGAAACAAAGTAATGTTTTTTACTTCAATTATGCGTTGTTCCTCATGTTGTCTTGAAAAAAAAATTCTGACTATATTTATATATTGATACGTATCATAATATTGGATAAATTATTAAAGAAATTCAAATCGCTTACACATTCAGTATTAGTGATTAATACTGGAAAACTGAAAACAGTTTTATAAGATACAACTTCTGATCTGCAAAGTTATAAAATCTATTTTAAATATATGATAGTAGGAATTTACGTAAAAATTTTTTGAAACAACTTTAACTTTTCCTAGAGGTTGATCTAAACTACACCTATTATTTTTTATTTTAAAATTACTTTTGCAAATAGTTTCAATAATGTAGCAATATTCATGATAACAGATATTTTTTCACACCAAACCACATTCTGTGGCAGCCTGCGCTACTAAAAAATCGTTCCAAATAGTCCAAAATTAAACAATCTCGTAATTAGCTTTTTTTATGAACAAATTGTTAAAAAAACTGTACATGTTGAACAAATTGTTGTAAGATTTGAGATATGTGCTGTATACATTAGTTACTGCTGTTAAATTACTTATAAATGTCCCAAAAAATCTTATATTAAGCCTAAAGTAGGAATTCGATTCAACGAGCTGTATACTGCCGAATATCACGTATGGTAAATCAAACCATATGTAGTAGCCTTATCAAATACTTATGACATGACTTTCCAGGTTCTATATTATTTGATTTTGTGTTTAACCTTCAACTATTTGTTGAACGAGTAGTAAGGAGGTAACTACATGTTAAATTTAGCAATACACTTATTTCAAAATTGTGACATTTTTTAATGTAATCTTAAAAACTATTAACAATTAGGTAGGAACTATAATAACTCTCCATAATAAAAGAAAGTGTATTAGAGTTTACGTAGAACCACAGAGTGTTACGATCATTACAGACAAGCATAACTGTCATGAAACCCTAAAAAAAGCAGTAAAAATAATGTATTATATACTATAAAAAAAACTACCTTTAAAAAAAAGTATAAAGTTATGCAAGTTTGAGGTTATTGTCTCTAAATTATAATCAATTATAAAAAATTAATTGCAAACATAAAACATAATTAATTATAATATTATTTAAAAAAAATTGTAACACCTACAAGGCAAGAACGAATTCTGTCTTTTCAATTTAAATAAAGAAATTTTTAATATCATCTTAGGCATGAGAAAGCAGTGAAATCTAAAATTAATAGACAAATTTGAAGATAAATCAAATTAAAATATTTCAGTATATAACAAAATAAGTATCACATCATTTATTTTTTATTTAAAAAACTTTCTTCACGAAAAAAACTAAAAAGATTAAAGACAGCAAAAAAAAATTTTTAAGTAAATTGTATTTTTCGTTTTTAAACAAAATGATGAAATGCGAGAAACATTTTTTGCATGTATATTTTATAACTTTTTAAGATCGAAAACCATATTATTTGTATACATTCTGTATACAAATAATACGGTTTCTGGTCTTAGGAAGTAATTAAATCAACAAAAGAATTCAAGTTTTTCTTTTGTAACTAGTAGTAATTTAATTGAATATAATCAACCACTGGAATAACACGGTTATATCTAACATTCCTCGTGAAGGATATTATATTGAATAATATAGTACGTATAACATAACTTGCCGGGACTGATTCTCGAGTTCTAGATGTTACATATTAACAGTAAAATATAATTCTTTGTATAACATTTAATCATTAGTTAGTTTATTAATTTTATAAAGTACTTTTAAGTGTGCATTTAGTATAAATTCGTTTATTAATAATTTTTTTGCTAAATCATAATAATTTTGAAAAAAATTTAAAAAAACGTTTAAATGGTGCTTATAAGTCAATCAATGATTCGTAAAATAAACGGACAAAAAAAAGTCCGTACCCTGGTAGAAATTGACCAATTTTTCAAAATTTATATAATGTTTTTTCCAACCTTTTTCCAGTATTTAACAGCTATTTTGTCAAAATATAAAATTCTGGAAAAAGGTTAGAAAAAACGTTTTACAAATGCTTACAAAATAGTCAATTGTCTACCAGGGTACAAATTTATTTATTATTTATCTGTTTGTTTTTTTACAAAGAATTTGTTCTTCTGTACCTTCAACGAAACGCAAGCTTAAGAAGCAAATTGAAATAACTTATTATAACATTTAAATAAAATGTTTTTTTCTTGGTTGGTGATTAACTATTGACTTTATAATCAACTAATTAGAAATATACGAAAACATTGTTTTATACATTCTCGTATCCGTAAAAACTTGGTATTGATTGTTCAAAAAAAAACTCAAAAATCAGTCCCGGCAAGTTAGGTAATACGTACTATATTATTCAATATAATATCCTTCACGAGGAATGTTAGATATAACTGTGTTATTTCAGTGGTTGATTATATTCAATTAAATTACTTCTAGTTACAAAAAAAAAACTTAAATTATTTTGTTGATTTCATTACTTTCCAAGACCAAAAACTGTATTATCAGTATACGGAATGTATATATACAAAAAAAATTTTTCGCATTTCATCATTTTATTTAAAAACAGAAATACAATGTACGTAAAAAATGTTTTGCTTTCTTTAATCTGTTCAGTTATTAGTAAAGAAATTTTTTTTATTAAAAAATAAATTATTTTGTTATTTTCTGTAACATTTGAATTTGATTTATCTTCAAATTTTTCTATTAATTTTGGATTTCACTGCTTTCTAATGCCAAAGATGCTATTAAAAAACATCTGTATTGCAATTGAAAAAACTGAATTCATTCTCGTTTTATGGGGATTTGTAATTTCTTAAATATATATTATAATCAATTATTTTTTAATCCGGAAATAAATTTTTCATGATTGTAATATATTCAATTAAATTACTACTAATTACAAAAGAAAAACTTGAATTTTTTTGTTGATTTCATTACTTCCTAAGACCAGAAGCCGTATTATTTGTATACAGAGTGTATACAAATAATATGGTTTTCGGTCTTAGAAAATTATAAAATATACGTGCAAAAAATATCCTCGCATTTCATCATTTTGTTTAAAAACAAAAAATACAATTTACTTAAAAAATTTTTTTTTGCTGTCCTTAATCATTTTAGTTTTTTTTGTGAAGAAAGTTTTTTTAATACAAAATAAATTATGTGATAGTTATTTTGTTATATACTGAGATATTTGAATTTGATTTATCTTTAAATTTGTCTATTAATTTTAGATTTTACGGCTTTCTCATGCCTAAGATGATATTAAAAATTTCTTTATTTAAATTGAAAAAACAGAATTCGTTCTTGCCTTATTGGTGTTACAATTTTTTTTAAATAACATTATAATTAATTATGTTTTATATTGGCACTTAATTTTTTATAATTGATTATAAATACCTACAGAGACAATAACCTCAAACTTGCATAACTTTATACTTTTTTTTAAGGTAGTTTTTTTTATAGATTTCATAACTTTTCTGATAAAGATTCATTTCTTAGAATTTCTCAGGGGATTGGTTGTATAATCAAATTCTTTTTCCCTAAAAATTACTTATTATAATTGAATATGACTACCTTCAGAGACAATAACCTCAAACTTGCATAACTTTATAATTTTTTTTTAAAGGTAGGTTTTTTATAGATTTCATAATTTTTCTGATGAAAAATTCATTTCTTAGAATTTCTTAACGGATTTGTTGAATAATTAAAATTAATTATTTTTTCTCAAAATTAATTAATATATTTGATTAAGAATACTTTCAGAGACAATAACCTTAAACTTGCAGACCTTTATACTTATTTTTAAAGGTATTTTTTCTATAGTATAGAATAATCAATTTTACGAAATGAAAATAAACTGGATGGAACATAGAAGCAAGTCTTCCATTAATTTAACTTTGTCAACAAGAGAAGTAATTAAAAAATGCGACATGAAACATTTATTTGTGTAATCATATTTTAATTATTTTCATTTTTAAAAGGACATTAATGATTATATGTACAGGTATACATGATACACAAACTTAACATAAATATGAATACATACTTATTCATGCATGTATAAGTCTAACAAAAGCAGACTAAACAATATCTTCAATAAAAATAAAGTGAACAAATTTGTAACTTTTTTTTGAAAAATCCTTCAATTTTTTAAAAACTATCAGAAACCTTATTATAAAATTATATAAGTTTTAAAAAGAAAAAAGGAACCTTTGAATAAGTACTTTTAATTATGTGAGCATTTTTTAAAATTACTAAAAATAACGTTAAAAAGTTTAAACCTTCCAAAAAGTAAAGACATACTTGAATAGTATTCTTAGGATTTTTCGACACAAATTTTTGAAGTTGAATATAACTCGAATCATTTATGGAACCGTCATTGTTTCCACATCTTTACGAATCATTAAGGCTAAAGCAGCTGCTGAAAGTCCAGTTGTATGATTGATGCATTTAAAATCAGTGAAGCTTCCGGCTCTCTTTTGACAAATCTTCATATCACTATAAAATTTTAGTTATTAAAAATTATTTTAATTATTCCAATGAACAATTTTTAATAGTGTTGACTTACCTGAATCCACGATAACATCCACTGTCATGTTGCCAATCCAGGATCAGTTGCTCGTAATGCTCGCTGAGAAAGTCTAAGTATCCTTCCATACCACACAAAAAAACTGCAACAAGGAATGAATGTTGAAGCTGGTATTGTTAAATTCTTTTTTTTTTTTTTTTTTTTTTTTTTTAGTGTAAAAAAAAATAACTTTGTTCTAAGGCTAAATCTCTGCCGATGTCTGGAAATCCCACAGCTTCTAAACTCATCAAATTGTGTAGAATTCGATAGTTTAATATACCTGAAATACATTGCCTTATTTAAAAAAAAACTTTATCCTGACACATAACCTCACTGTCCGTGCCACACACTAAAAGACCACATGGTTTCGTAAGTGAGTGATCTACACGCCTTTCAAGTATATTAAAAAAAAAAATTTGTTTTATAGTAACAAACGGTAAATTATTACTTACGTTATTATAAAAGCAATCAGCATTCGATTAGAGAAGAACTGGAAAAGCACATGCACAGGCGTAGTAGATCTTGCAAGATCCTTCAGATTCTGACACCGGCGTTGATATGACTCGTTCGTAACGACCACATGAATTTTAAAACGTACTGCGCGTCCACAGCCTACTGTGACTAGGGCATCAAGAAATGCTACTACAACCCCACTGTGTGTGCTTAACAATGACCAGGGAATCGAGAAAATTTATTGATGTGATGATTATCATTGAAATTATTGTATATTTTTCTGAGATGAGATGAGATGAGATCTGACATATCGATTGTTTCAGTACCTTGAATTTATTATTATCATAATATACACAGCCACGTATTTATATATATATATATATATATATATATATATATATATATATATAATGACATAAATAAAGTAAATACTCTTAGCGCGACTAACTTCACATCGAACTGAACACTAGCTCGATGTATACTACTAAAGCTCGTCCACGGCCAACTTAAGAGTCGGAGCTTTTTGTTCTGAACGTAAAAATTCTTGAAATGAAATCAGCACTTTTCAAGAACGTATATATGATAAAACAATTAAAAAAGCTTTTCTGGTCGGGATTTTTTTTTTAAACCATAGTTTAGCATCAGAAAAGCCGAATAACATCACACTACTACACATATGATGATGTTAAATAATTTTTTTACCATTTCGAAAATTCAAAATGCGAACTTGAGCGTTTATAGTGTCGTGGTAGCCATGCACCGTCTGCTACTCAAACTTGCATGTGGCGCTACCGCACCACTTGATTATGATGAGAATAAATTTAAATAAAATAATTTTTTAAGTTGTAAGTTAGGTAACCAACAATGGAAAGTAATTTTTTATTTGAAAACGAAAATTCTACAAAAAATCAAAATGAAGTTCACAGTACAGTGAGTTTGTGCAATATTGACATTGGAAAGGAGATTGAGACTTGCCACGGTAATTGCGATGCATTATTTATTTATCTTTTTCGATTAATATTTTAAAAGCGACTTTCAATAAAAAGTACTTAATTATTGTAGGACATCCAATAACTATGTTACAGCAAACTTTCGTAAATTATTATTTGTCCACTTGCGGCAAAAAAAAAGCAAAATAAAAACGAAAAGCATGTTAAACAAAATAAAAATTTATGATTGAAAAATTTTAATCAAGTATACATCAACAAAACAAGGTCATTCAAAGAAACTATTGAAAGTTATGATTATTATGTTAAAAATATACTTTTGCGCGCACACACACATATAATATCAAAGAACTGTATACATACATAACAATAACACACGCACACTGAATATAAAAAAGAGCTCTCTCTGTGTGCGTATGTGTGTGTGTGAATGTGAGTGTATGTTAGGTGTTTGATGTTAGGTATTATTATTACCTTGATTCTATTCTGCATCTGCTGCAACCATATCTTATCATTACATATGACGACGTTTGTTATTCAGTTTGTTTTTTTTGTTGGCTGGACCCTTCTTCGCAGCTACACATATATCTTATAAATGTATGTATTATATATATATATATATATATATGTAGTATAATTAACAAAATTAACATCATAATTAACTGATAATAATTTTATTGTGTAAGTTTATTCTTTAAGCCATTTCTTGCACTTAAAGACTTCTCTGTTACCTCATATATAATGTAAGAATAAGACCAGAGGGCTATTGTTTGAAAAATATATAATGTATATAGCTCACTCAATATACAGGGATATGGTCGGAAAGGGTTATGTCAAAAGCATCTACCATTCTTGACTGTCAATTGGCACTATATAAGATATTCTAGTTTAGTCAGTAGTAGCATAGCTCATTGGTATTACTGTATTCTATGGTAGATGTATATCTAGGTTATAAAAAAAATCTCTAGTATGAGAAAGTGCTTATTGTAAGTAACTGATGAATAATTAGCTTTATAACTTTTTAACTATCGATAGCCGGAACAATACTCAATCAGATTCATTAATACAAGTTGTCATTACAATAATTCTTATTCAAATAAATAAACTGACTCTACTTTACAACTACATGTCGATTATTTAACAACATTATTATTTGCGGAATCTATGCTATTATGAATAAGATTAATTATTTGCTAATTAAGAATATATTTTACAATTATACTCCTCCAACTATTTTATTTCCGCTATTGCTAACAGATACAGTGAGCTTGGATATCCACTCCACCGCCACTTCCTCGTCCAGTTTCGAAAACCTACTATTTGTTAATCCTGCGTTATCTTCAACCTTTTCCTGTGGCAATGCTGATTCCAAGACACGAGATCAAGTTTCTCTAAGACAAATAATTATCTCTTGCGAGACATAATACTTTCATCCTTAAAACTTTTTTTTTAAAGATTAATAAAAATATGTTATCTGTACATTACAAGGACATTGTTAAGATTTATAAGTATCACAATTTGTTTTAATTAATAAATAAGAATGTGATTAAACCTAATGTAGAATCTTGGAACCCATTAATTAATTATAACTGTCAAATAAAATTTTAAGCAGTGCCCAGCTGATATGTTTGATGAGCTTTACCCAAAAAAAAAAAAAAAAAAAAAAAAAAGGGACCATCGTCAGAGTTTTCTGGACAAAGATCTTCGATAATTCGTTACTTTGCGATGAGCACTGTCAAATAAAACAAGTTCCTATAGATTTTTAGCAGTACCTAGCTAATGTCTTTGATAAGATGTACTCTTACTTTAAAAACAAAGTTTTCAGCGTTAGGATATTTAATAACGTGTCTCTTTGGGAGACCCACTGTCTTATAATATTTTAAGCAATGTCCAGCTGTAATGTTTGATGAGCTTTACTCAAGGCCTAGATTCCCAGGTAAAGATCTTTGATAGCTCGTAACTTTGAGATAAACACTGTAGTAAGATCGACTCGTGGTTTGAAGTCAAAATTTTCCGTGCGGGAATCTTTGATAGGGTGCTTTTTTGCGGGAAACGCTGTCTGATAATATTGTCAGAATTTCTCAGTTGATATCTGCCATAAGCTTGACTTATTGTCAAAGTTTCCTGTGCAGCAACTTTTCATAACTTTTTTTATACTTTTTCTTCCTTGCAGGAAAAGTTATCGGATAAAATCTGTTCTTTAAGCATAACTTGAGGGCCATTGTCAAAGTTCTCCTTCGGGGGTCTTTGACAACATATAACCTTGCCATAATTACTGTTGGATAAAATCTGTTGGTGCAGATTTTTAGCTTTGTCTAGCCAATACCTTTAATAAGCTTGACTCATGGTCTAAAGTGAAAGATTCCCACGAAGCGATCTTGGATAGCTTTTTTTCGCAAGAATCACAGTCTGATGAGACCGGTTCTTATTGATTTTCAGCAGTACCTAGCTCACACCCCTGTAAGTTTGACTCGTGATTGAAATTCAAAGATTCCTGGGTGGTGATCTTTGATAGCGTGTATCTTTGTAAGAAAAACTGTCAAATAAGATTTTGAGCAGTGTCCAGCTGATGTAATTGATGAGCTTTACTCAAAAACCTTTGTCAAACACTGTAATAAGATCGACTCGTGGTTTGAAGTCGAGGTTTCCCGCGCGGGGATCTTTAATAGCGTATTTTTTTTTGCTAGAAACGATCTCTAATAATATTGTCAGCATTTTTCAGCTGATATCTGCTATAAGCTTGACTTATCGTCACTTTCTCATACTTAAGATTTTTTTTATTACCTAGATCTACCATACAATACAATCATGCCAATGAGCTACGCTACTACTGACTTAACTAGAATATCTTATATAGCGCCCATTGATAGTCAAGAATGGTAGATGCTTTCGACATAACCTTTTTGGATCACATCCCTGTACATCGAGCAAGCTATATACATTATGTATACTGAATTGCACCACCTGTCGAACTAACCTTTTCTAAAATCGGCAACTTAAATAGTTATTTTCTTAAAAACTTTCCATTTTTGGGTCTTGCACCTATGGTAACTTTTGTTCAGAAAGTAATAAGCCATAATATATAAAAATTTCAGACCATGACATTGGGAACTACTATCCCATTGGGTTGGTGCGGGGTCTTTTATCCAAGGACTATAGGATTTACTAAGGATTATTTTAAACAAAGACAGTTTATTGGATAGTGTTACCATTTACTTCGCAGATATTATACGTTAATCTCGATGCTTAAAATCAGAATTAAACATTTTATCATTTGTCACCTAATGTAAAAAAATTGCATTTGTATTTCATCAATTGACTTCTGGAGTTAAAACGTTTTTTTTGAAACTATGACGGAGTCATGTTTCATTTTAAGCCGAAGTACACCAAAACTTGCCTTGGAACAATTTCAGGTGCCTGATGTTTGTTGTTAATGCCTGCGTACGTGTATTTATCTTGCTATTATATTTAATGCAAGAAAAGAGAGAATAAGATAGAGAAATACAGCCGGTGAGACAAGCAAAGTGAAGAGCGAAAGAGAAAAGCGAGAATATAAAGAAGAAATATGTATGAAAGGACTCTAAGTGATATTATAACTGTGTGCATAAATGTATGTGTATATTTTAGTGTGATTCGATAGGGAAATAGGGATGTGAGTAATCGATTTAAAGCGAGTAGATTTTGAGGCAGTAGGCCGCGAGCTGCGAGACTGTGGGGACCTGGAGGGGACTCCTTGATGGGCCTTCGAGAAGGAAGGATGTAGAGCTGTGGTTCTACGTAAACTATAATACATCATAATACATCTTATATTATTAAGGAGAAAAACATGTTCCATCATTTGTAAGGAACTGTCCAAAAGGTACGTGATTGGTAGAGGAAAAGAGGTACACTAAACACATACCTCACTCAACACGAGAGAGGGGTCCACACAAGTATGTACTGTAAAAAAGAGTTCATAGCTTTGTTCTAGTGTAAGATAGCACATTTGATCTAGAAATCCAAATCAGTTATGATCAGGTAACAGGTTGAGTTAAAAAATTAATGATTAAATCTAGTAAAATACATTTTCAAATAGTTTATTGACCATAACAGAAGCAGGTGGTGTAAGAATAAGTCTGCGTTTACAGGTTGCGTCTAATGCACAACATAGCGAAACCATCGGTCAATTAGTAAAAACTTGGTATAGCTTTTCAATGTGCAGTTTATAGCATAGAAATGATACATTCCCCACATCTTTATTCTGAAACTGCAAGGTTTCAATTCTTCAACGAATTTGGTACACATTAGAACAATATCGACAAAATACATATTTACACCTATGCTTAGCGGTTCTTTGCGATTCTTATCCTCCAGATAATATTATTATTATGTGACTATATCATAGTTATAATGCCTTTCTTAAATAGAAGAGGGGTTTAACGAAAAATTCATGCCACTTTCAGTGGGTAAGGAAGGGGAGGAGAGGACTAGAACCTAGTCTTCATAGGGCTACGCAACTTATGGACAGTCCCTAATTAATAAATACAAATTTAAATTTTGAAAAATGTTCAAATTATCATGCGTTCACTTCAGAGCTATTTAAAAGTTGTCAGATGTAATCCAAGCTACAGAAAATACAAAACGTGATGTACAAATAATAACCTACTAAATCCACAAAAACTCGACCGCTGCAAAGTGTACGATCAACATAAGCAAACAAACCTCTTGGATGGATTGCATTGGCAACTGTTAAATTGATTTTTTTTTTCGTTCTATATCTGATCATACAACAATTATAACCGTTATAAGAAAATGTTTTTTTTTTATTCCTAAGAATATCAAGTACCAGCATCAGAACTATATCCTGGTATGAGAAACTTTACCTTACAAACTCAAAGTAGCTGTGTCGTGACGACGCGACGCACCGTGAAAATGCAAAACGTATTATTTTTAGACTATTTGTCCTTCCAAGATCTAATATTTGTAAAAAGTGTTACTCTGCATGAACTATCAATAATTAATTGTGAAATAATAAAATGTATTAAAAGTTTGTATTTTATATATATATTACTTGGATAAAACACCTTACAGCATACACGGAGACTTCCAGGCGAAGCTCTAGCAGGAAATTAATTTCAAATGACTGTGTGTACATAATTTTCATACAATTAAAGTGAGATATTAAACTGATACTTTATTAAAGATTTTGTTATTAATGATTATATTGTTAAAGATGTGAAATCTTATTATGTTAACAGAAGCGCGGTCTCAATTAAACTTTAAATAATTTTAGTTTTTGTATCTTGTCAAGTTTTCTATGTTTTAATGCAATAATATCCTCCAAAATTACTGTCAATAAAGTGCTAATTTCAAAGATTAGATTACATTACAACCAAATAAGGTTCTCACCTCCATTTAGATCGATTCGCTTGCTAGAGCTTTGCCTGAAAGTCTCCATACAGGCTGCAAAATGTTTTATCCAATTACTGTGTATAAATAAAAGCTCTAAATATTTATCATTTGATTATTAATTATTGATACTGAATACAGGGAAATATGGTTTTTTTTAAATAGTTCTTAAAAAGAAGACAATTTTCAAAATGATACATTTTGTATTTTGTCAGGACGTCGCCATAACTTAGCTATTTTATCCTGGTGCCACCTACCTTGAGCTCGCAAGGCAAAATTCCTTATACAATATGTGAATTACAATAGAGCTATTGTTACTACTAAACTATTAACGAAACCTAGCCTTATGAATAAAGACATAAAGCTCCTTCCTTGTCTCTTGCACATCTATATCAAATTCATTAGATATGAGATCCAAGGGATTAATGTTGTTGCAGTTAATTTCATCTTTCATTAAGCTGTTATTGTCACAATCTGGTAATAGTTATATAAAAAAATAGACATTTTACATTTACAGTATGATTTTCTTTGTCATAAAAATATTTTTATTTTCTACCTTTTTGACGTTTTTGCGGCGGTTCATACTCATCTTTTTAATTAACTGTAGCAGTACAGGATCAATGCTCCATACTGTTCTAAAAGTAATGATTCATTCATAAGACATACCAACATGTAATCCAAATCTGTTCAATGTATATCTTATCAATATATATGTTTCACACTTGAGCTGCCTGATACATCTCTACATTTGGCGTAGAGAATGATCCCATACTGGGTTTCTGAAGCTGACTTTCAATGAGAAATCAATTGAAATATTTATTATCGCAATTTTAATTAAAATAAAAATATTAAATTTATAATTTTTTTCTACGAGCATTTTCTTCTACGTCATTCACTCGCTGCATATTGGTTAAGTCAATTGGAATGTCATTTCAACTCTAAGCACATAGACCATCGATATCGATTGGCAGATACTTCACATTAGTAGGCTGGTTATGTTTCATACACACTTTCTATTACTTGAACCATTAATTTTGATTTTGACGCATACATCCCTAATTAATCATAAACAGGGTGGTAATAGTAAATAAAGAGATATTTGTTTATGTGAAAAAAGTAATCATTTTAAACTGCAGGTTACGCGAAAAAGGTTAACAATGTTACACAACAGAGCCCATTATTATGATAAATAGCACATAAACGTTAACTTAACAAGCACTACAAATATTCAATCAAGTTACGGTTAAACTATGATAAGTATTGATGGGCACTTGGCAGGCACTCAAGCAACTCAGAAACAGCATTATTTCAGGACTTGTATGGGACTTCGTGCAAAAATACAGCTTATTCTATGGGGCTTAACTTTTTTCTTCTTTGGAATCTAAGGCGGTGCTCACCAACTTTACAACTTAAAAAAAGGTAAGTGCAATTACGATGTCTGTCTGGCGCGATTTCCAAATTTGTGTCACTTGCCCTTTTTTCTTTCTTTGATCGCTGACGAAAATTATAAGTAACTTTTATAAATTTTGTTAAATAATTACTAAATCTTGTTATAAGATATTTAATTTGTAGATATGCTATTAGACGCAGAATTTTCTGACAGATCGATTGGTATAAATAACTCATTTTTGACAAAAAATATCACTTGTACTTTTTTTTCCCGTTAAACAGCAGTAGTTAAGTCTCACTTCAATGGTATTTTATAGCATCATCTTTTCTTATATATAAATATATAACAAATGAATATATCTTTTTCAAAAGGGTATAATGAATCATTCAAATGTTTCGCTACACTAAACGATTCATTATTTTCAAGAACATTATCATGTGCTTCATTACTTTGTTTGGTGGTAGTTTTAACTGGTACGCTATTGTTTCTTATGATTTCTTGCTGTTCTCCAAAATCAATTTCCATTGGTTACTCTTGTCTATTGGCATCGATTGGTTTTTCTTGATTTTGGCTTTCTTGTAGTTTCTTGATTGCTTTGGAATCCGGTATTTGTGAAATAATCTGAGGTTCTGCCGATTGCCAATTAGTTGGAACAGTGGTGGCAACCAAATTTTTCCTTGGATATTTTGTACGAAATCATCCTTTGAAAAATGATCTGCACATAACCCAGCAGATCGTATTAAAGATGCCACCCAACATAAAAGATTGTTGTTACCTTAGTTTGCAAATAATATTTTGCGTTACTTTCGTACAAAAAACAAATGAAATGTGTGAAACTGCTGTCAATTTATTCTTAAAAAGTTTTCTCAAAATTTACTTTTTTGGTTTTGCATCTAAGATAATAAATTTAAAACAAACAAAGATTTCTTTTCATTTCAACATGTCATTCTATAGACAATTACATAAGCAATAAATTTGATGGAGGTTATGCCAAAGGTAGCACTAGTAAAAAGAGCTAAACCCTTTTCGTACTTCAAGGTGGTAGCGACAGTAGAAGAGGAACCGAAAGCGTTAAGCCAGTGGGAGCTCAAAACATGCAACCTTTGACAGTTATCTCAATTCATGTATGAAAAAGGTTGTAAAAACAACGTAGCTACATGATTGTGGAATAACTAAAAAATGTATATGAATTTTTTTAAGCTTGTTTAGCTAGTTTTTTTGGCTGCAGTCAAAAAATGTTAATTTCTTGTATTGCTACTCGTAAGCAACCTAAAGTAACTTTTTTTAATTTGCATTTTTTTACGGCGATGGCAATACCTGTTGTTTGAACTTACATATACTTAATTGGTTGAACTATATACAATTGTTAAAGACGCACAATATTGTTTGTTTTCATAAAAAAATGTTAAAAACTTAAAACTAACACTTTTTTCTCAAACATGTACCTTAAACTACATAAAACATGTTTACTTGAGCCAAATCATCACAGTTACTATTATTATAAAATCTCAAAGCCTTACAAACATCAGTTTGCAAAAAACTGAACAATGTACCGTAAGATTTCGAAGCACTATTATTTCGATTAAAATATCGACATGTTTAATGGTCTACTTTGCATGGGCATGTTACAACAAAAAAATTAGCTGTACAAGCTAAAAGTCTGAACTTGAATGTTTTCGCCTCAAGTGATTGGCAAAAAATCGTTGTTAAATTACCGGTCACTTTGTTTTAGTTCAGATATTTTTAATTTTATTTATTGTTTATACAACAATACATAATTAGACCAGACACCGGGAACGAAATATAAAACTGTGCATTTACCGGGCGCGATTAATGTTTTGATTTATTATTAAGCATTTTCCGTTGTAGAATATGATCGTTATTACCCGCATGTCGTTACATAGTAACATTAATAACCTTCGATTGTAAATCGTCAAGCTACCCCAAATTGATCCCAAGACAGATCGACACTTTTTTTTAAATGAAAATATAAGTATTGGACAACAACATACTTAAGTTTTAGCTGGATCAGGTAATAATTAACGGCTGAGGAATTGTTAGAAAAAAAATTATCTTGGCTCCTGAAAATACTAGGACGTTTTTTTTTTTTTTTTTTAAATAGCAGGTTTTCAACAGTATAAAAGCGAATCTCTGGCTTAGTTTAAGAGGTCTAACTTTTTTGTATGAGTCTAGGGACATTTTTTAACTATAGAAAATAAAATAAATAAAAAAATCGTCAAATGCTCAAAAAATTTAAAACCAATGTCAATAAAATTTAGTGCGATTGTTAATATTATTACTATCAACAGTTATAGAAAATTTTGAGCTTCTAGTTATTATTGTTTATGAGATATTAAATGTATAAAAAAAAGCCCATTTTTGTACTATGAACGCTATTTACCGGTCAATAAAAATGGTCACCAAAATTCTGTATTAACAAAAGTCATACGGTCTTGTTGCCATTTTTACTTAATCGCTGAAAAAACATTGTAGTATGTATAACACACAACCGTAAAAATAGCCTAAAGCAATTTTATCAATGACGAAAAAGCGAAAATTTTTACTAAAACCCCTTTGTTTATATTGCCATTGCACTTATGAGATAACACACAAACACTTTCATCATGTGTATTAAAAAAACCTGCCACAGGCAGCTACCAGAACAGCAAATCTAAACTCGCTGATGTAACTTATCAAAAAAATCTCTCTGTTTATGTTGTTGCACTTCATTTAGTCACGCACTTGTTCTCACACTAAGTTTTAAATATGACACGTGTACACACGAAGAATATGGATCAGAATAATATTTTTGATCATACCCTGACAGGAAGTTCGCATTCTCGTCTTGATTTCAGGCTGGGAAGTTATGCATTCCTGACCAGGGCGGGAATTTGTTTGTTGCGCACTAACGTACTGTGCAGCTCTCTCCTAATTACCTTCTCATGTCAGTCGTCAGCTTCTCATGTGTGTATAGCTATAGTCATCATTGTACTATACTCAGCTGACAAAAACCAAAACACTCGGATCATAACCTCAATACTAATGCCGTGCGAATATGTAGATTGCAGAGTGTAAAATTAATGATTTTAGCCAGTGAGTAGTGTTCTACTCAACAATTAAAAATAATTAAGGACTTAGTCTCTGTACATCTAAGTATTGAAAGCGATTCTATGACTATATGAATGAAGCTCAGAAGCTTATGTATTTAGTGGCATACCTATAGGTCTGTTTTGTTTACAAGTACATTTATATACTAATATAATTTCCATAGTGCCAGTATAAAAGATTTTAAAATTAATTTTGTGTGATATTAGGTTTTATACATGATTGAACGAGCGTGGCTACTGCATGCAGTACCGGAGTCGCTATATATTGTTTTCTATCTCGCTTGCTCTTTATTTTCCTAAAATCCCTAGATCAATAAACGCATGAACGTTCATAATGAATAACGGAACGACTGTGTGTAAATTTTATATTAAATTAAGCAACAAATAACTTTTTTTGGGTCGCGATCCTCCCGCTGGGTATAAAGAAGAATCGTATACGTTACTCGGCAGAAAAATAGCACACCCATGTCCGCGCATTTGCCATCCTCAGTTTCGCCTCGGGTGGCAATATACACGTGTAATTGTCATACTAACGGTTGATGTATGTATGCACAACAAAAACAATGAGAAAGTACGTTAGTTGCAGACTGTCACAACATCGCGTGATTGCAGCTCACGGCGTGGCACGAGCGGTAGACCGTTGAGCTATAAGACAAAAGGCAGTCATCCACCTTAAAGTGGGAATCAGTCTAGAAGGTATAGGGTACGATCTTTAAATCATTTGCATAGAATCTTAAGGTATGTTTAATTATTACATGAATACATAACACGCATACGTGCACAATAATAAAATTTTTTTCAACCAACATAATTTTTTCTGTGAGCGTAAATAAATTAAAGTACCTAGATATAACTTTCTATTTACTTTTTGGGCGAAAAAAAGAAAAAAAAGAGTCAGGAATCGAACTGAGGACCAAAATATCATAATGGTGGGGCCAGTAACATTATCTACTTCGGCTATCGAAGCAACGTATCCATTGGTGTTTACAAGTTGCATATATTCATAGATAACCTCAAAAGCTTAGGCTATAGTTCATGGCTATTACGACGTGTAAACGTAAAAACCTGTAAAGAAAAAAATCATACATATGTATCACTAGCAGTCTCCCGTCTCGGCTTTGCCCGAGACTTACTAAATGGAACAGCGTAGTGTGTTGACATGTAATGTGAAACGTTTTCAGTTAAAAATTTTACATTTATTCCTGACACTTTTCAGAACCAAAACCTTCTTATTAAAAGCATAGTTGTTCGCTATCCATACAGTTTATTTGGTCAAAAAATAAGCTGTGCAAATTAAAAAATTATAATTATGCTGAAAAGTACCGTGCGTTCCTTATGCCATAAAATAATCGTTAGCCATGATAAGCGGTTGATTTGCAGTTTTTCCTATATAATTCACGAAAAGGGCTATTTTTTAAGCTGTTAAGATTTTAAACTCCAAAAAAATATACATAAAAAAAAATTTTTTTTCTCTCATTTCACAACTTAATTACCAGAGCATAAAATTTCTGGAGCTTAAACTCTACATTTTTTAACGCCATAAAAAGACAAAACGACTTTTGTGACCCCTAAAGGCTATTTTCAGTCAATTTTGTTAAGTTTTAATATATTTGTTGGCAAGGTAGTTCAACGTCCAATGGCCCTAAAAAAGACCGGTGAGCTTCTTAAGTAAACTCTTTCTTGACTGAAGTTAACAACAATTGTGACTGCCTGGATACCTCAGAATGATCTTCTCTGGCCTGCTGTTGAAGCCCCAGACTGATCGGGAGAAAAATTACAAAGTCCGAAGCTTTGGGGCTAGTTGTAGCGCTCTTTCCTAACGTCTCCTGATATCATGTCGAAGACGTTGGTGTCTAAAGTACCTTTTTTTGCAGACTCAGTTGTTTTGATGATCTAAGGTGGAGAGATTAGTAGAGATTGGTTCGTGATGCTTGCCCGTTGGAGACTCCCCTTGGCTCAAATTTTTTTTCCCTTCATAGCTGTTAGGTTCGCCCAGCGCAGAAGTTGGAGAGGATCGGTGATTCCTGGTTATATGCTTAGAGTCGAGAGGGTAATATAGGGTCGTCGGTCACCGGGGCTCCCAGCCTTGCGACAAACAACTGTGCTCGTGACGTCTACCAGTTAATGACTGACTTGGTTTAATAGTGGCCGGATTTACATAGTCTTTTATAGTTGACGAATCGTCTCCAGAAATCGAAGTAAAAATGTATTTGTTGGCAAGGTAATCTAAACTTAGGTGGCCCTTAAAAGGACCGATGAGATTAATGGTTAAGTAGGGAACGTAAATGCTTACATTGGCCCTGAAAAGGGCCAGAGGTAAAATTTCCAGTCATTCCTTATTATTATTCTTGATGATGGAGAGCCAGCTGCGGGTAGCTTGACTCTTACCCTTGGAGTCTCTCATGTGGACAGACTTTTTAAAATGATCCTTACTTTAATACACCTAATTAAATAATTACGTTTGCTATTGCACTATACCAATACTGATTTAGTCTTCAATGTTATTTACTTTAACGAAAATGCTTGTAAAAAAAAATAAGAAATTTAATTATTTAACTTCAATTTAATTAGGATAATAACTATTTCAATCGATTTTTTATTAAAAATGAGCTTGATAAATCTAGTATGGGATCATTTAATTACTTTAAATTTAACACGAAACATTACATTTATAAAATTAAAGTAAAGTAATGTTAAAAATATATAAAACTTATTTCGAGCAGTATACAAATTCGTGAAGGGTGTCTATTAAAATGTACAAAAATTTAATATAAAACGTATTTGAGGACTGTTCTAAATAAAATTACTTATTACTAGCAGCCCTTTCTTTGTCTCGGCTTTACCCAAGACTCAGTAAATAAAGCAGCGTAATGTGTTGGCGTGTAATGTGAAACATTTTCAGTTGAAAATTGTACATAGAACTCAGAACAAATATCTTCTTATTGAAAAAATTTGTTCGGAATCCATACAGCTTATAAAGTTAAATAACAAGCTGTAAAAAGTGAAAAAACAACATGATAATAATATTAAAATTCAAACTTAGTAGTTTGGAGCATGACTATTCATTCGTAATTTATCTACAGGCAGCCACTATTAAAACCAAGTCAGTCATTCACTGGCAGACGTCACAAGCAGAGTTGCTCATTGCAAGGCTAGAAACCCCGATGACCAACGACCCTATATTAAATTATCCTTTTGACTTAAAGCATTCCACCAGGAGTCACTTGTACTTTTGAAGGTCTGCGCTGGGTGAACCTAACAGCTATGATGGAAAAATGACTTCAGCAATCGAGACAGTCTCCAACAGGCAAGCATCACGAACCAATCTACTCACCTTGCATTACCAAAACAGCTGAGTCTACAAAAAAAAAGATGCATTAGACACCAACGTCTTCGGCGTAATGCTAGGAGACACTGGAAAAGAGCCTTACAACTAGCTCCAGCGCTATAGACCTAGTTTTTCTCTTAATCAGTTCGGTGTTACATTAGCCAAGAAGATAACGTTGGAGTATCCAGGCACTCAGTTTAGCTGGAAATTTCAGTCAAGAAAAAGTTTACTTAAAAAGCTCACTGCTCCTTTTTAGGTCCATCAGATGTCGAAAAACCTTGCCAATTAATATATTTGAACTTAACAAAGTTGATTAAAAACAGGCCGTAGGGTTCATCAAAGTCTTAACCATGCCAAAAGTCGCAAAAGGGCAAATTGGAAGGAAAACTTTAAATGCATCTAATGTATACAATTTCAAGCGTCAAGAAACTGACGCAGAACATTTATCGAGATTGCTGCAGCAGCATCAAAGTTGCTCTGGTAATAAAGTTGTTCGATAAGAAAAAATGAAAAAAAAAGAATGATATATGAAAAAAAAAAGGAATAAAAAAAAATATTAAATATGAAAATAAGAAAGAAATTAAATAAAGGAAATACAAAAAAACGAAAAAAATGTAATAAAATGAAATATGAAAAAAAATAAAACAAGAAATAAAAAAAAAAAAATAAATAAAACAAGAAATGAAGAAAAAAAAAAAAAATAAAAAAATAAAAAAAAAAACAACAACAAACCAGGGGGGATAAATGGGTCATGGGACCCACGGTAAGAACGAAGTTCTTTGAACATGACAAGTATAAAAACACAATTTCTCAGGTAACAAGGGGGTCGCCAGACCTATTGAAAGAACGAAGCTCTATAAACGTTAATACTGCATTCATGTAGTTCACTAAACAAAAACTTGAAAAACGAATAAAAAAAAAAAATTAAAAAAATAGTTCAGTACTCACGATGGTTGAACTTCGTGAGTACTGTATTTATGCACGACGTTTATTCCTTTTTTTTTTTCATATATCATTCTTTTTTTTTCATATTTAATTTCATTACTTTTTTTTCATTCTTTTGTATTTCCTTTATTTTTTTTTTTTATATTTTTCTATTTATATTCATTCTTTTGTATTTCCTTTATTTCATTTCTTTTTTTATATTTCATTTCATTATTTTTTAATACATTATTTTATTTGTTCAAATTTTATTTAATTTCATTATTATTTTTTTTCATATTTCATTTTTTCATATTTCGTTTCTTTTTTTTTCATATTTAATTTCATTACTTTTTTTAATTTATAACAGTAATTATTAGCATTACTGTAATGCAAAAAAAAACCTCAGGTTTAATGAAAATACAAATATTTAATGCGTAATAACGCGCCTTATTATATTTAATTTACATAACCATATTTATGCTAATTAATTTTTTTTTTTTTTTTTTTTTTTTTTTTTTTTTTTTTTTTTTTTTTTAAGATGTATTATTTAAAAAACAAATTTACAATTTATAAAACAAATTCATAATTAAATGTATTATCAGTGAATACATTTAAAAATGGAATGTTATAGTTACGAGTCACACGATAAGCACAAGAAACCAACTTCCATAATGGGCAGCGCTCGTAGCAGAGTGGGTAAGGTACAGGACTTACACGCAGAAGGTCGAGGGTTTAAATCTTTTTATTGGAAAATTTTTTTTTTTTTTTTTTTTTTTTAGAATTGTAAAAGAAAAAAAAATTTAAAGTCAAAGAAAAATTACTGTGGGGAAATAAAATTAAAATTTGTTAAAAAATTAATTGCTTGGGAGTGTGAGGGGGAATGGTGGGTAAAGGTGTGGTGCAGAAGAGTAACACGGCACGGTTGACAGATATACATATGTAGTGAGGAGAGGGGAAGTGTGTAGAGAACACTTGGTGAGGGGGGACGGGGTGAGGGGAAAAACTTGAGAGAAAGAGATTTCTGATTCAAAAAAAAAAAAAATCTGTCGGTTTTAAAATTCCAGCCCCCCGAGTAACGCGACATAAAGAACTTCGTTCTAAAAATTGTTTGACTATAAATTTTTTGTGAGTTTCAAATTTTAACAGCTTTTGAAAATAGTCCTTTTTGTAGATTATACGGGAGAAACTGCAAATCAATGTCCCTTCAGGGCCAACGATTGTTTTATGGTATAAGGAGCGCACAGTACTTCTTATCATTATGTATTGTTATATCTATAGACTCTTTTCACTTGCTTCTTTGTCATCAAATAATATTGAAATGCAAGCTTGGTAGTTTGGAGCATGACTATTTATTTATAATTTATTTACGTCTATCACTGTTTCACTGTCTTGCTGACAGCCTCTTTATGATTAAAGTCATGTAGGTGCTAAGGTAACACGCATCATGGACATCTATTGCGCTTATAATTGAGTCCATATACTTGCAAACTTTAGTTAGTTCATTGGAAGTCATGTTACTAAGAATACAATACTTTCATGAACACAAAAATTTTTCTTCTGAAGAGTGATAATTAGGCGGCACTGACATGTTGAAAGTGAAAAAATTTTTTTTGTTCATGACAGTATTATACTTTTAAGAATATGACTGCTATTAAACTAAGTAGAGTTTGTAAATATATGGCCTAAATTACAATTTTTTTCCCTTACGTAACAACTTTATTACCAGAGCAACTCAGTCCTTTAGCTTAATCTCTACATTTTTAAACGCCATAAAAAGACAAATATATATTCTACTTATTTAAAAATATAAAAGATTGAAGATTCTGCTGTAAGGGTACTAATAAAAAGCTGATCCTTAACTTATTAAATTCGTTATTTGTGGATTTTGATGCTGCTGCAGCAATCTCGATAAATGTTCTGCGTCAGATTCTTGACGCTTGAAATTGTTTACATTTAATGCATTTAAAGTTTTCCTTCCAAGTTTCCCTCTTGCGACTTTTGGCATGGTTAAAACTTTTGTCAGTCCTGAAAGCTGTGTTTTTTCAACTATGTTAAGTTTAAATATATTTATTGGCAAGGTTTTTCGGCATCCAATGGCACAAAAAAGGACAGGTGAGCTTCTTAAGTAAACTGAGTGCCTGGATACTTGAAGGTTATCTTTTCGGCTAATTTAACACCAAACTCATTGAGAGAAAGATTACGTCTAAATCGCTGGAGCTAGTTGTAGAGCTCTTTTTCAAAGTCTCCTAGCATTACGCCAAAGACGTTGGAGTCTACAGCATCTTTTTTTTTGCAGACTTAGTTGTTTGGGTAATGCAAGGAGGGTAGATTGATTCGTGGTACTTGCACGTTTAAGACTGTCCTGTTTGCTAAAGTCATTTTTCCTTCATAGCTATTAGGTTCACCAAGTGCAGACCTTGAAGAGTATAAGTAATTCCTGGTTAAACGCTTTAAGTCAAGAGGGTAATTTAATATAGGGTCGTTGGTCATCGGGGTTCCTGGCCTTGCAACAAACAACTCTGCTCGTGACGTCTGCCAGTGAATGACTGACTTGATTTAATAGTGGCCACCTTTATAAAGATCTGTAGTGGACAGATCGTTGCCAAAAATAGTAGTAAAAATGGATTTGTTGGCGAAACAGTTTAACGTTCGGTGGCCCTAAAAAGAACCAATGAGATTGATGGTTAAGTACAAAATGTTAATACTTATGATGGCCCTTAAAAGGCATTCGGTAATCTCAAGGGTTTGGAATAAAGTTTGACGTAAGTCATTTGTCCATTATAGAAAACAGTGCTGTCAGTAGCCGAAAAACCCAGCTGCACGACTTTCAGCTCTATGCTTCATGCACTGCCGATGATTGACTGCGGTATTTGGCACCACTGTTTTATATCCGAAGAACGAAAGCGCCATTTGACGGCAGCGTCAGTGCATTCATAATAATTATGTAAATAATTGTTTAAAAAAAAGAATTCATTTATTTATGGTTACACAAACATAATTTTTAAGCAAATTTTATCTCCAATTTCTAATTGCGTTATCGATACATCAGTAACTTATAAAGTTTCTTCGCTAATACTGACGTTGCTGTTGCATGGTGCTTCAGTTCTTCAGTCATATCTTGCTTATATATAAAGCAAATTCGCTAAAACCATTATAATCACTAACCGCGAAAACTACTGAACCGATTAAGCTAAAATTTTGCATACTGATTTTTAATAATTTCGAGATGATATTCGAATAGTTTTTTTCTTGGAAAATTCATAACAATACCGATAAATAAGCTCAAAGTTTGGGTAAAATAAGCTAGCTTTGCGCGTTAGTTAAAGAGGATGTGCTTGGTGGCATCAAAGTAAAACTAAAGCTACCTGCAATAAAAGATAGTAAAAATCGGTTATAAGATGCTCCAGCAAGTTGTCGATTATTGTAGTCAGTCATCCATCAGCAGTACACTAATAACAGAGATGTCAGTAGAGCAGCTGGGGATTCTGGCTATGACACTCTTCTTTCATAGGCAAGCAAAAAAGTCGATTTTTACCCGGGATCGCCAAAATAACCGAGTGCTATGGAAAAATAGGCGTTCGGAACGTTAACGTCTCCAGCGGAATACCAGGAGACATGTCTAGCTAGAGCACAACCTGCTCCAACACTGAAGAGATATATGGCCGTTCAACCATCCAGCCTAGAGCCGTTTAAGAATTTTTCACTGCAAATGCAAGCCATGAAAGACAACCATGAAGAGTTTGGGCAGCCACAATGGCCTTCTTTTTCGTGGTTATCCCAACGGCAAACCTAGAGAAAAGGTATTCTCCAAGCCCACTTTACCGACTAACGGTGAACGGTTGGTTATCCGGGGAACAACCTGAAGACAAGATGTTCTGGGTAAGAAGCGTACCTTCCTCCAGTACGATCTCTATGCACAGAGACTCCAAGGATAGGAGTCAAGCTAATCACAGCTGGCTGTCCATCATTAAGAATAATAATCAGAAATTACTAGAAACTTCACCACTAGCCCTTTTCAGGGACGTTATAAGTATTAACGTTTCCTACTTAACTATTAATCTCATCGGTTCTTTTAAGGGGCACCTAAGTTTAAACAACCTTTCCAACAAATACATTTTTACTACCATTTCCAGAAACAATTCATCCACCAAAAGACTATGTAAGGCCGGCCATTATTTAACTGAGTCAGTCATTCACTGGCAGACGTGACTAGCAAAATTGTTCATCGTACGGCTGGAAACCGCGGTAACCCACGACCCTATATTACATCTTGACTCTAAGCATTTAACCAGGAATCACCGATCCTCTTCAAAGTCCGTGCTGCGAGAACCTTACATCTATAAAGGAAAAATAAACTTTAGCCAACGGGATAGTCTCTAACGGGCAAGCATCACGAACCAATTTTCCCACCTTAAATCTCAAAAACAACTGAGTTTGCAAAAAAATAAGGTACTTTAGACACCAACGTCTTTGGCGTAATACCAGGAAGTGTTGGAAAAGAGCTGTTCGTCCATCTCCAACGCTTTAAACGTTGTAGTTTTACTCCTGACCAGTGTTGTGCTACAATAACAGTTGAACTACCTTAGTAACAAATACTAGACAACCTTATAAAGTCGAAAAAAATATTCTTCAGGGCTCACAAAATTCTTAACTATGCCATAAGCCGCAAGAAGTTGAATTGGAAGGAAAACTTGAAATGTATCTATTGAATATCTATGATGTAATAAAATAAAGAAATAAAAAGAATGTATCACTGGTCACAAAGAAGAAAAAAGTGTCAACAGCGTTATACGCCCAATTCAGCTTGTCAAGGGCCACAATGTAAGGGAAATTGAAAAAGTGGAGGAGTACAGGAAGATATAATCGGAAAAATCTTTGATACTGCAAGGATACCAGACAAGAAAAAATTGTATATCAGGCCAGTGGACCAATATACTAGGACACTAGAGGCAGCTACCGTTCACTAAACTCAGGAAAATACAGACAAAGAAAAGAAAGCACAGTACGCCAAGCCCAGACTACAACCACAGAGAAAACACGGGATACACGGCACAGGAGAAGGAAACAACGAGCGAAAGCAGAAGCTGAGCAACTCCCGGAAGGATCAAGGAAGCGACTCATAAGTATGCACGGGATTGTCGTTATGCTGACCAGCATTACGGCGATCTAGTAAGTGAATTTTCATTACTCATATATAATATACTTACAACCCCCGAGGGAAATACGCACCTAAAAGAAAAAAACTTATACATCGATATTATTTCTAAATCGCAATATCCAAAGACCTTAGTGGCAACCCACAATTGCATGCACAAACATATAACCAATATACTAACGACAAACACCCCATACAAAATTTTTTCAAATTTATTAATAAATACAAGGAGTAGCTAACCGAAAATAAAAACGAAAAAAAGACTATCGCTTAATAGAGTGCGCGTATCTATCAGATTAACACAAAATACACAGAAACGACAGTGTCTTACGATTTAAAAAAATATATACATATATATGCGAACTAGAAAAGCACAAGATAAACTACAAAAAAAAAAGAGAGAATAAAGAGCAATACTATGAGTGACGTAGAAACAAATAATACACTGGGAAGGGGAGTGCAGTAAGTCGTGAGGTGTACAGATATACTCGAAACAGGACCAATTGACACATATGACAAAATAATACAAATTAAACAAGAAGATGATCTGGAATCACGGACAGAGTGGCAGAAGGCCAGCAAAAAACAGAAACTTTTTATGATGAAAATGTTAAGGAAATTAACGCCAAGCATAAAACGTGGACAGTTATTTCATAGACAAGACATAATCGATAATAAAACTGATACGCCATCCCACACAAAAACACATAGACCCCCTTAATTCAAAAATTAACTCTCTACACCGAACGTGAAAATGTGACAACTAACATGCGAACACAAATGCGAACCCCAGTAGCTCAAGGCGAGCAAGAAATTGGAAACGATGGCGTCACTCACAACATAAACCACGACAATAACTATTATGGACAAAACACAGTGGCACCACTTCATTCTGCAGGAGAAGATGAGTCAGGTTGGGCAAATAGAAATTACTGAAATGCCCAAGATCGATTTACAGTACCCCCACATTATACACGAAATTTTAATTACGAACGCCCAATTCAGAACATACTGTCGTCACTAAGTCACCTCGCAGCAAACATACCGATATTTGACGGCGATTCCGTTAAACTACCCCTCTTTGAAAAAATGGTAAGAGTGGTATCGTGGACAGTAAGCCCCGTATATGAAAAATTTTTCATAGGCTCACTAGCAAATAAGCTGAAAGAAACAGCAGCCGAATTTATACCACGCCTGGCGCAATTCTCATTTGTAGATGAATTCTTGGTAGAATTAAAAAATAGATATAGCAGCATCGGAATTTTGACACGTTATTGGCAACATTAAAAGTAGTGACACAATACAGAGAGTAATTAGTAAAGGAATACAGTAGGTGCGTTCAAAAATTATACGATAGTATAACAACCTTATACGATTCGGACATGACACTATCACTCGGGCAACGCGACACGCATCAAAGGAGAGCGCTGAAAAAGAAGCCATAAAGCAATATACGTACGGGATACAATCGCCTTACAACTACAGGATATTATGCCTTAACCTAAAAACGTTAGGCGAAGCTATAGTAGCCGCACTGAAAATGGAAAGTGACTTAAGCCTAAGAGAAATAATGCTGGCACGAATCGAGGCTCATGTATACCGAGCGAGAGCAGAAATGAGAGATACGGACGTTCGTGCGCGCAGCCATAAGCAGGCAGAAGTACGCGACACAACAGATAAAAATAAAATAACAGGGGACTACCAATATTGCTCATATTGCAATGAATACGGGGAGCATGCTACAAAAGTATATATGAAATTAGTAGCAGACGCAGCGAACAAGAAAATTTAAAACCCAGACATAAAGGCAAATGATCCACCAGTGCAGCTATCACAAGATAAACAAAACGTAAGGGATGAAAATCGCGCTTACTGCAAATGCAGGGGGCACTATACAAGTGAATGCCGCACACTGGTAAGAGATGCAGAGAATGGGAGAATAAATCGGAGCGACGGACGCGAACAATTCAACAATGATAACAGGGAAAATACGGAAGGAAATTTTAACTACCAGAATAATTATGATTACCCCCCTTAATACGTATAACCAAAACTATAGCAACGATTATAGAAGGAACCCCTACAACAATACAGGCTATAACAAATATAACAACTACAGCAGAAACGCTGATTTCTCCAGAAATAATAATAACAGTTACAACAACCAGAACGGTAACTACAATAATTATAGAGAAAATTATAATTTCAACAGAAATTATAATATCGATGAAAATTATAACGACAGAGTACTTCCAAATAGAACAAATGATGTACCTGACGGAAAAATATCCACGCGTAGCACGAAACATTTAAACTCGCAGGACGCTCGTCGTGCTCCCCAATCGCCAAGCGGGTCCCAAGAATAGAGAAGGAGATAGAGCATAAAAACAAAATGGAGCCAGCTGAAGAAGAGGAGCAAGTGGAGTCAAATAAAATACGCATCAGAGGTAAAGCCAGCAAGACATTACGCAAAGAAAAGTATACGAGAAAAGAAACAATTAAGGCATCGCTAGAAACAGTTTCAGAACAGGCTCCTCAAATGGCTGAAAATGCTCACAAAGAAAGAAGAATCGAAACGAAATTTATAACTAGTGGCCTTTTAGCTGGAGAGGAAAAATCCATGAAAGCATAAACCTACCTCTCCGCAAGGTAAATATATCGAGTACTGGAAGCACACCATCATCAGTAATATTAAACAGTAATCAGCTGCAATCTTATAGCGCAAAATTTTTCGCGGATACTGGTGCCGAAGTATCAATTATAAAAAAATGCTGTCTCACTACAAAGATGCATATAGAGAGCAGAGAAAAAGTCCTAATAACTGGCGTCACACACGGAGCACGCTGCATGTTAGGGCCGACTAAAATATCTCTTAACGGTACAATAATGAATCTGCACGTAGTCCCCAATACCTTTTCGATAGAAATGGAAGGCATTATTGGCTGGGACACTTTTAAGTTGTATAATGGCCTCATAAGTGCCAAAGAAAGTTATTTAGAGTTAAAAAGCATCAGAATCCCATTACTATAACCAGAATATTTTAAATTCCCCCAAAAAATCAAGGAAAATAATATTTGCGCGTATATAAGATGATAACAGCCACGTACAAGCCGGCTGGGTCCCTCTACAAAATATACAGAAGGGAATATTATTTGAAAATTTTATAGAAGAAAATAAAAACTCAAAAATATATGCAGAAATTATGAACATAACAGACAAACAATTTGACGTGTTAGTACCGGAAGTAAATGTTTTTGAATGTGAAACCAGACAAGGGGCGGAACCATTCAGCATTGCTGGGGACGATGCTGAAGGGTTAAACGAAGCCATGATTGGGCTTTTTAACACTAAAAATTCAGACGGAAAGGTAAAAAATAATGAAATTATAAAAAAAGAAGATGCCATATACGGTAAAAATAATGATGATATGAAGAGCAACATTAAAAATTTCAAAGATATCAAAAAATCAGATATAGTGGCTCGAGTAAGCAAAATAATGGAAATCGTGGATACATCTGGCTGCAACATGGATGAATTTAACCACATCCGGGATCTCATAGAGTACAATCCATTCGTATTTGGCCTCGACGGCAAGCCACTAAAGGCTACAAACTCACTTAAGCATCGAATAAAAACGGCAACAGAGAAGCCAATAGTTGCCAAAAGGGTTCGCTATCCAATAAAACTAAAGGATTGTCCCGAAAAACGTGGGATCAAACGAAGAAAAACGCTGGAGGGTCGTAACAGATTTCCGGCTATTGAACAAAATAACAGTCGGTACATGCTATCCACTGCCATTCCAGAATGAAATTTTGGAAAATTTGGCAGCTGCAAAATATATAACCATGGCAGATCTGAAGAGCATGTTTTTCCAAGTATAGATTCACGAGGAGGATGCTCATAAAACTGTGTTCTCAGGACCCAACGGACATCATCAATATAAACGAATGCTGATGAGATGCATAGACTCGCCAAGTACATTCATGCGAGTGATAACATTTGTACTAGCAGGCTTACAAGGATGCGAGGTAGAGGTATATATGAATGACATCATGGTTTTCGCAGAAAACTTGGAAGAACACGAGATATTCAAAAGGCTCTTAAAACAGCTAGCTGATGCAAACCTTACAATAGAACCAAGAAAATGCCAATTCCTAAGAGAGGAAGCAAAAGTGCTTGGTCATATTGTAGGCAAGGGCCAGATCAAAATAAATCCGGAATAATTGAAGCAGTAAAGATTTTTCCTAAACCAACAAATGCGGGGAAAATGAATCAATTCCTCGGGTTGGCGGGGTCCTATTGACGCTTCATCAAGGATTACGCAAAAACAGCCCAACCTCTCTCAAAGCTTACAAGAAAAATAGCCAAATTTAAATGGGAAGAAGAACAAAAACATGCATTTATAAAACTTAAAAACGCTTTGTGCAGTGAGCCAGTGCTGAGGGCTCCAGATATAAACGAATCCTTTATCGTAACAACTGATGTATCCGACTACGCCATCGAAGAAATTTTAAGCCAGGGAGAGATAGGTAAAGATCACCCTTCTGAATATGCGTCCAGATGCTTGAAAGGCAGTGAATTACGATACTCGACCTACGATGAGAGATTGTTGGCGATAACGTACGCTAAAGAGCAATTTAGGCCATATTTGTTCGGTCGTAAATTTACAGTCGTAACATACCACGAACCGCTCAAGCATTTTTATACATCAAAGAAGCCGGGCTGAAGATTTACAAGGTTAAGGGCAAAACTCTAAGGATACGAGTTTGATGTTGTTTACAGATTTAGACTAATAAACAAGGCACCAGATGCCAGAAGCTAGGAAGGCAATAGGGGAAACGGCAGCAGCTAAAACAACTGACAGAGACAAAGGAAGTAAACAGAAATCGGGAAATAAAGGAAGGGTACATGACCAGAGAGAGAGTAGAGCCAAAGGTAGACAGCAAACAGATGAGTGGGGGGCGGAAATGACCGAACAAAGCCGAATGGCACCGAATGAACAGGAGAGCCAACAACCGCCAGATACACAAGAACGCAATGGCGGAAACAATAAGTATAATAATAACAAATGCCAAATTACCAATTTATGGTCAATATTTAATGAATCACCTAATCGATTTCGAGCAAAGGTCCCAATCGACATTGAGGATTAAGACATCAAAGGAAAAAAGGGCGATCCGATGTATGAGAAAGCGATAACACACCAATCGCAATCAACGAGGAAGAGGATGCAAAGATTCGAGTATCGGGGACCCAATGCGCAGAACCTCACAGACAGCTAATAATGATCGATGTTCCTAGAGACGGAAATTGTCTGTTCCATTGCCTAAAACTTATGTACGGATTGACAGAATCAACAGACGAGCTCAGAGAAATTCTACTCGGGTCAGAATGGATAAATAAATGTAAGGACCCAAAAGGAGTCAAACAAATATTTAGTAACAGCCATAAATTCGGCAACGGAGAATGTGATTTTATATTTTCACAAGAATATGAAGCAAATATATGTATACACCTACAAGTATCATCCGATAAAATAGTATACCAACAATTCATGGGGGGGGAAGTCGCAGAATTTAAACACATGCATCTCGGAAACCACCATTATCAAGCCCTCGTAGAAGGAACTAGTAGCGATTACTCACCCAAATATAATTATGAGAATAAAAACGATGATTCCGATACCCAGGAGTCTCGAGATAACACAGAAGAAAATTTTGAAGGAGATAGCAATGATCAAGCCGTAAACAAACAAGATGAAGGGAACGATAAAGAGGACGCATGGGATACGGAGAGGGAGGAAATGAGCGAGAGAGAGAGGAAGAAGGAGAGTGGGCCGATGAAGAACGCAACATGCCCCCACCTAAACCTCCACCACCACAAACTAATACTAAACGAGACTCTCTCTCACTAGATAGCAACCAGGGCCTAAACAAAGCGCTGATAGAGGAAAGCGATGAGAGCTGCAGCGAGGAAAAGAAAATCATTGATAAGACGGGCATAATGAAAAAATATAGAGTATGTAGAACACGAATACCATGCAACATACCTTCATGGGTACCGCAGGACGGCTTAGAACCCACCCGGTTTAAAAAAATGAAAAAGGTCGAGGATCACCCATTCAGATATATCGACAACCTCGCATTCGTTACCATAACGGACGACATTCCGAACACAGAGACCATCGACGCACTGTACGAGCGGGGCTATATAAACCCAACAGTCATAAATAACGAGACAAAAGCAGTAGGTGACGTCATGCTATCTAAAATAAGAAAAGTATGTGTTATTTGGATGTACGGAAAAACCCACTTTGAAGATACAGAACTGAAACCCAACATAAAGAAATGCGTAATAGCCCTTAGATCGCTAGTAATGGTAAACAAATTAAAAACAATAGGACTAGTAAGAGATCTAGCGATACTAAATTTTTACCAATGGACATACATGGTCAAACAATTTGAGGAAATCCTCAAAGGCATACAAATGAGTGCTGCGTTACATACAAGCACATTAGTGGTACTGCCAGTAAATCAACGGTATAAGCTGATAAAAGAATATCATCAATCGGCCGTAGGTAGGCATCGATTAATAAATCATATAACAAAATAGCAAAGGATTTCTATTGGTGAAATATGAGACCAGACGTAAGACAGTACATACTCGGCTGCCCGTCATGCCAAACAAAAAAATTAGTGCAAATAAAAACAAAACAAGCCATGATAACTACGGACACTCCGAGTAGATCATTCGAAAAGATATCGATAGATTTTTACCGACCGATAAACAAACGATTGGCACACAAACAATACACACATCTTATCAATACAGGATTGGCTAACCAAATACATAGTGCTAGCCCCCGTACAGAAAGCAACAGCAGAAGAAACAGTAAGAGCCCTAATGAACAAATTCATAGCATATTTTAGAGCCCCAGAAAAATTATTATCGGGTAGGGGGACACACTTCATGAACAGAACCATGGAGGAATTCGCTAAACTATTGAAAGTCAACAAAATTAGGAGCACAGCTTACCACCCCCAAAGCAACGGTGCAATCTAACATATGCATCACGTCTTGACAGAATATTTTAAAGCATACGTCAGCCAGACTGAAAAATGGGACGAAGTATTACCACTGTGCACACTGGCATACAACACATCAGAGCATGAGAGCACAGGGTACTTCCCATACGAACTCGTATTCGGCCAACGTGCAAAACTTTCCTTAAGCTTTCAACAGCCGGAAAAAAGGAAATACGTATACGGCATTGCTAAAACAAATAACAGATAATCTCACACAACTACGAACGCTAGCAGCAATGACACAGACACAAAATAAGTACAGATTAAAATACTACTACGACAAGAAACTAAATGCAAGGTTCTTCATGAAAGAGGAAATAGTATATGTACTAAAAGAACCGTCTAAAGGGAAGTACGACAATCAATTCGAGGGGCCATATAAGATAACAGGTATAGATTACAAAAACAACAATGTAAAATTACAAAGGGACAACAAAACATGCTTAGCACATGTAGACAAAATCAAGAAAGCATGCATATTGAAATCCCCGCATACACCGCAAAACGAGAAGGAAAAAGAGCAAGAGAAACTTCGACAGTAAACTGTAAACGCTTGAACTAAAAAGGTTTATCAGCTTGTATCATCCGAATTCTTGGAATAAAAGCTATTTGGCCTGATGCTGGACCAGTGAAAATAGTAGCTTCTATAACATTATTTTGCAGAGTTTTTATTTGCAGTCTAGTTCTATTATACAGGTTCGGGGGTTTAAGATTACGTAGAATCATAATCGGAGATCCAACTTTTGAACTTAATTTATGGGGTGGAAATCCTGATGGAGTTAGGGAGTTTAAAAATTCCTGAGGATAATTAACAACATCTTCAGTTGCGATGACTGAATCGATAGAGAGGTATTCTCGAGAATCAGCTGCAAACTTTTGAAGAATAATGTTGTTAATTTCCTCTGTTGTAGAATTTCTCGGTGAAATTATCGCTCTCCTGCATAACCATTCGTATGGTTTGTTTAAAAAATTTCCAATGTCCAGGTAAACTTTAGAAATAAGATTATTGACAGTTGTAACCAGTTTTCAAATAGATTGATCTATGGTGATAAAACCATTTTCTTTTTCCATCGTGCCACTGCCAATTTTTAAAAGCTGTGTTGGAAATTCCGTGTTTCCTCCACAGAGATGTGCTCTCGTAGTAGTACGTAAATGAACAGACTCTACATAATGCCAGAGAAATGATGATTTTAAACAGACATGAATTATATCAGCTCTAGTTCCTCTCAGAATTACTGGTAATGTCTGCCTAAAATCACCAGCAAAAACAAATGTAATGCCACCCATTAGTTACTGATTTGATCTTAAACCTTGCAATGTTTTATTAGTTAATTCAATGTGAGCTCTGTGACTCATTGTGCACTCATTACATACAATAAATGTTGTATCTTGAAGAATTTTTCCAAGAGGGCCATTTTCGCGTGTCAAGCACGTGTAATCTTCTCCAGAAAAAATACATAATGGAAGTTTAAAAGTGGAGTGAGCGGTTCTACCTCCACTCGCAATGCCAGAAGATGCGACAGCAAGGGACAGTTTTCTAGCTGATCTTGCTTGTGCCAACATAAGATTAATTAGGATTGTTTTTCCAGTGCCTCCAGGAGCTTTCAGGAAGAAGACTTTTCCACTACCATTCAAATCACTATCAATAATACAATCAAAAGCTTGTCGTTGATCTCGAACCAACTTTGGAAAATTTTGCTCAACGAAATCATGTGAATAGTTATAATCATAACCATGTCTGATAAAATGCTCAAAAGGATCTGTAGTACAGAGTTTATCTCGAACAGGTGCATTTAGCCCAAATGAAGTCAAATTTTTTCTAACAGAGATGACTTTGTCCTCAATTTCAATTAAACCTCTGTTGAATATTTCTTCAGAGATTTCGATTTCCAAATCATTAAGTTTAATTCGTCGAGAGTGAAGAATATCTTCACATAATTGTTGTTTAAACATATCCCACAAAATTTGAGGTTGCTGTGGCTCGCAAAAAACTAAAATGATTGCAAATAAGTTACGTAACTTAGACGGATTTTCAGACAAAGCAGCATCTTCCAGTGTTTTTTTCCATTGATCATCATTTTTTAATGAGCCAAGTGCTTGGCAAGCAGTTTTAAAAGTTGCATAAGTAGCACTATCAACGGTTTTCAAGTACTTAAACGAAAATGGGCCTTGAACATATTAAAGTAACATTCGAAGATGGAAGTACTCGGATTGGGTGGGATGAATCGTATAAACTTTACCTATAGCTAAATCTTTTTTTACTCCTGGCCAGCCTGGAACATCTTTTCCTTGTTTTTTTTCTCACGAATTTATTATTGTCCCATTGGTAATAGGTGGCAACTTTGGAATACAAAAGAGTTTTTGCAAAATCATCCACAATGCAAAGTTCAAAAAAAGCAGTAAATGTCGTTTTTCTTGGATTTTCGAAAACTTGTTAAATATTTTGCTGATTGATGTAAGCTCTTTGATAATTTTAAAGATAGACATCAAAGTTAAAGACTGTGGGGTATCGCGCGTGAATCTGAAAATCAAAAAAACGCCAAAATCCTTCTGAGGAACAAATATAGCGTCCCTTGGCATAGTTGAAAATTTCGTCAACATTTCCAACTAAAAAAGTAGCACGAGTAGTTCCTTTGTTGATATATTTGCAAATATATTTAATTGCTTGCACTGAATGACAAAATTCGACATTAATGTGAGCATTGAAATATCGAGATAAGATTGGTCAACAAAGAACAACCCAATGGTTATCGATTGGTACATTTTTAACACAAATTATTACTATTGAACTATGACCTCCGTCTGCAGGAGATCTTCTACGATAAGTAAAATAGCCGTTATCTGCAGTTTGAGTTTCTTTAACAAAATTCCAAGAATACTGTTTTGTACATCTTCCATTATTCATACATGGTGAAGCCATGTTGAATTCGCCACAAGACCCATGAATCATACTTTTTGAAATAATATTAAACAGTAAGGAATCTTGTTGAGGATTTGGTAATTCAGATGGAATTATATTGTCTATTTCATCTGGCTGAATTCTTGTTTTTAGCCATAAAAGTATGTGCACGTGAGATAGGCCTCGTTTTTTCCATTGGACACTGTAGATCCAAGCATCAACTTCTCCATATATTGGTTTCTCAGTGAGGACATCTATAAGTTTTCTTAGTTTTAAGTGAAAAACTCTTAAAACAATATCATTCCTGTCTGAAGGTTTTTGATTTTTGTGTAATTCGTTTTTTATTTCCGACCATTCAGGGTTTCATGTAAAGGTAATGAATAAACATGGACGTCTAAACGCACATACGTACGCCATTGCATCTTGAGTTTTTTCATGCATTTATCGTAGTAAGCCAGTGAATGAAGAAGGTAAAATAATTGGCTGTCCAATACTGTTGAGTTTAATGTTACTATAATTATTGACTGCTTCTCATAAATAAATGTAATTTTCGGCACTCAGTTATTTTGAGGTGTTCGCAAGTAGAGCAAACGCTCTGTGATAATTTTCACCATCATATCAACCACAAATTGATTTAGTTAGTTCTTATAATACAGCAGGTAGTTTATACTTTTAATTCTCAACATAAATCTGTAAGAGTAGAATTGCATGCAAGAAACAGTTTTTTTTGGAAGACTGTTAAGTGGTATATCGATAGAATATCTATTTTCTCCGTAAACAAACATGAAAGAATATTGCAAAGAGTCGTATAATCGGTGGAGCTCAGAAACTCGCTTCAATCGCCCATGACGACCATGTAGAACAATATCTCTGGGACCTTTTTCTTCGTCAACTGTTAGTACAGCAGCTTCTTTAACCCTCGGCGCGTTGTATCGTCTCCGATGTTCACCAATAGGGGAACGGTCAGCATGAATAATCAATCTTAAATTTTCAAATTCATTGACTGTTCGAGATTCATAATTAGATTTAAAAGTCCTTGTAAGGGGATTTAAATCATGCATGATTTTTTGCAATGATTCTATCAAAGTTTTTTTAAGAGTATTGTCTGACCGAATGGAAATTTGTTCGGCTTCAGGTATGAAATAAATTTGCAAGCACTGCGGATTTTTGTCCTTTTCTAGAAGTAAGCTGCCAATCAAGTGGTATTCTTGACCTTGAATCTTGAAAGTTGGCATAAAGTTTCCTTCTCTGATTTCTTTACCTCCAAATGATGTCATTTGAAATAGAGTGTTGTAACGTCTGATATTATCAAGACAATGTTTTGATATGGGGTGTTCGTCCATCAATAGACATCTTACCAATTTAGGACGGTTTTCCACTGAATAAAGAGAAACTTTACTACCAGAACAACAAAGCCCTGGAACTTCATTTCTCCATTTTTTAGCGCTACAATGAGTACAAATACATACCATTCCACCTATTTGAATTGCTGAGAGATTTAGATAATCAATATCAGGGTTTTAATAAAAAGCTGATCTGTTACCTAAATAAACGTTATTTCGTCGATTGTGACGCAGCTATTCCAATCTCAATAAATGTTCTGCATCAGTTTCTCGACGTCTGAAATTGAAAACGTTTGAGGCATTTTAAATTCTCCTTCCAACTCACCCTCTTGCAATTCTAGGCAATGTTAAAAAATTTTAACAAGAGCTGGTCCTTAAAAGGACCGGTCAGAAAGACTCAAGCTGAGTGCAACAAAATTTGTTGGCAAAGTAGTTTAACGTTAAGTGGTCCTTAAAAGGACTGACCAGAAAGACTCAGTAAGCTGAGCGCAGACTGGCTTTGTGTAGCTCTTCTAGTAATGTACAAATCGTTGTAAGTCGCTTTAAGGTTTCAATCTGAAAAAGTTCTAAAAAATATTATTGGCTAAGTAATTAAACACTGGATGGCCCTGAAAAGGACCAATGAGATCGGTGATTATGTAGTTAACGTAAATATTACTGATGGCCCTGAAAAAGGCCGGTAATTATGTTTTTTTAGTGATTTATAGTTGCTGGAAGGTCGATGATTCGACACACCGGATTTGGCGATCTGTAAGCGGCACGTATCTGCCATTTGACTTGGCTAAACTGACGGGGATCACGTAGCTCGGCTATTTGGATCCGGGGTAGCTTTACTCTTGACCTCGAAGTCTCTGCATATGGAGAGCGTGCTGAAGGGAGGTACGCACCCGGCTGAAGGATATTTTGTCTTCGAGTTGTTTCCTGGATTACCAATAGCTTATTGTTGGACGGAGAAGTAGGCCTGGAAAATACCTCTTCTGTAGGTATGCTGTTAAGACGAAGTACTGACGAAGAGGCTGATTTTTCCAGCCAACGTGGCTGCCCATACCCTTCAGGATTGTCTTCTCTGGCTTGCTGTTGCACAGAATTCTGTGATGATACCAGGCTGGATGTAACAATGGCCTCAAAACTCTGATGTGTTGAAAAGGGTTGTGCTCTGGCAGGACGTCTCCTGGTATTACGCCGGAGACGTTACCGTTTAGAACGCCTATTTTTTGGAGGCACTCGGTGATCTTGCTAATTCAAGGAGAAATTAATCGTAGATCGCTTTCCCATTCGAGAAGAGTCTTGTCGGTAGCCGGGATACCCAGCTGCACGACTAACAACTCAATGCTTGATTATCTGGATGTGATAGACTACAGCAATCACCGAGATTCTCGGGCCTGTTATAACCACACTTATTTGATTCTATTGCGGGTAGCTTCAATTTTACGTCCACACCACTAGCGGATCCTACTGAACGAAAGCGCAAAGCTAGCTTATTTAAGCAAAACTTTGATCTTATTTATCGCTATTGTTATTAACTTTAAAAAAAAAGACTATGCTTAAAGCATCTCGGAATTATCAAGAATCAGTATACAAAATTTCAGCAAAATCGGTTCAGTAGTTTTCGTGATTAGCGATTACAACAGTTTTAGTAACTTTGCTTTATATATAAGTAAGATGAAGAGATATGCATGTTATCCTATATATTATTAAGGCACATATAATTATATAAATTCCATATTTCTAGATTACTTATTTTTAAAGCAGCAAATAATTTGAATAGCTACTAATTCATTTCAAAACTTAAGTAAAAATACAATTCATAGTTTTAAGTTTTCACTTTTGCTGGCAGTTCCATGACTGCCCACTGTTTATTAACTTTTTTTTAAATCTTTGTCGTATTCAGCACGTGGTATGCTTATACATTACTCTTCATTTTTATAATACTAATTACTGATGTAAATAAAAATGGCTAGCAAGATAATCCTTTTGAACCGAAGTTTTTTGACTCACAGTTTTAATGGCTTTATAGTGCCAATTTTTTAAATTATTTTTTAAAACTTTCATCTATAACAATGAAAATGAATAATGTATGGCACACAGATTGCATATATAATACTCAAAAAGTTTTATCAATATCACTAAAAATTGCGCCTAACATATTATATAAGATTTTTCAATTACAATTACGATTAACACTCCTTACTATAATATATCATAGGAACCATGTAAAGATTGTTTTTAAAGTAAAATTTCTTATGTTGGGCCGTGAACAGCCGTGTGAGGGGACATGCGTACGGAAAAAAGTAGCCACCCACCCTGCGGCCCAAGTCCTCTCCTTAGCAATCTTCTTTCTTATACAGTTCCTCCCGCTCCGTCTCTTCTTTTCGCAGCGCGCATCATATTCTACTGTCTACTTTTTCGTCTCTCTTCCTCTTGTATGTACGTCGCTTACTCCCTTTCCTTCGCGCTGGTACTATCTTACCAATATATAAAACAAAGTCGCTAAAACCGTTGTAATCGCTAACCGCGAAAACTAACCAATTTTGCTGAAATCTTACATACCGATTCTTGACACTTCCTAGATGGTTTTAGTATAGTTTTTATCTTGAAAAAATTAATAATGAAAGCAATAAATAAGCTTAAAGTTTTGCAAAAATACGTCACACTTGCGCTTTAGTTAAGCTGAATCTACTAGGTGGCGTCGAAGTAAATTGAAGCAACGTGCAACCAAATTAAATAAGTGTGGTTACAATAGGCCCGATCTGTCAGTGACAGCCATACGTTGCAGTTCATCCTCCTCGTCTTTAACTCTGGAAACACAACTTAAAATCGGCTCTTGTCAGGGCCTCGATTTCTTTCTCTCTCTCTCTCTCTCCCTCTCTCTCTCTCTCTCTCTCTGTCTCTCTGACTGAGACATTCCTTCTACCTACCGATGCTGACTCCATTATCGCAATACAAGGCTATAACTTCATCAGGTTAGACCGCATCAAAGAGGGTGGCGGTGGGGGTGGGGTCGGTGCTTATATTAAAAAACAATACATGTTTACATTGGTTGCACAGTCCGATCCTCTCTTTGATAATACTCCGGAATTCATTTTGCTCTCGCTTCAGATACAGAATTACTCAATACTTCTTGCTGTGGTTTACTGGAGACCCACGGCCTCCTTTCCGCTGCTTTTTTTTGACACCCTCGCTGAGCATGCCCCTTCTTTTGACCAAGTGATCATAACCGGGGACTTCAATATTGATTTCTGTACTGTTACCGACGCGTCCAAATTCTTTCGTGACAGATTATCCGAGCTTGCATTGTGCCTGGTACCTTCGGAGCCTACTCATCATGTACTATGGAGAGACCCACCGTCCCACACATGGCTTGACGTATTCGTGGTTGCTGATTCTTCGCACATAGTCTCCTATAACAAGTCAGTTTCGCCATTTATTACGGGACACGACTGGATAAAATTGGTGCTCAAGGTTGGCGGTAGGCGGGCTACAAAGACCATTAGAATTAGGGACCTGGGGCGTATCAATCCAACCGTGCTGTGTAGCGCTCTTGAACGTTCGCTTAGTGTCCTTTGTCCCGTGGATGGCAGCGCTTGTTAGGCAGACGATATTGACACTTTTGCGTCGCGGCTCTCCTCGCAAATACTCTGTGCCTTCGATGAGATCTCACCGCTCACTGAGTTACATCTCTCCACTAAAAGGAACTTGGATGACGAGTGAAATAAGACGCTTGTTCCGTGATCGTGACCGGGCTTATAGAAGGGCCCGCCGGATGGGACGCCCTGAGGATCTGGCGGAATTTAGGAGGTTGCGGGCACGTGCTTCCAATGCAATCTGCACAGCCAAGAATAGGCACATTGCGCTGGTGATTGATCGTGCACCGGACGCGAGAGCAAAGTGGCGTGCATTTAGAGGACTTGGTCTTTCATCTCAGCAGTTGCCGTCTCCGCTCGACCTGTTCAACCCCGATGAGCTCAATGATGCCTACGCTGTCCGCACCAGAGCGATCATCACCCCCGCGTCTGATAGGCCCATCACACCGGTACCTTTTCTTCCGCTGCCCCAACCTCCAGGGAGTAGATTCTCATTTAGTCACACGACGGCTTTTGAGGTGCGTACTGCACTGTTGCGCTCTTCTTCTTCTGCTCTTGATCTCTATGGTTTGTCGCCCAGGATGGTTAAACTTGCTGCTCCCGTGCTTTCTGTTACCCTTGCTAGGTCCTTCAATGCATGTATCGATGCTTGCCATTTTCCGTTGCCTTGGAGACGTGCTCTACTTTCTCCGTTGGCCAAGATTAGAGCTCCTCTTTCGCCGGCGGACACCAGACCGATTGCCCTTCTTCCAGCGCTGTCAAAAGTTTTCGAACGGATCCTCCACCAGCAGATTGTCCGGCACTTGCACAGACACGGTCTTTTGGACCCACGACAAGCTGGGTTTAGAAGCGGACACAGTACACAGACTGCTTTGCTTAGGGTCACGGACGATATAAGGATAGCCATTGATCAACGTAAAGTGACCCTGTTAGTCCTGTTTGACTTCTCGAGGGCCTTCGAACTTGTGCCTCATGACAAATTGCTGCAAAAACTTCACAGATTGGGCTTTGATGATCTTGCAATTGCGCTTATTAGGTCCTATCTGTCAGGCCGGGTTCAGGCGGTCGGTGCCGAGGGTCGTGCTTTATCTGAATTTAGACCGGTTGAGGCTGGTGTTCCGCAAGGGAGTGTGTTGGGACCTCTGTTGTTTGCGCTTTTTATTAATGATCTGCCACGTGTGCTCAAACACTCCTCCCACATAATTTACGCGGACGACATCCAAATCTATCTACACTGTTTTCCGGCTGACCTGGAGGGGGGTGTTGCACTGTCGTTGGAGGATGGGTCTGCGGTTGTCAACTGGTCGGAGAAGAATGGCCTTGTCCTTAATACTAGGAAGACCAAAGTGATGCTGCTGGGTAGCCAGATATATACGTCACGGTTTGATCTGGCTGACTTTCTACGGGTTAGAATTAGCCCTGCACTTGTCCCGTTTTCTGAAAGTGTCAAAAACCTTGGGATACTTATCTCTCCCACTTTGAACTAGACAGTACATGTTAATGGAGTTGTACAGCGCGTTCACTTTGCCCTTAGGTCCCTCAAATTCTATAGGCATGCATTGACCCCTCCCGTTTGTAAGCTGTTGGTTGAAAGCCTGGTGTTTCCTCACCTTGATTATACCTGCGCGGTGTATACAGTTCTAGACGCAACGAGGAACTTAAAGCTCCAGAGAGCGCTCAATGCCTGTGTGCGCTTTGTTGTTGGTGGTCTCCCTAGAAGAGCGCACGTTACCCCGCATAGGCTCAAACTTCAATGGCTATCGGTGGCTAGAAGGCGACAACTTTTTATGGGCCTACTTGCGTTTAAAATCATCAAACATCAATGCCCTGACTACCTGTTCTCGCTTTTTTCGCTAACTAAGTATCGTCCGTTAGCCCGAGTGCCTACCCGTCGAGCTTTGCCCCCCTTACAAATACCGAACCAGCGCACACAGGCACTCAGAGATTTATTTCATGTACAGGCATCGTACCTGCTGAATTCGCTTGCGCCCTTTTCCTTTGATTTGTCGCTCACTGCTTTCAGGACTTTGCTTTTTGATAGGCTGTTGGAGTTCGATATACACGACTGGGAGGTCCGAGTCGTGGAGGAGGGTCTGCCTACTGTTTAATAGTTATCATGTTTTTCTCTTCCCTCACCATATACCCTTTCCCGTGGCAAACTCGATATGAATATGATAATATTTACCCCCCTCTCAAACCTGACTTAGCCTTAGCATTGCTGTTACCGTGTGGGTACCTGTAAGCTGCTTATACGATATCTTGTGAACTTAGTATTACTTTATTTCTTGTATATTTTTACAGTTTAGTCTATATTATCCGCTTTTTTGACCTTACCTTTGTTTGATTTGCTGAACTTGTATTTATATATTTGTTAATTTTCACCTATAGTGACTGCATCATATGTTAAGAGAGCGATTTTTTACTGCATCATGCTTTTCGTTAATATTTGTACAATCCTGATAGGCTAGATGGGGTTTTACCCTAAGGTCATAAATAAAAACCTTCAACCTTCAATCTTCTCTCTAATTGGATATTGTTACGCTATTTTGTGATTAATTTCTTATAATTTGTACTTAATTATTTCCTATAGAAGTATAAATTATTACTGTTGAATTTGCGTCTCATTGAAGTAGCTCGAATAATTTATTTTTATTTTTATTTTTATTGTAATCGGTATATTATCTATATACGTCAATATGTAAAAACTTGTATGAACTCTTTTGTTGCCATTCCGTTTCTTAAACCTTAGCATCAATAAATCAGTTCCATCATCATCATCATCATCATCTCTTACTGCCAGTTAGACAACGTAGGAGAGGCATCGAATCAGGATAGCTTTCTTTCTGTCAGCAAGCCCCACTCAGGCACTGAAACCACTACGTCTACCTGAATAGCTCCCTTTCTAAATGGAACTGACGCCAGAAAAACTGAAAATCATCCGAAATCCAGACGTAAGCTTAGAAATGAGTAGAAACTTGATGCCGAAGGTTCAATGGAGACGATAACAGACGATCCTGATGCTCACATGGACGAGAGAAACTCGACACACTCATCCATTGCATCCTCCACATCTGACTCTCAACACCTAGAGTCAATCATAACTGAACTCCAGGCCACAATCTCAAGCCTTCGCGAACAGCAGGAACAACCCAACGTTATCATTTTCGAACTTCGAGCGACCATCGCAGCTTAAAATGCCACCCTGAACAAAATCGTTGGCACGTCTGCTTCTAATCTCATTGGTCTTCACAGCACTCAAATCAGGAGTGCTTAACGTAAGGCTTCCTCCAAAGCTAAACGGCCTGAGAAACTCGGTCTCTTCAACGACTTGTCATCCGAGTCAGAGTCTACCACGAACCTTGGAGATACATCACCAGCTCCTGACAATACCCAACGACCAATAGCACCTCCACCAATCGTTGTACGTGAGTCCAACTGCTGGCCGAAAATACGCTAAGAATTAACTGCAGAGAACGTCGAACTTCGCAAGGCAGTTAACTTTAACAATGGTGTCAAAATCTGTACCAAGACAGTCGATGACTTCAGATACATAAACTCTGAACTAGAGAAGCACAACGTGGAGTACATAACTTATCAACTAAAACAGGACCACGACCTTGAGGACGTCATGCGTGGTGTTTACAGCACCTCACAGACACCAAAGTCCTCCGTGAACTCCAATCCAAAGTTCCACCAGTGAAAAGCGTTCATCGTATGCGCAAAGGCATCCAGGTCTGGCCACTAGTCGTAGTTCATCTTGATTCCACCCTTGAGTCCAAGGCAGCCATCTTTGGAATACATTCAATTGGCAGCCTGAGCGTAAGAATTGAACTAAAGAAAAAGATGTCCCTCATCCCTCAGTGCAGGTGTTGTCAGAAGTACAACCACATCGCAAACGACTGCCATGCACAGTGGGTCTGCGCGTTATGCTCAAGCAATCACGCCTCCCCTGACAACACCATCAGAACTTTCAAGGACGCCAAGCAGTCCTGAGAAATTTCTCCACAGATCGCTTGTCATATCACTTGTCATCATGCACTGAGCAACAGCACCCATCCACCAAACCAGCCAGCTAGGCTAACGATATTATAAACTGGCACAAACAGGGATTGAACTACGCCCAGGCTAACAAGGGCTCAGGCAAACAGACGTCTCTCCTTGGCCCCGCTCCAAACAGTGCACACACACGGTCATCCAGTCAGCAGTTTCTCAGTTGGTCGCCAGTATCACGGCAGCTATTGTTCAGACCTCATAAATAATTCAAACCTCTTAGCTCTAATGTGGAGTGCCCGAAGCATTCGCAACAAATCTCCGGAACTGAAACAACTTCTTGTTCTTGTCCAGCATACCCTTTAGTGCCATTAGCTAGTAATAAAATTTCAACTCTCATAATTTGGGTGACACCCTGCTCGAGTTTTGCATTAGTGCCAAGCTAGTTCTACTCTTAAACTCTGTTTTTGGCCTCAGCTCTCCACAGTTCTATTTTTTCTTCTAATTTCTTTCTCCACTTCTCTAACTTCCTTCTTTCTATAGGAGTGTATAGCTAATCTGGCTGGTACTCCATGTGGTGGTTGGTTTAAGCCAGCAAAAATCTGGCACTACCTTCCTGTCAGAAAAGTGCCTATAGAAGGTTTCCTACACACGAAAAAAGAAAAAAAAAAAAACCTAATACACTTTTGTTTACAAAGTGTCACGACCAGAACTCTAATTTTTTATTAGATCCAAAAATCGACGAAATTTCCAATTTCTAACGTGTACCTGTAGATGGAATACGTAAACTCAATATTTGAAGAATGAGGATCGGAAACTATGAAAATTAAAAGGTGACACTTGATAAAAACGGCTTTATTCTGAGCTGTATCGTTAAGAAAAAAAGAGAGTTATTTTTTATATAATAACAGACCATTTTATTACTGTATTTTGACTATATAAGAGAACCTGTACGATCTCGAGGCATCATCTAAATAAGTAATATTTGAATCACCTATACGTGTATGTGAATACCCATGTAACCATCTCTCAGTATTTGTATACTAGATTAAGAGTTTGTCTTATATTTACAACACACAGCTTTTAGTACCTAAAAACTTATGGAAATTAGCAGGGAAAAGTTTTTTTGGCTACAAAAAATAGTTGTGTCATCATAATTTACAGTTTCATTGTATTCGTAACCTGTACAAATATTATCGAATGTACTGCGTTGGTGAAGCTTAGAGGAAAGATTATACAAGTTTATGTACGAACTGCCATTTTTTCACATTTGCACATTTTTTCAGACCATAAGCCAGTTATGTAGCCAGACACTTAGCCATACTTTTCCCCATAGACTGAGCCAGACTTTGAGCGAGACTTTCAGCCAGACACTGAGTCATACTTTTACCCCAACATTTGTCTAGATATTCAGCCAGACGTTGAGTCATACTTTAAGCCATTTATTTAGCCACACTTTGAGCCAGACTTTTAGCCATCATTTAAACCCCACATTTAGCCAGACATTGAGCCATACTTTTACTACAACATTCAGCCAGACATTAAGCCATACATTGAGTGGGACTTCAAACGACTTATTTAACCAGACGGGACACCCTTATTGATTTTTTTAATACTATAGTATAACAACCTAACATTACGTTGTGCCATTAACCTCTTGTTTTTAAAGTATGATGAGTAAGACACTTTTTTTCATTAGATTCAAAAATTGACAAAATCCCTAAGTTTTTACGAGTACCTGCAGTTGTAATATACAAACTCAGTGTTCGCAGAATGAGGGTTCAAAAACTGAGAAAATTGAAGGGTGACATTAGATAAAAACGATTTTGAATTCTAGCGTTTATCAGTAAAGGAAAAAGAGCATCATTTTTTTATAAACGGACTATTTTATTACTAAATTCTGATTATTCATGAGAACATATACGTACTCAAGGTATCGTCCAAATCAGTTACGTTGGAATCACCCATATGCATATGTCCATACTTATGTAACCAACTCTGATCATCTGCGTAACATGTAAGAAGTTCGTTTGACATTTACAAGACATAACTTTAAGTTTCTTTTTATGTTAAAAATGGCGCTCCTTTTGCTTTAATATACAACCTAGAATTCAAAGTCGTATCATTCCTGGGAGTTCACGTCATAAACTTTAGGATATTTTCGATCTTTGGTAAATTATTTTACAACAAAATTCCCACATTCAAATCTCTAAAGGGTGCATAGATTTTAGGCCTAAAATCTAGTTAAAAAGTAATGTCTCGCTCATCAACTTTCAAAAACAAGGTTGAGTGGGTTGATGGCACTATATAACGTTGGTTTGTTAAAGTGTTACATACAAGCGGTGCCCATTCAGCTGAAGGTCTGGCTCAAAGTCTGGCCGTCTGTTTGGCCTAATGCCTAAAAAATTAAATTATTTGCAAAAAAATGAAGTAGAATAGTTCAGTTGGTATCAGGATTTGACATTAAGTTTCATCACATTATTTTTTATTACAGTACTTTTATTTCAACACTTATAAATCTCAATAATGTTCTTATAATTTTTATATATATATATATATAGATGCTCACGTCATAAATAATAATAAAGTGGACATAATGCACAACGTTCTTAAGAGAGTGGCCTTCAATGTCCCTTTGAACTTTGTTTACGATGTTATATACATTGACAATCTTTTATTATTAGATTATTTAAATAAAAAACTAAAGTTAAGGTTTACCTTATACTTCTTTAGCACCTGCAACCATTGCACAATTATACGTAATGGAGAAAAAAAAATTAAGATGTCTGTAGCAGAAATGCTATGTTTTGGTAGATATTTTGGATTAATGGTCGGTGATAGGGTACCTGCATGTCATGAGAAATGGAGACTGTACCAAAAATTGAGGAGTATTTAAGCTATCATTAAAGCTATAATTACAAATAATATTTTGGTTACCTAAAATTCAAACTCTACATCATGATCCTTTATGCGAAGCTGTTACTGCAAAATGAGCCCTCTGTCCATACATGATCGATGAGACCAGAAGCTAAACACCATGAGCTAAAAGAAACTGTTGTCTCTACTACTTTTAAGAAAATGTTTTGAAAACAGTTGCTATCAAATGGAGCTTTATGATGGCTTGTAACTCTTATTTTAATGTCGGTTTTCGTGATATAGAAGTTAAATCAGTGATTTATGGAGAGATTGACATTTTTATACAAAATATAAATTTAACTAATATTAAAATCTTAAAATTTATAAAATAATAGGTCGCATTCACAAGAAGGACACGATTTACGAAAATAGATGAAGATGTTCCACAGTTTAGACATTTTATTTAATTTATCAAATTAAAAATAAAATTATGTTTAGACTTTACAAATTTTAAACAATAATTATCGATGAGCATTACCATGCGTACTCAGAAGAATTGAGTAATGAGTCGGAACTATTTATTACACGCGAAAATCTTCTAAATATTAACCCAAGCATGTTCTTTCAAATGAATGATATACACTTTGTTGCAGCAAGGCACTATTTATAAGTACAATAATTATTATAGTTTCAGGAATAATATATTGTAGTGGATGTAGATCATAGGTTTTAATTAAGTTTTTGTCAAGGGAGAGCTCAGAACACTGCTGGATACGTAAAATACCAAAAAATATTAACATTTGTACTACCATAATGTGTTATACAGAGCGTTCTGATTTTAAGCCCTAAAAACTATATCACGATATAAAGCTCATCAAAAGCTCTCTAAAAGCTCTTTACAAAATTTAAGTTCGATGGATAATTAACGAGATATTGTTGATTTAATAATCGATCAATTCCTCCAATCACAGAGCAGTTAGCCTCAGGAGGCAGGGCCTAAACATAGTAAGGGGCGACTACGCATAAACTCTTTAACGGGAAAGGTGGTAATAGATATGCCAGAAGACAAGGTTACCGACTGCAGAGATTTGATCAGTTACCGTACCAGCGCAAGATTCCAATAGCAAGGCCAAAGTATCTTAACCAGAGATCTGATTTTTGAAAAATGATTACGCACGTCCTAGCTTATACAGTGCATATTTTTTCTCAGTAAATTTCACAGAATAAATATTTAATTAAAATTTTTTTAAACATGCATCGCCTGATAAAAAAAACCATAATGTGAAAGGGTCTCATGCGTGAGGCTCGAATACTCAGTAAAACTCTTAATTTTTTAACATTCTACTACTTGAAAATAAAATTTTAATTTTTTAAATACTGTAAAAGAAGCTCATTTCACGCTTTTATTTGGTCAAATTTTTTTATTTCATCAAACTTTTTAGTATAATTTACGAACATAAAAAAAAAAAAAATAATAAATAAAATGACGATTAAACGCGTCAAGTGCGTTTATGCGGCAAACCTCTCTAACGTGTAAGATTTTACTGAAAAAGGATCAGCATTTGATCCATACAAAGCTCTATCAATCCAAAAATAAGATGTATTTTGAAAAAGCAAAAAATTTCACGCCTTAAACGCGATGGCTCAGCGCGGATAATTATGCTTCTTTTTCAATCAGCGTTTCGATAGGTCTTGAACCTCTTGGTCACTGTAAAACCACATGACGAATGAATGAAAAAAAAGTTAAAAAAACCGTGCATCGAGCTTGTTTATTCATCGCAAAGCTCTTACGTTGATCGCATTATTATCTGAGATGACAACGTAATCAATTTAAATTCCTCCAACGTCCTCAGCATTAAAAAATAAAGTAGGCGGTAAGGTTCAGTATGGTGAGCGTGTTAGATAGGCAGAAGCCCTAATTTTTATTTTTATTCACCTTTTTTTTTTAATCTTTAAAGCAACATCTACTAAGTTTTAAAACAGCTTTAAGATATAAATAAAATTTTTAAAAAAAGAAGCGCATCTCATGCATTTACTTGGTCTAATATATTTATCTCTTCAATAGTTGTAGTTTTATTAACTTCAATCAATAAAAATTAACCAATAAAAACAAGATTAATCGCGTCAAGTGCGTTTATGCGGCAACCCTCATTAACGTGTAACATTTTACTGAAAAATAATCAGCATTTGATCCATACAAAGCTTTATCAATGCAAAGATTTAAAGTATTTTAAAAAAGCAAGAAAATCTCACGCGTTGAGAGCGACAGCTCAGCGCCGGTTGATTAGGCTTCTTTTTCAATCAGCGTTTCGATAGGTCTTGAACCTCTTGGTCACTGTAGTACCACATGACGAATAAATGAAAAAAAATTAAAAATACCGTGCATCGAGCTTGTTTATTCGTCGCAAAGCTCTTACGTTGATCGCATTATTATCTGAGATGACAACATAATTATTCTAAATTCCTCCAACGTCCTAAGCATTAAAAAATAAAGTAGACGGTAAGGTTCAGTATGGTTAGTGTGTTAGATAGGCAGAAGCCCTAATTTTTATTTTTATTTACCTTTTTTTTATAATTTTTAAAGCAAAATCTACTAAATTTTGATACTGCTTTAAGATAAAAATAAAATTTTTAGAAAAGAGAAGCGCATCTCATGCATTTACTTGGTCTAATTGATTTATGTCCTCAAACGTTATAGTTTTATTAACTTCAATAAAAAAAAATTATTAAATAAAAACAAAATTAATCGCGTCAAGTGCATTTATGCAGCACACTTTTAAATCGTGTAACATTTTACTAAAAAAGGATCAGCATTTTATCCATACAAAGCTCTATCAATCCAAAAATTATTAGTATTTTAAAAAGCAAGACAATCTCAAGCGTTGAGCGTGATGGCTCAGCGCAAATGATTAAGCTTCTTTTTAAATCAGCGTTTCGATAGGTCTTGAACCTTTGGTCACTGTAGTACCACATGACGAATAAATGGGATAAAAATTAAAAATACGGTGCATCGAGCTTGTTTATTTATCGCAAAGCTCTTACGTTGACCGCATTATTATCTGAGATGACATCGTAATTATTCTAAATTCCTCCAACGTCCTCAGCATTAAAAAATAAAGTAAGCGGTAAGGTTCAGTATGGTTAGCACGTTAGATTGGCAGAAACCCTTATTTTCAATTTATTTACCTTTTTTTTTTTAATCTTCAAAGCAACATCTACTAAATTTTAATACTGCTTTAAGATAAAGATAAAATTTTTAGAAAAGAGAAGCGCATCTTATGCATTTATTTGGTCTTATTTATTTATCTCCTCAAACGTTATAGTTTTATAAACTTCATTTAATAAAAATTGACCAATAAAAACAAAATTAATCGCGTCAAGTGCGTTTATGCGGCACCCCTCTTTAACGTGTAACATTCTACTAGAAAAGGATCAGCATTTGATCCATACAAAGCTCTATCAATCTAAAAATTAAAAGTATTTTAAAAAAGCAAGAAAATCTCACGCGTTAAGCGCGATGGCTCAGCGCGGATGATTATGCTTCTTTTTCAATAAGCGTTTTAATAGGTCTTAAATCTCTTGGTCACTGTAGTACCACATGACGAATAAATGGGAAAAAAATTTAAAATACGGTGCATCGAGCTTGTTTATTTATCGCAAAGCTCTTACGTTGATCGCATTATTATCTGAGATGACATCGTAATTATTCTAAATTCCTCCAACGTCCTCAGCATTAAAAAATAAAGTAGACGGTAAGGTTCAGTATGGTAAGCGCGTTAGATTAGCAGAAGCCCTTATTTTCAATTTATTTACCTTTTTTTTTTTAATCTTCAAAGCAACATCTACTAAATTTTAATACTGCTTTAAGATAAAGATAAAATTTTTAGAAAAGAGAAGCGCATCTCATGCATTTATTTGGTCTAATTTATTTATCTTCTCAAACGTTATAGTTTTATAAACTTCAATTAATAAAAATTGACCAACAAAAACAAAATTAATCGCGTCAAGTGCGTTTATGTAGCACACCTTTTAATCGTATAACATTTTAATAAAAAAGGATTAGCATTTCTCTTATACAAAGCTCTATCAATTCAAAAATTAAAAGTATTTTAAAAAAGCAAGTCAATCAAACGCGTTGAGCGCGATGGCTCAGCGCGGATGATTATGCTTGTTTTTTAGTCAGCGTTTCAATAGGTCTTAAACCTCTAGGTCACTGTAGTACCACATGACGAATGAATGGAAAAAAAATTGAAAATACCGTGCATCGAGCTTGTTTATTTATCGCAAAGCTTTGACGTTGATCGCATTATTATTTGAGATGACAACGTAATTATTCTAAATTCCTTCAACGTCCTCGGCATTAAAAAATAAAGTAGGCGGTAAGGTTCAGTATGGTAAGCGTGTTAGATAGGCAGAAGCCCTAATTTTTATTTTTATTTACCTTTTTTTTTTAATCTTTAAAGCAACATATACTAAATTTTGATACTGCTTTAAACTTAAAAAAAATTTTTTGAAAAGAGAAGCGCATCTCATGCATTTACTTGGTCTAATTTATTTATCTCCTGAAACGTTATAGTTTTATTTACTTCAATCTATAAAAATTAACAAATAAAAACAAGATTCATTGCGTCAAGTTCGTTTATGCGAAACACCTATTAATCGTGTAACATTTTACTGAAAAAGGATCAGCATTTGATCCATACAAAGCTTTATAAATCCAAAAATTAAAAGTATTTTAAAAACGCAAGACAATCTCACGCGTTGAGCGCGATGGCTCAGCGCGGATGATTATGCTTGTTTTTCAGTCAGCGTTTCGATAGGTCTTGAACCTCTTGGTCACTGTAGTACCACATGACGAATAAATGGAAAAAAATTAAAAATACCGTGCATCGAGCTTGTTTATTTATCGCAAAGCTCTTACGTTGATCGCATTATTATCTGAGAAGACAACGTAATCAATTTAAATTCCTCCAACGTCCTCAGCATTAAAAAATAAAGTAGGCGGTAAGGTGCAGTATGGTAAGCGTGTTAGATAAGCAAAAACCTTAATTTTTTTTTTTTCACTTAAAAAAAAAAAGATCTTTTATTATTGAAGGAAGAGGAGGTTTTAAATTAATTATTACATTAAATTTGTTATTAAAAAGTTAGTTATGGTTGTATTTTGTGGAATCGAATGAAGACCATGGTTTAGCTACATTGGTAAGACCAAAACTCTGGTTTTCTATATCTCCTGGTCAAATCCGTCGGATGTCAATTTTTTTTATTCGGTACACGAAGTGCCTGCATTCGAATTATCCTCTAAGTGGGCGTTCATGTTCGTGCAGGTCAGACTGACTTGCTTACAAAAAATAACTTTCTTAAGAATCCGCTAGGCTTATTAGGACATTGTTTTTCGTGAAAAAACGATCGTCCTCTTATTTATCATTCCGCGCGAAAAGGTTGCCTTGGTCTGTTGTGTTCGTTCGTGAGGGTCGTAATGAATCGTGCTGTGCAAAACTACGCAATCGAGGACTACACGCAGATGGTTCATTTTTTTTATCTTGCCGGAGGAAATCTTTAAGGAGCTGCTTGTCAATACCGTGCTCGTTGGCCTCTTCGTCATCATCCGAATCCAGAAACGATTGGTGCTTGTCACCGTCGTTTTATGGAAACGGGCAACGTTTTACCATTTCGCGGGGATGCTGGTCGCCCACGTGAGGTTTTAGTGCTAGAAATGGAAGAGTTGATTGAGGACATGTTTGAAAATGACCCTCGAACATCAGTTCGTGCTGTCGGATGCCAGCTGAATGTTACCCCTAGCAGAGTCCACGCTGTTATAGCGGATACCGGGAAGCACCCGTACCACTATCGGCGCATGCAAGAGTTGCTGCTTCGTGATCACCAGAGCCGTGTAAATTTTTGTGGCGGTTTTTTGGCCCAAGCACGTGCTGATGCTCATTTTATTAATACGATCTTGTGGACTGATGAGTGTACATTTACTAGGAATGGCATGCTCAATCAACATAATTATCATTTCTGGGCTCATAAAAATCCTCACCTCACGCGGGCGACGAGTTTCCAGTATTGATGGAGCATAAATGTTTGGGGTGGAATCATAGGAAATGTCGTCGTAAGTACTTATTACCATTTTACTTCTTAATTTTTTTAAAAATAAAAAAATCTGATTAGGATAAATTCACATTTTAAAATCAACTCTTCGATTTACTTGATTTGTTGATTGGTCCCGTGTTTTTGCCTCCTCGGCTGAACGGTGCAGCGTATCTCGAATTTCTACAAAATCAGTTGCCTGAGCTTTTGGAGGACGTCCCACTCGCAACACGACTGCGGCTCATCTACCAGCATAATGGAGCCCCTGCCCATTTTACACGCAATGTCACGAGGTACCTGGACGACACCTTCCCGGAGAGGTGGATAGATCGAGGAGGTGCAATAGCATGGCCAGCCTGTTTCCACGACCTGAACCCGCTAGACTATTTTCTGTGGGGCTGCATCAAGGAATCAGTGTACAAAACTGAAACTGTTAATGCTAAGGATTGCAGACAGAGAATAGTCAAGGCATTTGATAAGGTGCGAGAGAAAGAAATGGCCCAAAGATCTGTCAACAATATTGTTCGAAGAACTGAATTGGTTGTCGAAAACAACGAAGGACGCATCAAACAGTTGTTGTTAAGGTATAAGGAAATTAAAAATGTTATTGTAACTATTTTACAGACGAATTAAACAATTTTTTACGACCTGTTGCAGCTTTACGAGGAGAGAAAGAATGAGGCAGTCGAAGAAACTTGTAGGACCAGCAATGGGATTAATTTTTTTTTAAACACGCCAAAAATATTTAACAATATACTGCAAGTCCGAAGCCTAAAGAAAGTGTGACGGAAAAAAAAACTTATAAAAATAACAGGTACCTAGAGGTTTAAGACCTATCAAAACGCTGATTAAAAAACAAGCATAATCATCCGCGATGAGCCATCGCTCTCAACGCGTGAGATTGTCTTGCTTTTTTAAAATACTTTTGATTTTTGGATTGATAGAGCTTTGTATAAATGAAATGCTGATCCTTTTTCAGTAAAATGTTACACGATTAAGAGGTGTGCCGCATAAACGCACTTGACGCGATTATTCTTGTTTTTATTGTTAATTTTTATTGATAGAAGTTTATAAAACTATAACATTTGAGAAGATAAATAAATTAGACCAAGTAAATGCATGAGATGCGCTTCTCTTTTCTAAAAATTTTATTTTTATCTTAAAGCAGTATCAAAATTTAGTAGATGTTGCTTTAAAGATTAAAAAAAAAGTAAATAAAAATAAAAATTAGGGCTTCTGCCTATCTAACACGCTTACCATACTGAACCTTACCGCCTACTTTATTTTTTGATGCTTAGGACGTTGGAGAAATTTGGAATAATTACGTTGTCATCTCAGATAATAATGCGATCAACGTAAGAGCTTTGCGACGAATGAACAAGCTCGATGCACGGTATTTTTAATTTTTTTCCATTTATTCGTCATGTGGTACTACAGTGACCAAGAGGTTCAAGACCTATCGAAACGCTGATTAAAAAAGAAGCATAATCATCCGCGCTGAGCCATCGCGCTCAACACACAAGATTTTCTTGCTTTTTTGAAATACTTATAATTGTTGGATTGATAGAGCTTTGTATGGATTAAATGCTGATCCTTTTTCTGTAAAATGTTACACGTTAAAGAGGGGTGCCGCATAAACGCACTTGACGCGATGAATCTTGTTTTTATTGGTTAATTTTTATTGATTAAAGTTAATTAAACTATAACGTGTGAGGAGATAAATAAATTAGACCAAGTAAATGCATGAGATGCGCTTCTCTTTTCTGAAAATTTTATTTTTATCTTGAAGCAGTATTAAAATTTAGTAGTTGTTGCTTTAAAAATTAAAAAAAAAAGGTAAATAAAAATAAAAATTAGGGCTTCTGCCTATCTAACACGCTTACCATACTGAACCTTACCGCCTACTTTATTTTTTAATGCTTAGGACGTTGGAGGAATTTGAAATAATTACGTTGTCATCTCAGATAATAATGCGATCAACGTAAGAGCTTTGCGACGGATGAACAAGCTCGATGCACGGTATTTTTAATTTTTTTTCATTTATTCGTCATGTGGTACTACAGTGACCAAGAGGTTCAAGACCTATCGAAACGCTGATTGAAAAAGAAGCATAATCATCCGCGCTGAGCCATCGCGCTCAACACACGAGATTTTCTTGCTTATTTGAAATACTTATAATTGTTGGATTGATAGAGCTTTGTATAGATTAAATGCTGATCCTTTTTCAGTAAAATGTTACACGTTAAAGAGAGGTGCCGCATAAACGCACTTGACGCGATTAATATTGTTTTTATTGGTTAATTTTTATTGATTAAAGTTAATAAAACTATAACGTGTGAGGAGATAAATAAATTAGACCAAGTAAATGCATGAGATGCGCTTCTCTTTTCTAAAAATTTTATTTTTATCTTGAAGCAGTATTAAAATTTAGTAGTTGTTGCTTTAAAAATTGAAAAAAAAAGGTAAATAAAAATAAAAATTAGGGCTTCTGCCTATCTAACACGCTTACCATACTGAACCTAACCGCCTACTTTATTTTTTTAAGCTGAGGACGTTGAAGGAATTTAAATTAATTACGTTGTCATCTCAGATAATAATGCAAACAACGTAAGAGCTTTGCGATGAATAAACAAGCTGGATGCTCGGTATTTTTAATTTTTTTTTTATTTATTCGTTATGTGGTACTACAGTGAACAAAAGGTTCAAGACCCATCAAAACGCTGATTGAAAAAGAAGCATAATCATCCGCGCTGAGCCATCGCGCTTAACGCGTGAGATTTTCTTGCTTTTTTAAAATACTTTTAATTTTTAGATTGATAGAGCTTTGTATTGATGAAATGCTGATCCTTTTTTAGTAAAATGATACACGATTAAGAGGTGTGCCACATAAACGCACTTGACGTGATTAATCTTGTTTTTATTTGTTAATTTTTATTGTTCGAAGTTAATAAAACTATAACGTTTGAGGAAATAAATAAATTAAACCAAGTAAATGCATGAAAATGCGCTTCTCTTTTTTAAAAATTTTATTTTTATCTTAAAGCAGTATCAAAATTTAGTAGATATTGCTTTAAAGATTAAAAAAAAAGGTCAATAATAATAAAAATTAGGGCTTCTGCCTATCTAACACGCTTACCATACTGAACCTTACCGCCTACTTTATTTTTTAATGCTTAGGACGTTGGAGGAATTTAAATTAATTACGTTGTCATCTCAGATAATAATGCGAACAACGTAAGAGCTTTGCGATGAATAAACAAGCTTGATGCTCGGTATTTTTAATTTTTTTTTTATTTGTTCGTTATGTGGTACTACAGTGACCAAAAGGTTCAAGACCCATCAAAACGCTGATTGAAAAAGAAGCATAATCATCCGCGCTGAGCCATCGTGCTTAACGCGTGAGATTTTCTTGCTTTTTTAAAATACTTTTAATTTTTAGATTGATAGATCTTTGTATTTATAAAATGCTGATCCTTTTTAGTAAAATGTTACACGATTAAGAGGTGTGCCACATAAACGCACTTGACGTGATTAATCTTGTTTTTATTTGTTAATTTTTATTGTTCGAAGTTAATAAAACTATAACGTTTGAGGAGATAAATAAATTAAACCAAGTAAATGCATGAAATGCGCTTCTCTTTTTTATAAATTTTATTTTCATCTCAAAGCAGTATCAAAATTTAGTAGATGTTGCTTTAAAGATTAAAAAAAAAGGTAAATAAAAATGAAAATTAGGGCTTCTGCCTATCTAACACGCTTACCATACTGAACCTTACCGACTACTTTATTTTTTAATGCTTAGGACGTTGGAGGAATTTAGAATAATTATGTTGTCATCTCAGATAATAATGCGATCAACGTAAGAGCTTTGCGACGAATAAACAAGCTCGATGCACGGTATTTTTAATTTTTTTCCATTTATTCGTCATGTGGTACTACAGTGACAAAGAGGTTTAAGACCTATCGAAACGCTGATTGAAAAAGAAGCGTAATCATTCGCGCTGAGCCATCGCGCTCAACGCGTGAGATTTTCTTGCTTTTTTAAAATACTTTTAATTTTTGGATTGAAAGAGCTTTGTATGGATCAAATGCTGATCTTTTTCCAATAAAATGTTACACGTTAAAGAGGGGTGCCGCATTAACGCACTTGACGCGATTATTCTTGTTTTTATTAGTTTATTTTTATTGATTGAAGTTAATAAAACTATAACGTTTGAGGACATAAATAAATTAGACCAAGTAAATGCACGAAATGTGCTTCTCTTTTCTAAAAATTTCATTTTTATCTTAAAGCAGTATCAAAATTTAGTAGATGTTGCTTTAAAGAATAAAAAAAAAAAAGATCAATAAAAATAAAAATTAGGGCATCTGCCTATCTAACACGCTTACCATACTGAACCTTACCACCTACTTTATTTTTTAATGCTGAGGACGTTGGAGGAATTTAAATTAATTACGTTGTCATCTTAGATAATAATGCGATCAACGTAAGAGCTTTGCGATGAATAAACAAGCTTAATGCACGGTATTTTTAATTTTTTTTCCATTTATTCGTCATGTGGTACTACAGTGACCAAGACGTTCAAGACCTATCGAAACGCTGATTGAAAATGAAGCATAATCATCCGCGCTGAGTCATCGCACTCAACGCGTGAGATTTTCTTGCTTTTTTAAAATACTTTTAATTTTTGGATTGATAGAGCTTTGTATGGATTAAATTCTGATCCTTTTTCAGTAAAATCTTACACGTTAGAGAGGTTTGCTGCATAAACGCACTTGACGCGTTTAATCGTAATTTTATTTATTATTTTTTATTTTTTTATATTCGTAAATCATACTAAAAAGTTTGATGAAGTAAAATAATTTGACCAAGTAAATGCTTGAAATGAGCTTCTTTTACAGTTTTTTAAATATTAAAATTTCATTACTAAGTAGTATAATGTTAAAAGATCAAGAGTCTTACTGAGTATTCGAGCCTCACGCATGAGACCCTTTCACATTATGGTTTTTTTTATCAGGCGATGCATGTTCAAAAAAATTTTAATTGAATATATATTCTGTGAAATTTACTGAGAAAAAAATATGCACTGTATAAGCTAGGACGTGCGTAATCATTTTTCAAAAATCAGATCTCTGGTTAAGATACTTTGGCCTTGCTATTGGAATTGAGCGCTGGTACGGTAACTGATCAAATCTCTGCAGTCGGTAACCTTGTCTCCTGGCATATCTATTACCACCTTCCCCGTTAAAGAGTTTATGCGTAGTCGCCCCTTACAATCCTTAGGCCCCGCCTCCTGAGGCCAACTGCTCTATGATTGGAGGAATTGATCGATTATTAAATCAACAATATCTCGTTAATTATCTATCGAATCCAAATTTTGTAAAGAGCTTTTAGAGAGCTTCTGATGAGCTTTATCTCGTGATATAGTTTTCCGGGCTTAAAATCAGAACGCCCTGTATATACATTCTACTGAAAACAGCATATTTTATGTCCTTGTTGATTACAAAGTCGTTAAAGAAAATATCGATTTGGAAATTTTTTTAATTATTCAGGGGATATTTACTATCGAAGGTACAACATAATTTAGACTATAAAAAAGTATTTTTCTAGCTTGAATTACAAAAAGAAAAGAGCTAAATTAGAGTAACGGGCTTATGTCCAACTCCCACTGTAGTAGTAGTAGTACTAGTAGTAGTTATACATATAATACAATTAAATTTAAAATTAGTACTTTATTACATGGGTGTAGGACATAGATCTGTACATGGTCTTGGTTTGTAGACAACTGACTTTCACTAGGTTTCACCGAACAATCGAACAGCTACCTATTGTGGCGCTACTATCAGTATTCGTATCAAGCTTTACTCATACCATCACACACCATACATTACAGCTCCCCTCCTTTTGAATATGAATTTATCTTAAACAGCAATGCAATCTTTGAAGTCAAAAATAATTATTTATTAGGAATTAATAAGTATTAAAAAATTTTAATATTCATTACGTACGTTTAGCTTTTTATCTTAGTGAGCGTCGTAAATTAATTAGCTTATTCTTCTTAATATCTCCTTTCTTTAAGACATATATTTAATCGTGTCTTGATTAATTGATTTACACGTCTTTTATAAATTGTACCATCATCCATTTTTACTTCATACGTAACTGGTGTAATTTGCTTTAACACAACTGCTTTCGAACTACCTTTAGAATTACGCAAGTAATCTTTAGCATACACAATTTCTGCTGTGGTGAATTAACATGCACGCTTGCTAGACTTATAAGTCTTCTGAGAAAATTGTTTATCTTTTATCGCTGTTTGCAAGTTGGTTTCAGCAAATCAAACCTATTACGCAGTTCCCTTTTATACATAAGATATGCAGGTGATTTACCTGTTGTACACTGCTCTACTCATCTACAATCAAACGAAGTTAATGGCCTCTTCTATAGGCTCATTATCGCGTACAATTTGCTATCCTTATCTTTAAAAGTTTTGACAAAATTTTGGTCTTCACAGTTAGTCACTGGGTGATAGGGTGGGAAAAAAAATTGCCTTATGCCGTTCCTTCTTAAAAATTCGTGAAAGTCTGCACTTCGGAATTGTGGGCCGTTGTCGCTTACAATATGATCTGGTAAACTGAAGCGACTAAGAAGATTTTTAAAAACGGTAATAAGTTTGTTTTACATACATAATTATTTTTTTCATCTTTTGCTTTTTCGTTTGCTAACTGTTTAAAGTTAGCACTCGGTAATCCTTCTGCTATATAGCTCATACTTATGTACTCTTGTGGTCACGGTGGCGCAACGGTAGAGTTGCAGGTTACTTAGAGGGGGGACCCTTTAAGTCTCCCCGTTTCGCCAGTGCTGTTGATTCTCGTGGGTCGATTAACTGTTTCTCTGACGCTTCGTCTACGTGATTATAGGTGTGACTGTGTTGGCCTCCGTGTTTACACGTATAAACATCTGATCATAACTGAGGTGCACCAATGGTTAGTAAAAACTATGCTTGTGTAATAGAAAGTCATGTCTGAGCCTACGGGCGATAATGAATGATTAAAAAAAAAAAAAAACTTTTGTACTCAGATTCAAATACTCGTGTATCGTCATTGACAGGTAACCTTGACAGCACGTCACAATTACCTTTTGCTGAAGACTTAACTACTTCTATATTATATCGGAAACCAAAAAGAAAGGAAGCCCGTCCTTGTAAACGGCTTTGAATTAATACAGATAAATTTCACTTCAGAGGCTTATGATCTATTTTCAATATTACTTGATTTTCTACTAAATATTTAGAAAATTTCTTGAGCCCATAAATTATAACTCCTAACTCTTTATCTAGAATCGATCTGTGAAGTTCGTTTTTAGGTTTTTTTTTTTGACGCAAACGCTGTAGGCCTGTCCGTACCATCATTGAAACGATGTGAGAGCACCGTGGACAAACCATATTGACTCGTGTTGCACGATAGTATTATTTGCTTCTTTGGATCATACAATGTCAAAACTTTTTCTGATGTGATTTTTTGTTTAATCCAATCAAATGCTCTTTGACACTTTTCACACCAATACCAAACATTTTTATTTTTTAAGTTATATAACAGTTTTATATAATCAGTTCTGTGGGGCAAAAATCTTTCATAAGAATTTATCAAATCTAAAAATGCATACAATTCTTGTTTACACTGCTATAGCCTTATCCAACGTTAGGTCTGGGGTTAGCTGTAACCTCTCTGATGTTTTCGAATCTCGTACTCCAATTACTACTCGATCACGAATCAAACTTTCCTTTAACGTTCCATACTCGTCTACAGTATTTCCGGTACAATAAATATTATCAAATTAAGTTCCAGTATGAGAAATTCCTTTTAATATATATTCCAAAATCTCTTTACATTCCGCACAATTAGACGCAATGCCTTCCGGCAGCTTGGTGTATCTGAACAAACCGTCTTCTTTTATGATAGTTAACGCGTCTCTAGACATTTCGTCCACACTAAATTGCATGAATGTGGGATTTAAATCTATCTGTGACTGAGAAGTACCTACACTTAAAGTTTTAAAAAAAAGTCTTTTCTTTTACAGGAATCGGGTGTCTCTTTATTATTAAGTGCGGTTTTACGGTAACCTTAAAATTACAGCAAATTCTTATTTCTCCATTCTTTTTAAGTACAGGTACTATGGGCGTGGCCTATTTACTAACTATGACCACTTCTAAATGTCCTGCCTTAATTAAAAGATTAATTTCATTTATGGTTTTACTACTTATAGTGAAAGGTACATGATACGACTTAAGTTGGATGGGTTTAACATCGTCTTTAAAGCTTAAACAAATTTTTCGCCCCTTATTCTTGCTTTGAATTTTGGAAAATAACGTGGAGAATAGGTCCACCAATTTTTTTTTTTAATTAATTACTTGTGACGTGTAAATTTCGTTTGCAGCGTGGCTTTCAAATCTTAACAGCCAACAATTAAATTATTTTAATCACTGACGTCCTAATAACATAGGTCCCTCTCCTTGCAGAACATAACAGTCTAGTACACACGGTGTTCCCCGAAAATTTACATTTTAATATAATGAGAGAATAATATAATGTAAAAGTAGGCTAAAACTCGTACGAAGTATCTTCTTTGTCTGGTACAATACTCTTTATACTCATTTCTATTTCGGGATCAACGCTATTAACATTATTTTTCTTCATACCCCGGCCGAAAGTACGTGCTTCCCTGCTCGATTTCACTCAAGGAAGTGTAGCTTTTGTGGCCGGCCAGAAAAGAGGGCGCCTCTGATTGGCTGCGTGCCTTTTGCTGCTGCTATCAGCAGCGCACGCGCAGTGGAAGCAAGAACAGCAAGAACCGAGCCAACGAGCCCGACTCGTGCACGCAATATATATAGTGTATAGACTGCTCTTGCCTCGATGCTGTCATCATCAACAGTGACCTGAGACTACGGGTAAAGCTGAATCGCTGCGTCTCGTTGTGTCCTGGACATTGGTTTCATCATCTGGTCTTTGTGCAGTGCCATCCAGAGCTATTTGTTTGTTCAAGTGCTACCTCTCCTCACGCAGTTCCAAGCTATCTTGAGGTTTATGTTCCTGGTAGTCTTTGAACTCTGTCATAATACTGCTTGTAAGTATCTCGTACTTCTAGTTATTCTTTTTTTTACTAATTGATGGCGCGTACGACACGGCTATGAGAACTAGTACGTTACAAGGTCTTTATGTTCAAACCATGCTTTGCCTTTTTACTTAATGCGAGCTCTTCTGATAAATATTCTAACCTATACATAAAATTTTTTACTTATTCGCAGACCAGCGTATAATTTCTGTACCCTATATTTTCAGACTAAATCTATCAACAAAGAAAAACTACAATGTCATCGTCTGATGAATCAATGGATGAAGATGAAATTTTCAGCAATTTCGACGTTGAAGCTCAACGTGTGATACAGGCAGAAACATTGCCAAAAAAGTCTGCTGATCGATATGTATTAGTGTACAATACTTACAAGGCCTGGCAAGCAGTGCATTCAAATGATCTGTCGAACAGCGAGGAAAATAATTTAATCATTTATTTTAATGATTTAAAAAGTAAGCTGAAGCCACCAACGCTGTGGAGCATTTGGAGTATGCTTCGAAGTACATTAAATACCAAAGACAAAATTGATATTAACAAATTTTATACCTTGAAAAGTTTGATAAAAAATAATGCCAAAGGTTACAAACCTAAAAAAGCGTTGCCTTTTACGTGGGAACAAATCATGAAATTCATAACAGAAGCTCCAAATTACACATTTTTAGCAGCAAAGGTTATTATTTATATGCCCTCTTTAACAAATATTCATACTAATTTTTTCTATTAAAATTTTTCTTCATAAATAATTGTAGATCATTTTAATATGTGGAGTCTGTGGGGCTATGAGATGTGACGAGCTGACCAATCTGAAATTTCAGGACGTTGAAGACCTGAATAATAAGTATTTAATATCAATACATGAAAACAAAAACGATTACGAGGGACCGTTTGTCATTGGTGAAATGTTCTATAACACAGTCAAGGATTACATAAGGCTGAGACCTAATGAATGCTTCACGGATCGTTTTTTTATTTAGTTTTAAAAAGGAAAATGCTTGCACCAAGTCATTGGAAGACACAAAATTGGTGAAACACCAGGAGTTATAGCATCTTACTTGAATTTAAAAAATTTAAGTAGGTACACAGGGCACTCTTTTAGGCGAACAGCAGCCACACTTTTATCAAACTCTGGTGCAAACATGCAGTTGATTAAACAGCTCGGTAGGTGGAGGTCAGATGCTATTGCCCAAGGGTACATAGAGGCATCTATGCATAGTAAGGATTTGATTTTCAAAGGTCTTACTCATGAAGCTACACTCGAGTCTCATTCCAAAATGAGATCATCTTCGAGTAAAGAGATTCAAAATCACGAGAAGTCAACTTCTAAAGGAAAGGAGTCTAATTTCGAATTGAATTGGAATGACTTTTCTAAGGATTTCAACACAGATAATTTGTCTTCAGCTTCAAATGAAAATTTGAATGTGTTAAAACCACTTCATCCATTACCAGCTTTTAAGACTGCAAATCTAAACGATATTTTACCAAACAAAGAGACATCTTCAACAAATAAACGTTTCCTATCAAAACCACCAATCAAAGTGTGCTTTAATGAAGCAGATGATCCATCAAATCTCAAGAAAAGGCGTGTAGAAGATCAAGAAAACGACATTGAAAAATTTGACTCCCAAAAAAGTTCATATGTATCGTACAAAGATTGTAATTTTCATAATTGTACTTTTAATGTAAATGAGAAGAAATAGCTTCAAAAATTTTGTTTGCCTGTAAAAATATTGCTACAAATAAGAATTTTCACTGCAAAATTTTGTACTTGAAAATACTATTTTTACAAAAAAAAATAAAATTTCAACTTACTATTTGTTACAAAATATCTATAAATATCTACTATAAAATACTATGTATAATTTGGTTTTTTATAAAAAAAATTTCATTATCTAATAAAGATCATTCGGATAGAAATAATAATTACTTTATACTCATGAAGCTTTCCTACTGCACTTATTCAATGAATCGTATTTAATTTCTGATTTCTTACAAAATGTTAGTAAAAAAAGTCGTCGATGCCCGCCCCCCCGACCAGCACAGCCTCGGCTTCGCCTCGGCCTGCAAAAGTCGGGGCGGGCATCGACTACACATGAGTTACATGTGCTACAAGAGATCCCCGGTGGATGGCGCTGATGCAGACAGCAAAAAAGTAACGTATACGTATATACTCGAGCGTCAGAGCGTCAACTATCAATCAACCAGACATGCTATTTATTAGTTATTATTAATGTATCAAACGTACTTTCGGCCGGGGTATGAAGAAAAATCGTATACGACCCACAGCCAGTAAACTAAAGACCCCGGCCTGCGTGTATGAGGGCCTCGGCTTCGCCTCGGCCATCATAACCACGCAGGCCGGGATCTTCAGTTTTCTGGCCTTGGGTCGTAATATACTACTTATTTTTGTTCGAGTAAGAACTTGTCACATAATGTTTACGGTGTTTCTGAAAAATTTTTCTAAATGCCTTTTTCGTTTACAATAATTACATTGACTATCATTATATTTACACATACGAGCAATATGACCATGCTTACGGCAGCAATAGTAAACATAATCGGCTTTTGTTTCGGCTCGCTTATTATTACTAAAACTACCTTTCTAACTCTCTGTTGTATTATTGTTGGACGCATTGTGTTTGCTTTTATATGTATCGGACGCTTGTTTACCGGTAGATATTCGTGACCTTACGTAGATAATTAAGTCTTCTCCCACTGAATTGAATGGCGTCTTTTCTGTGCTAGCTGCGTTCCTAAGTGCTAGTTCTCTTGTTGTAAACAACCTTACTGCTTTTTTAAATGTTAAATTTTCCTCGCTAAATAATGTCACTCTTGAACCGTGATTATAGATACCGCATACCAGTTGATCTCTAAGAGCCGTGTTTAAGTCCGTGAAGTTGCAATGTAACGCTAATTCTTTCAATCGAGCAAAATAATTGGTAATGCTTGCGCTTGGAGCTTGCTTTGCTTGTTGAAACTTACATCTCTTCGTTGCTTCATTGTGTTTGGAATTAAGATGCTCGTTAACTAATTTTACTATATCGGTAAACTGTTTGTCCTTTTGTTTTGCTGGTGCAAACAACTCTTCTATCAGCTTACGTAAATCCAATTCAACCTTTGTAATTAATACAGCTACTTTTCGGGTCTGACGTCATGTGCAAGAAAAAACATTTCCTTCCTATCTATATAAGTGTGCCAATCATCCTTCTTGTGATTGAATTCCAACTAGTCTGCGCTGCCCGCCATTTTAAGTGCGTTGAAAATTTCGCGCCCCTCACTTTCACTACTGTAGTTTTTATCTGCCTCTTTTATTTTCTCAATTTTAGCACCCAAAACTTTTTTTAGTAACTTTCGTAAATCTTCCAAAGTCAATAAATCAAACACCTTTATACTTGGATAACCATCAAGTAGTTTAATTAAATCTTCTTTCTTAAACGTATATACTGAAGATTTATTGCCTGCGTTTTCGTCCACTTCTCTATTTTTTTCTTCACCCATGAATTATGTAACTTTTCTTCTATTATCGTCGTCGCCAATTATAGTGGTTAGTAAAAGTAAGGTTTTATAACTTATTTAATACACATAATACAATTAAACTCAAAATTAGTACTTTGTTACATAAGGATAGAAGATAGATCTGTACATGGTTTTGGCTCGTAGACAGCTGACTTCTACTAGATTTCACCAAACAATCTAACAGCTATTGTGGCGCTACTATCAGTATTTGTATCAAGCTCAACTTATACCATTACACACCATACATTACACGAACATTTACAGTTTTGACGACACCTAGAATCAAAATACGGAGTTTTTCATTTTTCTACGGGGTAAGATCTTAAAATTAGTAACTGTCAGGTAAACAGATGGGTGTGAGGACGGGAAATCACTGAGTCACTCTGCTTTGAATTAAAAAACGTTTATTACACAAATCTTAAGTAGTCACAATCTTTACTATCTTGAGGTTTGAATGTAATACAGTCAAATAAAAAGAAATACAAAGTGAGAAATACAAGAACGTGTCTTTTAGCAAAAGAAAACAGATAAAAGCGAGTGTGTCAATAGACTGACTGAGCGAAAACATAAAAAACAATAGTTCTTGGACGCCGCAGGGCAGCGTCGCAGCGTTTTGACTCCTTGCTATTGCGCATGTGCGGAAATTCAGTTACAAGCGCCAAATATATATCTCACACTATCTCCCGTTCGTATCTGAATTGAACAAAATAAAATATGGTGAAAATATTAAAGAGTTGTTATATTGTTAAGATTACCTTGAGTGAGCAATCAGCTGCAGGTGTAGATCACGTCAGCTTCTTGATAACTCATTGGGTTGGTTGCGACGAGCTAAAACATATTTAGAGACACATTAATTTGCATGTCTATTGTCATTATTTATCTATTATCAATTAATTAATTTTACTATCTTAAGTTCAAATTTTAATATCACGCGATCCACTACTCATTAACATTGAAAATTTCATTTGTTAGTCTTTCATGTAGTTCAAACATCAGGGGGTTTTATAAAAATATCTGCTCGTTGTTCCTTGGATGGAACCCGTTTAACAATTATTCTTCCTCTGACTACACATTTCTTAACCTAGTAAGCTTTGATCTCGGTCATGTGTCTTAGTCTTTTGCCACCATCTGCCTTAGCACTGCTTCAGCAGCTTTAATGTCACACCAAAGGTATGCAGGCAACAGGATATATGACAGTGTTAAGCTTATTAAGTGTTCCAATCCTATTAACTCCTAACTTGCATCACACATCGCCTCACAGGTTTAGACAACTGCCTTACAACTTAATTCTGTTTTATCGTCTTCCAAGCAACTGTATCGCCATGCGATCTTATGAGGTATCTACCTGTCGTAATTGAGACTTTACAGTCGGCTAAACTCGCATCCAAATAGGCTTCCAGTCCATCTTCGTGGTCTCTGTATATTAATTCCGGGGTTCTGGTGTGTTGCAGATATTAAAAGACCCTTTTCACCATTTTCCAATCGTCTTCAGTTGAGCAGATTTGGTGTCTGCTTAATACATTTACAGCGTACAAGATATCCGGTCTGATTATGCTGGCCAGATATGGCAGAATTTCAACTGCTTCTCCGTAAGATACATTTTCTTTAGCTTCAGTTTTGTTCAGCTCACCAGCATTTTTCAATTCTTCTCTTTTTTTTCTTTGCCGATTTAGGACTTGATTTGTCACCATTGGTGTTCTTTGTGGTTTTGAGTAGTTTAAATTTAAACCTTTCTAAAACTTTGTTAATATATCGTATTCGTGTAAGTAAAATTGTATTATATTTTCCATCTCTTTTCACCTTGATACCCAAGAAAGTGCCAACCTCGCCAAGGTCTGAAATCTCAAACTTAGGTTACAGACCAGTCTTAATTTTATTCAGTTTACTTACACAGTTACTAGCTATCATCATACTATCCACGTATAAGATTAGGACTAGAGAGTTATCTGCTTCTCTCCATACATAAAAGCAAGACTCGCTAGTATATGACTGTAGTCCTAATTTGAATGCAGTCTTACGAAATCGCTTATTTCATCTTTTTGGACTGATTTTGAGTCCATAAAGGACTTTCTCAAGTTTACAAACTTTATCTATCTTAAAGATGTTATCATCAAACAGGCCTTTAGGAATCTTCATGTATATCTCTTCTTTGATAGGACCATTTAGAAAAGCTGTCTTGACATTAAGTTGGCGGGTTTTCAGATTATATCTGTTGATAATATATATCACTAATTGTACAAGAGCTAGCCCAGACACTGGAGCGTAGGTTTCTTCCAAATTATACTTTTTTCTATCTTTGAAACCACGAATTACTAACCTCGCTTCAAACCTTTTATTTTAATCTTTGTCTATTTCTCTCTTCAAGACCCATCTAGAGTCTATGATGTTTGGCTTGTCTCCTTCAGCGTTCATAGTTGGTGTTTCTACAAGTTTTCACACTTGGTTTTTTCGCATTGATTCAAGTTCTTCGTCAATTGCTCTAAGCCATTTATCACGATCCAAAGATGCAACAGCTTTTTCGTAGTTTGCAGAATGTTTGTTCAGTCCAGCATTCAGGGCATGTGTCATTTTATCTTCGACTTCTACGATCAAACAGTCAACACCGCGCTTTGTTTGAAGCAGTTTATCCAACTTGTTTGTATCAATGGCTCCTGCAAAACTCATATCATTTATTCTAGTGGGTTGCTTAGGGTTTTTTTGACCAAGCTCTCTAACTGTCTTAGGCTGACCGCATTTTCTCTTGACTACTGGTTCTCCCTCCATTTCTAATGATTCTTTAGGGCTAATCTTATCAAACTTAACGAACCATTTATCTTGTTTAATATCGGTCTCGTGGCTCCCTCAGTTTGCTATTTTGTCGTTTCCCCAGACATCCCTGAAAACGAGTCTTTCTTGGAATTTTACTTATCAACTCTCACAGAATTTTCCATCTTCAGGTTTTGAGAAAGAATAGCCAGTGGTGGTATAACCAACCAGAACGACTCGTATCCCTTGTGGACCAAATTTGGTTCCAGTGTTCCTTTGTATCTTGATAAAAACGACGCAGCCAAATCTTCTGATTTGGGTTATGTCTATCTTCAGATTGGGTGCAAACTTTTCCAAAGGGGCTATCATGTCGTTAGACCAGTGAGGTGTCTGAGTGTAGGCATATACTGCACTGCCCACGGCTAAATCCCACATTTTCTCCCTGAGCCCGGAGTCGCACATGTAGGCTAGCACCTTGTTTTGTAAAAAACGATTGAGCCGTTCTGAGACTCCATTGTGCTGAGGGGTGTCTGGACAGGCCAACTGAAGTTATGCTCCCAACCTCTGGAGAACTTCTACCAATGGCCTACTGTAAACTCCGTACCTTGATCGGTTCGAAGATAGCAATATTTGTATAGAAATCCAGCAGGTTTCGTACGTTTGTCACGAAATTATCCAAACACCGTCCTCCTTCACATTTTGTTTTCACTGGGTATGCCATAGTCAATCTTGAGTAGTCATCCGTGTAGACAATTATCAATTTATATCCTTTAGGATAAGTGGCTCGACTGATCGGTCCCATTGTATCAGCATGAACAATCTCGAGTGGTTTGGTTGCCCTATCTCTTAGAGTATTGAAAGCATGCTGTAATGAAGCTGTCGAAGACGGCCTTATTCAAATCTTTATTGTCTGGATACTTTCTCTGCAACGTTTTGAGATATTTTGCTGAGGCATGTCCGAATCTTACATGCCAGAGCATGGCTCTGTTATTTTTTTAAAATGTTCTGTACTTCTCTGTAAACGGGCTTTGAGCTTCTGGAATCTTACCAGTCATGAGGTCATCACAATTGTTGATTGTTCTATCTTTAACAACTTTCTTGAACTCACTTTAATTAGAGCTGTGTAGACAAGCTCTTTCCGATTCATTGTTTGAGATTCCATGGCAGCTCTTATCATTAGTGCTGACTTTCTAAACCTTCTTGATCTTTGCTTTCAGGAGATTTTCTACCTTTAAACAGTCTATAATTTTTTTACATTTCTCATTGTTACTTGTGTTCTGGCCATCTTGCAGTGGTTCTACTATCCAGTAAGGACTTTTGTAGACACCAGGAATTGTAGTCTCATTAGAACGCGGATTAAATATATTTAGCTTTGTATTATCTAGATATATACTCATGCCCCTTTTAGCAAAACGGCGAAGCGACAGCAAATTTTCAACGAGCGCCTGAGCGTATACAGCTCTATCAAGGACTATCTTGTTTCGGTTATTTTTACCCGAAACGCACCCTTTCTTCTCTGCTCTCAAGTCCGCAGAGGAATCCTTGTTCGCGCAGTTAATCAATCTTTTTTTACAGTCATTAAAATTTTTTAAGTAGAGTTTGGAATTAGCAAAGTGTTCTGTATCACCTGAATCTGCTACGAACTCAATTTTATTGCAATCGTTATTTCGTGCTCCCTCCGTGCGCGTAGAGAGCAAAGTTTCGAGGTTAATAGCAAAAAAACCACTGAATGCATTAGACCTAGGGATTTCTACATTATTTTTACCTTCTTCGCCGTATTTCTTGTCATCGATCTTGGCTTTGTTTTTGTTATGATTTGCATGCTGTTTTTTATTTTTTCTTTTATTACTATATATATTATTACAATTATTCTTATTGATACCACCACCAGTGTTGCGTTCCAAATCCCAATCATTACTTTTGTTTGAGTTACCTCTGCGCCTCCCTATGTATTCTTGTGGATTTTGAATAAACCGGTCGCAGATGTAACATCGTTTGAGATTCTACCCTTTTCTCAGGCAGTCCCTTGAATAGTGCCCATTGTTGTTGCACTCATAACACACGGTGCTGGTGGTGGCTGCGTTTGCAGCAGTTACGGTGGCAGCTGGTCAAGAGCCTGCCCCACCTTGGCTTGGCCCAGCACCAGTCCCACTTTGACTCGATCCCGTGTTTGCCCCAACTTACCTTCCTCCAGCACCCGTTGTTGGTCGTGGAAGTGAACCTTCAGCCTACTGTTTCAGCATATATTGTCTTAGGTACTTATAAGATAAGCCATCCTTGCTTTTCAACAGCCTATTAAAATCTGCTATTTTGACGTCTGATACTCTATCGATAATCGCAAGATAAAAACTGTCTCTTTTCTCATCTTCAGGGAAACTGTTAGTTTTACTAACTTGTTCAAAATCTCTTACGAGGCCATTAAAAAATTTACAAAATTTAGTAGCACTTTCCTTTTTAGGGTCAAATCTAACGGAATATATTTTGTCACGTATTTGGTATGCACTTATTTTTATGTTACTTCTTTTTATATCTTTAATTTTTTGTATCATTATTGATGGATCAGTAATGTGACATACTTTGTTTAGATAATCTAGGGACAATCTACCTAGTATAACGTTTAGAGCCTGTTCTTTCTCTTCTTCTGTTTTTCCTTCAGTAATATTCATAGTAGCTTCTAGTTTTGAATCAACGGCGTAAAGCAGTTTTTTACTTTCGAATTCAGACCGTAATTGTTTCATTAATAATTCTAGTTTGGTTTGCATTAGCAAAGTAATAATTAAAGCAACTTAGACTGTCTTTATTGACGACTTCTATGTTTAGACTATCATTAGGTGTACCGCGTTCAAACATCAGCGAATTAATAATGGAGTCGGAATTTAGGTTTATCAATCGTTCACATAATTCAGGTCCCGGAGTAGATGTAGTAAATTTATTGACCTCTTGTATTCAAATCCTGGGTAGTTCTCGCTCAAGAGCTTCCATTTTCCTTTTTGGAGTAGCTAAAAGCTGCTCAAACTTAGTTCAGAGTGTCTCTTGGGCGCTTCTATTTTCTTTTCTTTTTTTTTCTAAGGCCTCTTTGTGTTTGAAGGCAATAGCCTCAAACCTCATGGATATCCAGGAGCTGTGCTGGTACCTTTTTTGTTCTATCAGTTTCTTGATTTCCTCGATATTTTTCTTTGAGGCTTCTGAAATTTCGTTTCGTGAGTTCATAAGGTTTTTAGATTGGATATTTTGACCGGTTTTTTTATTAGTTCTTTCTTGAGTTCATGATTTGCATGCGCCATTTCTTTATGTAAGCTATCTAACTCTTTATTTAGGTTATCTTTTCTGTTTTGCAAGTTTTTAAATTGGCTATCAAACAAATCTCAATTTTTGCTTTTTAAATCTTTAAACTTGCCGTGAATTGAGGTATCGGTAAAATTTATCCTTCTATCTCTCAAATCTTTATTTCTATCTTGAGATGAGGTATTAATCAAATTCATTTTTTTATCTCTAAAATCCTTATCCTTAACTTTAGATGAGGTACCAATCAAATTTATTTATCTATCTCTCAAATTTTCATTCTTATCTTTAGGTAAGGTATCAATCAAATTTATTTTTCTATCTTTAGGGCCTTTTCTTTAGATGCGCTGTTGTTTAGGAACGAGTCGAATTTGACCAGCTTATTTCTCTATCAAATCAAACAGGTCTAACATATTTTGATTGTGATGTGCATTTCCTCCCATGTTTGCAACAGTTTCATTATTTATGGAAAACATGGCTAGGTTGTTTTTGCGAGTTATGACCACCTCATGTAGTTCCTCTAGATCGTCTTCAATCTTTTGATGTGCATCGTTTATCATATTCATGGCATTTTGACCAAAAAGTAACGGGGAATAAATAGGCAAAAGTACTCTATTTTATGTTTTGCGTGCGCGAAAGGATAGTGGTTTCCTTGTATAAGTGACGCGGAAATCGAGCGTGAGTAAACCCGAGGGAAAATGTTGCCAGCATCATATATGACAGGTATAGAGAGAGAAAAAAAAATGGCTGATTAACAGCATTTATTTTACGACGCGTGCCACCAGCCATAGCGTGAGAGGACGCGCACGCTCAGTTCAGCCGAACGTAAGCTGTAACCGAAGCGATCACCTCCCCTCCTTGCCTCGAGGCATCGCCTTTGGCAATGACTGGCAGGTCTCTTTTGTCACGATGCGGGCCCTTTCCTTGCATAAACAAACGCTTGCTGGCTCTCGAGTTTCGCGAATCTCTGAACAAGGAAATCGTTCTAATAAAAGAAACTCAATTATGCAATCTTAAGTGAGCTGTCTTGTTCCATCTTAAGGCAAGACACAAATTTTTTAAGGAGAACGATAAACAAGCATAAGTAAAAACAACAACGATTCACGTAAATACCGAGTCTTCAAGGCAATATATATATATATATATATATTTATTACTTACTGCCACTTACTCTCTTCTTTATGCCATCCTTCCTTATTGCTCCGGCCGAGGACTCGAAAGTTGGGCCATCGTTCGCATCTTGAGGTGATTTGACCGCTGCACCTCCATCCTGACTCTGCTCTGCCACCTTCTGGGGCTGACCATTGCCCTTATCGGAGCAAGTCGGGGTGAGAGGACTGCCAAGCTCCTCCGTCTCGCAGTGCTCACCACCCGACACAGAGCTCCCGGTTGCTTTCACCATTACGGTAGCACGTAATAGTAAAAAACCAAGTACAAGTAGCACTCCGGGAGTGCAGGCAGAAGTGAAAACTTGAACTTATGGCGCGTTGGGCACTTATTTGGGTAAGTATTTTTAGGTGCGCTCGTGACATGAGAAATTGTACATAAAAAAATAAAGATAAAAAAACTCTCAATCTCGTCTGTCGCGAGGGCACGAACGAATGCCCATACAAAGACTGCGTATCACCGTTGGTCTGAGCATTATTCCACGCTCACAGTTCATGCTTGATCGCACATAGCGCCGCTGACTGGATCCCACCGAGAACTACTTCGCGTGAGAATTTGAATTCAAAATCGTATGATTTTTTCAACAGACAGTAGGCGCAGAAATTCAAATTCGAAAGAATTCTTGGTAAACTATTTATGTATGTAATCATGTGGCGTCTCACATCTCTCGCGCTTTAGGCTCTACTCGCCAGGTGGCCAAGCCTCTGATATTCGCTTCCGTCAAGCGGCGAAATTCTCGCGCGATTCATATATAAGCGCGATCGAGTCACTCTAAGCCCACACCTCTTCTGTGTCTAAGGCAGGGAGCACGTCATCAGCCTTACTAATGAGTCCAGTCCTGGCGTGCTCTCGGGACGAAACACCTTTTAACTCTCTTATAGACGACCTCTTGATCTCTATAATCATACAACATTATCCAATATTTTTAGGCATTAGTTAGCCAATACATACAAAGATTTCTTTCGAATTTGAATTTCTGCGCCTACTGTCTGATGAAAAAATCATACGATTTTGAATTTGAATTCTCGTGCCAAGTAGTTCGCGGTGAGATCCAGGCAGCGGCGCTATGTGTGATCAAGCATGAACTGTGAGTATGGAATAATGCTCAGATCAACGCTGCTGCGTATAACATGCAGCGCTCTCACATACCTATACACTCTGAGTATACATATAGGTATGTAATCTCGTCTGTCGCGAGAGCACGAACGAATGCCCATACAAAGAGCGCGTACAGTATATACACATATTATAAGAATACACGCGTAGTATATCTGTGTAAAATCTCGTCTGTCGCGAGAACGGCTGAAAATGCTCACCCACAAAAGTGCCCAACGCGCCATAAGAAGTTTTCACTTCAAAAAAACACACAGGGAACGTGCAATGAGCTCGAGCATGGAGCAGAAAGAAGGAGGAGGAGTGAAAAACAAAACGCGATCGAGCAAATACGCATCCACACTACAATTTAGGGCCCATAACCTGTTAGCAGTATGGATTTATGAGTGGACGATTTGGCAAATAAATGTACATCACTTGTATCTTATAATTAAACACAGACACGTTTATTGTCACTATCTTTAGTCTCTACTATCTTTAGCCTTTACTATCTCAAGTACAGTAGCAAAACAAACAGAAATGGTAGGATCTCATAAAAAGGTTATACGAAGACAGAGAGTGCGTGTACAAACAGACAGACTGACCGCGCGAGAGTGAGCAAACTGTAGTGACTTGACGCTGAAGTGCAGCGTCACGGCGTCTCATCTTCTTGCTTCCACGCATGCGTGATAATTCAGTTGCGAGCGCCAAAAATACATCTAAAATTTAAGCGTTATTCTAAATTATTAAATCTACTTCTTTTAATTTTTCGAAATAAAAAGTTCTGTGACTGGTTATTCTTAGAGGAAGTTATATTAAGGCAATTTTATTCCATGCCAAATTTTTTACCAAGAAAAATAGAGTTATATGAAGGTTTTGTGTAATAATGTTTTACCTAAATCACGAGGACCATCAATAAGGATAATTCAATTTTTACGTTTACACATCGTTTTGAAAGATTTTATTTAATCTACACTCAACTTATTATACGTATATTTGAACATTTTCATACAAAATACAAATTCTTTATGATTATGATTTTCCTCTAATTGAATATTTACACGAATCGGTGAACTGAAAGATACACGAGATTTATCTTCCATTTCAAAAATTTGCTTTACGCGTAAAAGTAATTGATTAAGATTATTATCGATAAAATCTTTACTAAAGCAAACTTTATATTTTTCTCAAACTATATTACCTTGTGAATTCTCCAAAATTAAGAACCAAGAAAAAAGTTCCAGAATTGATACGGTAACATGATAGTACTAGCTTCTTGGAAAATATTATAAAATTGTGAGTCATTAATAACTCATCCCATGGATGAGAAAAAATTAAAGTAATAAAATCATTTGTCTTTTGGGTTTTTTTTGGAGGGGGGGGGGCTGGCGCGTGGAGCGCGCAGGGGAGCGGAATCCCAATATATGTATATCCCTATATAATATAGTTATTTGTATGGGGCATTCCGCATTCCACACATCTCCCCCCACAGATCTCCCACAGCCCCCCTTCACACAGACCCCCCGCATATAAGCTAAAATTCGACCGTTTTGACCGTTAATTGGGCATTTTACAACTTATTCCTTGGACACCCCACATCCCCTCCACAGCCCCCCAATTTTGCCTATCTCCCCACAGTCCCCACATCATTTTTCTTGTCCCCTCACGGCCCTCCCATACTAATTTTCTTATAACCCCACAATTTCTCGACTAAGTACAAACTATCTCTATTTGCAATACATTTTATTATACGTAGTTGGCCTATTCATACTTTTCATCTATTTTTCCACACCGCCAAGGAGGCAAATAAATAAACCTTATACATATTGATAAAATATAGAATTCAAGCTTAATCCTGTATTAATATTAATAAATAATATATCATAATATAATTATCATTAAACTGTCTTAATTCATTAATAAATTTTAATTATTTACAGATATGCAGCTACATTTTTTAAAATAATGGGGCTATGTAGTGCTTGCACCATTGCTCCCATGTTAAAAGAGTGAGTTTTTGACAATGGTATTTTAATGATGACGAGGTAAATTGATCTAAAATTTCTTACACATATTTCTTGACACTTATACTAGTTTTGCTAGAAATTTCGTACCTTTTTAAATACTTTTGATTAAGCAAACAACCACTTTAATCTTGTTTCCCAGTAGAGAAAAAAAATTGATCATTTTCTTTCAGAATTTCTCATGAAAATAAAATAACTTTGGTAAAATCTAATAAAATCAGGTACATCAGACAGATTTAGTAAGCTTTTATTTAAAAAAAAAAAAAAAAACTTATGGAGAAACATGAAATTAAGTTCATAGAAAAAATATGAGAGGTATTGTCAGGTACTACATTGTTATTTTTCAGGAAGAAACAGTTGCTTAAACCCTAATTTTGCTCGTACGTTTTTGCTGACACTTAAAAAGACACGTGAAAATGCATGACCCACATAATGGAAATATTTGCATTGAATGAGGGAAAAAAATCATCTAGGAATGATTCACTTAAAAGGCATGTTAAGACATATAATAAAAAAGTAAGTAAAATTTCAACATTTAAAGTTCATCAAATATTTATAAGCTCTACAATCGTGATGTATAATTATTTTATTTATTTCAGAATTTGGATAAAAGTATTTTTGAAGAAAAATGATATTATAAGATTTTATAACATTTTATAGAATATGTCGATGAAAGTATATAATATGTACAAAAAAAAACTTTTAAAAAAAATATTTGACGATTTGCTCCCGCAAACTCATTCAGAAAAGACTATATTCATCGAATATCTGTGAGTGAGTAATTTTTGTTTATCTGGCCCAAACTGGAAGAATGCACTTTCTATAGTGCTCAAGTGTAAAAGAAGTCTGAAAGTACTGTGAGTGGTCATTCCCTTTGGAAGTAGAGTAGAAGCCATACCTGTCCAAGCCATTGTAAGAATTTTTTTTTAATTGATATGAAATGATAAGTTAATGTTTTATACAAAAAAGTTTTCCAGATCCACCAGGACGATCGATAAAAAAAATTTCTTGAAAAATTAGAGGGCAATCATGACTGAGTTGTAAAAACATTTCATGGAATTTATGTTTACGAAATATTCTTTCATTGGTGTCAGTAATAATTTTTTTTTTGTCGTTTCTGTTGGTTCTGGTAAACCGAAATCTCTACAAGACATATTTTCAGAATTGAAAATTTCGTTTGGATATAAAAAAGCTTTAATTTAATCATTTTTATGGTTTTTAATAAAAACTTTTTTGTATTTGTTCCAAACGATATTGCTAAAAAATTATTATACATAATAAACCATACGAAAAATTTTCGTAGTTGAAAAGGCAGCATAACGTTATGTGCTTCTTTAAAAATTATATAGATCCAAAAATCGTGTTCTACTACCCGTAGAAACAACTGTTCCTTTATAAGAACTGTAAGTAATACCATTAACAGTTCTTAAATGCATGAAAGAAGTTTTTCCTGCTACTTTATTAAATATCAATTTTAAGCAAAATCTTTTTTGATCTTTTGGAAAAACTACATTTAATTTGTTGATTGCAATATTTTTTTAACACGTTTTTATTTATTCCACTGTCTTATTACATTGTTAAATGTATGATACTCAGGAATTTTCACGTATTTTATTGATTTTGCCCTTTCATTAATTTTATTCAGTTTAACTATGCTATTAGAGAACCATTTATTTATATGACAATTATATTTCATCAATAAGTATTTGATATGACGGAAGGTTGGTGCGGGAAGCGCGCAGGGGGGCGAAAGCCCACTAGTATATATTTATGAACACTATAGAAAGTGCATTCTTCCAGTTTGAGCCAGATAAACAAAAATTACGTAATGTAGAAGTAATTATTTAGGATGAAGCTTTTATGATACAAAAAAAAGAGTTAGAAATCATTGATAGAACTTTAAGAGATTTATCTAATAATAATAAACCTTCTGGAAATAAAATAATAATATACATCTTTATACAACGTGACTTATGAGGACTTTACGTACTTTTAGAATATATACTAATAACATTGAAAAGTTATGAGGACAGTCCGCATAAACAATTTTGTCCTCACAATAACTTTTTTTTACATAGTAATGTCCGCATGATTCACTATTTATAAATATGTATATGTACACACACACTTTTGTGTGTTCAATAAGAAATATAACTTATTTTTTTATTTTATTTTAGAAATCAATTACTGCGTTTCTTAAAGTTATTCAATTTAAACGGATTGTTTACTAATACTTTATAATTATAAGTATAGGAGAAATCATGATCACTGATAGAATCATTCTTCAACTCCTAGTAGGAAAATTGAATTTCTGCCTCACGCAGTAAGTTTTTAGTGAGCAGCTTAGGTACGTGTACTTAGTAAAAGAAAATTTTAATTTTCTTAGTTAGATTTCCTAATTTTTTCTCTTCATGAAGCACTTATGATGGTCCTAGGGCCAGTGGTGATACTTTTAATCATTCCTTATCATTTTTCTCGATGACAGAGAGCCTGCTGTGGGTAGCTAGGCTTCTCTAATTTTTGTATACTTATTTCAACTATAATAAGCCCTAACATTGTAGTTTTTTAAAAGATTCTTAAAGAAATTTCAAGAGTTATGAGTAAGAACGTGCATTTTCCGACAAGTCCTTCATAAGAACATATGTATAAGTGGCCAGTTAGGATGTGTAAAATTAATAAATTAGTGGTTAAAGCTGTCCTGAAAATTTAATAAAATAGTTTAAGCTACGTATTTTTTAATAACATAAATGGATTTGGGAATGTTAAATGTACGGGAGAATTAAAAAATAATGTATTGAAATCAAAAGCCTGTTCATAAAATTGATGAGTATTTAGTTTCACGATTTAATAACATAAATGGATTTGGGAATGTTAAGTGTACGGGAGAATTAAAAAATAATGTATTGAAATCAAAAGCCTTTGCATATAATTAATGAGCATTTAGTTCCACGATTTAATTAAATAAGATTTAAGGTAAAAGTACCAGCTACTGGCCACTTAGTAGCTGTTATCAAAAGAACATCATATATTTTACACAGCTTTTAAAATTTTAACTTCTGTTAGATATCATTTGAAAGCTATGAATGTATTTTCAACTATACGATAAATAGAAGTCGTATATCCGACCGTATACCATAATAATTTATAATAATCTGAATATATCAGATGCTTTAGTAAATGGCCACTGAAAAAAAAGATTGCTTTAGTGGCCCAAATTTAAGAGCCAGTAACTGGCCACCTCATGCTAAATGTACATAAATCGAGGTGGTCGGCTACTAGTGCTCGCAGAAGTGAGGTTATGTACACATTTTATGTACAAGTGCTCTAGTACTAGGCCACCACTTTTTCAAAATTATCTTTTAAAGTCTTGAACTAAAAAAAAATATCTTCATTGCATTTCAAAATGAATTAATTCATAAGTTTTTACAGTCATGTTATCCTGGCACAAATTAGTATTAAAGTTAATTCTTATAATTCGTGAAATGGTGTTGGTGGCCAGGTACTGGTCGCGGCCAGTAACTAGTGCCTTTACCATACAGATAACATTGAAGCCAGAGCGAGAGCAAATCAGTTAAATATATATAGCATACAAGGTAAAAGTACTAATTATGAAACAATTTTTGGAATTTTTTACCACTACTGTCTCAAAATAAGCGGACATGCTTTAATGCTATTGATTTTGGTTTTTCTTAAATTGCTTTAACTCTAGTAACTTATTATAATTTTTTATGTTATTTTTATGCAAAATAGACTGTTTTTTTCTAATAAAATTGAAACATCTAATATGTCCCTATTATGAAAAAACACTAAAAGGCTTGTCCCAGTGTTTCATAATTCATGTCCTGATTATGGAACTCCTTTCATGAAGTAATTTCTGGGTACTAATTTTAAGTTACTTGGAGTACATTGCTCAAATGATACGATCTTCTTTTGATACAATTGCATTTTATGCCAATTAGTTATTTGTAATGGAATTGAATTTTATTATTTTATTTTAAAAGTTCGTTACATAATACGGACAACTAAATAAGTTAGGTTATGTTTGATTATGTTCTATTATAAAACAATTATACAGAGAAACTTACTTGACTTTGAATTGAATGTAATAATCGAGCATTTTCAGTTTAAAAACATTAAAATTATCTAATAATTCCTTAAAACTAATTTTTTGGTGATATTAGTTGTAAAATAGCATGTATAGTTTCATGTTTCGTGGATTGGGACATGTTTTGTCAATTGGTACATTTACCTTACTCGGTTGCAGAGTCAAAAGACTCAAAAGAGAAAAACTCGCGTCGTCGCTTGCTTTGGCTATGCGCTCAATTCGGTATACCCCTTCCACGCGTCTCCAAGATATGCGCCTATATGGACATTTCCACGCGAATTCACTCCTTTTCTCGTAAGCGCATACCCCTACCCCGCTTCTCAAATAAAAAAAACATATGCACCTGGTTCGGCCGCTTGGCCACGGCGGGGTGCTCAAACCACTGGAAAAAGTGGGCACACTCCATAGCATGGCAGTCAGCAATCTCCCTACTAATTTCTGCCCTGGTCCGAAGACGTGAACATTAAGAACGCCTTTTAATTGTAGACCTCGTTAATCTTAGTGGTTTGGGATGTAATTTGACGTCAATTGCTCGCCCATTAATGAAAAGTGTCATCTATTACCGGGATATTCAATTGTATGACTTACAAATTTACTTTTCATGCACTGCCGGTGGATGACTATGGTATTTGGCAATTTACTTAGGGGTATTATAAGCAGACCCACTGACTTATATTCTAGGTAGCTTCGTTTTTACTTATATGCCACCTAGTGGATCATACTGAACTAAAGTAAACATCTAGCTTATTTGTGAAAAATTTAAGCGTATTTATTGCTATTGTTACTAATTTCTTCAAAATAAAAATCATACGAGAACTATATAGGAAGTAACAAAACTCAGTATGCAAAATTTCAGCAAAAACAGTTGATTAGTTCTCGCGGTTAACGATTACAACGATTTATGAGATTTTGCTTCATAAGTTAGTAAGATAAGATGAGTTTCAACCTTCACAGTTCATAACTATAACTATGCTTTTATGAAAGCTGGTATGAATATTTATTATCATTCTCAGGTACTTTTATTCTTTACTAAGCTACATACTATTATTTTTATGATTTGTTCATCATGCATGTTTAGTCGAACGCGACTAAAATAGAATACCGTCACAAAAGTGGAGAAGGATTGAGGCACACTGCACGTTTTTCCTTAACGATACAGTAACATTGTGTATAAGCTTATTCCTTTCATACGTATGAGTATACTTATTAACGCAGTTATATTTGTTTTAAGATTCTCGTTCCCTCTCCCACTATATAACCGACTTCTTAGTTCGTCTAGCTCAGCTACGGCATTGTTCGCGTCCCAATATATAATTGCCTCTAAAAATCCAGTACGTTGCTTGGGTTAGGTAATTTTTTATTTGTTTTTGAGTTATAAAAGTTTTTGTTGCATTGTGATACGTTAACGAGATTGCATAAATTCGTTCTATTGTTCGTCCGAATATAAAAACAAAAGCCACTCGCCAAGTTGACGTTTACGTACTGTGAGCACCCACGGTAAAGGAGAACAGTGTGGAATCGCTCTTACACTTATACGCTTACGTACCTACACATGCACACCTTCCCACCAGTTTAAAAGGGTTATTATTTTCTTTTGTGTAAGTTCAATTTGTATCAGCCGTTTTTTCTGTCTTAGGGGGGTTCCTTGCAAGAGTCTTTACCTTCGAGCCACAAACTATATCTTCATCAGAGGCTCATAAATCGTATGTTATTTTATTTATTTTACTAACCACAGCCTATCATATTCTCCATTAATTAACGTGAATTTTCCCAAAGATCAACTTCATATTTTGTATTAGTTTTATACTTAGTTGTCGAAGTGGTGCATTTAAATTCAAAAATTCGTGTTTTTTTACGCATCATCGTGTTATCATTTTCGCGTTTATTTCATGTTGACATCATGGTCTTCCCATTTATTATTATGTTGTCAAGCCAGTTAACATCATTGACTAGGAGTAGTCATGAGAATGAAATGAGACCCCAGTTTCACGACTCAATACCTTCATTAATTAGAAATGACATGTTAACGTGTTTCAACGTAAAGATGACAACGTGAACCAAAAAATTATAAATACTTCTAATTCTTAAAACTAAAAAAAAACAAAGTACTAGATAAGATGTATAAAAAGTATCAAAGAAAAATAATATAGTACGACATAGTAAACAAAAGAAAGGTGAAGAAATAGTGCTTACGAGACGTTTCACGTCAACTTTCCAAGATCGGTGCGTGAGCATCGACTCACTTACTATTCAACTCAAGATTACAGCATTATAACATACTTAATAAATGATGTTAATGATTCCAATAACAGCGGGTAGGACGAAATGCAATAAATACTGACACCAATGGCTGTTGCTGTTAAAAACTGTAATTTATTCCCCTGACGACGTTTCTCTCCTCTTTGGGAAGGAGCCTTTTTAAGTCCTAAGTATAAGTAATAAATATACAATGCGAGTAATTACAAGAGGTATCACTAATATAGTCATCACATCTGAGGAAATGAATATAGTAAACATGTAAGGAATATGTATAAAATATTTAAAAAATAACAATATAGAAAACTTACAAATACGTTTTTCTGTATGAAAAATCAAACACGTCTATACCCAACGAGGACACTACGTCAGATGATTAACAATACATGAAGTTTGATAATACAGAGTATATGGGACGGAACAAGATATAGGCAAACATTACAGAGTAAATGGGACGAAAAAAAACACGCGAAAATATGAATTACAAAGAGCTACATAGTTTGTTTAAGGAACGAAGCTATTATTTTATTTTAGTAGTAAATGGATATATCGTTTAGAAACTTTATTTAAATTATCACAGTCTAAAATTCTATTAAAATTGTCTGTCTTTTCAATAAAAACCATTTTAGACAGTAATCTTTTATAATAGTTTCGTTCCTTATCGACAATTTTAATTTCATTTTCAATAAAATTAAAAGCGTGCCCTATGTCAGGCTGGTGCTGGTATAAAGCTGACTTCTCACGTTTGTGTTTTACATTACTTGCATGCTCATTTATTCTAATGCCAAGTCCCCTAAGAGTCTGGCCAATATAACAGTAGATACAGTCAGAGCAATCTATTTTATAAACAACATTCGGAATATCAAGCTTTTTTATTGGATCCTTGCCGAACATATTATTGAAAGGCAATTTGTTATTACTCTTAAAAATAACTTTGATAAAATGTTTAGCACAGAACTTCTTCAACCTATAATCCAACTTACGGTTGAAGGGCAAAATCAATGAGCCAATTCCTTCAACAGGATCTTTGATATTATTTTTATTATTAATATTTGGTCCAGATTTTAACAAACATAATCTTTTTTTGATACAACGTTCGATAAACTGTGGAGGGTAATTGTTTGCTAATAATACTGTAAAAATGTATTTGAATGAATTGGAATGTACAAGAAAAAGATGTAAATTTTTGTTATTGTGTAGATGTTACAGTATCGTACCTAGTTACTTACACAATATTACAAGATCTATTGAACAGTTATATTTCCACAGCAATTTTTCCAAAAATCTTAAGTATTGCTCTTAACGTCTGACATTAGAAAAAAGATCTTACAACTCGAAATGAACGATCAATGCGTACATAAAAATTTTGTTATCAATCAACTAGACTATTTTGAAAGAAAATTATTGAATTATATTGATTCCGAGCTCTTTACATTAATAGATAAATATTTTTTTCATAAAATTAACATTAAAATAAAAAAATTAGAATATAACTTGCCTGCCATAAGTCTGTTGCAAGAAATGTAATCGTCTGACACAAGTTTCGCATAAGCCTGCTGTTTGAACTTTTGTGATCGGAGTATACAGTTATTGCACTTGGTCAACCGTAAGCTTTACGCAATTCTTGTGCAAGAAGCTGATGCGCTTGTCTGACGTATATCTACTGTGAGTCCATCACAAGATGCTAACGTAAATGTCTGGTGCAAATTTACCATAAGCCTGTAGAAGCAGACCACTCGTAATTCTTACATAATACAAGTGCAGCAGACATGCTACTGTAGGTCTGTTTTACATACGTAATATTCCTGTGCTAATGGATAAACAATACGTTGTTGGAAAATAAATAGAATTAAATACGAGAGAAAAATTAAAAACGAGTCTTAGGATGTCCACGGCTGCATTATATAACTAACTTCATTTAGAAAGGTTAGGTAAGATGAGAAAAATGATGTTGCATGAATTTGGCTGAATTTTTCTGGACTACTGATCGTCAGTACAGAATAACCTATCAATCTTCTAAAAATGACCATGCGTTAATGAACTATACCATGGTTACCAAGCTGCAGATTGTAAAAAATCTTTTTTATCTTGAAGTGCACATCTTAAGGTAAAATTTGAGCCCAGGTGAGTAGAAAATAATGACGTGATAGCTGAGCAATACGTGGTCGAAAATCGCAAAAAATGCGTTTTCTCAAAGTGGAGAAATTTTTACTAAGAAAATGTTGGGCTTAGGTATATACATCCTCATTGACTTTTTGTTAAAAATGTGCCAAAAAATCAGATTAAATTTTTAGAACGAAGTTCTTTATCTCGCGTACTCGGGGGGCTGGAATTTTAAAAACGATAGATTTGATGAAACGGAAGTGGCTTACCGAAAGTCTCTTCCTCCTAAGTTTCCCCCCTTACACCGTCGTCCTCACCATTAGTCCCCTACACACTTCCCCTCACCCCACCCTATATCTTCTAACCGTGCCGCGCTACTCTCCTGCACACCTTAGCCCACTGTTCCCCTTCACACTCCGAAGCAATTAATTTTTAAACGAATTTCGATTTTATTTTCCCACAATAATTTTTATTTGACTAGGAATTTTTTTCTCTTATAATTCCTGAAAAAAAAAAAAAACACTTTCCAGTAACCCTCGAATCTCCTGCAAACGAGTCGAGTACCTTACTTACTCAGCTACGAGCGCTGCTGACTATAAAAATTCGGTTTCTTACACTTATCGTGTGGTTCGTAACTTATTTTTAATTTTTGTATGCATTCACTGATAATACGTTTAACTAATGATAGATTTTTTATTTAATTATTTTTTAAAACGAAGTTCTTTATGTTACGTGCTTGGTAAAGTGAAATTTTAAAAACGACAGATTTCCATAAAACGGAAGTCGCTTACTAAAAGTCTGTTGCTTCTAAAAAAAATTTTTTTCTAAACAATAAATTTAAAAAAACACAAAATTTTATTAGCATAAATATGATTATGTAGATTAAATCGAATAAGGCGCGTTATTACACATTAAATATTAGTATTTTATGCATTTGATTCATTTGATGCATATAATACCAACCAATTTTTTTGAAACCTTATGTTTTTTTGGCATTAAAATAATGATAATAATTACTGTTATAAAAAAATTATTTAATAAATCAATAAACTATTAAAATAAACATATTAAATAAAGTAAAAGAACGTATTAATGGTTTTTAAGGGCGCTTATTTCGAATTCGACAAATAAATTATGTTGTAATGTTACATAATTATATAAATATAGTAAATTATTAAAATAATAATAAATAAATTAAGTAAGATCATTATACATGTATATTTCGAGTTACATATCATTTCAATGATTTTTAATGGCGCTTATTTTGAATTTGATAAACAAGTAATGGCAAAATGTCATTAAGTAATTGTATGAAAATAAAACAAAAACTGTACTAGTTGGCTATAAAATTGCAAAATAAATGAAAAATGAATAAATGAATAAAAAAAAATAAATGAAAAGAAAAGTAAAAAATAAATTAATGAAATGACATATTAAAATAAAATAAAATAATAAAATCTAAACAGAAATAAATAAATACAATGGAATGAAAAAAAATGAAATAAAAAAGGGAATGAACTGAAATACTCACGATGGTTAAACTAAATTTTCTTATTTTTTCATTCGTTTTTTAAATTTTTGTTTCAGTGAACTACATGAATGCAGTACTTATTTTTATAGAGCTTCGTTCTTCCTATAAATCTGGCGACCCCCTTGTTACCTGAGAAATTGTGTTTTTATACTCATGTCATGTTTAAAGAACTTCGTTCTTACCGTGGGTCCCATGACCCATTTATACCCCCTGGTTTGTTTCTTTTAATTTGTTTTTGTTTTTTTTTGTTTGATTTTTTTTTCATTTCTTGTTTTATTTTTTTACATGATTCATTTCATTTTTTTTTTATATTTCATTTCATTACTTTTTTTTATTATTTTTTTTTTTTTTATTTCTTGTATTTTTTTTTTCATTTTGTGTTTTACTTTTTTTTTTTTTTTCTAGTTTTATTTTTTTCCATATTTCGTTTCATGATTTTTTTATATTTTATTTCATTACTTTTTTTATAATTATTTCATTTTTTTTCATTTCTTATTTTATTTTTTTTTTTTATTTGCTTACTGAAACCCTAAATTTTTTTTAATTGATTACATAATTCGTTAATAAAATCAATTGTAGGAAAATAAAGACAAACACCATAGTTGATCGTTCTTAGGAAGTAAAAATATATTAAATAAAAAAAAATCCGTAGACTTGAATCTTTCTTGGGCACTTACAAGCAAAACTCAACGACGGGAAGATTTGTTTGTGATGCTTGCCTATTGGGGACTGTTTCGTTTGCTTCAGTTAGTTTTTTTTTCTTATAGCTTTGCTTTTAAGTTCCTCCAGCGCAGACCTCGAAGAGGGTCAGTGGTTCTTATTTGATTGCTTAGAGAAGAGAGAGAAATTCAGGATTGTTGGTAATCGGAATATCCAGCCTCGCAGCGAAACACTGTGCTCGTGACGTCTCCCAGTAAATGACTGACTTGGTTTAATAGCGGTTAGAAATGGTTGTGAAAATGAATTAGTCTGGGTCCAGTCGTATGTGCGCGTGGCCGATCGAGGTTCACGGATCTACCTTTTTTTATTCTATGCATTTTGACTTCCTGAACACCATAAGCAAGGGTTGGACTACTTGAATCATTTCTGTTTAATTGTTATTAACAAATTTTCGTAACAAATTAAAAAATTGCTTTCAGGGGAGCAAAATGCATTGAATAAAAAAGGGTTGATCCGTGGACCTCAATCGTCTACGCGAACATACGGCTGGACCCAGACTAAATGTGTTGGCAAGATAATTTAGTGTTACATGGCCTAAAAAAACGATGAGATTGCTCGTAAATAAGGAAACGTTAATATTGATGATTTCTCTGAAAACGACCAGTTGTAATACTTCTAGTAATTCCTTATTATTCTTGATGATGGAGCGCTGGCTGCAAGTAGCTTGACTCTTACTCTCAGACTCTCTGCCCTGATTCATGCTGATTATGAGTCTCTGTCTCTGCAAGATGTGAGTATGCTATGTTCCTTTCCATTCACACTCAGAGAAAAAAATTATAAAAATTACCGAGAAATTTCAGTAATAATTTCTGTGCTGCATGGTTATCTGGTTGTGAGATGGCAGCACAAGAAAAGTTACAGTTGATCTCAGAAAAATTACAGGGCTGGAACAGTAAAATTTGCTAACTTTACCCTTGTTTTCTAATAAATCTTGGCATTTCAAAAATATTAATAACAATAAAAATATGAATAGAAGTAATTGAGATAATATAAGTATAACCTAAATAGAATATTTTAATAAGAGATTTTCGAGAAAAGTAATAATAATCAGTATGAGTGAAAAACAGTTTTATAACGTAAGATGCATTGAATTAAAATGTTTATTTACCTAAAATTCTTAATAACACAGATTCCTGCAGGTGTATAAATCTTGTGTGTTACCATGCAACCACGTACATTTTCTTCATTTAAAACATCGTATACGAGTTCATCGTTCATGATCTTAAAATGGTTAGTGTGCTCATCCAAAAATATAATTATAATTTTCTTTTACAGTGAATATATAATGGTTTGGTTCATCTAATATAATCTGTTCAACCTCACAAAAAACTGGAGTAATTTTAGTAGACATCATTATAACACTTTGAATTCTTATTTTACAATCATTTAAATGAATTTTTTTCACCGTTTTAACCAATGATAACAGAGATTGCTATGAAATAAGGTCAGAATTCCAAATATTAACCACTCGATTCAAAAATATTAACTTAATTTCACTAAGTAAAGATTCATCATAATATAAATCTTAATAAGATTTACTTTTCAAAAATTTACAGTTAAGTAGTAACTTATGTTTCATTGCAATTGTCTTGCATACGTTAATGCGACTTATGGCTGTTCGAGAAGCAATTTTTGCTTCTCTGTGTTTCGCTTCACATGTTATTGTAGAAACTTTCCATAAAGATCCGCAAAGAGCTAATATACGAGCGTAATGAAGTAAAAAATGATATTTTGATTTAAATGAACCAGGAAATGCAATATCAAGAAATTCCAAGTACTGACTTATTTTAACGTTTAGTTTAATATGAGCTTCACTAGGAAGGTCAGAACATGGCAATGATTCGATGAAACTTCGTAACTGTATCAATAATTCCCAAACTAAATCATCCTTAGGAACATTGTGTCTGATTTCATGAATGGTAAATGACGCACTTGTATAAGCATCTCAGATGCTGATATAACAATTTTTTTTTAAATTGCGGTTCTAATACTTCTGATGGGTTGTTTTTAACCGAACCATAATAAAAACCTTTAAAACGATCATTAAATTGTGTGAAAGTAAAAATTTTTTTTTCGTCAATTAAATGATTTAGTATTAAAGCTATGTCATACCGGCAAACTCCCTCTAAAACATCATGGATAATATCAACGTACAAACTTCGAAGGGGATGAGATTGATTGACACCGTAAAATAAACATTTATTTACTATACTAATGTTGTCTTTATCTTGTCTTCCTTTATCGGACTTATAACAACTCGCTTTTCTTAATTCGCACTATTCTTCTTTTAAAACTGTATTTATGTCATTTTTATTGATTAGACAAAATCTACAAAACTTGTTTTTACTAAGAGATTAACGAAAACTCAACATGTGATAAATGCCCAAATTGTCACCAGTCAGTAAGGGCAGTTTAAAAAAAATCTTGTATTTACCTTCTAACGTATTAATTGTAATACCAACTTTTTCCAAAAACGATTTTTTCTTTATCTTAGAAGAAATTATTTCATCTTAAAAACAATGACGATCCAAAAAATTGAATAAAACAAATAAAAAAATATTTACAAGTTTAGAAGCAAGACTAGGAGGTAAACATAGTATTTGAATTTTAAATGTACTACATTTTTAAACGCCTCTTTGACTGTACATAGCATTATTATTTTTATGATCGTCGTAGTATAGTTATAAAGGTAGAACAATCTTTTTCTCATCATTCTTACTAAATTCTTTCTATAATTCGCATTGAATAAAGTTTGAAATTATTTCTTAATTTTGTTCTGAAGAATCAGTGTAGTTTAAAGTGATGTTAAAAATTGTTGTTAGTTCAAAGAATTTTTTTAATACATAACAAAGTCTCATAAAATAAGCAGTTACTAGCCTCATTTGCAAATATTGTGTTTCATTTTTGCAATAAAAATTTTAGCGTTCCCTAATAAAAATGATTCGAGAGAAATGTGTGTACAAAAACTTTCGAATATTCTTAAACAATAAAGTTCTGAATTGAAATTCATTAATAAATTCTGAAACTCCTCACAAAAATACTTTTAATTCTTTGTCTTATATCTGATACTGTGATTTCGCTTGCAAAAACTTTTATAGAATTTTTTTTAATTCTTGGCTTCTGCTATCTTGTCTTACTAATACATCAAGCAAAGTCACTAAAACCGTGGCGTCAAGGTAAAATTAAAGCCACCCGCAATCAAAGATAGTAAAGAGTGGTTATAAGATGCCCCATCAAATTTTCGTTTACCATACTTGTTCATCAGCAGTACACCAAGAACAAAGTTGTTAGTCGTACAGCTGGGAAGCATAGCCAACAATGGCATTCGTCATTTATGTGCAAGCAAAATAAGTCGGTTTTTACCCTGGATCACCAAGATAATCAAGTGCCACAAAAAAATAGGTGTTCAGAATGTTTAGTCGAAACGACTAAAATTCGTAGACCACCTCGTGAGCGGTGGAGGATCAACCTCGCAGCACGCTGAAGGTGGCAGCACACCGAGTTCATACAAAATTCATCACATGTCATATTCACATATGCAAGCGCCGGTCAATTTCTCTCTTACCTTCATCCTTTTTCTCCTTTTGTTTCAGTCGGTACAATTAATCGCTCTCGCACCAACTCTCATTATGTCTCTCTCTCTATACTCTCATTAGCTAGACATTTTCTCTCCTTCTCTATCATGCACCTACATCTCCGTCTCCTTTGCTCTTATTAAGTGTCCTCGGGTCATAGGTCTCTCCCCCCTCTCTTAATTGCTTACATCATTCTCTCTCTCTCCTTTCCTGGCTTTCCACATATAAGGTGTAAGGGATTGATGGGTCCTGACGACTGCAGCGGGTGGGAGAATTAAAAAGGGGAAGGGGGGTCTTGCGGCTACTTTGGGTGGGCGCGCCGGGTCAGTTCCGATCTATCTGTCTATACAGAGCGGTCTACAGTTGTCAACTGCGATCTCGAGTATCTGGCATAGTTGGGTATTATATTCGTCCTACTGGTTTCTACATCCTTCCTCATCATCATCACGCACACGTGTATCTGGGGGTCACCTTTTTGGGGTTAATTTCTCCCACGCTTTATTTTTTTATCATCATCGTCATCTGCATCATCTTCGAGAAGCTCGGCGTGCTGCGAGTAAAGCACGGCGAAAATCCGCTTCACGGACCGTGCGACGTTTGTCGATTCGTGAGTTTTTCGAGACACGTGCGGACGCGCACATATACGTTTTCTACACACGATACATAAGTACACACTCTTCATTGCAGGAAGATTATCTTAAATTTATTGTTCAACCTCACTCGTTTGTATTTTCATTAATTTTTCTTCTCTTGGGTTTTTCTCTTCGGAGTTTTTCCCTTGAGCCACGAAATATATCTTTGTTCGTGGCTCATAATCAGTGCATTTTAAATTTATTTCACCTAGTTCATTCCCATCCTCCGTTCCGATAAATTCAGCAAAATTGTCTTTTTTTAGGTGGATTTTAATTAATTATTTGTAAATTGAGTAGTATTTTTGTGCCGCGATCCCTCCTAAATTTTAAGTAACAAATTAGTTGACTTCGTCAAAATAGACGCAGCCAACAGGGCAGCAACACTCTTGCTACAATTCACAGAACGTCAACGTCAACGTCTCTGGCGAAACACTAGGAGACACGTCTAGCTAGAGCATAACCTGCTCTAACACCTGAGAGTTTTGTGGCTATTTAACCATCTGGCCTGGAGCCATCAGAGAATTATCTACTTTAAATGCAAGCCAGCAAGGACAGCCCTGAAAATTACGGGTAGCCCTAATGCCCTTCTTCTTAGTCGTCGTCCTAACGGCATACCTACAAAGAAGGTATTCTCCAGGCGCACTTTCTCGACCAACGTTGAGTGGTTGGTTATCCAGGGAACAACTCAAAGACAAGATATTCTTTGGTCAGTGGCGTACCCTCTTCCAGTACGGTCTCCATACACAGAGACTCCAAGTATATGAGTCAAGCTTCCCACAGCTGGCTCTCAATCATCAAGAACAATTATAAGGAATAACTACAAACTTCACCACTGACCCTTTTTAGGGCCATTACTAGTATTAACGTTCCCTATTTAGATATCCATCTTATTGGTTCTTTTAAGGGGCACCTAAGTTTAAACTACTTTGCCAACAAATACATTTTTACTACCATTTCCAGAAACAATTCATCCACAAAAAGACTATGTAAAACCAGCCACTATTAAACTGAGTCAGTCACTCACTAGCAGACATCACAAGCAAAGTTGTTCGTTGCAAGGCCGGAAACCCTGGCTACCAACGACCCTATATTACCCTCTTGACTTTAAGCATTTAACCAGGAATCACCGATTCTCTTCAATGTCTGTGCTGGAAGAACTGAACAGCTATGAAGAAAAAATGAACTTGAGCCAACAAGACAGTCTCCAACGGGAAAGTATCACGAACCAATCCCTCCACCTAAGATCACCAAAAAAACTAAGTCTGCAAAAAAAAGGTGCTTTGGACACCAACATCTTCGACGTTATACCAGGATACGTTGAGAAAGAGCTCTAAGACAAACTCCACAGCTTCCAACATGGTAGTTTTCCTTCTGAACAGTATGGTGCTATATTAACAGGCCAAAAAAGATCATCCTGAGGTGCAGAGGCAATCACATTTGCTGGAAACTGCAGTCAAGAAAGAGTTTACTTAAGAAGCTCGCTGGTTCTTTTCAGGGTCATCGGACGTTGAACTACCTTGCCTACAAATACATATTACAACCTGTTAAAGTTGAAAAAAACAGCTTTTAGGGCTCACAAAAGGCTTAACCATGCCAAAAGTCGCAGGAAGTCGAATTGGAAAAAAAACTTCAAATGCATGTAATGGATGCAATTTTAGGCGTCTAGAAATTGACGCTAAATTTTTATCGAGATCAAAGCAGCATCAAACTGGATAAATGAAGAATTTATTAAGTGTGAGATAAGCTTTTCACTCCAACCCTAAAAGTAATATTTAGAGCTTTCCAGATTATTAATTATGTAAAATATGTATTTGTAATTTTTTAGCGATAAAAAGTGTAGAGATTAAGGTAGGACCTCCGAGTACCGTACTAGTCAAATTACTGCGCGAGTTTGAGTTTGACTTCGGCAGCAGTGTCGATAATGCAGACGACGTGTGTACCCACATAAGAGCGTAAACACGTACGTCTGCTAATGTGACAAAGGAAATATTTTTTAGTAGTAATTTTACTGTTCGTTATTTTTGTCAGTAAAGTATTTTTCAAATAATGAATGAACATCAAAAAGATTCTGCAAACAAACTATCCAGGCACTCGTTACGTCAAATTCTCATCGATGCCTATAATAAGGATATACAATGTGGAATCAAAATTTTACTATCAACGAGCATTAATCGTAAAGTACGAGTAACGTCTTCCCTTGATGTCGTTAATATTATAAAAAATACATTAAAAAATGTAATTACTAGTTTGTAACATTTACTCATTCATTATAATTTAACAAACATTAATGTGATTAAAAGCTGTGTTCATGAGATTGTACAAAAAAAATTTTACTCAGTAAAATTAAATTATAGTATTAATTTATTACTGATGTTCATTATTTATTATCAATTTTGTACTAATATTCATTGATATTTATAATTCATTAACCGATATTTTATGTTTCGCACGCTAACATACACCAATATGGCGGCTTCCCCGACTTCCTCTCGTTATCATAAAACCAGTATTTACGTTCGTTTTTGTTGAATATCTCGAGAAATTGGTCGTCAACCCATATTGTGCTCAACACGGTCCGAAAGAAGAGGATTTTCTCTACAAGTTCCATCTACTCACTTTACTCAGATTTTTGTTTTTTATTCGTAATATGTGATTACGTCACTTTTTTTTCGTTTTTTTGTATGCGCCTATATAAAACATTCGAACTTTAAGCTTTACTATCTCGAGATTTTGTCCGTCATCGAGCATAACTGAAGGTACCATTAGATTTAGCAGGTCTTCATCCATTTATTTACATAAGTCTTGTACCCCAGATTTAGGCAGAAGTCCTACCTTAAGTTCCAGGATTTTTTTGCTGTGGTAATAAGGTTGTAAGAGAAGAGGAAAAATTTTTTTTTAATTACATATTTTTTGTGAGTTTCAAATCTTCATAACTTTTAAAAGTAGCCCTGTTCATAGATTTTACGGGAGAAGCTATAAATCAATGGTCTTTTAGGGACAACGATTATTTTGTGGCATAAAAAATGCACTTTACTTTTTAGCATAATTCTATTTTTTTTACTTTTTACAGCATTTTACTTGATCAGATAAACTGTATGTATTTTAAACAAATATGTATTTAACTAGCAGCCCCCCATCTCGGCTTCGCCCGAGACTTACTAAATAAAACACCGTAGTGTGTTGACATGTAATGTGAAACATTTTCAGTTAAAAAATTTACACATATTCCTGATACATCTCAGAACAAAAATCTTCTTATTAAAAACATATTTTTTCGAAATCTATATAGTTTATTTGGTCAAATAATAAGGTGTGAAAATTCAAAAAAATAATTATGCTGAAAAGTACCGTGCGTTCTTTATGCCATAAAATAAACGGTGGCCATAAAAAGCCATTGATTAACTGTTTCTCCCGTGTAATTCACAAAAAGGGCTATTTTTTAAAGCTGTTAGGATTTTAAACCCCTAAAAAATTGATATTAAAAAAAAAATTTTTTTCTCATATCTTACAACCAGAGCAGGAAAGTCCGAGACCTTAAACCCTAAACTTTAATTGCCACAAAAACACAAATACATTTTCTACTTATTTAAAAATCTGAAGTAGGATCTTTAAAGATTTCAGAGATTGTTAAGAGGGTAAAATGAAAAGCTGATCTCTCACGTAATGGACTCTTTAGTTGTCGATTTTGACGCTGCTGTTTCAATCTCGATAAATTTTCTGCGTCAGTTTCTTGATGCCTAAGTAAAATTGTATTTCTTAGATACATTTGAAGTTTTTCTTTCAATTTACCCTCTTGCGACTTTTGGCATGCTTAAAATTTTTGTGACCCCTAAAAGCTGTTTTCTGTCAACTTTGTTAAGTTCTTATGTTTTTGTTGGCAAGGTAGTTCGACGTCCGATGGCCCTAAAAAATACCGGTGAGCTTCTTAAGTTAACTCTTTCTTGACTGCAGTTAACAGCAATTGTAACTGCCTGGATACCTCAGGGTGATCTTCTCTGGCTTACTGTTGAAGACCCAGACTGATTGGGAGAAAAATTACAAAGTCCGAAGCTTTGGGGCTAGTTGTAGTGCTCTTTCCCAACGTCTCCCGGTATAACGTCGAAGACGTTGGTGTCTAAAGCACCTTTTTTATTTTCAGATTCAGTTGTTTTGGTGATCTTAGATGGGGAGATTGGTTAGTGATACTTGTCCAGTGGAGGCTGTCCCGTTGGCTCAAGTTTTTTTTCCTTTATAGCTGTTGTGGGTTTGCCCAGCGCAGACCTTGGAGAGGATCAGTGATTCCTGGTTGAATGCTTAGAGTCGAGAGGGTAATATAGAGTCGTCGGTCACCGGGTTTTCCAGCCTTGCGAAGAACAACTCCGCAGGTGACGTCTGCCAGTGAATAGCTGACTTGGTTTAATAGTGCCCGTCTTTAGTTAATATAGTCTTTTAGTCGACGAATCGCTTCCGGAAATGGTAATAAAAATGTATTTGTTGGCAAGGTAGTTTACACTTAGGTGGCCCCTAAAAAGAACCGATGAAATTGATGGTTAAGTAGAGAACGTAAATACTTATAATGGCCCTAAAAAGCGTCAGTGGTGAAACTTCCAGGCTATTCATTATTATTATTCGTGATGATGAAGAGCTGGCTACGGGTAGCTTGATTCTTACCCTGGGAGTCTCGATGTACGGAGAGTGTGATAGAAGGAAGGTACGCCGCTGACCAAAGAATATCTCGTCTTTGGGTCGTTCCCCGGATAACCAACCGCTCAGCGTTAGACGGGAACATGTGGGTAAGCGCGTTGGGAACGCGACGACCAAGAAGGTAGCCAGCCGTTGTAGCTGCCCGTGTCCCTCAGAGCTGTTTTTTCCTGGCTTTCATTTGTAGCCAGAAATTCTCTAACTGCACCAGGTTAGATGTTGGGAGTGGTGGGACTGCCACACAACTCTGAAGAGTAGGTGCAAATTGTGGCGATTGTGCTCTGGCTAGATTTGTCTCCTGGTATTATGCCAGAGACGTCATCGATTGGAATGAATTTTTTTTTGATTGCACTCGTCGAGATTCAGGGTGAACGGACACCTAGGTCCCTGTCCCCTTTTAGTAGATTGTCGTCCGTAACCGGGATATCTAGCTGCAAAACTATCCTTAGCATTCTCTATTCAGCTCGTTGAAGTGTTGAACTACCATAGTACGACTGCATCACTGAGGAGACGATCCGGCGTATTATAACCACATTTATTGAATTGTGTTGCACGTAGCCTCGATTTTATGTCGACGCCACCTAGCGGATTTTACTGAACTAAAGTGAAAAGCTGGAGTATTTTTGCAAAACTTTGAGCTTTTTTATTGCTATTGTCATTAAATTTTTAAAGATAAAAACTATACTAAAACCATCTAGGAAGTATTATGAATCAGTGTGCAAAATTTCAGCAAAATCGGTTCAGTAGTTTTCGTGGTTAGCGATTACAACGGTTTTAGTGACTTTGCTTTATATATTAGTAAGATAAGAAAATTTTCGTTTTCAGAAGTGTCAGAAATAGACATAAAATTTTTTACTGAAAACGTTTCACGTTACATGTCAACACACTATGGTATTCCATTTAGTGAGTCTCGGGCAAAGACGGGGGGTTGCTAGTCACAAATATTTGATGATTCAAAAATCATTTGATTTGCTTGCGCTTGAGAAACATCTGAAAAACTTTAAAACTTAATTGCACATAGTAGAGCAGGAATCACTGTGTCAACATTTGAAACGGATTGTTTATTATTTAAAACTTTATGTACAGAGTCAGTAAATGAAAGTTCTTCGATCAAAGATTGATGAAGTGTATCTTGTGTAATCAAATTATTTTTGTTTACAGGCACAAGTCGGTTTTTTTTTACTACAGAAATAGATTTTCCATTCTTAGCCAAATGTTTTTTTTACATGTCTTTTTACATTTACAATTGACGAGCATGATTGAAAACAATTTTTATATCTACATGAAAAATGTTTGTCATGCTCATGACATTTTTTAAGGTGGTTATTCTAATCTTCTGATAGTAGAACACATACTTTGCAATATTTTCAGTTAAACATACTGTAACGAATTAAAATATAAATATTAAAACTATATAAAACTATTTTGATCTTAAAAAATAAAAATTCTAAAAAATCTGAAAGTAAAATTTTCTTATGCTCCGAAATTAAATCTACAATTTGCTCCAAGGCGACCTATGACGCTTGATTCAATTTATCCCTGGGTCTTTTAATATCGAAGGATCTTAATTGTATAAGCGTCTAAATATCTGATACACGTGTGGGGTACTGACATTTCAATGAAAAAAAAATTTTAAATGTCAAACTAATTGCCGCAATCACTGAGTCGATTTCATGAATAGTTGGATGCTCGAGTGAATCGTGAATGTAAACATACACAGCTTCTAATTTTTCAATTGGGCTTACGAACCAGTGATGCCAGGCGGGACGGTATTCTCCTCAAAGGAGGGTTCAGCACTCTAGAGGCTCGCAAGCTATAGGCTGGCGCAAGTATAGTACAGCTCGAAAGAGTCTCTACCCCAGTTCCGCTACTCCTACTTTCCCTCTCCCTGTGGTATATGTATGGTTAATCCAAGCCCGCTTCACAGCTTATACATGCTATCTATACCTCCTCCGCCGTAAAGCGTGGTAGCCGAGTGGGCTACATAATTTATGTTTCGGCTGGTCATACCTTCGAGTCGCAGGTGCGGTAATTTTTTTTTTTTTTCTTTATCTTTTTCTTTTTTTCTTTTTTTTTTTTACGGCTACCACATTAAAATATTTATAACAATGAATTGATGGTAACAAGAATTGCGTTGATAATCTATTTTGACCGTATTAATTTATATTGACGTTTTTCAAATTTTAGCCATAGTTACTGCCTACATATTACCACAAAGCTTCCGGAAGCATGAGGGTCGCTACAAATTAGAAATAAGAAACATTTGAAGCCCTTGATTATCAAAATCTGTCAAGGTACATCTAATACATATAATTATGATGCAATTTAGTATTATTAAACCTGTTTTTCGTAACTACCTTAAATAATTAATGATGTATCTTTTTTTAAAAGGATTTTATTTATGGCAGGTAAGGTAACAATTTTTTTTACGTTTATTAAAAAAAAAAAAAAAATAGAGTGCAGCGTTTAATTATGTGTTTACATTTTATAAAGTACGAATATAAACATTTGACAATACATACCACAAATTGTCATAAAATAAAACTTTTCTATAGGGTAAAAAATTAATTTTATTACCATTGCTACAAAATGCAATTGCCACTTTTCGTACTTAAAACAACTTTGTGCATGGGCAGAAAATGGGCTCACGGGCGAAAAATATCACTTTACTCCCTCTGTAAAAAAAATACACGGCTCACACGCAAACTGGAGTAATGTACGTAATGTACTATATAAGGCAGATTACATGCATAGTAATTCGCAACAGATGCTAAAAAAATCAGAAAACAACACACGTTAATGAAGCAGACCGCCAAACGTAAATAGCTATATTTCTTTCATGTAAAACATAAATTCATGGCATGTCAAATGATTCGTGTACAAGTAATTTTATAAGCTGCTCATCTGTACTGTACTATATATGATTTAAAATGACAACTCTAAGACAGAAAGCATGAAAAACAATTTTTTTTTAAGTATTTAACGATTAAAAACACATTTTTCTATGCTGCGAAAGATTTCACGAAGACTTTAAAAAAAAGCAAAACAGTACTTTAGGCATGGGATCAATTTTTTTATTTTTTAATAATAAAATATCTGTAAATTTTAAGGGCTTTGTTTTTTTTTTTTTTTTGGAACACACTAATTTTTATTTTAAGTCATAACAATAAGACGGGAAACAATCAAAAAACGTAATTCTACATTGAATACTTAAAAAAAAAACGTTCCATGAACCAAATTAATTTACAAAGTGTTGGTTTTTTGTCGTAAAGCTACAACGTACAAAAATTTTACAGAGACGTGTTTCCAATAAAAATTTCTTCATTCCAGTAAACTTGATCTCGAACTTTTTTCTTTTTTGTATAATCATTCATATTTGTGTACTTGCAACTGGAGTTTTGTAAAAAAAGTACCTACGTTACAAGTAAATCCGTATTTTACATACGTGACATTTGTTAAAAATAATAGTATAGTTTTTAATGCAAAACGTTTCAAGGCAAATTAAAAATTTTGGTGCACTTACTACTAAAACAACATTACTCCAGTTTGCGTGTAAGTCGTGTAATTTTTTTTACAGAGGGCGTTGAGTGATATTTTTCGCCCGTGAACCCATTTTCTGCCCATGCACAAAGTTGTTTCAAGTACGCAAAGTGGCAATTGCATTTTGTGGCTATGGTAATAAAATTAATTTTCGACCCTATAGAAGTGTTTTATTTCATGACAATTTGTGGTATGTTTGTCAAATGTTTATATTCGTACTTTATGAAATGTAAACACATAATGAAGCGCTGCACTCTATTTTTTTTTTTTTTTAATAAACGTAAAAAAAGTCGTTACCTTACCTGCAATAAATAAAATCCTTTTAAAAAAAGATACATCATTAATTATTTAAGGCAGTTACGAAAAACAGGTTTAATAATACTAAATTGCATCATAATTATACATATTAGGTGTACCTTGACAGATTTTAATAATCAAGGGCTTCAAATGTTTTTTATTTCTAATTTATAGCGACCCTTATGCTTCCGGAAGCTTTGTATTAATATGCGGGCAGTAACTATGGCTAAAATTTATAAAACGTCAATGTAAATTAATACATTCAAAATTAATTATCAATGCGATTTTTGTAACCATCAATTTATTGTAATAAATTATCAGTGAACTCAAAAGGTTATACTGCTAACTTCTGTTTATTATTAAACGACGTTTCGGCTCGTACAGAAACAAGTTTCAAGGCCCTCATCAGGTTCAAATAAAATCTACACAAGAATTACAATTAACTATTAGTATTAATGAAATATACAATAAAATTTCACTTCGGTGCTAAATTAGAACTTACAATTGACCGCTCCAACGGGTCGCGTCAGGCAACGCGCTAGATGTTATCATTGCGAATACAAATATGTAAAATTCGCAAGCGCTTATATAGCTTAAATTGTCTTTGTATTAGAATGTAAATATACGTTGTGATAATTAATACAAATGCTGTTCCTATCTATAAGTTAATAAGTGTGGCTACTAAGATATTGAAATACTAAACGCAAGAAGTATAAGCATAGGTCAATAATTTTAAATTATTATCAATAAAAAGTTTATAACAATTTTTTAAATTATTAGTATCGAACATTCTTTTAACATTAGTATTATTATTCTGCATGTGTAACATTTCTGAAAATAATCTTTTGAATCCATTATTCTCAACGTCCAAAATTTTAACATTATCAAAATCAAAGGATTGCGATGTTTCTTTCATATATTCTACCAGTGCCGATTTGTCTCTTAGGTATTTGCAATCACTTCTATGTTCATTAACTTTTAATTTGAGACGTCTGGAAGACTGCCCCACATAACAAGCCTCACCATTACTTGAATTTATTTTGTATACAATATTACTTTTCTCGCTGACATCAACTTGGTCCTCGCCTAATTATATGAATTTAGAAAACTTATCTGTGCATTTAAAAATTACCGTTGTTTTATTTTTGTAAAAAATTTTTTTAAGTATTGGAGCAAATTTATTGTAAAAAGGAAGAACTATTAACTTGTTGTTATTAATATTTTCTCGATTAAAAACTATTTTATTCGTAGAATTTTTTATTTTAGCCAATCTTTTATTAAAGTATTTATTAATAAAATTGATAGGGTAATTATTTTTTAGGAGGAACTTTTTTGAGATTTCAAGATTTTGTTGATGGAATTAAGAGTCAGACAGTTTTATACTATAATCAACTAATGTGTATACTATTGCAATATTTTGAGATAAGGGGTGGTGGGAATGATAATTCAAATAACGTCCTGAATGTGTAGGTTTTCTATACCAATTCGTAATAATTGAATTGTTATTCTGAATTATTAGTTTTAAATCGAGAAAATTAATTTCACTGTCTTTTGTAATTTTAACTGTAAATTGTAAATCTTTATCCAACCCATTGAATATTTGTAATTCTTGATCAATTGAGGATGTAGGAGCACAAGCCAAGATATCATCGACGAACCTTTTATATAATGGTACAGCAAAATTCAGTTTTTCAAGGCAACTCCCCTCCGAACGTCTCATAGCTAAGTCGCAGAAGACAGGACTAACTGGGCTGCCCATAGCAGAGCCAAACGTTTGGTTATAAAATTTATTATTGAATTGGAAGGAAGTCGAATTCAACACCAACGAGACACCTTCACAAAACTCCGCACAAGAAAGATTGATTTATTGCGCAGATATTTCCAGCTGGCTTCAATAGCCTTTAGAATGATGTTTTCACTGGTATTAGTAAACAAACTGACAACATCTAGACTTATCAGTGTGTAGCCAGACGGCACATTATAAACGAATTTATTTTCTCTTTGAGTTCTAAGCTATTTTTTATGTGTGATTTAGTTTTAGGGATGTTATTGTTAAGGAATTTAGTTAAAAATTTTGAAAAAGCGTAAGTGGGGGAATTAATAGCCAAAACTATAATGCGGATGGGAAATCCTATCTTGTGCACCTTAACCAGTCCGTAACACCTTGGTAGATACGAATTTTTTATTTCTGAAACATCCATATGAAACCCGCAATCTTCGAATATTCCCCAATTCTGCCAACGTTTCACTATTTTTAAAGTTTCTTTGATAACTTCATTGAGTGGATTTTTTTGCAACAACTTATAATATTAATTATTATTTAATTGATTTTCAACGCTATCAATGTACGATTGTTTCTCCAAAATGACTGTTGCATTACCTTTGTCAGCCTTTGTGACCAACAGATTTCTATTATTATTTAAAAATTTATTGGTTGATGCAATATTATTTTTTATTTGCTTCGAAAGAAAATCAGTTTTCTTAGTGGCTTTTAAGAATCCTTCAAATAATTTTAAAATATGATTTCTTATCTTGTCAGTATTCACACCTTTATTATATAATAAACCCCATTCTAGCATTTTAAAAAATTGAAAACAGAATTGAGATTTAATAGTGTATGTTAATTAAAAGTTTACCCTAATTTTAAAATATTAAAAACATCATCAGGAATAGAAATATTTGAAAGATTATAAAGCCACTTTACATTTGTATTACAGTTATTGCTATTGTCATTAGATAATATTACGGTGTCACATTGACTCGCACTCTTATCTGTGTCTTGTGTATTATTATTATCAACGTAAATTCTATCTATAGTTTTTTCATTATTGTCAACAGAAATTTTGTCTTCTGGATAATATTTATATGTTCTGGCCAATAAATCGTCGAATTTTTCTTTTAACTTTCGATCGATTTTCCGAGATTGGATTGATATCTTACTATCAATAAATTTCATGAATTCTAAAATAATTTTATGGTCATCAACTTTTTCTTTCAATAACTTGGTTGTTCGAAAGATTGATTTATTAATAAATTTAATATGAATATTTATATCAGCTATTTTGTTATTAAGCACAGTTATTTTTAATTTTTTTTTTAATAATTTCAATTTTATTTATTTCATGTTTACTATTAAATTTTTAACTCTTTTACATTAATTAATCTGTTGCCTATATCGCTTGGAATTAAACGCATACTCTACATTTGACTAAAAAGTGGCATTGTCATCTTGCGTGCTTAAGTTGCTTATGTAAGCGATACAATTGTAAAAATAAATATCGAACATCACCTCCGAGTTGATATGTTAGTAGTCAAAGTACAAAGGAGATGGAGAGGTCCTTTCTTCGTTGCCATGTAATAAAAGTTTGAGGGACAGCCGTTGTAACATAGCTCATCTCACACCTTTCTCTCTTCAGCGTCGATGATGGATATTTGCACAAAAACATTGCAAATATAAGATGTACTAAAGACATCAATTTAAACTAAACGTCACTTATAAATTGAGCATTAGGCGTACTCTAATAGCAGTGGATGGATTAATAAATAATCAATGAACTCAAATGGTTATACTGCTAACTTCTGTTTATTGTTGAACAACGTTTCGACCCGTATAGAAACAAGTTTCAAGGCCCTCATCAGGTTCAAATAAAATCTACACAAGAATTGTAATAGATATTTTAATGTGGTAGCCGTAAAAAAAAAAAAAAAGAAAGAAAAAAATTAGGAAAAATAAAAAATTACCGTACCTGCGACTCGAAGGTATGACCAGCCAGAATATTAACTACGTAGCCCACTCGGGTGCCACGCTTTACGGCGGAGGAGGTATAGATGTTATACAATAACTGTGAAGCGGGCTTGGGTTAACCATATATATACCACAGGAAAAGAGAAAGTAGGAGTAGGGGAGCTGAGGTAGAGACTCTTTCGAGCTGTACTATACTTGCGCCAGCCTATAGCTTGCGAGCCTCTAGAGTGCTGAACTCTACTTTGAAGGAAATACCGTCCCGTCTGGCATCACTTTTATGAACACTAGAATGGGTTGGAAAGACAAATTAGCAGCTCTTAGCGTCTTTCTTTGTTTCTCTAGAGTTGGGAGGATTTCTGCTGCTGTCTAAACAAAAAACAAAAAATTGAAGTAAAAGAGGTGGAAGCTCTTTTAAAGTGTTATTATAACATTAGTTACTTGAATATTAATAATGAAAGCATCCTTTCTTTCTTTCATTGACGGCTTTCCAACTCAACCATGAAATTTTCATTTTTTTGTCATTGGCGTCACTAAATGGGGTTATAAGTAGCATGCAACTGCGTCTTTTTCATCTGGAGCACATATATGCCGAGGGCAAAAAGTTTTAAAAGCTAAAAATATTTGTGCACGAATAATATCTCACAGGTGACAAAAATATATTTACAATTTAACAATTTGGGTAAAAGCTTTACTAAAACTTGATCATCAATGCTCAGACTTTTACACTGACTTAACGATTCAATTATATAACTTTTTACTATGACCCAATCAAAATTTCTTGACGATTTGAATGTAAGATGTTGAAATCTGCTTAAAGTAATTTGCACCAAGACTTGTATTCAGGCAAGGAAATTTAAGATGATAATCATGAACAGAGCAACCTGTACTTAACATTCATTTTCTGGCAGAATATGATGAAGCTTAATTTTCTGAAACTTCTTCTTCTGGGTCTGAATTATGTTTCAACCATTTATTAGCTTGTAATACCTAAGATGCGTGAACAATAGGCTCCTGAGGGAGTTGTCTAATTTTGTTTGTACTAGCCAATTTTTTCGAACAAAATTCTGGCTGCATACTTGTAATGTTACAAAAAAATCTCAAAAGCATTCATTTTTCGTCCATCACTCGACCTCTGATAAAGGTAGAAGTTTACTTCAGCAAACTCACCGCAAAAGCAATTTTTTATTTGATAAGACAACTATTCAAATTTTGTGGTAGAAATACTATATCAAAAACAATGTTTATTAAAACAGTTTTGTTTACTATGCAAGAAAATTTGACGACACAATATTTATAAAGTAACTGAATTATATTTTTATAAGCAAAAATTACACTTTTGCCATCAGTGGACTTCAAAAGTAGCTTATAAATAGGCTGAAAATAGAAATTTTCTTAATAATGACTTAAAGCACGTAATCTCATACTATTAAATAAAACATTGTTTATTTATATTATTTCTAATTTCTAGTTAACTAAAATAAAAAGCTTCAACCCGTAACAAAAGAAAAGGAAAAAAATGTATCAAAAGCCAATTTACCAATAAAGGTAACAGTAATTTACAGATAAATTATATTTTTTAAGTATTCATCACTCAGGATTCGAAACTACTTCATGATATTGACATTTTGTTGATGTAGTTTGATTATTTTTATATATTTTAGTTTATTTTTGATCTTACTAAATTAATTTACATGATATAATTAAGAATATTTCATTTCCAATTACAAAGTTTAAATCTTAATGTAAATAATAATGAAAATAATTTTATTTTCATTTTAAGTCATATGAATTAAACTTATATATGATAACAATATTATACTAATATTAAGATTAAATTGTATTTTGTCAAAAAAAATATTTGAAGAACGTGAAAAAATGTCAAGATTTAAATGTGGGTTTGACTCAATTTCCAATAACCGATTACTATTTTCTTTACAATTTTTTTCATTCTCAATTATTTTTTAAATTTTTTATATTAAAATTACAATTGATTTACCATTTTATCTATAAATTTATTAAATTAGTATTATTTAATTTTATTAGTTAGTTTAATTTTTTTTATTCTCATTTTAGGATCATACATAGAATGAATTAAAGGAGCTTCATTTTGATTTAAATAAAAAATGAATTTAATTAATTAGATTTTAATTTCGACCTAAAATTTTAAAAATTCTTATCCATTTATTAAATTATCTAATAATTTGTTCAAAATATTAAGTTGCAAATTTAAATAAATGATTTTCAAATAATTTAGATTTAAAGATATAAATAACTTAATATTTGTACGATGAATCAGTAATTTGACTATCCTAATATCTTAATCAATACATAAAACCGAATAATTTATTTTCTTAAATTTTAAAAATTTAAATGCATAAAAGAATTTCATATACAATAATAATGAAATAAAAATTATCAAAAAATTGACAAATTATTTGCTTTAATGAGCTACATTATAACTAAAAATAAAATTTAAAAAAAATTATTAATAATAATTTACCTCTACTTTCGTTTTAATTAATAATGAAATTGATACATCGATAAATAATTAAATATCTTATTCTATCAAAATACTCCTTTTAACGGGCTTTCTATTAAATTTTTAAGTATGATTATTATTTTTTTATCCCTATAGTTGTTTTTCCTAGTTTTTTTTCGAAATCATTTTTTTTTAATATAAATAGTAACAGAATTAAATTTATTATGTTTTATTTAATCCATCTATATATTTAATCAAATAAATATAGAAATTTTAACAAATTATTTTTCAATTTATTTCTCACTTATTTTTATTCTCGTCATCATTTATAATCAATTTAAATTTTTTAAATAAAGAAATGCTGTTATTTTTCGAAATAAAAATAATAATTAAAATAGGCCTCCCTCTCTTTCATATATTATGATGTATTAAAATAAATAAATAGTTCAGTTATATTTTTTTTTATTTTCATTCTTCATTGCAAAAATTTATTTCTTCAGTAATTTTATATATTATTATTAAAAAATTTAATTTTTTTAAAATTACAATAAATTAAATTTAAATTTCCTTAATAAGAATTAATAAATATTATCGTATAATGACTATATTTTTTTCTTTAATAATTCAAGAACTTCGAATTTTAATACATTAATATTTTTTAAAACAAAAAAATTTTTATAACTTTCTTTCATTTTATAATTTTATCACTCTAAACATATTTACAAATGAATTTCTTATTATTAATATAAATTACACTTTAAAAATAAGAAATATAAAATTTTCTAATTTTATATTTTATTTTTCATTATTCATAATTTTATCATTAGCCATAATTTCTCCTTTTACGGGATTTTTTTTTAAATAGATATTTATTAACAATTATTTAAATGTAGAATCACTTTATTCATTAAGATTTCAAATCTTTATTTCTTAACTTAGTTTATTTTTGTATAGACTAACTATCTATTATTTTTCTATAATATAGTTATATTCAATAAATTGAAATTTAAAATTTATTAATTTTGAAGTATTTAATGTTACAAATTTGAATTAAATATTTTTGTTTAAATCAACATTTATTTTAATGTATGGAATAATTTACAATTTTAAATTAAATTAAAATCAATACCTTCAAAGTTTTGAATATATTTACTACAAATAAATTGTATGGATGAAAATTATAATTTAATTCATAAATTATTTTTATACACAAAATAATTAAATATATTTCGATTATAATTATAAATTTCTATATAGAATACGTAAATTTATTTTAAACTAAAATTTAGCTAGCAAAAAATATGATTAATTTTTTGCAGTATATACCTCACCATTTCTTTGTTAGACAAATATTTCTCGATAGAATCCTGCCCTGACGTTGGCTACTTAGGAGTATCTTATACAAAGACATCAACAACATACCTTGTAAGAGGAATGATCAATTTTTTGCAATATACACCTCACGATTTCTTCGTTAGATAAATATTCCCAGATAGAATTCTGCCCTGACAATAGCTACCTGGAAATATTTTGTACGGAGACATCAACGACATAGCTTGTAAGAAAATCAATTAATTTTTTGCAACATATACCTCACAATCCCTTCACAAAATAATTATTTCCAGATAGAATCCTGCATCGACGTTGGCTACCTAGGAATATTTTATACGAAGACATCGACGACATACCTTGTAAGAGAAATGATTAATTTTTTGCAATAGACACCTCACGATTTCTTCGTTAGATAAATATTCCCAGATAGAATTCTGCCCCGACAATAGCTACCTGGAAATATTTTGTACGGAGACATCAACGACATAGCTTGTAAGAAAATCAATTAATTTTTTGCAACATATACCTCACAATCCCTTCACAAAATAAATATTTCCAGATAGAATCCTGCCCCGACGTTGGCTACCTGGGAATATTTTATACGGAGACATCGACGACATTCCTTGTGAGAGGAATGATCAATTTTTTGCAGCATATACCTCACGATTTCTTCGTTAGATAAATATTTCCAGATAAAATCCTGCCCCGACGTTGGCTACCTGGGAATATATAATACGGAGGCATCGACGACATACCTTGTCATCGGGCGCCAACCATCCACATGGATCGAAGAGACGAGCGAGTGCAGCGAGAATAGCGCGCTTGGTCTGTTGCGAAGGAAATGGTGGTGGCGTGAGCTGGAAGCAGTCGTTAATCTGATCCTAGCTGACGTCAAGTTCGCTGACAAGGCCATCGGTGCCCAAGTTTCGCCCAGTTAGCCGCAGGCGGACATCTTCGGGCAGGTCGTTCAGCAATTCTGGAGTATTAGCGACCTATTTCCTCAGAGGGAATCCTCCTGAGTGGAGTAGGCCGATCACCTGGTCTCGTCGCCTCCGAGCAGTCCCTACGTCGTCGGTGCTGGAAAGAATGTCTTCAGCATACCTCTCGGACATGACAATAGAAACTGCTTCAGGCCAAGCGTGACCTTCGTCTTCGCACAGCACAATATACCGACCGTCCGCGGCTCGGTGGTGATCGTCAAACATCGCCTCGCACTCGCTGTCGCTGGGCAATTTGTGGGTGGACTGCGGCACATCCTACAATTCCCAGAAGCGCTGCATTAAGGAGACCAATTGATTTTGCCAGGGTAATGCTGTGTCCTCCTGTGCAGTCAAGCACAAAGACGCCAGAGCTGGTGGGGCGGAGCAGAAGACCTGGCCCGCAAGTTCCCAGCCAGCGACGGTGCGTTGCCCAATGAGATCACCATGACGAACTAGTTCTGGTAGCAGTAGACGTGGATACATGTCCGCACCGAAGAGGATATCGACGTTACCAGGAGTGCCAAACGTTGGGTCTGCCAGATCGCACGGTGAAAGCCAGTCCTCTACAATAGCACGGTGAGCTCTATTGGGGTGACAAGTGATGCGGGTCTGAGCCACAACCTTGTTGTAAACTGAGAATGTGCAGCGCACTCACCGCCAACGGTGGAGATGTTTGTGTTGGTCGGCTCGAGATGGGCGCTGAGCTTGCGGGCCAGGGTACTAGAGGTGATTGTTATTTCGGAACATGCATCGAGGAGACCTCTTGCAGTGATGTCATGGCCCCAAGGGCCCTCGAGGCGGACTCGGATGGTGGGCAGAACGGCTAGTCAGAGCCGCGTGGTGTCCTCCGGGGCACTCTTCACGTGATCGGAGGTAGTGATTGCATGTGTCAGCTTCGGTGGCGGTCTAGCAAAAGTATCGGCACCCCACTTGCAACTGTTCTCATGGATCAAACTATGATGCATTGCCTTGCAGTGCTTACACACAGATTGAGAAGGACAGAAGTGTGCTATATGCCCAGTGCAGAGGCAGTTGAAGCACAACCGCGACCGAGTGACGAGCTGTCTTCGTGCGTGCACATCTATTTCTAAGAACCGACTGCAGTGGCTAATATAATGAGAAACATGACAAGCTGGACATTCAGTGTCGAAATCATTGGCTTGTGTAGCAAGAGATCGGTAATTGCGACTTGCTGATGTTGGAGCTGGTGGGTGGTTGTTTGTTGAGTGTTGTGTGCGGAGGGATTCTACCGAGGTGAGCGAACGACCACGGTGCTGCAGAAAGCTTGACAGAGTGGCAAACGTGGCTACAGTTTCACTCTCTGATGCGCCTCCAGCCTCAAGTCTTTCCAGTTCATCCTCCCAGGCTCTTTTGGTCGAGGAGTCCATGCCAGTGGCAGCGAATGAGATCATCCATACATCCCATTCGTCTACAGGCTGCTCGAGCGCTCGTAGTTTATCTCGGTGTTTATCTAGAGTATCCAAAAGATTCTGTAGGCCCGCCACGGACTCCTCACGAAGCGGCTTGATGTTCCGGATGGCCATGATATGGTCCTGAACCAACAACTGGGTGTGCTCGAATCTGGATCCCAGCAGAGCCCAAGCAATGGAGTAATTAGCGCCGGTAAGTTGCAGCGTGTCCACAATTGCCTTAGCCTCGCCTTATACGTGCGATTTTAAGTAATACAGATTCTGGACATCAGTGAGACTTAAATCGTCGTGTATGAGAGCACGGTAAAGATCTCGAAAGGACTCCCAGTCCTCTCGATTACTGGACAAGACAGGAAGGCTGATATTCGGCAGCCACGGGCCATGATGCATTCCAGACTGAGAGGAATGGCCGGTACCAGGCAGTCCCTGGCATCGTACAAAAGTGACCTCGCATCGAGGTAATGGCCTTCACCAACCACATATAGCTTCTCAGGCTCAAGGGTGCCCTGTATCAGAAGTCGGTTGTTTGAGAAGTCAGCCCAATAATTATTGAGTAGCTCAAGTCGTGCTTCGACCAGGCCCTTGCTCCACTGCGTGATATCTAGAACGGCGCTTGCGAAACGGGCCAGGTTATCACCAACCGTGTGCTGAGTCTTCAGCCGGACTGACGGGCCTTCTTCCTGCCTGCAATTTAAACATTATGAGCTTGACGCCTGTCTTTTGAGCAGAGCTCTACTGGCTGTGCTGCAGCTCGCTTAAAGAAACGTTACGTGAGCCCAGATAGTGAAGACAATTGACGTGGCAGTGAAGAGGAAAGAAAAGCGAAGCCCCGCCCAAATATCAATTCGTTACATCAACTCTCGCGGCACCGCGAGAGGGGCACCGTCCAAGGCTCGGATCCTGCGGGGACAACAGCACTCGCTGATAGTCTGGTCACTATTCAAACGAGGCTCAGCAGGCTTGACGGTAACGCTGACTGGACGACAGTGCAGGCAACCCCGTGCCTTGCAGCATTCGTCATTAGTTGAGCTCACTAGCTTGGCTAAGTATACCGTATGGTGAGGCGATACAATAAAAATTAACTTTTGTCTTTGCACAGTACAAAAATTTTTTTTGTAATTTTTGAAAATTTTTAAAAATATAAAAAAACTAGTGGCTCCTGTCTCGGCTTCGCCCGAGACTTACAAAATGGAGCACCATAGTGTGTTGACATTTAATGTGAAACGTTTTTAGTGAGGAATTTAACATTTATTTCTGACACTTCTCAGAACTAAAATCGTCTTATTAAAAATATATTCGTTCAGAATCCGTACAGTTTATTTGGTCAAATAATGAGCAGTAAAAATTAGAAAAAATATAATCATGCTAAAAAGTACCATGCGTTCCTTATGCCTTGTTTTATTGAGAGCTTGATTTGGATACACAGTAAATCTATGACGGTTACACAAGTCGTTGCGATGGTAAGTTTTTTGCGCGTTGATAGTGAGAAGAAATCCTACATGCCCTCTTGATAGAGGCAGACAGACAGACCATTCGGATTTTGTTTTTTGGGGAGGCGCGAGCGCTCCCGGAGAACGGCGCGGTGGTAGGAGTTCTCAGGCGAGCCCGGCTCAGCTCGAGTTAGGCCGGAAGGTCGGGCAGGCGCAGAGAGCCTGGCGGTGGCGGGCAGTTCAATTTCGCATATGCCTTAAAATAATCGTTGGCCATAAAGGGACATTGGTTTGAAGTTTCTCCCGTATAATTTACAAAAAGTGCTATTTTTTGAAGCTGTTTAGATTTGAAACTCCCAAAAAATACGTATTAAAAAAAATTTCTCCTCTTATTTCACAACTTTATTACCTGACCAACAAAGTCCCGAAGCTTAATCTCTACATTTTTAATCGCCACAAAAATACAAATACATTTTCTACTTATTTGAAAATCTTAATTTAGATCTTTGAAGATTTAAGAAATTACTGTAAGAGTACAATGAAAAGCTGATCCCTCACGTAATGAATTCTTTTTTTGTCGATTTTTAAGCTGCTGTTCTAATCTTGATAAATTTTCGGCATCAGTTTCTTGACTCCAAAAACTGTATTCATTAGATACATTTAAAGTTTTCTTTTTAATTTACCCTCTTGCGGCTATTGGCATGCTTACGACTTTTGTGACCCCTAAAGGCTGTTTTCTGTCAACTTTGTTAAGTTCTAAGGTATTTGTTGGCAAGGTCGTTCAACGTCTGATTGCCCTCAAAAAGACTGGTGAGCTTCTTAAATAAACTCTTTCTTAACTGAAGTATACAGCAATTGTTACTGCCTGTATACTTCAGGGTGATCTTCTCCAGCCTGCTGTTAAAGCCCCAGACTTATCGGGAGAAAAATTACAAAGTCCGAAGCTTTGAAGCTAGTTGTAAAGATTTATCCCAACGTCTTCTGGTATAAAGTCGAAGAAGTTGGTGTCTAAAGCACTTTTTTTTGCAGACTCAGTTGTTTTGGTAATCTTAGATAGAGAGATTGGTTCGTGATGCTTGCCCGTTGGAGACTATCCCGTTGATTTAAGTTTTTTTTTCCTTTATAGCTGTTAGGTTCGCTTAGCGCAGACCTTGGAGAGGATCGGGGATTCCTGGTTGAATACTTAGAGTCGAGAGGGTAATACAGGGTCTTTGGTCACCACGGTTTCCAGCCTTGCGATAAACAACTGCCGTCTGCCAGTGACGCCTGCCAGTGAATGACTGACTCAGTTTAATAGTGGCTGGCTTTACACAGTCTTTTAGTCAACGAATTGCTTTAAGAAACGGTAGTAAAAATGTATTTGTTAGCAAGTTTGTTGAAACTTAAGTGGCCCTTAAGAGAACTAATGAGATTGATGGTTAAGTAGGGAACGTGAATATTTATAATGGCCCTAAGAAGGGCCAGTGGTTAAACTTCCAGCTATTCTTGATGATGAAGAACTGGTTGTGGGTAGCTTGACTCTTACCCTTGAAGTCTCTGTGTATGGAGACCATGATGGAGGGAGGTATGCCACTGACCAAAGGATATATCATCTTCAGGTCGTTCCCCAGATATCAAACCGCTCATTGTTAGTTGGAAAAGTGGATGTTACGGACGTTTTGCGTTCTATAGGCTAGTTTCAGTGCGAGTTTTAAAACCAAAGCATCTGATGCCTTAGTTATTGGAAAATGAAAGGTGATTGTCTAGACGGCCCCTTGATCCCACGTGCGGTACGGAAAGGTGACCGTAGAATTTGCTTGCATGCACCTCATATTTATAACTGTCAAAGTTAAATTTAGGTATAAAGACTCTTTTTTTATTATTATATTTGCATTTAAAATTGTACGCGAGAGGCTGACCAAAGATCAGTCTAAAGGCTGATTTAGGCCAGTAAAATACCGCCAAGGCGGAGTTCCGACTATCAGGGTGGAGTCTTGCTCCGATTGCTGTCACGCCACCCCTTGATTTCATGAGATTCCGTGCCCCAAAGTGACTGGTTAATGAAAATCGACTCGTGGGTAGGTACGTCGCTGGTTGGCCTATGCCTTCAGGCGAAAGGTACTCTGCCTCGGTAGCAGAACACAAGGTGCTTGGTTTTGCGTACCAGTCCGTCAGTCTCTTGCATCTTCACCAACCCATGTATATACACATATATGTATGCGGGCGCCGACAAGGATAGGATAGGTGAGTGCGTTCCGTCCACGCGATAGTAGATTTAAGAGTGGGAGGGAAGGCGTGAAAGGAGGAAGCGGCCAGCTCGATTGTGCGGTGACAACGCTGCACACGGGTGCAAATAAGGCAGTTGGAAAAAGGTAGTCGAGTTAGGAGGTAGGTGTTGGCGCTCAGCCCAATTATTTTCTTTGTTTGAATTTCAATAAAAAACATTTTTATTTAACCCAATCGTTTTTTGTTTGTTACCCTGCTTCCTTGTCCTAGTTCTGTCACGTACAGTGGGCCTAGAGAATACCTTCTATGTGGGTATGCCATTGGTACAACTCCTGAGAAGGAAGCCGTTGTAGCTGGCCTTGCTCCTCAGGGCTGATTTCCCTGGCTTACATTTGTAGCATAAAATTCTCTGATGGCACCAGGCTGGATGGTAGAACGGCCACATATCTCTTCAGTGCTGGAGCAGGTTGTGCTCTAGCTAGACATGTCTCCTGGTATTCCGCTGGAGACGTTATCGGTTTTAATAACTTTTTAATGGTGGCACTCGTCAATTTGGGAGGATTAGGGTGCAAGCAGACGTAAATCACTTGCCCATTGGAGAAGGGTGTCGTCGGTAACTGAGATACACACATAAAAAAATATTAGTGAGGTGTTGTAATTTTTAACTCACTAAAATATTTTTAACAAAGTCATCCATGATCAACTTTGAGGTTACTTTTGATATTTATAGTAACAGCATTAACAATTTATCACTGCACCAGTATGCTAATTAACTGTCACTTATTTTTTTAACAATGGTACATACATTTTTTGTGATAAAAATGATATTACAATGAATATGGATAATTTTTAATTATATTTTTTAATATACTTGCAGGTATATTAAAAATTCATACCGCAAGAAAAAACAAACTGCTCTGCGCACTATAGTACGTCGTAAATACCTACTGAATACATCTATTTTTCATAGCTACTGTTAGTACGGGAAAAAACCGTACCACCGTCACTAAATACTTGTACTAATATCTTAAAACCTATATACTCGGTAGGAAATTTAAGACCACCTAAGGTGACACTAAAAATTCTCGTGTTTGTAAGCAATAAATATAACGTTGGTTAAGTATTTCTTCCGATTAAATATTGTAGTAGGGGATTTTCATTGAGCTCGGTCTTTCCGTGTAAGGGTCGCAGCGTTGGCCACGATGGTCAAAAGTTTGCTGCCAACCGTAACCTTCAGAGTGCTTCTTTATCAGTGCCACCACCGGCCTAGCTATGAACTATTGCTGATGTACACATTTGTCAGTTTACAGCGATAGTTCACAGCTTGGCCGTCGGTGGCGCTGATAAAGAAGCGCTCTGAAGGTTGCGGTCGTTGCGGTTGGCAGGAAACTTTTGATTATCACGGCCAACGCTGCGACCCTTACACGGAAAGACCGAGCTCAATGAAAATCCCCTACTACAATATTTAACTTATTATTACCCTTAGGGTCGTGGCCAGGAAGTAAGAGGTCGGAGGTTCGAATCTCTTTAAAAACTGTTTTTTTTTATTTATTTTTTTTCTTATTGTAGAAAAAAAAATTTTTAGTTGAATAAAAATTATTGTGGAGAAAAAAATTGTGATGGAATGAAATATCAATTGCTTGGAGTACGTGCTTTGATGGTGTAGTGTCAAGTGCGAAGGGAAATGGCGGGGCTAAGCAAAACAGGGAGTAATGAGAGGAGGTGTGCAGAAGACTAGGGCAGCACGGTTGGAAAAGAAACTGTGAGGGGAAGTGTGTGGGGGACTGACGGTGAGGGTAACGGGGTAAGGGGGGGAATAAAATTAATGAGGAGGAAGAGACTTCCGCTAAGCTACTTCCGTTTCATGAGAATCTGTCGTTTTTAATATTTCAGCCCCCCAAGCATGCCACATGAAGAACTTTGTTTTAAAAATCTCAGCTTTCAGATGGTACCTTGCAAAATATAGGTAACCCTGAAAAAATTCGAGATATTTCGTAAAGTATTCATTACGTCATTGTTTCCTACTTGTATTTGAATACAGTTTTTACAGTTATGCATATAAATATACAGGATGGTGATCGCACATGTACTTGTGTCAGTGATACCAACTGACACAATTATTTTTGGGTTGGTATCAGTGCTTGCTGGAGCCCTCTTGAGGTAGCTCCGTTGCGAAAACCTACGGAATTAAATATGCCTTATTTAATAAATTTTGATCCACTAAATCTAACAGTGTCCTTGTTCATACCTCAAGTGGAGCAAAGTCTCGAGATATTTGAGCTTAAAGTTCACCTTTTACATGAGCTTATATGGCAAAGCATCAATTTACAGGCATTTCCCAACTTACAATAAAAAATCTGAGCAGACAAATTATGATGTACTTGTAGAAAAATCTCTGCTTTTCTCAATCCTGTCATGTAAAATGCTGGTAATGAGGCATTTTTCAAAGGTATTTGCCAAGAAAGACGTGAAAATCAGCTTTATGGTTATAAATGACAGACGGTAGTAGAATATCAATACTGATATACGTATATACGTATTAACACACAAGTGAAACCCTCCTACTTGACTAGAGCAGTAGACAAGGGAGCTACCTTAAGTAACATTAGAAAACACAATCGCTTGCTATCTAGTGGTCTAAAGGCAAGATGCCCTTGTCAAGCTGTTTGTAGTAAGCTTTTTGTAAGTAGCATAAGAACTTTTTTACTTAAGTTACAGATAATTTTAAGAGCCTACGATACATAAGAACTTATAATACAGCCCCACAAAAAAAATGCTCTGTTCTGGGGATCTCACTATGCTATTTACATGTTTTCGAGGTCACTAAATTTGAATCTAAGGTTAATATTGCTCTATTAAATCTAGGTCAACCCAAAAAACCTGTTCATACAGGTTAATAACAGTATCAAGAATGTTCTTTTTAGTTTGAAGATTATAACACAGTTTATGTATGATTGTCGGGTCTCTCTTGCTTAATATACGCGTAATGAAATTATGTTATATCAGGGCTTTGACATAACTTTTAAAAACTTGAGTTTTAGGCCATTGAGTAAAAAAACTTTTTTTCTAGGAGTCAGACTATGCTCACCATATGTTTTCGAGGTTGCTTAATCCGATTCTGAAGACGATGGCACTCCATCGAGTTTCAGGTCAGCCATAACCTCAAAAACTTATAAATTTTGGCTAATAATAGTATTTAAAATGTATTATTGAGTTTAACGAAGGAAATGTAGTTACGGTTTAATTTGAGATCCCAACATTTTTATCCTTGGTTCGCATAGCAACAAGGTAATTCTTACTCGTCAGTGCTGAAACGTAACCTTACAAAAACTTTATATTGTTGGCTATGTTGAAATCTCACAAATTCTTAATAGTCTGGAAGTATCACTATAGTTATAATTTTTGAGCACGTTCTTTTTTTTTTTGAATTAATGAAACATGGAGTTTCTTTTATTCTGTATCTCTCTTTTAAGTATCCAACAAAAATCTGCTAGTATTTTCACATCTCATCGACTTTTATGAAGCGGTTCTAATACTTTGGGGTCTTGATGGAAACTCTCCCCCTGCTTTTTACTGAAATGACCAAAGTTATTTGGTGATTTTTCAATATGCAAGTCGAGGAAATGAAGTTTTAAGATCATTAAACAGCCCAGTTTTTCTTAGTTCTCTATCATGAAAGCAACGATGTAATTATGTTCTGGACTTTGTCGATTCTGTAGAGAATTTTGTACCACCAATAGAAAACTCAACCATACTCCATGCTTAAGGAGGTATCTCAGCCATAGAGTACCAACCTAGAAATATCTGAAAAATGCCACTAGAAAAATGTAACTATACTTTTCTACCAATCTTAGCGCTATATAAATATTTCGATGAGACGCGTAGGTGACGTGTGACGTACGATCATAAGAGCAGGTGTCATTTATGTAAACATGACATGAGTTTTTATTGGAAAGAAAATTGTAAATGCTAATATCTCATTCTCAGATATTATAGACCGATTTATTAATAATAATTTAAAATGTATTGTAAATTTGTTTGGAGAAAATTCCAAAGGACTCATTCGTGTAACCAAATCACAACATGATACAAGCAGAATGAATAATACTTTCATAAAAGAAGATTGATAAGGAAGTAGTACTTTATCAACACTCAAGTCTTCAACAGTCTGTAATTTTTGTTCTAAAATATTTTTGATGTGACCAAAATTATTTATAATTATTTAAATTATTTAACTATTTAAGTGTTACTTAATAACGTGCTTACGACGAAAAAAAAATTATGTTTTGCTAAGCTACATTTTTTGGAGTTACGTTCGTATTTCCCGCCAACAGCGCCAACGCAACATGGTATCAAAAGTAACCAAGTCCCGTGAGTGTAATTAACTATTGATTGATCATTAAATTCAGCGAAGAGCTTATTGCCTAATTTCTTTACCATACTTTTTTTCGTATGTTTATTTATATCCTCCCTAATTTTTATTAAGATCTGTTCGGTAACCATCGAGATATTTAGAAAAATAATCACAACCTCCACTTTTTTCATGAAAGTGCATGTTACATTTTTCTCTTTAACTAACGAACCCAGGGCAACAAAAATTTAACGGTGTATTTTTTATTTCTAAAGCATCAATTGTACGAAGTTTAAACGAAATCTATTCGGTAACTTCGTGGCTGAGGTACCTCCTTAACCTTACTCATGTGATTGGTAAATTCAGTGCCTCTGAAAAATTTTCGTATTTCAGGTCCATTGAACACTTCTTCTTTTATTTTGGCCTCAGACGGTTTAAGAAATTTCGTTTACAAATATTCCAAACATTTGTCAGGCTTCATCAAGCGCCGTGACAAACGGCTTTGTCAGATGTAGTTTGATGTGGAATGGTGGGATACGCCATTTTTGATGGATCTACCAGGAAGTTATTAATAAAGTTGTCTGAACCAGGAGCCAAAGTTGTTCTAACTGACCATTTTTCAATCTTATAATGATTCTACCTATTTATGCTATCTCATAAACATAAATAGCATGGGTACTTAGTAAATTCTGATTGCTGCCCAAGTAACATTGAAAGGATTTTTAAATCTCTACATGTTTGCCACTGGTGGCTTTCTAAGTTAAGTTTAGTCAGGAGAAGCTGGATATTGCTATAGCTCTTCTGCATGACAGTAGTATGACCCATGGGAACTCAAGCATAAACATAAGTATTATGAAGCAATACTGCTTTCATACTTCTCTTAGACGAATCTATAAAAATTCTCCAATCCTCTGCTTTATAGTAGTTAGTTTTTAGTCCATACATTAGTATGAAATACGAGATTCTTTTTTGTCTAAAAAAATTGACAAAAGGGTAAATTCCGATTACAATAGAAAGAAACTTTTGTTCCTGAAACTAAAAAAATTTCTTCCCTTAAAAAAAAAAAAGCTAAGTACTCAGCTCCATCTTTTGACAGACCTAAATCGCGAATGACATCACTTAATATTGATTGCGTAACCAATAACGGGGCTGAGTTTTTACTAGGAAAATATTCGTTATCACTTGTACTTCCATATTCTATGTCAGTATTTTCTTCATCGAACGAACTGTCAATTATTTTCAACGTTTCTTCATCTCTATAAGTCTCACTAACTTTTTGTTTGTTTCTATGATTTAAGACACGAGCAGTTACAGACTTGACGACAAAATAAGTAACCTTGTTACTGTTTTTATTACGCAACCATTAATTTTGTTGCAGCAAAAAAACAACCATTTTTATTATAAGGTTCATTCTATTTTGCTAGAATGCTGAATACAATAGAGTTTTTTTCATTTTTTCACCTGCTCAACTTAAGAAAAAAAACCAGGTGTGGGTCTCGGAACCCTGGCAGAAGTGAAACGTCCAACTCAAATGTTATTCAACTCGGTATAACAGAAACTGAGAAAATAAGATTACACCTAATCTCAATAGGTCTTTAAGAATTCAGTATTAAAATAGTAACAACTTCATTATTATTACGTATTTGAGCACGTGTGTGTACAAAATACATATACTTATACATACTACTTATGTTACACGTGATTCGCGCATTATTAGTACTTATATATTTTCTGTGATGTATGTATATTAATACATGTACGAATCGTTGGTCATGTAATGTAGAACGAAACAAAAATTTTTCCCATATTGCCCCGAAAAAAGGTAGTTTTGTCCAGTTACGCGGGGCAAAAATTTCTTTTACTTAAAATTACTATTCGTAAATTTAATATAACATCGTATATGTACAATCAATTCTTGTTCAAATCATTGTATCCGACAAATAAAATCTTTTTTTTTAATTTTGGCTACCATAAAAATAAAATAATCCACTCTATATGATTAAGATTAAGGAAAAGAATACGCATATAGCTATTTTTCATTTTAAAGTTGTAATTTGTTATTCTATTCGTTTTTTGTGATGATTTATAAATTAATATTAAAATTTACGGGTGCTTAAAACTAATTTCTAGTAATCTCAAAATTAATAATAAAAATATAGGTTTTGGTCACGTGACAATTATTTTCACAATACATGATAGAAAACAGAAAATGAATTAATTTATAGCTTGGATATGTATTATGTATCTTTGCCTTCGAGATATGACTTATTATTCCTTAGAATTATTACGATTGTTTGAATGAATTCATTTAACATATATTTTTTGCACCTCAATTATTATTTTCCATACGTGGAATTATTTTTAACCTATTTGGCTTCCCTTTTAAGATACGACTGTTTTTCTTACTATAAGAGGTTATGTTATAACACAAATCCTTGGAAGATTTTGTGAATGTCCATATTAATTTTTTTAACACGGCATAGAAAACAAAATTTTTTTCACTTGCTTTTTTTTTTTAAGATACAGTTGAAAAAAGTAATAGTTGAAGTTATGTTTGTGCATAGTCCAACCCCCCAAATTTGTGTACCTCGGTTATGTGAGTTCCCTTAGAGAACCCGTAAAAATTGTTATTTTCAGCCAGTTTGGCTTCCCTTTTGAGATACAGCGCTTATTACTGTTTTTAAAGGTTAGGTCGTCGTATTATACATATTTAATACTGTATGCAGATTTTTTTTTATACATGTATACATATATAAATCTATTTAAAGACTAAGACATCCAACACGTATATGTGTAAACAGTATGCATACGTATATTTTGCTTCTAGTGTTATAGGTACATATAGCTGTTTTTCTCTTCCTTTATTTTTTCTCTATACCTATAACTCAGCCTGAGCAAACGCATTGATGGTTTAGTCATAGCGTAGATACATGCATACCACATACCTATAATATGTATATATATATATATATATATATATATATATATATATATGCCCGATTAGAAACCTACCTTCCGGCGAGTTTCATGCCCGTTAATGGTACCATACTAATCTGATAACACTTATCATACAGGCCGTACAGATTACCCTCTGGCAGCAGTATATGGTCCTGATGGTATCTTTCGGCAACCGTAGGCTTGTTCTAATTGGGTATATATAGGTACAGTAGCAGCGTGAGGGGACAGGAGCACGTGACTATAAAGCTTCGAGGAAGTAAGCAGCAGAACTGCCGCCATTTGCTGCCAAATCTACAAGGCATGTATATCGATACATATACTTTACAACAAACAGTGGGTAAAACCCTGTGTTATTTTTATGGGTAGTGACAGCTAATCTACGCGTGGCGTACATGCGAAAGAGACCGAGTGAGAGGGAGTTTGTAAGAGAGGAGATTGTAAAAATTAATAGATAGGCTACAAAAACTAACAGACTTGATAGTATTTTTTTTTGAATTTTTTCTTAAAAATTTTTATAGAGAACAGTGTGGCTCACATTTACTATGCTAAAATGGTTATTTTTGAAATTTTTTAAGTTTTACTTCTATAAGCGCGGTATGCGTAAAGGTAAATCAACGATATCAGATTTTGACCTTGCAAAAATGTGTGACGGAAGTGGATTTTACTTGATTCTCCCCCTTCGCCCCGGCCCTCATGACATAATTTCGGTTTTCTTTACACCATACATTTTAAATTAAAAAATTTTTTTTTTTAACCAATTAAAAAAAAATAAAAAAAAAGTTTCCAAAGAGATTTAAACCCACTTTCCTAATTTGCTATGAGCGTAGCCAATATGAGACTCTCGCTGACTCTATATTATTGTCGTACAGCTTGTTGCTTATTTTAAATGTAAATTTTTATTTATTGTGTATTTATTCATTGAGTTAATTTGGTACTTTTTAAATAAATAAATAATTGTTTACACAATTTTTTATTTTTTTTCAAGATTTTTAAAAATTTATAAAAAAATTTCTGGTACTGTACACATAAAATAATTAAATTTTATTATGTTTTATTCTTTTACAATTTTTCCATTCGTGGTTAGAGTGGTTTTTTGACTTAAGGACATTCGTTACATAGTTACCGGAAGAAAAGTTCAGAAAAATGACAGGAATGCTAAAGTGTACAGTAAGGTAAAAGCACCAGTACGTGAACACTTTTTCCGTAAAGTCTTTGTTTTCTCTTTTTTATCTAATTTCTGATTTGCATAACAACAAAACATAATTAATTAAACAACAAGAAATTAATTTTAAAGTTTTTTTACCAATGACCCAGTAGATGAACAGCGTGTTTAGGTATTGGTACCGATACGTATTTTTGACCAAGTACTTGAAGATCCCATGTTAATTAAATGGGAGAGAGGTTATGTTAGCTGCCTTCTACTGATTTCTATTTTTATTATGTATTGCAAATAACCAAATCGAAAAATTTCTTTCTAATTTCATTGGTAACATATTATAAAAACTATAACGACTGGCTTGACATACTATTATTATTGATTAACAGTGATTTTAATCGTTTTATGTGTTCGAGTACTGGGCATAGGTAAAATCTAATGGTACCAGTACCTGAACAGTCTCACAAGCGACCTCATACAAGTTGCACGAATAAATAATTTTTTTCTCGTTGAGTATAAAGACTTACTGAAATATAAAAATTTCGTCTTATATAAAGAACGATCAAAGGATATTAGAAACATTTTTTTTTTATCCACTTAAATTGAAAATAGTTTATTCAAGCTGTTCAATCTACTGGTGCAATTTTAGGAGAGGGAATTCACACGTTGAACGCATGGAGGTTAGCTGGCTTTCAGCGCATGCGGCTTCCCTTGCGTTGAAAGCACGAAATTTTAGCACTGAAACCATCGAGTATACCTGAGCGGTAAACGCAAGGAGCGTGATGGGTTTGACGCTCGGAATCTGTTGCGTTTGATTGGTGCTCAGCTGACGGTTATGTATATATTGTAAGCGTGAAACAAAAGGACGGAAATTTTGTCCTGATGTACACATCGGTATCTATATATATCATTACAGCGGGGAGAGAGAGTTGTGAGTACCTTTAACGGGTTACCTCTTCTCCCACTACTGTAAAGCGATAGCGCGACACTTGGTTGCGTCTACCGAAAAGGCGAGCCGATGGGCAGTCGCGTACAAGACGCTGCTCGGTACAAGTGTGTAAGAATTGTGAATAAAATATTGTAATGAAGTTCACGATTAAATAATTATTTTCTCATTATCCTACCGTTCTTTTCTGAAGTCATCCTACAGTATATACTAGCTGAGCACCAATCAAACGCAACAGATTCCGAGCGTCAAACCCATCACGCTCCTTGCGTTTACCGCTCAGGTATACTCGATGCTTTCAGTGCTAAAATTTCGTGCTTTCAACGCAAGGGAAGCCGCATGCGCTGAAAGCCAGCTAACCTCCATGCGTTCAACGTGTGAATTCCCTCTCCATGATAGCTAGCAAGTGTTTTTCTCATGTAGATGTACTGACATACATGCATTCACGCACACTTTATCCCCTCTTTCTAAATTCATTTGAAATTTAACTTGTGGATCCATTCGAAAATTCAATAGGTTTATCTTAAAGTAATCTTTTGGACCCAAAAATTGGAAGATTCCTACAAATCATATAAATGCCATTTAACATTATTTTTTCATAAGGTTACATGTTAAATATCGATGTTTTTAAATGTGACGTACATCAAATAATGGCACAGTCAAACGAGCTACAATTTTTGTGGGTATTTATTATGCTTTTTCAATATACGTTTGACGATTGAATAATATCTGTCAAAAAACCCATGTGTGATGAATGTCCTGAAAGGACATTTACTGGCGTATAATACTACCCTATTGAAGAAAGCTATACTATAGGATGGTTTTTCTTAATTTTCTATGAACAGTTATATTTTGGATATTAAATATGGACAAGAAATAAGTGTGGGATCATATGTAATAGATGAGAGCCTGACGTTTCAGATGTAATTAGCGTAAGCAGTAGAATGTTGTTCTAAAATCACCGGAAGATTCGATGAAAGTGCACAGTCTTAAACTGACCAGCCTATATATTATTTTTATTGAATTGTGCCGTAATACATTGATTATAATGGACAACTCATTAAATAATAATTAAAATCACATCCAATCAACGTAGGTATATCATTCCCACGATAATTGCACCATTTCCGTACACAATATCGTTTCATAGAAGGTAAATTTATAATGATAATTGTATTATCTGCCATACAATTCTATAGAAGTATAACTTCTTACTTGGGTACCCAAGCACCCACTGTCGACTTGTTTCTTGTCTTATTGTACTCTGCATTGGGTAAGTCACCAACCAATGCAGAACTGCGGTCACGTGATTGAAACGCCTGCGGGCCTGCTTTTTCACCCTGATCAGCCACCAATACTGAGGCTCAGGGATTTTTGTGGAAGATAAAGCGCTTCTGTGCACCTGCTATGACTGAATGCAAGCTGTAAAATGCAAGTCGTAAACCATGGACTCAACTTAACTACTTTTTTCTGGACGTATTTTTAAAGATTTTTTGTGTGATTTTTTATTTTATAGATTTATTCGTGTAATAAGATTATTTTTAATTAAAAGAAATTTTATCCAAAAGGTGAGCTTATTTAAATGTAACGATTTTTTTCCGACCCCACTTTAGTAGTACAGCCTAAAAAGCTATCGGATTAAAAAATAAGTCAAGTGGTCACGCCAGATCGCTTGGGCCAAGTCAAGCCGCCAATATTGGCCGTGAGTGAGCCCAAAACGGCGCTCTAGTCAAGGCGATTTGTGTTGATCAGTGCCCAGCCACGGCCGGATATCGTCTGCTTATCATATGTAATATGTATATATGTTATGTCATATATTGTATTCGCTATGAGCCTATGTCAGGTGGCGCTGTCGAGTAAGAGAAATTGGCCCTCGCTAAGATCGCCAGAATACAAGGAGCCTTATAAGAAAGTATTCTAATAAATTAAAAAAAAGGTTACTAAGAGTGGATTGACCAAATGAATCCGTGATTTGATCGTGTATAATGTAAGTGTACAGTAACAAATTTTTTTTGGTGTTGTCATGTGTACTACAAGATTGGAAAAAATAAAAACATAGATTGCGACTATGATAACATAGCATATAATATGTGTTTATATTTATATATATATATATGACTGAGTATTGTGCAGATAAAATCTGGCTGTGGCTTGGCACTGATCAAGCGAATTCCGGCATTTTCGGCCCCGCCAGAACCAAGTCACGCCTTGACCAGCGCTCCGTTTCAGAGCTCAGCTTGGGCCAATGTTGGCTCTAGTGTCCCATGTTGTGCTTTGAATTTAATTTTTATGTTAACAGATGGTGATATAATCGTGATTTTTTAGTTAGAAGTTTAACTCTCCCATGATAATTATAATTTGTTATTAAACACTACAATTAATATATTTTATAGGAAACTATCCAGAACAACATAATTAAATAATTATCTCAAACATTTATGAATAAGAAGCCGGTGAAGCGACAAGAGATACTTTCTTGTGAATTCTGAAACTGTTTTTAATGCTTTAAAGTGTTGCAAAACGATATAATATTTAAATAGAAGCAACAGAAAGTGTTTTAAATATTATTTTATAGAGAGTAGACCAATCTGCTTGCATGGGGGTTGTGTATAAAAACGTTAGGGCATCATAGTAATCAGGTGCGGTTGTTCATCATTTTTTCAGATCTGGGACTCTCCTACCCCTATCCTACCCTCCTTCACAATCTAACTACCTACAATTTCAGTTTATGTATCATTTTAAAAACTATAATCATATGCATATAGGAATTAAATTTAAGTGATGAAGCCGACAAAGCAAGGATAGTCTTAATGGAAATCAATAAAATATACAGAAGTATGCAAACGTTACAAAATATAAACTTGCATAATTAGGAGTAAATGACTGCATTATTCAAAGAATTACAAAATGAATTTTCTAAACACCAAGCAATCCATTTTCAATCCTACGCACTTTAGGCTTTGAAGCAATCACTTGTGTTTTTTGTTAATAATAAATGCTGCCGTATATTAGCAGATGAATTCACTGAGACAAAGGCATCGATTAAAATAAATTGAACAACTAATCATACGTTACATGTGCAAAATTACGTATGCGAATGCTCTTTCAACGCAATATTTATTTGCATAGTGCGCAAAATACTCGACCAATCAGCGCTAGACTGACTAACAATTTATATCACTAAAACTAAGAAAATAGAAAAAAATTGATTTGCGAATAATCATCTGGTATTTTAAGGAAAAACCAAAAGTAAGACTGATGTTTCCTAACTTTACTGAAGTAATTAAATTGGTGGCTACTATACCAGGGTCATATTTTACTAATGAACGCTCACTTTCTACACTGAACCGCTTGAAAACGTATTTTCGATCAACCATGTGGCAGGAAAGGCTCAACAGTTTAAGAATATTACATATTTATCAAGAAATGCTGGATAAAGTTGACATAGATCAGTTAATAAATAATTTTATTATTAAAAGCAATTTATGACGTCAAATGTTTTCTGTAACAGCAAGAAAAATATGACGAATATGAAATACTTTTCACTGTGTATAATACTAAAATAATATTATTTTAATATACATACATACATGTCAACGTGTATATATGTATTCTGGTGTTTATTTTTTTACATTAATTTTGTAAGCGTACATAGGTTTAACTGCTTGTAGATAATAGACTTCTGGTCTTTTCATTTTACGAAAAAAATTAGGGATCAACTTAGGCTACGGTTCTTTGTATGCTACCTTTTTATTAATTTTGCGATTATTATCCTTAATGCCTTGCTGCGTAAAGTATATCACTGGAATATATACTGTATTTTTTCATTAACTTCAGGTCTGGAATTCCATGCTTACTCAGAAGTCAATTCTAATTATCTCTAGACAAACCGTAGTAGTTCCGCCACCCCTGGTAGTAATCTATTTATCGTTGAGTTTACATACAGTGCCAGTCAAACATAAACAATCACTGAGTGTTACTTTATTTTGTAATAAGTGTAAGACAGTACATACTACTGCAAGTTAAAAAACCAGGTGTGGGTCTCGGGACCCCCGGCAGAAGTTAGACTTCCAATTTAAATGTTAGCAAACTCGGTATAACACAAACTGAAAAAATTAGATAACATCTAATTTTAAAAGGTCTTTAAGAATCTAATATTAAAATAGTGAAAAATTTATCATTATTACGTATTCAAGCACGCACGTGCATAAAATACATATATTTTACGACGGGGTCATTTTTCATATTAGCCCGAAAAAACACCAAAACTCGACTCGATGTAAAATTTGAGGTTTTGGGCTTGTTTTAATGCCCTGTGTACGTATGTTTGTGTTTCATTATGTTTCATGCGAGGAAAAAGGAGAGGACGACGGAGACATATAGCCAGTGAGACGAGAAAAGAGAAGCGCGAGCGGAGGAGGCGGCAATAATAAGAAGACAAGGGCATTTTAAAGGATTATAAGTGATGTTATGTTAGTACTGTGTGCGCAGAGATATATATACGTGTACATTTTAGTGTGAATCGGGTCTTCTGTAAAATTGTAATGCGCCGGGAATATAGGAAGTTGTGTACATACGTGTAGTTGAGGGGAAGAGCGAGCCATGCGCAAGCTAGGTCGTATGAGTGAAGTAGGGTAAACAAAAAAGATAGAAGAGATTTCGAGGAGTAGGACGCGAGCAGCGAGACTGAGAGGACTCCTTGACGGGCCTTAATGAGGGAAGGATGTAGAGCGTGTGCGCCATCGAGACGTCGTTCAACCTACGTCCGTCACCAGCTCTTGGCGATCTACGGGAGGCATCATCTGCAGCCTGGCTAAAGACTACGCAATCACGAGGAGCAGGATGGCAGTGGGTGACATCGCGAGGACACGACGCTGACAACTTCCTGGAGATGGTGGCCTAGAGGTATTTCGCGTAGTGCGTGGTAAGGGTAGCGACTAGTGGGAAAGTGAGGGAGAGGGACATAGTATGTGGCGCTGAAGTGAGGTTGTGTGAGTGTAGGATGTTTCAAGGGTAAGGGTAAAAAGCGAACGTATGGATGAGTGTGTGTGGTTGAAGATACTAGGGATTTTGTTGAGGTTGTGAAGTAGAGTAAAAAGTGTAAATGAGGGGTCGAGGTTGCTAACAGAGCGAGAGAGCGAGAGTTTGTTGCGTTGGTTCGAGAGGAAGACGTTTGGGTCGCGGAAGAGAGCTTGGTGGGCATGATCGCTGGAATAGTAGGTAAGTCAGGGCATTCGAAATGACGGGAAACTGTAACACTGCGTTTGAGAGTGTGTGTGTATCGAAAGCGAAGCGTTGTCTGAGTCTCGGAAGTCGGCGAGAGGTTGACTGTCCACTGCGGTAGGGCGTAATACGCGTGTGTATTCAAAGCGAAGCGTTGTCTGAGTCTCGGGAGTCGGCGAGAGGTCGACTATCCGCTGCGGTAGGACGTAATGCGTGTGGGTATTCGAAGTGAAGCGTTGTCCGAGTCTCTGCCATCGGCAAGGGGCCGGCTGACCGTTTCGGTAGGACGTCATAGAGTTCGTGTGTGTGTGTGTGAGTGTTTGCAGCGTTGTCTGAGACTCGGTAAACCAGCTGGTGAAGCCGCCGGTAGGACACCCTGAAGTCCAAGAGAAGATGCGTCGTGTATGTCTTCGTTATCGGGTTGATGCGTGAGGTAGCTCGTGATCGAAGGCGTGTCGTTGTAGCCAAGTGCTTTCGTGATCGAACCGGGTTGTCGTAACCTCAAAGCGAGCCATTCTCTAGGTCGAGTGCGGGAACCTTGGGTGTGCGTGTGCATGTAGGTGTAGGTGGGTGTTCGAATGCGGGGTATAAGAGCAAAGGTGTGTGTGTGTGTGTGTGTACTGCTAATTGCGAGTTAGCGCCGGAGGTAGCGTCGATTCTCTAGAAGTGTTCATCTCTTGTAAATGAAATAAAGAGTAGTCTAAAAGTGAAATTCGTGTTAGTGTGTTTATTTGTACTAGTGTAAAATATTCACATGCTGATCATTTCCCTCGGGAACTGTCCACCTCCCGACGGACAGTCCATGGCGGGGCCTCATCTAGGTAAGGAAATTACATCGAGAGAGCAGAGCTGAGCCAAGCCAAGGCGTTCGAGAGAGTATTGGGTCGCTGAGTTTCGTTGTTTTAGGTGTCGTACTTGATATGATGTGTTTAAGTGCGTTGTATCGGGACGGCTTCGTGTCGACGTGAAAACGTCGATTCGGGGCCGAAAATGCAACGTTAAAACTTACGTAAAATGTGACTCAAACATTTTAAGTACTCTCATGTTTGCTATGATGTACGTATTTATCCATGTAGTATAGTATATGTTCACATATATATGTACGTATGCGTCAGATATTCTGCTAGGTAAGGTTAGCTATACGTATTGAGCAGGGAAAACAGTCAACGACCAGCTACGGCATGCGAATTATCTCTCTACTCTTCCTCTTGTACTGTACGTGTGTAATAAAAACATTATTAATTATATTGTGTATATTGTGATTCACCCCCTAATGAATCGCGCCATCAATATATTGCAGTGGCGACGAGTAAAAATAGAAAAAAGAAAATGAATTAAGAAGAAGTGCAAAGGGTTATACTCAAGAAACAAGCGCTGATCGACACATTTTGCGCTGAAAGAAATGAACTCCGGGAAAAAACGAGACAACTGGAAGGGCAGTTGCATTAAGGGAACATCGGGGGAGCAGCAGCAACAGCTCCACTGAGTGTACACGTATACTCGACCATTGAGTCGATGTCCGAGCTCAAGGTCGGTGAAGATTAGGAGATTCACCAAGATAGGTTAAATCAGTACTTCATCGCCAATAACATGCTGGAAGCGAGAAAGGTCACCATGTTAGTAACGTTAATTGGGCAACAAGCTTATACGATATTGACGGACTTATGTGACCCAGTGTTACCGTAAGAGAAAAGCTACTTGGAGCTCTGCGAAATTCTCAACAAGCAGTTTTCAAAAAAGGTGTCTGTGTTTCGTAAATGGGCAGAATTTTTCGAATTAAAGCAGCTCGAAGCGGAATCCGTCATCCAGTGGTATACAAGGATCAAGGGGAAAGCAAGCCTATGTCAATTCGGCCAGCAGCTTGATTGGGCTATAATGAACAGGTTTGTGTCAGGGCTGCGTTTAGGGATGGTGCTTGATCGGTTGTGTGAGGAGGAACACACGAAAAGCCTGGATCATCTGCTGGAAGTGGCACGGAAATAAGAAGCGACATTGCAGCAGGCGTGGTATGGGGCAGCACTGTACAAGGTTGGCATGGACCGTGTTGTGAAAAATGACGGGAAAGTAACGGGTGGCGTTGGCATTTCCGCGAAAAACGACACAAAAGGTAAACAAGAGAAAGTACCGTGTAAGTGCTGTGGTTGCACTAGCCTCAAAGCCGCTGTTTGTAAATACAAGGAGTACAAATGTAACGCATGTGGCAAGAAAGGGCATTTAGCTAAAGTATGCCAGGCCAAAGGCAAAGTTACAAGCCAAAACTTTCTAAGTGAGAAAAGTGAGGTTAAGGCTAATTGGTCGTGCAGCGAAATTTTCAACGTCAACCTCGCTCATGGAAGTGACGACCCGATGGAGATCGAAGTCAATATAGGCGTGAATTGTTTCAAGGCTGAGTTGGATTCGGGTTCGGGGAGATCGCTCATATCGAAAAACGTGTATCAGAAGCACTTGAAGAGCCTTAAGGACGTTCATCACAGTTAGAGGGAAAATGTAGAAAGTGCAGTGATGGGGGAGCGAGCATGCGGCAGCGCCGGCAACTGTTTTGAATGCGTTTGTATACCTATGTATAGGCGTCTGACGCTGTTTTTTTTATTTAACTGCAAAAGTAACATGTCAATCTCTCTGAAAATTGAGAATAAGACTAGTTATATGGTATTGCGTCATGCAAAAAAAAATTGGAAAAATTCTACATACCGTTTTCTTATAAATTCCATTTTTATGTGACTTCTTTATAAGGTTACGTGTTAAATTGAAGTTTTTTGAACATTAAATAGTTTACTTAAGCCCAAAGGTAAAATTCACATTGACGTAAGGGCAGGTGACAAGAAAATAGCTGCAAAATTAATCGTTGTCAAATCAGACAGCAAACTGTTGTTTGAAAGAGATGTCATGAAAGTCCTGGGCTACGAAATAGTCAAAGTCAATGAAGTAAGCGCCGAACTGGATCTGGAAAAGCTGCTAAAAAAGCACAGCGAGTTGTTCAACGGTAAGTTGGGAAGGTACAGGCACTGTCAGGTGGAGCTGAAAGTGGAACCAGGAGTATCACCGGTGTTTTTCAAGCCATGAAAAATATCGTTCACGTTCAAGCAGAAGGTGTCCAAGCAGATAGATGAGTTTAAAAAGCTGGGAGTTATTACCAAGACGGGTGACAGCTCATGGGGAATTCCCTTGGTCCTAGTGCCCAAGAAAGATGGTAACATTAGGTTATGTGGAGATCACAAGGTAACGCCGAACAGGGTGTTACGAGATTTCAAGCATCCTACTCCCACAGCCGAGGAGATTTTTGCCGAGCTAGCGGGTGGGCAAAGATTTTCAAAGTTGGACCTGTCATCGGCGTACAACCTGCTGGAGTTAAGCGAGAAATCCAGGAGGTTGGCAGCTTGGATCACGCTGAAAGGAGTGTATCTGGTTAATCGAATGCCATATGGAGTCAAGCCAGCCTTGGCTATATTCGATAAAACCATGGAAAAAGTCATATGCGGATCCCCCGGTGCAGTCATATTAAGAGATGACTTGGTGGTCTCAGGCAAAAACGACCAGGAGAATTCGGCTAACTCGGATGCGGTGCTCACCAGGCTTGGCAAGGCAGGCATGAAATTGATTGAGGGCAAGTGCAAGTTTTTGGAACGAAGTTATTTATGTCGCGTTACTCGGGGGGCTGGAATTTTAAAACCAACAGATTTTTTTTTTTTGGAAACGAAAGTGGTTTCACCCAAAGCCTCTGCCTTTCAAGTTTCCCCCCTTACCCCGTTCCCCTCACCTACTGTTCTCCATACACTCCCCCTCTCCCCACTATATATGTATATCTGCCAACCATGCCGTGTTACTCTTCTGCACACCTTTACCAACCATTCCCTTTTCACACTCCCAAGCAATTAATTTTCAAACCAATAATAATTTTATTTACCCAGAATAACTTTTATTTCACTTTGAATTTTTTTCTTTTAAAACTCTAAAAAAAAAAAAAAAAAAAAAAAAAAAAAAAAAAATTTTCCAATAAAGAGATTTAAACCCTCGACTTCCTGCATATAAGTCCAGTACCTTACCTGCTACGAGCGCTGCTGACTATAGAAACTCGGTTTCTTTTACTTATCTTGCGGTTCGTAACTATAATATTCCATTTTTATATGCATTCACTGATACTACATTTAATTCATGATAAATTGTGTATTTGTGTTCAAAAAAAAAAAAAAAAAAAAAAAAAAAAATTTAATTAGCATAAGTATGGTTATGAAGATGGAACATAGAAAGGCACGTTATTACGCATTAAAAATTTGTATTTTATGCATTTGATGCATAAAATACCGATTGATTTTTATTCCCCCTGAGGTTTTTGTTGGCATTACAGTAATGCTAATAATTACTGTTATAAATAAATTATTTTATAAATAAATTATTATAATAAACATATACGATAGAGTTGCACAACGTATCAATGGTTTTTAAGATTTTATATTCGACTAACTAATTATGTTACAATATCACATAATTATATAAATTAAAAAAAAAAAAAAAAAGGGAATGAAAAAAAAAAGATTAAATATAAAAATAAGAAAGAAATTGAATAAAGGAAATACAAAAAAATGAAAAAAAATATAATAAAATAAAATATGAAAAAATTTCGCCATACCTGGCGAAAACTTCTCTCAGCTTTTCTATATAGCCCTAGAACCGGTTTTGTTCCCCGGCATCTCCAGCATCTCAGGCCATCGAGAAAACGCATCCACCACGATCAAATACATTTTATTCTTGGACAAACTAAAAAAATCTTTATGCACTAGCTAGAACACTTGATCTGCCTCGGGCTAATTCTTCAATCTAACCTTCTCCGGCACGCTAGCCTCCGACTGACAAGCTGAACACGACCGGGCGCAGCTTTCGATTACCTTGTCCAATCCAGGCCACCAACACAACTGTTTTGACACGGCTTTCATCTTGAAAATACCAAGGTGCCCTTCATGCAGTTCCTCTAATAACCGCTGTCTCGACGCCTCTGGGATAACTGCCCTATAGACCCACATAATCACTCCGCTCTTTATGTGCAACTCTTGTTACTTTCATCTACTTGACAAGGCCATCCTGTTTGGATATACTGGAAAACTTTGCTGAGCTACACGTCTTTTCGCAACTGCTTAGCTAACTCATTCAAACTCATGGGAACTCGATCCTGTACGAAATTAACGTACTCAAAGTCTAGCTCGTTTTCTTCTCTTACTTGGCATGGAAACCTGGATAATCCATCCGCAGCACTGTTGGACTTGCCCTTAACGTACATCAAATCATAATTGAACCCACTGAGGAAAAGAGCCCATTGCTGCAATCTTCCTGCGGCCATTTGCGGTATGCCCCTGTGCTCTCCAAAAATTGCTACCAAGGGCTTATGATCAGTGCACAATGTGAAACGCTGGCCCGCCAAATACTGATAAAAGTACCTCACCAACCAGTAAATGGCTAACGCCTCTTTGTCTAGCACTGAGTAGTTTTTCTCGGCCTTGTGCAAAGTTCGGGAAGCATAACCAATGGATCTCTCGGTGCCATCGGGAAACACCTGCAGCACTGCTCCCAAGCCGTGCTGTGACGCGTCGCAAGCCAACTTAACTGGTAGCTCCAGGTTGAAATACACTAGATCCCGATCGGCCACCAATTTCTTCTTGACGTCGTCAAAGGCTTGGCTCGCCACCGCAGTCCAGATAAACTTCTCCCGGCTCAATGTCTCATAGATTGGCTTCATCATCTCAGCCAACTGAGGCATAAACTCCCCATAGTAGTTTATCTCAGCAACGCTCCCGGCTGCTGCACCGCTACCATTGCTACTACCTTTTCCGGATCCTTAAACACGCCTTTGGCATTAATAACGTGTCCCAGGTATTTCATCTGCTCCTAAAAAAATAAAGGAAATACAAAAAAATGAAAAAAAATGTAATAAAATGAAATATGAAAAAAAATAAAACAAGAAATGGAAGAAAAAAAATAAAAAAAGAAATAAAGAGAAAAAATAAAAAAAAACAAAAAAAAAAAAACAACAAACCAGGGGGGATAAATGAATCATGGGACCCACGGTAAGAACGAAGTTCTTTAAACATGAGATGAGTATGGACACAATTTCTCAGGTAACAAGGGGGTCGCCAGACCCACAGGAAGAACGAAGCTCTGTAATCGTTAGTACTGCATTCATGTTGTTTACTAAAACAAACACTTGAAAAACGAATTAAAAAAAATAAAAAAATAAATTGGTTTACTACTCACGATGGTTGAACTTCGTGAGAACGTCGTGCACAAATACAGTATTCACGAAGTTCAACCATCGTGAGTAGTAAACTAATTTAGTCAGGAGCGTTGCTGAGATAAACTACTATGGGGAGTTTATGCCTCAGTTGGCTGAGATGATGAAGCCAATCTATGAGACATTGAGCCGGGAGAAGTTTATCTGGACTGCGGTGGCGAGCCAAGCCTTTGACGACGTCAAGAAGAAATTGGTGGCCGATCGGGATCTAGTGTATTTCAACCTGGAGCTACCAGTTAAGTTGGCTTGCGACGCGTCACAGCACGGCTTGGGAGCAGTGCTGCAGGTGTTTCCCGATGGCACCGAGAGATCCATTGGTTATGCTTCCCGAACTTTGCACAAGGCCGAGAAAAACTACTCAGTGCTAGACAAAGAGGCGTTAGCCATTTACTGGTTGGTGAGGTACTTTTATCAGTATTTGGCGGGCCAGCGTTTCACATTGTGCACTGATCATAAGCCCTTGGTAGCAATTTTTGGAGAGCACAGGGGCATACCGCAAATGGCCGCAGGAAGATTGCAGCAATGGGCTCTTTTCCTCAGTGGGTTCAATTATGATTTGATGTACGTTAAGGGCAAGTCCAACAGTGCTGCGGATGGATTATCCAGGTTTCCATGCCAAGTAAGAGAAGAAAACGAGCTAGACTTTGAGTACGTTAATTTCGTACAGGATCGAGTTCCCATGAGTTTGAATGAGTTAGCTAAGCAGTTGCGAAAAGACGTGTAGCTCAGCAAAGTTTTCCAGTATATCCAAACAGGATGGCCTTGTCAAGTAGATGAAAGTAACAAGAGTTGCACATAAAGAGCGGAGTGATTATGTGGGTCTATAGGGCAGTTATCCCAGAGGCGTCGAGACAGCGGTTATTAGAGGAACTGCATGAAGGGCACCTTGGTATTTTCAAGATGAAAGCCGTGTCAAAACAGTTGTGTTGGTGGCCTGGATTGGACAAGGTAATCGAAAGCTGCGCCCGGTCGTGTTCAGCTTGTCAGTCGGAGGCTAGCGTGCCGGAGAAGGTTAGATTGAAGAATTAGCCCGAGGCAGATCAAGTGTTCTAGCTAGTGCATAAAGATTTTTTTAGTTTGTCCAAGAATAAAATGTATTTGATCGTGGTGGATGCGTTTTCTCGATGGCCTGAGATGCTGGAGATGCCGGGGAACAAAACCGGTTCTAGGGCTATATAGAAAAGCTGAGAGAAGTTTTCGCCACGTATGGTCTACCTGAAGTGGTGGTGTCGGACAACAGTCCACAACTGGTGTCAGAAGAATTTGAAGAGTTTTGCAGAGCAAATGGCATCAGGCTCAGGACCTCGCCTCCGTATCATCGTGAAAAAAATGTAGGTGGTGAGTCTCTAAACACCTTGATCAGCAGGTATTTGTTTGTTTATCGCATCGCTCTACATTCTGCCACAGAGAAGTCACTAGCAAACCAATTTTGACAAAGGACGCCGAGAACACGGTTGACTCTACTGCAAACAGCGAAACCAAAAGAAGCGGTGGAGAGGCAATGCAGGTACTTCAAAGGATGCCGAGATGTTGAGTTTTCGGAAGGAGAAGAGGTGTGGGCAAGAGACTACCACAACCCAATTAATCCAGGATGGAAACCAACGGTGGTCGAAAAAGTGCTGGGTGAGCATACCTATGTATGCAAGCCCTTAAAAGTGCCCGGTCAACGATGAAAAAGACTCACAGATCAGCTGAGAAAGTGCTCGTTCTTCGAGAAAGAGGCCAGCGAGTTGAGTGGAGGCTCATCGGCAGTGGCAAGCAGCGATATAAGCGAAAATGCGTGTGAAGAAGATAAAGAAATATTATCAAGTAGGAGTGATCTGGTAGTTACCCCAGAAAGTTTGCTTATCTCAGAGTCTGTGGGCCAGCTCAAACGAGTGATTAAACCCATGCAGAGACTAAATCTGTGATCCGTGGCAGTGTTTGAGCCAGTTCTGTGTTTTCTTAGTGTAGCTTAGCAGTGATTGTGTCGATCTCGTAAAAGTATGTAAGAAGTGATGTAATCATTTGCAATTAATAATGTTGGTATGATTTCATAATAAATATTCTGTACCAAAGTCAAAAAAAATGAAACTAGCACTAAACCCTGATTAATATAAGCCTTTTTAAAGGGGAAAGATGTAGTATAGAACATGTTCACATATGTATGTATGTATGTATGTATGTGTCAGATGTTCTGCTAGTTAAGGTTAGCTATAGGTATTGAGCAGGGAAAACAGTCAACAACTAGCTATGGCATGCGAAGCATCTCTATACCCTTGCTCTTGTACTGTGCGTGTGTAATAAAGACATTATTAGCTATATTGGCTATATTGTGATTCACCCTCTAATGAATCACGCCCTTTATATGATACAATATATTTACGAATTTATGGTCACGTAATGCAGAACAAAACAAAAATTTTTACCATAGTCGCAGAAAAAAGGTACTTTTGTTTAGTTACGTGGGACAAAAATTACTTTTATATGATATTCGTGCCTATGATATAACATGATAAGTATATGTACTATCAATTCATGTTAGAATCATTGAATCTGACAAATAAAATTTTTTTTTTTAATTTTGGCTACCATAAAAGTAAAACAATCGACTATCGAGATTAAGGAAAACAAGAGACATAAAGCTATTTTTCATGTTAAAGTTATATTTTCTGATTCAATTCGTTTTTATAATTATTTATAATGTAATATTAAAATTGACACGTCCTTCTAACAAATTTCTTTTCTAATCTCAAAATTAATAACAAGAGTACAGGCTTTGTCACGTGACAACTATTCTTATAATATATGATGAGTAATAGAAAATTAATTAATTTGTAGATAGGATATGTAGGATGTAGCTGTGCCTTTGAGATATGGAGTACTATTTTTATAATTATTACGATTGTTTGTATGAATCAGTGTAACATACATTTTTGCACCTCGATATTTGTTTTCTACACGTAGAATTATTTTTGGCCTATCTGAATTCCCTTTCAAGATGTGACTGTTTTTCGAATTTTAAAAGATTATGTTGTAACAAAAATTTTTCGAAGATTTTGTAAGTGTCCATACTAATTTTTCAAATATGCTATGGAAAATAAAATTTATTTTACTTGTTCTTTTCAAGATTCAGTCACGAAAAAAAATAATGTAGGTTATGTTTTGTGCATAGTCCAACTTCTTTATATTTTTGCACTTTGACCATGTAGTTTTCCTTTGAGCAATCTGTAAAAATTGTTATTTTTAGCCAATTTGGCTACCCTGTCAAGATACAGCGTTTTTTCTTGTTTTTAAAAGTAAGGTTGTCACATAATACATATTTAATACTCTATGCACGTTTTTTTTATATACATGTATACGTATGAACATGTGTATAATGACTGGAACGTGCAACTCATATATATTTTTTTGTTTTATATTATAGTGCTCTACGTCCAGCTCCTTTGATAAGGGCACTACTATGGGCACTTGGCACTTGGGAGAAGAAAGGGAAGAGGGATAGGAGGCCTCCCATTACTCGGAGGGGGGTAGAGGAAAATTAGGCAATTTTGCTGCGAGAAGGTTGCCTAAAACCCCCCTCGATGAGCATTGCGTGGTGAAAGAGCAGATGTGAAAATTCACTGAGGTACTTGCCTGAAAGTCGCACTGGCCGGGAATCGAACCACGGTCTCCCCGCGTGCCAATCCACAACCTAGCCGACTGAGCCACCATGTGCTCTCAACTTATATATATCTACGACCATCGATCATCATCATCATCATATATTTGTATATACATTCTTCAGCTTTTGTATGTGGGTACAGCTGTTGTTTTTCTCTTCTATTCCCTTTTCTCGATAACTATACCTCAGCCTAAGCAAACAAATCGGTTTAGTGTTGAGGTTGAGTTGTAACGTAGAAACATACTTGCTAACTTACTAACATATCTGTAATATATGTATACATAGATGTATATCCATTGGAGTGATTAATATGGCTTCTACCGAGTGAGTTTGTTTGATTTTTGTTCCAACTTTGTGAAGTCAATACGAGTGAACTATAGTTGGCAATAACTGTCTCTCGTACCTGGCCGAAGACCACTGTGATCTGAAGCTGACCTAGTGTTCGATACAAGTTATTTTTTGTGCATTTGAGTGAACGACGGAAAAAAATGAATGGGCCTTTGGGCTTGGAAGCGTGGCCCTGGTTGCGGAACATAACTACCTTCCTAACTTCAACAAGGCCATGGCGCCATCTAATCACAACGCCTCTCACTCCAAAACCTCTTCAATCGATAAAAATAGGACAAACTTCTCAGCAAATAAAACAGCTGCCCTGTCAGCTGCTACTCACCAAAAAAATACTGAACTTATTACTTTGCAAAGCACTGCAACGTACGCTCAAATGGCTTTAGAGTCGCAAAGACGAACAACTCAGAAGTAAGCTATTGTTTTAGATGCCGTAGAAAACATACCTATTGCTCAGTACTGTTATGTCCTTGCCTAAAAAATCGATGAAGTAAATCACGCAGATCTCTAAAATCTCTCAAGCTAGAATATGCGTATATTTAAAGAGTGTTGATATTGTTAGCAAACTGTGTAACGAAATTAAGACAATCACGTTGGAAAATACTGAGCTTAACATTTGGCCCTTGATCTTAAGAACCAAACGAATCATTATCTCAAATGTTAACCCCTCAATTCCAGACCTCCTCATAGTACAAGAGCTGTACAAAAGAGGGGTTATGACACTGTCAAAACTAAACAGCATAAAGGCGAGCGTCCCAGGTCCTCAATTTTCTCATATTCAAAGCTTTCGTCGACAGTTGTATGTTAAAGAGGAAGAAGTGTCCAAAATTCCGGAATCAATCAAGATCATTGTAGATGAGACCATATACCACTTATATTTCTCTGCTGAAAGACTGGAATGTTTTCTATGTCAAAAGGAAGGGCACCTCGCCAAAAACTGTCCCAAAGTTGACAACTCTGAACACAATGCTTCTGATGAACAGGAAAATCCTCAACTGACTACGCCAACCCTACCCTTACCGTCTAGCAATAACAACGAAGCAGAAGATACTTCTGACATGGACTGTCAAAAGAACACTGGTATATTTAAAAGACACAGAGTTTCTTATGCTTCACAGTCTCAAGTGTCTTGCCAAAATAAATCTGAAATTTCATCAAAAGAAAGGAAGCCTCTAAGAAAAAAAAGCCATCTAATGCAGCCCTCGATTACAAATCCAAAGAAGACGTGGAAAAACATCTTACAGCTGTTGCAGAAAAAATCCAAGACGATCCCAAAAAGATAACGGACTTTTAAAAAATTGGTAATTTCATCCACCAAGCGTATAGTAAGAGTGATTTAACAAAAGTGTCATCTGAAACAAACTGTGAAATCTCTAATCTAGCTACTCTTCTACGCGACATTTACGATTTGACGGAAAATCGTAAGTTTAAAAATCGTGTCAAACGACTTATTCAGAAACTGTAAAATCAAACCGAATCAGAATCAGCCACGGACTCCTCGATATATAGTGAACCGGAAGCTCTATCCTAGATTAAAATCTTTAGTAACTTAAAAGCTCTTCTTTTTTCTCTTTTTTTAGCCTTCTAGCTCTTCTTAATTCATCTATACTATGACGGAGTCATTTTTCTCTCTTTCATGTGCGCTGATATGCGTCCTGAAGGGGGAAATTCATAAATACATACTACAAGACTAATCGAGACCCGGGTTTGGTCCGTCATTTTGTTTTATGTGTGAGAAATCGAAAAGAAGACATAGCACCAAAAGAAAGCCAAATGTATAGTCCTAGTATATAAGTGCCTATCTGTGAAATTGCGTATTATAAAATATTTGTAATTACCACGCCATTGTACTAATCCAGTGTTGCTTCATTGACGAGGATTGTATATATATATATGTATTAAGCGTTTGTACTAAAAATTGCGTCGCGTTCGAATGTGTGTGAATGATGTCCTGTCGGTAAGATGAATGTATGTAGATATAGGGTGACAATGCGCGAGGCTGCACTGATTGGTAGGCCTAACGCATCACTTCTGTAGTAGTAACCACGCGAACCAGAGCTCCCGATTTTTCGTGATTTCGGTAGTTGAGTGAAAGAAAATTAAGAGAGAAGGAGAAAAGGACAAGGAGAGCCAGCGATCACGATCAGCCAGCCGTACCCGACCTTGTGCCCGACGACCGAGGAACCATCACTGCCGTCATCAGTTGTCAACTGCGAGGTCAAGGTCACCATCCGATTCAGTTGCTGAAGAAGAGAGTAAGATGGTGAACCCCGAAGTTAAGTAGCGTGGAGTGTTGTCACGAGAAGTAGTGCGTGGGAGCGTGTGTGTGTGTGTGTGTGTATCGGCCGCGTGTAGCCAGAGCGAGCCGCGGGAGCTGGCCCCTGGGATCGTGCATCGAAGAGATCGTTAGAGCGAGAGCAAGTGAGCGAGAAGTGTGATTGTCAGAACTTGTGCCATGGCGTAGCGCCAAATCTTGACGAGATTTTCCGGGCTTAGACGCCCGCGTAATTGTAGCAACGAATAAAGTGAACTTCATAATCCAAGAAATCCGCCTTTCATGTCGTTATTTGCAGGCCATTGCCAGACAGTGTTTTTTTTCAGGTCGTGGGACTCGTTTCTCCCTAGGAGAGTAGCTTGCTCCCCAACGAGATACCTCCAGCGGAACTTCCTCGAGGTGAGAGCCTCCAGGAGCCGAGCTGAGTTTGGCCGAGCCACGAGCGTCGTTAAGCGATGGTATTTTTCGCGTTTCAGGTGCAGTACCATTCGCGTCGTTTTTAGTGCAGCCATCGGTGATAATTTTAGTGTCTTTGAGCGTTGCCTCGGGACCGCTCTGGCTGGGACACTCTACGTGTCGCAAGGCAAGAAAACGCAACGTTACAATAGTCTTATCGTCCTTTCTCACATTAATTTAAATTTAAATTTAAACACTCATTTAAACTTAGAATGATCGCGTTTACTAACACAAATAACACTAATGTAATAAAATCGGACCTCAAAATTCTCTTTTGGAACTCTAGAAGCAAACTACTAAAATTTCTCGATATCAAAAAAAATTTGCCGTGCTACGACATTATTTCTTGTGTCGACTCCTGGCTATCTTCTGACCAAACGATCGGTCTCTCAGGTTTCATAACTCTTAGATTAGACCGTACTTATGCAGACGGTGGAGACATCGTAATATTTGTCAAAAAGAACATAGCGTTAAGAGAAATTTAAGTTAACTCACCCCATTATGCTGTCAAACTGGTTGGAGTTCGTCTTAACAATATTTATCCCCAACTAGACTTGATTTTCTGGTACAGAGCACCGAGTCTAACGCTTCCCCAAATTCTCTGGGACGAAATATTGAGCAATGTTAGTGATAAAAAAAAATACAATTCTAATGGGCAACTTTAATTCGCACAATGCTTCATGGAATTGTAACATTACCGACAGCTATGGCTATTATTTTCAAAATTCATTCATGCATCACAATTTGTACCTGCATAATTTTGACACCAAGACTTACATAAATTCGCGAAATAACTATCAATTTAACTTAAACTTAGTTTTTTTTAGTCAAGGAATAAAAAATATTATGAGCACCTCTATTTGTGATGAGACCTGGGATTTCGATCACTTTCTGATATTTATAAACGTTTTAATTGAAAAATCGACTTACCAAAAAAAAAATCATTCAAATTAAATTCCATCCACACAAACTGGAACTAGATTAATGATATGGTTAACGATAAATATTCTTACTTTTTAACTCCTAATTATGAAAATCTTGACGTTCTAAAAAAATTTCAAAAATTTACAAATATTATATCCGATTCTGTAACTTCTTGTACTCCTTCAAAAAAAACTGATTTCTAAGCGCAAATTCACCAATTCCGTTCCCTGGTGGGACATCGAATGTGATCGTGCCAAAAGGTTAAGGAAAGCATCCTTAAAAAAATATCAGTTTTTGCTTGAATTAGACGATCTAACCACATACAAAAAAAGATGAGCAGAAGCGAAAAGGATGTTCCAAAGTAAAAAAAAAACACTTCTTTAGATCCTTTGCTGAAAGTCTTCACTTCCCTGTTAAGCGGACTTTTGTTTGGAAGAAATGTAATATTTAATAAAACAGTTGTATTAATGTCAAACCACCTGATGTATCCGAAAACCTCCAATCAAATTCAAATGCTGCCAAAATTTTAGCCAAATTATGCCCCCCCCTGGGTGTCTACAAATCTAAATTTAATACCAAACTGCGTCTCCAATAATTTTTTAAACAAACAATTTACATTCTTGGACTGTAACGTCACTTTTAAAAACAAGAACAGAATATCTTTTCCAGGAATGGACAGGATGGAAATCAATGAATTCAAATAACTTCCGATAAAGTACAAACTCTTATTACTTGATTTGTTCAATATAATGTTTTGCCAAGGCATCTTTCCATCCTCTTAGAAAAATATCTTTGGGCACCTTATTAAAAAAAGCGATGGCATTAGACTTCGATCTCTTTCTCTCACCTCCTGTACCTCCAAGCTTGTTGAAACTATAATTAAAAATCGATTAGAGAAGTTTACTGAAACTAACAACTACCTATCAGGCTGCCAGCACGGCTTTCGTAAGGGAAACTCCTGCGTTGACCAATTATCCAGCTTAACTCTGACAGTTGAAGGAGCGCTAAAAACCAACCATGAAGTATATATGCTGCTTTTCTCGATGTGGAAGGAGCATTTGACAATATAAACATCGACATTCTGCTTGAGAAGCTAGCCAACCTCGGTGCCTCACTTCCTGTAGTTAAGTTTGTCAAATTCGTCACTTCAGAATGGCGTATTTACACTTCTCACAAAAATGATACAGATGATGCAGGACTTAACGTAAAATCTGACCCAGTCGAAAATCGTCTATCCATTCTAGAAAACGCCATAGAAACCATTGACCATAACATTTCTGACATTGGCTTAAGCACCCTCCCATCTAAATCTCGTTTTATGCACTTTCATAAAGACAAAAAAGTAAAACCAGGAGGTCTTCAGATCAAAATCCATAACTCTTACCTCAAATCGACAAAAAGCGTAAGATTTCTTAGAGAAATCTTTGATTCTAAACTCTTGTTCCACGATTAAATTTCTAATATACAAAGAAAATGTATGGCCACCATAAATATAATTCAATGCCTACGCAGAATCTGGTAGGGTTCTCACCCAGAAACACGGATTCTAATTATTCACAAAAGTTATATACGCAGTTTCATAGACTATGGCAGCTTTATTTACTACCCTAACAACACCGATTTAGCAAATAAACTTAAAAAAATCCGCAGCGATCAGACTGGCACTAGGCTATTGCACCAGCACCCCAACTAATGTCCATTTAGCAAAATCAAAACTTATGTCTATTAAAGAACGATCAATATTCTTATGCAATTACTACCTATACAAAATTTTTAGCAACAACTCAATTAAACCCAACTCTGTAATAACCAATGTTAACAACTTTTTTCATGATAAACCAGTTAGTAGACCACTTACAGTCAACTAAATAAAATGTATTAACAAAAATCTACCTATTTACTCCCATCACCACTTTGTTAAATTTCAATTTAGCTACTCGACTTCCATTCTTTCCATTTCAACAGAGCTCTCTCTCTCTCTCTCTCTCTGGGCCCAACCCTCATAAACTCTCTTACTCCCAATCAAACCTTAACTGAATATCTGCTATCTCAAACGCCATCGTCATATTTACAGATGGAAGTGAAAAAAAAAATTCTCCATTCGTTGATTCAGCTTTTTACTGCTCCTCAACTAACTACCAAAGCTCTATGAGCCTCAGCCCCCACTCTTCAATTTTCTCTGCTGAATGTCATGCCATCAGTAAAGCCTTGAATGTTATACTGACTTACAATAACTCTAACTTCATAATTTTGAGTGACTATCAGTTTTACTCGAGCGCTCGTACTAAAAGCACGCTTTCTGCGCATGCCCATTACGCATCGCTTTTACTCAGACTTGAATTCTCTCTACACGACCTTTTTCAGGGCTACCTCTATTTCTCTCTTCATAACTGCGACTTAGTCGCGCCACGCTACTGTGTTTCTGCTAAATCCTACAGCCGTGTACACGCCGCACCGCTCTCAGGGGTGGCCCAATTGGCTTGCCCTTCACTAGGGCACAGCCAAACAACGAACACTGTGGATAATCCACAATTTAATGTTAGTGTGACTAACTCTTTCGACGCGCTGTTAGAAGAAACAGACTTCTCATCTTCCGAGATATTCGCGCTAAATAGTGCAAGTAACAGTGATAGTGCAGGTGACAATAGTGCACAGTTCCCCGCAATGTCTAGCAAGACAGACAGTTGGCCAATGGACCAGAAATCCCTCAAGCTGAAGAGCCCAGACCCCCGCGTCAACCAACGCAACTCTCAGCGGGAACGCAGCTTGCTCTCCCGGGATACAGCTGTGCCCCCTGAAATCGCCAAGGAAGTCGACAACCAGAAGCGACGGATCGAATACTTGGAGAAAATAGTGAGTAACTACTCTGTTCAGCTGGGAAATTCCATCCAGCAACTTAACGTGCTCAAGCACTCTAACGAGGAGAAAGATGCGTCCATCGCAGCACTCCTTGCAAAGTCCCCCCTTACAGCGAAATCTCCGCTTATAAAAGGCCCGGACCTTATAAATCCGTCACCAGGAAATCGTGACCCCCTGAACCTCAAAAATTCTTCTACTGAGAAAGATGAGCAATTCCCCGCCCTATCGAAAATGGTTAACACCCCTGCGAATTCCTTGAATGTAAAGCTACCCCAGAAAAAACGGCGCATGCCTGATCCTGACGCAGAAAATTCCGCAACCAACTTCTCTGATATAGAGATTGAAAAATTCCCAAACCAAGTGCCACCACTCAGCTCTCCCAAGATAGGGAAAAACGCTTTCGACGATCATGTTGGAGACCAAGCTCAACATGACTCGGAGGAAACCAACAGTGCCCCCAAAAAGAAGGTGCCTCCATCGATCACTGTCTTGGACCAAAAATTATGGCCCAAGATAAATAAAGCCCTCATCGCGGAGAATATCCCCGTCCGCCACGTTATTACGACCTCCGAAGGTATACGCGTGTACTCTGACAACGTCGACGGCTTTCGACAAATCGTCCACGACCTTGATGAGAAAAAGGTCAAGCTTACCACCCATCAGTTTCACAAGGACCATGAAATGATAATCGTCATCCGTGGAGTTAATATTGGCTACACGGAAGCTGAAGTCCTGTACATGATCCAGGAAAAAGTACGTTCTGCCCATCGTGTCTATCACATGACCAAAGGTGACCGAACTTGGTCATTGGTCACGATGTACCGGGATGCGTCAGATGTCAGATCCCACGATATCTACGCTGTCGGGTCTCTTAGGGGCACTTCTGTCAGAGTGGAACAAAAGCGCAAGTCGAACGACATTCCCCAGTGCCATCACTGCCAAAAATTTAATCACATGTTGGCCTACTGCCGTGCGGCCTTTGTTTGTGGTTTATGTAGCTCAAACCACGCCACCTCAATCTGTCCAAAAAAGGACAAGGTACAAGTAACCTCTCGCTGTGCAAACTGCAATGGCGAGCACCGCGCTTTCTACCGGGGTTGTCCAAAAATGCCCCAAAAAGGAGTTCACGCTCCCAAAAAAAGCACTGCCCCTCCTCCCTCCCTTTTGTGAAAGCCACCCCTCGGACAACAGCCCAAGGCTCGAACACTATTTGCCTGGGGATGTCATACGCTAATGTGGCATCCTCTCAACAACACCAAACAGGAGCTCCTCCCCTGACTCTTCTGCTCAATACAAACCCCCCACCACCGAGACAATTCTTCACTCAATAATGACCCTGCTGACTCGCCTTGACCAAAGAGTGTCTGGTCTCGAGGGCAGCAGAACAGCAGCATGCTAGAGAGAGACTTTACGGTACTCAACTAGAACGCGAACAGCATCACACACAAAACGACTGAACTTACACACATACTCCAAACAAAAGATATCGACATTGCATGCATCACAGAAACACACCTAGACAACACAAAAACACTCTACAAACCAAATTACACGGTACATAGACGTGACAGACGTGAAAAATCCCATGGCGGAGTAGCTATCCTTGTACGCAAGGGCATCTGCAACCAAGTCATAAGTACAAACGCTGCCAACTGCGAATCAGTCGGCGTTGAAGTACACACCACCTCATCTGCCTTCATCAGAATCATCTTCCTCTATTCTCCTCCAACGGATGATCCAAATCTCCAATGCATAATCCCGCTGTTTGACTCCAACATCCCTACGATAGTTGCTGGTGACTTAAATGCTAAGCACAAATCGTGGGCATACAAACTCGAAAATCCTAAGGGTCGTTCCCTCCTCAAACACTTGCGCAACTTCAACATCAACATTGAGGTTCCAAATGAACTGACTCACTATCCCAGCTCACCAGACTAAGACCCAGACATCTTAGACATATTCCTGACAATAAACTTGACCATCTTTACATAACCACGAACATTCCCAGACCTCCCTTGCAACCATAACCCAGTCTACCTAGAGATCACTAGATTCCTTCTTACCATACCCGTTACCACTTGCCACATAGAATGGGTCCATCTTGCGTATAATCTTGAATCCGTCTCATTTAAATCTCGTCCCATCAGGTGTTAAACGGAACTAGACATAGCAGTTGACGAACTCACAGACGAACTCAACAGGTGGACACAAGACACCACCACAACAAACACAGCTCCACAACACACACTAAAACTCCCCCGCGATCTCCTGCATCTCATTATGGAGAAAAAAAGAGTTCAGAAACTCTGGCAAAAATGGAGAACCCCCGAACTGAAAGTTGACCTTGTAACATCCCATGTCATATACTTAATATTCATTATTTCGAAATACACAGCTCCATTAAAAACTTAATATGTCACTGAGAAAGCCCACCAATCAGCCATGTTTTAAGTTTATGGCTATAACAGTACAAAAATCACGAGTTTCTTATTTAATTTTTCCGCAGTATTACAAAAATAATTTAATTTTTCCGCACAAATACAAAAAAATGGAGTTATAACTCGAGGCATACGTATTGAATGTAAGAATTGCAATTTTTTTGGACAAAAAATTCGCAAAATAAAGACGGAGAAAATTATGTCATCCCTATAGTACGCACCTATTATTTATATGTAATATTCCAGTTTTACATCATTTAGACAGAAAATATTTGCATGTGTGTTTATTTTTTTGTTTTCCTCATTGAAATAAGTACTTGCAACAATTGTACAGAAGAATAAAAGAAACGAAATCTGGTGAGTACAACAACTTATTTTTACAATGTATGAATTCAAAAATTACATATATTTCCATTCTGATATTATATCTATTTCGTGCAAATTACTATGAAAATTGTATACAAGTTACTAATACAATTTACAAATAAATTAATTTAACGTGGAATAAGAGCTGTGGGCTATAGTTACAATTTCATACGGAAAACAGTATAATTTATTATATAATTTTGGTTTACGTGTTAAAAACCTTACTGTCAATAGCTTTATCATAATATTTAAGGTAAAATACTATTATTTTTTAAAAACTGACATTTTATTCAGATTATCTTGTGTCACAGCGACAATGGTTCGGGCAGATATTGAGCGCGGGGCTTGTGGTTATGATTTTTGGAGTTTGAAGGATGTTACACTCAAGTGGGGAACATAAATGTAGGTCTATAGGGTTATTCATCAGGTTTGAGACTAAAACACATTATAAAGGAGAACGGGGTATGCGTGTCCAGCCAGGTAAACTGGCCACCCAATATTTTTATTGATGTAATTGACAAAAAAATTAATTTTGATATTTAATTGATTATGAAATGCCTTTAGTTGTAAGTGGAAAAAAAATATGGTTACAAGTGTTATTGTCAAGTTTAAAAAAAGTTAAATTTTACTGAAAAAAAATTTGCAGGAACTCATTATAAATGAAACTGTTTAGAAGCGACAGAAACGTCTAATTATGTAGAAATTGATTGCGGTCGTAAGTTTAAGCTTTAATCTGCACTATCCCATTTTTTATTTTTATAAATTACATTTATAAATCAAAATTATAAGCAATTTAAAACGACCCCTTTTAGGGGAATGGAGGTCCTGTATCTGGGGGCACAGTGGCCATTGATCCCTTACGAAACCATCCTGCAGAAAATTCTGCAGAAAATACTGCAGGAAGTCCTGCAGGAAATGGGCGCAATAACCCTGCAGGAATTACTGCAGATTCGCCTGCAGGGTTCCTGCAGCATTTTCTGCAGAATTTTCTACAGGATGGTTTCGTAAGAGATGCTTCGGTCAAGTCAGCTGTTCCAAGTCGAGCGTCATAACCTAACATTTGAACGTGGTGTACATTAAAAACAAACCAATGTCGTTAAAATTACGAAACAATATTCAATTAATTTGTTAGTCTAGGTGGTTATAAGTACTACAATAATAAGGCGTAACTATAAAAATAAGTCTACTAAAAAAAATGGAATTAGAGTTAACTTCAATTTGCAAATTTTTCTTTGGAAAATACTTGCTTTTTACCAAACAAATATGTTTTCAGTGATCAAATTTAAAAGAGAAAAAAAAAAAAATAAAAAAATTTAAAAAAAAATTTTAAGTATTAAAGTACTATTCTCTGCTTAAATACTTTAAAATGTTTAAAAACTGAAGATTTTGTGATTCTGTAAAAAGCAGACAGATAGATTTATTAATAAATTATCAAAGTCGAAAAATACCCTGTTGAAGTAATTTTTTATATTCTATGTAATAAATTATTTTTGCAAAGTACATTTATTTTCATTCAAGATATACATAACAACATATAATAAAAATTAATGTCTTTAATCAATATCGATGGCCACCGTATCTCAGGGGGTGGCCACGTCTTCTCCAGTACCGGGGTTAAGTGGCAAGTTTTAATCAATTTTATTTTCCAAGATTTACTTAATATTCCCTCTAAGTGCATGAATATTACTATTGAATCATAATTGTATGAACCCTCAACCTTTTATTTATGTTTTTTTTTAAATATCATACAACCAAATACACTAAGATTGTAAGAATATCACCTATAATCAACTACAATTGGTATTCACTATATGTGTGACAACTGGCGTCCTCACTATTGGTTTTTTGTCTTAAACAGTTACCTTCATTATCGACATTTTTATTTGTTAATATATAATTTATGTTATCGTTTAGAGCATGCCAAAATAATCTGAGGATATAGTGTTGACTCAGCATTAAAAGTGCCACCGGCAGCTCTCTCTTCGTTTTTTTTAAGTAGCAGTATTGTACAGTTAACCTCAAATACCTTAATTCGTCATTATTTTTATATATATTTTAGTAAACATGAGTTAAAATTTTGAGGACTGAATTGTCCAATATTTTTTTGTATATGATTCAAATATTATCTTATTTTGCTTTTTCTAACAAGTTTTAATTATAAAATTATTTTTATTGCTGCTGCCGATGACCAGTGTTAAGCTGCTCATCATTGTTCACGTATTATTCTGTTTATATTATTAAAAGGCATGCCCAAAAAACTTGTGTAAGTTCAGAATACTCTATCTATCATACTTTCAAGTTTTAATAAGTTATGTTACTAACATAAACAGGGTGACGTCCTTAAATAGCTTTATACCTACGGCAATGATTCAAAGATAATTTACATTCAATGGTAAACAACAGCTTCGTTTAACCTTCCAAAACGTACGTAATTACCTTTAGGGACTGGGCTTATAGAACATTTACGCCATTTCATGATTAAAAAATTATCAATTTGTTGGAGTTTGTCCTTTTCTTCAGTTTGCAAATATACAAATCCCACTAAAAAATTAAAACGAATGGTAAACAGCTACTGTATTCAGGCAATAATTTAAATTGTTGTGTTGGATAAAGTTTAATTAGTTTTGACAACAAAAATCTGAAATTTGTAAATGCAAATATTTTAATAATTATTATAGATAACCCTTATTGTGGTATCACAACATATTTCAATAGATATTTCAACCACTTTATCATTAAGTATCTCTTAATTTGAATAATTACTTTTTTGCAAAAGTTTCCATTTCAGATTACAAAGTAACAGACAAAGGATGATTATTATCATAATGAATACTTAAGAGTTGGTATATTATAAACATCAGCTGGCTTTATATATATATATATTCCCTTTTTAAGGAAAAACCTACTCCATTCTTTTGGCTTTACTATATCTTTCTACTCCAGCTTTTAATACATTTACTATATATAGAAGTTCCCATCGGCATGCTTAAATAGTACTTGATATGATTTTTTAGTAACGGTCTCTTACTTAATGAAAAAAAAGGAGCTGCTAGGTGTTTACATTCTGAATAAAATGTCAGTTTTTAAAAAATGATAGTATTTTACCTTAAATATTATGATAAAGCTATTGACGGTCAGGTTTTTAACACGTAAACCAAAATTATATAATAAATTATACTGTTTTCCGTATGAAATTGTAACTATAGCCCACAGCTCTTATTCCGCGTTAAATTAATTTATTTGTAAATTGTTTTAGTAACTTGTATACAATTTTCATAGTAATTTGCACGAAATAGATATAATATCAGAATGGAAATATATGTAATTTTTGAATTCATACATTGTAAAAATAAGTTGTTGTACTCACCAGATTTCGTTTCTTTCATTCTTCTGTACAATTGTTGCAAGTACTTATTTCAATGAGGAAAACAAAAAAATAAACACACATGCAAATATTTTCTGTCTAAATGATGTAAAACTGGAATATTACATATAAATAATAGGTGCGTAGTATAGGGATGACATAATTTTCTCCGTCTTTATTTTCCGAATTTTTTGTCCAAAAAAATTGCTATTCTTACATTCAATACGTATGCCTCGAGTTATAACTCCATTTTTTTGTATTTGTGCGGAAAAATTAAATTATTTTTGTAATACTGCGGAAAAATTAAATTAGAAACTCGTGATTTTTGTACTGTTATAGCCATAAACTTTAAACATGGCTGATTGGTGGGCTTTCTCAGTGACATAATCAGTTATCATGAAACAAAATTTTTTTTTACCCTGTTGCTATAAAAAAAACCTATCATAAATTTACATATAAGTAGTAAATGTGGTATGTATAAAAGTAGTATACACAAAGATTGTGTGTAATTAGTGTAGTTCTGTAATTTTTTTTTTTTTATATGTGTACAAAAAAATCAAATAATATTTCTATTGTGTACAAATAATATGTGTACAATACATTTATTAGTTCATAGTAATTGTGTACAAAAAGTTTGTGTACAATAAATGCAATGCTGTAAATTTGGTTTTTAGTTATGTGTAAAAAAAGTAATATAGTATTAATACTGTGTAAAAACAATATGTGTACAAAATACTTATTGATTAACACTGATTGTGTACAAAAAGTTTGTATACAACTACAACTATTTCTCTTTTGTTGTGTTAAAAAAAATTGTGTACATTAAATGCGTGGAAAATTATTATTTTTATAAGTAATAAAAATATCTTTGTGTGCAACGATTTCTATCGAATTGTTTGTGTTAAATTATAAAGTGTACATTTCTTATGTGTCCAATTCATACCCTGTCAACTGTGAGCGTGGAAAAATGCTCAGACCACCGCTGATACGCAGTCTTTGCATGGGCATTCGATCGTGCCCTCGCGACAGACGAGATTGAGAGTTTTTTATATTTTTTTCATAAATGAATATTAAACGGAAAACTTAATTATTTAAATATTTCATTTGACTTGTGTTGCTGCTATGGTATTGTGTTAAAAAAATTGATGAATTTTGTATTTACTATTTACAAATATTTACTCATTTGAATAAAACCACATTCTTAGAATATAGTTTCTATATTGTTATACTTCATGTTCATTAAAAAAAGGCCCACATTCCTTTGATAAGCTTGATTTTTTATGTAAAATTTCTCATGTCGCGAGCGCACCTAAAAATGCTCACCCAAAAAAGTGCCCAACGTGCCATAAGTTCAAGTTTTCACTTCTGCCTGCACTCCCGGAGTGCTACTTTTTTTTTCCTCATAGCTGTTATAGGTTTGCCCAGCGCAGACCTCGGAGAGGATCAGTGATTCCTGGTTAAATGCTTAGAGTCGAGAGGGTAATATAGGGTCGTCAGTCACCGGGTTTTCCAGTCTTGCAAAGAACAACTCCGTAGGTAACGTCCGCTACTGAATGGCTGACTTGGTTTAATAGTGCTCGTCTTTAGTTAATAAAGTCTTTTAGTCGACGAATCGCTTCCGGAAATAGTAGTAAAAATGTATTTGTTGGCAAGGTAGTTTACACTTAGGTGTCCCCTAAAAAGAACCGATGAAATTGATGGTTAATAGGGAACGTAAATACCTATAATAGCCCTAAAAAGCGCCAGTGGTGAAACTTCTAGGCTATTCTTTATTATTATTCCTGATGATAAATAGCTGGCTACGGGTAAGTTGTTTCTTACCCTGGGAGTCTCAATGTACGGAGACTGTGATGGAGGGAGGTACGCCGCTGACCAAAGAATATCTCGTCTTCGGGTCGTTCTCTGGATAACCAACCGCTCATCGTTAGACGGGAACATGTGGGTAAGCGCGTTAGGGACGCAACGACTAAGAAGGTAGCCGTTGTGGTTGCCTGTTCTCCTCAGAGCTGTTTTCCTTGGCTTACGTTTGTAGCCAAAAACTCTTTAACTGCACCAGGCGGGATGGTGGGACTGCCACGCAACTCTGAAGAGTTGGTGCAGACTGTGCTCTGCTAGATATGTCTCCTGGTATTGTGCCAGAGACGTCATCGGTTGGAATAAATTGTTTTTTAATCGCACTCGTCGAGATTCAGGGTGTATGGGAACCTAGATCCCTTTCTCCTTACAGAAGAGTGTCGTCCGTAACCGGGATATACAGCTGCAAGACTATCATCAGCATTCTCTGTACAGCTCGTTGAAGTGTTGAACTACCATAGTATGACTGCATCACTGAGGAGACGATCCGGCGTATCATAACCACACTTACTTAATTCTGTTGCAGGTAGCCTCGATTTTATGTCAAAGCCACCTAGCGGATTTTACTGAACTAAAGTGAAAAGCTGGCGTATTTTTGCAAAACTCTGAGCTCATTTATTGCTGTTGTTATTACATTTTTTATGATAAAAACTATACTAAAACCATCTAGGAAGTATTATAAATCAGTGTGAAAAATTTCAGCAATATCAGTTCAGTAGTTTTCGCGGTTAGCCGTTACAACGGTTTTACAACGGTTTTAGCGACTTTGCTTTATATATTTGTAAGATAAATAATATAAATAATGAAAGTGACCAGTAAGCGTCCCGAATTGTGTGGAATTGGCGCTTATGATATTATTATATTTGCTATAAATAATCAAAGCGGCCAGTAAGCGTCCTAGATTATGTGGTAATTAGTGTTTGTCTTATTACTTTATTTATTGTTAAATAATTAAAGCGGCCAGTAAGCGTCCCTGGTTATGTGGGATTGGTGCTTATGATATGACTATATTTACTATGTAACAAGTAAGATAAACGGGGTATTAAAAATTATTGTATAAGAAGAGAAAAGATTGTAGAATTAGTAAATACAAATGAGAACTGTCAATTATATTAATTTATGTAAAGTACGTAAAGTATGAAAATAATGTAAATAATGTAGATTATGTAAAGGTAGAAAACCTTTGGATTAAGGAAATGTTACGATTTTGTTTGTATTGACCACTGTACTGAGTCCGTTTTCTGGACCTTATTGGTATATATTATATTTACTATAAATAATCAAAGCGACCAGTAACCGTCCCGGGTTGTATGGGATTGGCGATCATGATAGTATTCTATTTACTATAAATAATCAAAGCGGCCAGTAAGCGTCCCTGGTTATGTGGTGATTGGCGCTTGCGTTATTATTTTATGAATCATAAATAAATAATTAAAGCAGCCAATAAGCACCCTGGGTTATGTGGAGATAGGTGCTCGCGTTATTATATTTGTTTTGGCAATAATTTAAGCAGTTAGTAAGAGCCCCAGGTTTTGTGAGGATAAGCGCCTGTTATTACTTTATTTATTATAAAAAATTTAGGCAGTTAGTAAGGGCCCCAGGTTGTGTGGAGTTATTTTATTAATCACAAATAATTAAAGCAGCCAGTAAGCACCCCAAGTTACGTGGGGATAGGCGCTTGCGTAATTATATTTGTTCTAGTAATAATTAAAGCAGTTGGTAAGTGTCCCACGTTGTGTGAAGATAGGCGCTTGAGTTATTATTTTAATAATCATAAATAATTAAAGCAGCCAGTAACCACCCCGAGTTATGTGGGGATAGGCACTTGCATTATTATTTTATTAATCATAAATAATTAACACAGCCAGTAAGCACCCTGGGTTATGTGGGGATAGGCGCGGGCGTTATTATTTTATTAATCATAAATAAATAAAGCAGCTAGTAAGTACTCTGGGTTGTGTGGGGATAGGCGCTTGCATTATTCTTTCACTGATTATAAATAATTAAAGCAGCCAGTGAGTGCTTTGAGCAGTGTGGGGATAGGTGCTTGCGTTGTTATATTTGTTAAAGCAATAATTGAAGCTGTTAGTGAGAGCCCAAGTTTTGTGAGGATAAGCGCTTGCGTTATTATAAAATTAAATATAAATAATTACAGCAGCCAGTAAGCGCCCCGGGTTGTGTGAAGATAGGCACTTCCGTTATTATATTTGTTTTGGTAATAAATTAAGCAGTTAGTGAGTGCCCTAGATTGTGTGGAGATAGGCGCTTGCGTTATTATTGCTTTAATTATAAATAAGTAAAGCAGCCAGTAAGCGCCCTGGGTTGTGTGGGGATAAGCGCTTGCGTTATAATATTTGTTTTCGTAATAATTGAAGCAGTAAATAAGTGCCCCGGATTGTGTGGGAATAAGCGCCTGCGTTATTATTTGATTCATTATAAATAACGAAAGCAGCCACTAAGCGCCCCAGGTTGTGTGGGGATAGGCGCTTGCGTTATTTTTTTATTAATCATAAATATTTAAAGTAGCACGTAAGGGCTCTGGGTTATGTGGGGATAGGCGCTTGCGTGATTATTTTATTAATCATAAATAATTAAAGCAGACAGTGAGTGCTCCGGGTTGTGTGGGGATAGGTGCTTGCGTTATTATTTTATTTATTATAAATAATTAAAGCGACTAGTAAGCACCCTGGGTTACTATCAACATAAGACTAAAAAGTCAGTTAACACTATATTCGTTGTTGATTAAACAAAGTTTTTTGAACTACCAGTCTCAGAATAAATTGTCATTGCTTAAAAAAATTGCAATAAGAACTATATAATAACTGTTCCTAAATTAAAAAATTGTTATACGCAACAGTTTGTTCACTGACATTTAACTGTTTGCTATCAAGTCAAGTTGATTTATCATTTAATTGAGGCAATATGTTTTTGTATAAAAAAAAGTAAAAAGTACTGTGTGAGATGTTAATTTGTATTGATAAATTCATACTTGATTAGTACTCAAAAATACTTTCCAGTTAACTCACACCTATCATATACACATATTACTAGTTTGCAATCAACAGTAAGTGACATTTTTTAAAATTACATTTACATCTTTATGTATAAAAAAATGTATTTATAAAGAAATTTAATGTAACTCGTTCCAAATGAATCATGACTTTTCGTTTAATTGCAATACAATGTGTATCCTTATATGGACACATTTATATTTACAAATTGAAAGGTGGTTAGGTTCCATCAGTTAAGGCAGCCTACTTTGGGCCTATAAAATACCCCCTGACGCTGCCAACGTAGGATCTTAGTAGATTAGTAGGTCTTAGTAGAGAGGCAGCCTATAAGTAGGCTCTACTGATCGCCGACTTAGAATTTTTGCTCGGGCAGCTGTATGTACCGTGTATAAAGCTTATACTATTTTTCATAAATTAATTTGTACATTTCTTTTTCTATTTTTTATTTCATTCTAGAACATACTACTTTCTTACATATTTGCTGGTAAACTGTTGGATTTTTGAAACATATAAATATGTGTATTTTTTGGCTTGTATATGAGTGTGTCTGCTGAACTTACTGGAAGCATTGATGTCGGATAATTTCTCGTTGCCACGCATATTCGCTTTGTTAGGTGTGCCTTATTAAAATACAATCTAACGAGTGCAGGTTTGTTCATTGTTTTTTTTTTAATATGATCATGAGACAACCGAAAAAACTAACTCTACATTGTTATTGTAAACTTAAGCACTTGAGAATCCTTTTTTCTCTGCTGTGAAAGCCTTTCATTCTATCTTTTTGTTATTTTAAAGTGGTTTGTAATAATGATTTCATTCCAATCACCTGGTTATCTCAGTACCATACTTGGCCACTATGAGTCTCTGGGCACACCTAACAAGGCGAATAAGGCAGCTTTGCTTCAGTAAGAAGTCCTGAGACCCGTCACGTGGTTTTTTTTTTTATGGGACTCAAAAATGTCATGAGAAACAGTATAAACACATGTTCAATTAAAGAAATTGTCTGCTACGAGAAGTCTATAGTGATCCTATGTAGCATTCATGTTAACTTATAGGAAAATGAAGATATACCAGAAACAGTTTTCATTAATATTTTGTAGTAAAACTACGAGCTTTCTTTTTATCATGATAGGACATTCATATCATGAAAACTGTTGACTACAAACATATTTTTAGTGGCACCTAGACGTCATAATCATGTAATGAATTTGCTAGTATACATGAGGCATTGCATCTTACGAAAACTGTAACAATTTTAACTGTTGTAAGTAGTTAATCCAAAATTGTTATGAATCGTTAAGAATCAGTGTCTTAAGTAAATTATGTTGGTGTGTGAGTGTAGAAAAATTTAGACGTTTTTAAAAAGGGCATAGCAAAAAGTAAAATCTGAATTTAAATTTGGCATCATCAACCTGTGCCAGTAACTATACAGCTTTTTTATTGCTGATTGAAGAAACGGATGCTTAATCAGCAAAATCCAAGATCATATGCCTTGGATACCGTTATTATTACTACTATACAAAGTTTATAGTAACCTCGTGAATGACAACTTGAAAAATTTTTGCACCAAAGCAAAAAAAATAGTCAGTACAAAAATTTGTTGTACTGAACTTTCACTGAAAGTTCGTTTTATTTCTTTGATTTCAGTAAGCAAAACCAGCTTTTATCCCCCATTATTCAGCTGAACAGCAGCATACTGCGCATAAGGTAAATGTCCCTATTTGTGGAATATAAAAATTCATGTATTTTTTATACAACTAACTTTATAAAAAAATTGTGGTTGTTATATATTTTACGTATCTTTACGAATTCTCCAGAAAAAATTTATTTTACTTTAATAAATGACCAGTTTTAAAGATAATTCCATGAAAAGGGACAAAGTCGTACATAGCCTATTTTTTGAGCTGTGCATATTATGGCACCAAACTTCGACGAGAAATTTATGTACTTCTAGTAAACAAATAAACGATATGATTATTTTTGTTAAATAAAATAGTGTTATGCAAGTAAAAAAGCTTTAATTGTCCTAAAATATTATACTAAATTTACGTTTTTCAAAAAGTTTCATAAATAGGGACATAATATAAAACAATAGGTACAACGTTTGATAATTATGTACATTTTAGTCTTATAATCTTTTTATAAAATAAAGTATTTTAACAATCAAGAACCATATTTAAAAATTATAAATATAACGGCAAATTTTTAGCGCACCAGTTAACACCAAAATTTCTACTATTAAAGCTCACAGTTAAGAAAAAAAAATTAAGGAAGCCAGTGTGATAAAATTTATGGTCACAATAGGGACATTTACCTTATGTATTTTCTTTAAGTCAACAGCGTCATGCAGTAGCATATTACCATAAATACTGTTCTGCCTCTGCAGATGACAGAGTTACGCATGCATAATAGACCTCACACGGACAAAAAATCTTTCACGTGTTTGTAACGATTCATTCTTTTTTATCTGAATAATCAGTTTTTACGTTTCTCTTAAAATGACTTTTTCCATGGCACGCGTATTTAAACTATGAACTTTGAAAGGCAATTTTTCTCTTTGGTAGCACTGTGCCTTTTAAGACTTTGGCAATCGATAAAAACTGGCCAAAGAAACGTATGTTTAAAATTTTAAGAAATTCTATCGTATTTCTTCATTTTATCAACTAAGTACCATTTTAACTGCTCTGACTTCGGACGCTGTTTTTATAGTACGACTTATAAGTGAAAAATAAATAAAGAGTATGAGATACCTCAGTAGCATCTAAAAGAGGCAGAGCATAAAAAAATTCAAAACCGTGCAACCCTATCTATAGTATCCTATTGCGAAAGACATAAGGTAGATATACAAAGATACGCGATGCTATACGTTATTACTAAAAGTTATATCTTACTAAACTGAGACACTTTACCCTGGCAAGTGCAACAAATACTGTTATTTTCCTTTAAATTTCAGCAGAATGCCAATCTCAGTAAATCAACTTGACGCTCTATGAGGTCCCTACGGTCCACAAACTTAGCATAGATAGCGTACTGAAGCTAAGAGAAAAATGGCGTTACATTGACACAAATGTAGTATTCATGATCTTCTGACATCACTGACGTTGGGTTAGGCGGATTCAATGTCGGAACTTTTTCCCTAGATCGTATAAGATAGCTATGCGATCTAGGGAGAATGTTCCGTTGAGCAGACAGCACAGCAGTGAAGAGGCTTTGCCAAAGATGCGCGAAAATTAAAAATTCTAATATTATAACACAAGTGCCTATCACCCAATGATCCGGGGCGCTAACTGGCCTCTCTATTAAATAATAAGGTATTAATTATTAACGCAAGCGCCTATCACTCGATATCCCGGGGCGCTTACTGGTTGCTTTATTAAATAATAAAGTATTAGTTAATAGCACAAGCACCTATTCCACGATGACCTGGGGTGCTTACTGGCCTCTCTATTAAATAATAAAGTATTAATTATTAACGCAAGCGCCTATCACTCGATATCCCGGGGCGCTTACTGGTTGCTTTATTAAATAATAAAGTATTAGTTAATAGCACAAGCACCTATTACACGATGACCTGGGGTGCTTACTGGCCTCTCTATTAAATAATAAAGTATCAATTATTAACACAAGCGCCTATCACCCGATGACCCAGGGTGCTTACTGGCCTCTCTATTAAATAATAAAATATTAGTTATTAACACAAACGCCTATCACCTAGTGATCCGGGGTGCTTACTGGCCTCTCTATTAAATAATAAAATATTAATTAACAGCACAAGCACCTATCACCTAATGACCGTTGTGCTATTAATTAATAATATATATCGTTTAATAAAGTGACCAGTAAGTGCCCCGGGTCATCGGGTGATAGACGCTTGTGCTATTAATTCATAATATATATCGTTTAATAAAGCGACCAGTAAGCGCCCGAGGTCATCGGGTGATAGGCGCTTGTGCTATTGAATAATACTTTATTATTTAATAGAGAGGCCAGTAAGCACCCCAGGTCATCGGATGATAGGCACTTGTGTTAATAATTAATACTTTATTATTTAATAGAGAGGCCAGTAAGTGCCCCAGGTCACTAGGTGATGGGCGTTTGTGTTAATAATTAATACTTTATTATTTAATAGAGTGGCCAGTAAGCACCCCGGGTCATCGGGTGATAGGCGCTAGTGTTAATAATTACTACTTTATTATTTAATAGAGAGGCCAGTTAGCGCCCCGAGTCATTGGGTGATAGGCACTTGTGTTATTAATATTAAAATTTTTAATTTCCGCGTGTCTTTGGCAATACCCCTTTACTGCTGTGCTGTCTGCTCGACGGAACATTCTCCCTAGATCCTATATATAACTATACGATCTAGGGAAAAAGTTCCGATATTGAATCCGCCTAACCCAACGCTAGACGTCAGCGTGACGGATATGTTGTCACATAAGTAAGTCCACATTACCGTATACCATCGTCACTTATCTTATAGCGGTAGTGTGCCAATGACGCCATTTTTCTGTTAGCTACAGCATAGCATCTATGCTGAGCTTGCTGATCGTACTCTTATTAAGGCATTTAAACGACTGATGTCGCTGTCAACGGCGAAGGTCAACGGTAGTTTCTTAGCGTATGTACAGTGGGCTTTAGTGTACTTCCGGGTCATGTCTTTACAAGCCCCTTTCAACACATTGCCAAAAACATTATTTAAGGCTTCTTAGAGAACGTGAACTTTTAATTCTTTAGATCAAACTATATTGTGTATTTCACACGGTTTCAAGTACACCTTAACACTGTCATTTACTGTTACTTTTGTTTGTGCAAAATGACTAATGGTCTTGGCCTTGAGTACTGAACCGTCTTTTTGTAAAGCATGAGCCATTGATATCTGGTTAATTTCGTTTGTTATAAAATATTGAACAAACTTTTAGCCGAGTATAGTAAAAAATTGCATATATTCCACGACAGCAAAACATGCCATTCCTCTGACGTGTGGTGCCAGGAAGGAATGGCATACTTTGCTCCATTGATGCGTAATACACTATTATGTTGTCTTTCACGAATTTGCTCTAAACTTAGTGTAGTAATGAACTATAAAAAAACTACCTTAAAAAAAAAGTATAAAGTTATGCAAGTTTGAGGTTATTGTCTCTGAAGGTATTTATAATCAATTACTAAAAATTAATTGCAAATACATAACATAATGAACTATAAAATTTATTAAAAAAAATTATAACACCTATAAGGCAAAAGCGAATTCTGTTTTTTCAATTTAAATAAAGAAATTTTTAATATCATCTTAGGCATGAGAAAGCAGTGAAATCTAAAATTAATAGACAAATTTGAAGATAAGAAGATAAATCAAATTAAAATAATTCAGTATATAACAAAATAACTATCACATAATAGATTTTTTTTTTTTAAAACTTTCTTCACAAAAAAAACTAAAAAGACTAAAGACAGCAAAAAAAATTTTTTAAGTAAATTGTATTTTTCGTTTTTAAACAAAATGATGAAATGCGAAAAATATTTTTTGCACGTATATTTTATAACTTTCTAAGACCGAAAACCATATTATTTGTATACATTCTGTATACTAATAATACAGTTTTTGGTCTTAAGAAGTAATGAAATCAAGAAAAAAATTTAAGTTTTTCTTTTGTAATTAGTAGTAATTTAATTGAATATAATACAATCATAAAAAATTTATTTCCGAGATAAAAATAAATTGATTATAATATATATTTAAAAACTTATAAATCCCATAAATCGAGAACGAATTAATTTTTTTCAATTGCAACACAGATATTTTTAATAGCATCTTTGGCATTAGAAAGCAGTGAAATCCAAAATTAATAGACAAATTTGAAGATAAATTAAATTCAAATATTTCAGAATATAACAAAATAATATATTTTTTTTTTTAAAAATTTTTTAACGAATAACTGAACAGATTGAAGAAAGCAAAACAATTTTTACGTACATTGTATTTCCGTTTTTAAATGAAAGGATGAAATGCGAAAAATTTTTTTTGCATACATTCATTCCGTATACTAATAATAATACAGTTTTTGGTCTTGGAAAGTTATGAAATTAACAAAAAAATTCAAGTTTTTCTTTTGTAACTAGTAGTTATTTAATTGAATATAATCAACCACTGAAATAACACGGTTATATCTAACATTACTCGTGAAGGATATTATATTGAATAATATAGTACGTATTACATAACTTGCCGGGACTAATTTTCAACTTCTAGATGTTACATATTAACAGTAATAAATAATTCTTTATATAACAATTAATCATTAATTAGTTTGTTAATTTTATAAAGTACCTTTAAGTGTGCATTTAGTATAAATTCGTTTATTAATAATTTTTTTGCTAAATCATTATAATTTAAAAAGAAACTTTGAATAACATTACAATGGTGCTTATAAGTCAATCAATAATTCGTAAAATAAATGGACAAAAAAAAAGTCGTACCCTGGTAGAAATTGACCATTTTTTCAAAATTTATATAATGTTTTTTCCAAACTTTTTCCAGTATTTTACAGCTATTTTGTCAAAATATAAAATTCTGGAAAAAGGCTAGAAAAAACGTTTTATAAATGCTCACAAAATAGTCAATTGTCTAACAGGGTACAAATGAATTTTTAATTTTCTGTTTGTTTTTTTACAAAGAATTGGTTCTTCTGTACATTAAACGATACGCGAGCTTGAGGAGAAAATTGAAATAACTTATTAAAACATTTAAATAAAATGTTTTTTTCTTGGTTGGTGATTAACTATTGACTTTATAATCAACTAATTAGAAATATACGAAAACATTGTTTTATACATTCTGTTATCCGTTAAAACTTGGTATTGATTGTTCATCAAAAAACTCAAGAATTAGTCTCGGCAAGTTATGTAATACGTACTATATTATTCAATATAATATCCTTCACGAGTAATGTTAGATATAACCGTGTTATTTCAGTGGTTGATTATATTCAATTAAATTACTACTAGTTACAAAAGAAGAACTTGAATTTTTTTGTTGATTTCATTACTTCCCAAGACCAAAAACTGTATTATTAGTATACGGAATGTATGTATGCAAAAAAAAATTTTCGCATTTCATCCTTTCATTTAAAAATGGAAATACAATGTACGTAAAAAATGTTTTGCTTTCTTTCATCTCTTCAGTTATTCGTGAAGAAATTTTTTTTGTTAAAAAATATATTATTTTCTTATATTCTAGGATATTTGAATTTGATTTATCTTCAAATTTGTCTATTGATTTTGGATTTCACTGCTTTCTAATGCCAAAGATGCTATTAAAAATATCTGTATTGCAATTGAAAAAACTGAATTCGTTCTCGATTTATGGGATTTATAATTTTTTAAATATATATTATAATTATTTTATTTTTATCTTGGAAATAAATTTTTTATGATTGTATTATATTCAATTAAATTACTACTAATTACAAACAAAAAACTTAAATTTTTTTGTTGATTTCATTACTTCCTAAGACCAAAAACTGTATTATTAGTATACACAATGTATACAAATAATATGGTTTTCGGTCTTAGAAAGTTATAAAATATACGTGCAAAAAATATTTCTCGCATTTCATAATTTTGTTTAAAAACGAAAAATACAATTTGCTTAAAAAATTTTTTTTGCTGTCTTTAATCTTTTCAGTTTTTTTTGTGAAGAAAGTTTAAAAAAAAAAAATCTATTATGTGATAGTTATTTTGTTATATACTAAATTATTTTAATTTGATTTATCTTCTTATCTTCAAATTTGTCTATTAATTTCAGATTTCACTGCTTTCTCATGCCTAAGATGATATTAAAAATTTCTTTATTTAAATTGAAAAAACAGAATTCGTTTTTGCCTTATAGGTGTTATAATTTTTTTTAATTTATATTATAATTCATTCTGTTTTATATTTGCAATTAATTTTTTGTAATTGATTATAAATACCTTCACAGACAATAATCTTAAACTTGCATAACTTTATACTTTTTTTTTAAGGTAGTTTTTTTTAAAGATTTCATAACTTTTCTGATAAAAATTCATTTCTTAGAATTTCTCAGGGGATTGGTTGTATGATCAAAATTCTTCTTTCCTAAAAATTACTTATTATAATTGAATATGACTACTTTTAGAGACAATAACCTCAAACTTGTATAACTTTATACTTTTTTTTTAAGGAAGTTTTTTTATAGATTTCATAATTTTTCTGATTAAAAATTCATTTTTCAGAATTTCTTAACGGATTTGTTGAACAATTCAAATTAATGATTTTTTTCAAAAATTAATTAATATATTTGATTAAATATACCTTCAGAGACAATAACCTCAAACTTGCAGAACTTTATACTAATTTTTGAAGGTATTTTTTTTATAGATTTCATAACTTTTCTAATATAAAATTCTTTCCTTACTATTTCTTAAGGGATTTGTTCTAAGATCAAAATGTAAAGATCTTTAGCACATCTTTGCCAAGGTCTTTTCTGAACGTTTTCATTATCCACTTTTATCCATTGATTTCCTTGACGGAGCGTATTAGTATAATGCCCGCTAGAAGTTGTTGTGCTATGATAAAATATACTGCTAATAGCATTATACATCATTTTCTCTATTTTTATTTTTGATTGTTGTATTTCATTAATCTTAAGACCAACTATTTGATTCATAGCATTATTGAGTTGAACATTGACAGTATTGACTTCATGGGTACCATATTCGGTCACAGAAAATAGTTCTAATTGTACTAGAATTACACTATTGCTCACAGTTAAACCAGTCTTTTCTATTATTCTCCATTTACAGCCATTACCGCAATCAATTGTAGAAGTCATCCAGTCTCCTATATTGTCATCTATAATTTTTTGTAGTGTATAAGATCTTGTTGTTGATTCAAGTAATTGTAACCTGACAATATAATCAGGCTGTTCCGTAGTTATTCGCCTATCACAGTCTTTGCAACGAATTACATAATTGTGTTGATTCTGACACCGGCGTCGATACGGCTCGTTCGTAACGACCACATGAACTTCGCAACGTACTGCGCGTCCACAGCCTACTGTGACTAAGGCATCAAGAAATGCTACTACAGCGCCACTGTGTGTGTTTAACAATGACCAGGGAATCAAGAAAATTTATCGATGTGATGCTATTATTGAAATTATTGTTTCTTTTTCTGAGATGAGATGAGGTGAGATCTGATATATTGATTGTTTCAGTACCTTGAATTTATTATTATCATAATATACACACCCACATATGTGTGTATATATATATATATATATATATATATATATATATATATAATGATAGAAATAAAGTAAATACTCTTAGCGCGACTAACTTCACATCGAACTGAACACTAGCTCGATATATACTACTAAAGCTCGTCGGCGGCTAACTTAAGAGTCGGAACTTTTTGGTCTGAACGTAAAAATTCTTGAAATGAAATCAGCACTTTTCAAGAACGTATATATGATAAAACAATTAAAAAAGCTTTTCTAGTCGGAATTTTTTTTTCAAATCATAGTTTAGCATCAGAAAAGCCGAATAACATCACACTACTACATATATGATGATGTTAAATAATTTTTTACCATTTCGAAAATTCAAAATGCGAATTTGAGCGTATATAGTGTCGCGGTAGCCATGCACCGTCTGCTACTCAAACTTGCATGTGGCGCTACCGCACCACTTGATAATGATAATGTCTGGATCATACGATCTTGGGTTCTGTTAATTAAGAATCTGTTCTTTAATAAATATATGAGCTTAGTCAGAAGATAATAAATTACCAGGCTTGTACCAACCAGTGGTAAAGAAAATGTAACGTACAAATTGTACTGCGATAAATAAAATTGAATTTTGGACCATAAAGTTTGGAAGGATTGTGGAAAAAAAGTTAGCTAATTTTTTTTGCAATGTAATGCTTGGTTTTTAAATTATTTTTAATTAGTTGATACGTATAGACAGGAAATAATACTGCTACAATACGCCAGCCGTACCAGATCTGCTTCTGGCCAGGTTGTCAGTACCAAACTTTTGTTGTACAAATAATATATTACACTGCGTAAATTTCTTTGTTTAAAAAAAAGTTCGAGTTGATTTTGACGATTCTTACGGATTTCAAAACAGCAAATCTAAACTATCGTAACCAAAGTGTTTCCATCGAGTAAAAGACTCAAAAAATAGTAAAGTTAAATAAATGTGGATGTTCAGCGATGATCAATTTTTTTTTTTTAAGAAATATTTACTTGTGATGCACATTCAAGTACCAAAAACACTCTGTCGTATCCGTAATGCATGTGAATTTCCCTAAAATCGCTGAGATTTTCAAAGAAACTGGGTCATTCATTTTACCAGTTTCTGGCAAATGCTATCTCAAAAACCACAGGATACGAAAAAAGGGTTGCATCCGTACATTTGCGCAGAGCAGTTTATAGTTGGTGTGTGTCAGCAGTGGTAACAGCAGACGTACCACAGCTTTCCGTGATAATTGCCCAGTTAAACTTCTTGCTTGAGAATCTGAGCGTTCCAAGGATAAGGTTGTATACACGTACGGCTATATAAGTTCTTTCTCTGTATTCTCTCGAGACCCCTTCTTCTTTTCACTGGTCTCGTGGCACACAGATTCGTCATATCATTAGCAAAGGTAGCAGTAAATTATTCTCATATCCCGTGGCGTCAGCAGAGACTAGGGCTTGAACTAGTTCGACGTCAAAAAGGCTCGAGACCAGCTTGTATGAGAGATCCAGCATTAGGGCGCAAGAGTTGTGTGTAATGGTACCAGGGGCCGGTGGTCCGAAGATTGGGTGTCATAAAACTTTACGGTTTTTCGTCTTCCCTACTGCATAAAGTATGCCATGAGAAAGGTGAAGTTGAGAATTTTTGCATTTTTTAAAAGTCTCAGCTTTGGTGCTTCTGCACTCGCCATCCTCTATCAATTGAATGAAGGTGAAGGATTATTATATGCATGAAGACAGAAATAAAAGGAAAAAAAAAGTGGTTGCCTGGGAAGAAAACCGATTGCCTGTACGGTAGAAAGACTCGTTTGCTGTCATGGTGATCGATTCGATGGTGTTAACTTTTACCGCTACGGAAAAGTAGTGTGCGAAGAAAATTGAGGCTTTACGGGAGTTTGTTGAGGTAAACTGATGTGAAAAGTATTTTTTTTTTTTTTTTTTTATCATCCATATTTTGTTCTCATTTATATCCCGTATTGTAGAAAGATACGGAAATGGTTTGTAAAATTATATTACGTATTTACGACTCTTTTGGAGCGTGATAATGAAATACTTTGATTCATTAGTTATGGTACCTCTTTCAGGAGACTCCATTACTTTAAATTAAGAGAAGCAAGACGGGGGAGAGGCTTTCGTAACACTTTATGTGGAAAAAACTTTTTCTAACTGTATTTTTGTTCTATTATACTTATCCCCAATGAAATAATACTACAATGCTCTGAAAAAATTACCTTGCTTGTTAACATTCAACATTTTTTTAAGGTATGTTAAGAAATATAACTTATTCATGGGGCAGTTTACACTTTTTGATAAGTTATTAAAATTACATTATCAGCCATTACACTATTGTAATAAACATATATATAATGATTTTATTATTCAAAAATTAAGTTATTTATCCTTAAATATTGTCAACACCAATGACAATTTTTTAAAGCCTATTATTAACACGGTATGGTAGTTACAGAGCTTGAATACATTATGTATGCGTAAATAAGTAATTCTCAAATCTCGTTTAAAGTTTAGATCCGTCTTGATCCGTGATGGTGGGTGGTAGCGTTGAGCTCTTGGAAACGTCACTAAAATAATCATCGATTCTCTCTCACACATGCACTAGCGGAAAAAAGTCAAAGTTAATTTTGTGTGAAATCCACAAGACGTGCGCAGGCTGTCCCTTCTTTGTGTTTTATTTGTGACAATCTATTCTTACTTTTTTTTTTATCGCTCTTTTTTTTTGTTTCCAATCCATTCGTGCTTATTCCACCATCGCATCTTACACGTCGATTGCGCTCTTCCACGTAAACGTATATAAAATCTTATCTATACCTTGTGAAATTCACTATTTTGGATGTGAAACATCTATTGACGTGCTTGGGAGTTTGACTGACGCGATGAAGCAACCTCTCTCGTTTGTAATGTGTACTACCCGTATACATGGCTATATAGAAGAATATATAATAAGTAAATATCATATATGTAGGCATTGTACGATTTGTACGTATAGTATACATATATACGTATATATACGTACAAACATACATTATATTTGTGTAAAAAAAATTTTCAAATTTTCCGGACTCCGAGAATCGAACCCTAATCGTATGAATTGGTAGTCAGCGACCTTATTAATTGTTCTTGCATGCCTATCTGGATTTTGTTCTTTTTTCTTATGGATACCAACAGAGAAACTTTTGAATTAAAAAATCGATCTATAATAGGGCGTTTTTAATATTATATATAATTAAGCCTACCGATTTTACAAGAAATAGTAGTAATTATTTTTGAGTGGTCTAATAATATCAAAATTATGTAAAATTGTGTTTTAAAGTTTATTTTGCTTATATCTTTTAACGGTTTGATGCACAGAAAAAATAAAAATATCAGCGTGTGGGGCGAAAAATTTTCTACGAATAAGCACTTTTAATTTAGTTTCGACGAGCGCAAAATGTTGAAAAAAAATGAAAAAGGCATTTTGGCAGTACCTGTAAAAGTAAGTGAGTTAGAGAGAGCCATTGATCGTCTGCTCGTCTGCTGTCGCGCTTGCTCTCTCTCTCTCTCTCTCTCTCTCTCTCTCTCTCTCTCTCTCTATTGTACTAACTTATACAGGTAGGCCTTTTTCATGGCTTTTTTTTATTAGTTTGTGCATGTAGAAAATGATGAATTAATATTACAACTAGTATCAGTTTTTCATCATTCAAACAAAATTTCTTCTCTGTAAACAGGATTATTTTAAAATATCAATATTTGACCATAATGCAAAGCTTTTGTGGGTTCTTCTAATTGTGTTTATTCAAACACCATTTTAACCACATCGTCTTTAATAAAGAGCTAACGAAATCTCCGCATGTGCGCAACTACGCACAATAAACAGGTATCCAAAAAGAGAAAAAAAGACAGAGAAAGAAGTAGGTACACACGATCGCTTGTTAAACTAATGTATGTATCTATGTGTAGGTAGGTAGTATAGATATACTCTTTGCCGTGTATTATTGTTTATTCTTTTTCTTGGTGTTCATATGTTAATGAACAAAAAAAATATAAACATAATTTGCTTTTTTCTAATCTGTGATATTCACTGATGAAAATACATATTTATAAATAAACTGTCTTTTTAATATAAAAATATGAAATGAAGATTATTTAGAGTCAAAAAAATAATACTTTTCTTATTTCGCGCGTTTTTGAGAGGCTGGTGTGGGCTCGGTAGAAAAAATAGGATTCGCCACATACGCGACATTGCTCTGTGGCTCCCTGTTCCACAGGTCTTTCGGGCCGCAAAATAGCCCTGAAGACAACGGCACTTATCTGACGAAGACTATGCTATTCTTATATCATAGACAATCAAATACTACCGAGTTCAATAACATATTCTTTAATGTTTAACATCTGACGTGGGTCCCAAGACCCACACCTAATTTTTTTTATGATTTATCGTATATTTGGAGTTTTTTTTAGTGTTATTAAAAATTGTTTTAAATGTGAAATATGTTAGAGGAGCGGCATGTCTATGAAGATGTGTACTATGATGGACTTTTAAAGAAAAGTAACGAGTACTAGAACATTAAAATATATAAAGAAAACGTTTAAGGAAAATCTAACTAAATAAATACAGTGATTTACCGAGCTAGTTAAGTCAAACATTAATTATACTACATAACTATAGAGTTCTGTAACCATAACAAACAGTATTTAAGAAAAAAAGTTTTTTGCGCTCTAGAGCCAAGTAACAGTTCTTCATACACGTTTGCCATCATTCAAAAGGTCATGCTTAAAACATCAAGTAATGTAAAACGTTTTCCTTTGGATCGCATCATTATATGATGTATTGTTAATATTTTATAAAAATTTGTAAAAAAATACTTTTGAAAGTTTCTACAGATAAGGCTGTGTCTTCGATAATTCAAATCCATCTATACCGTATGCAGAAAAAGAATTCGACATTTACCACACCAACAAGAACCTAGAAGCAAATTTAAGTTTGCATGTATCATTCATTGAACCAAACATCTGTGAAAACTAATAAAATTTTCCACTCCAAAAACCCCATTTCAAATTATTAATCATATTTGTCGATTCTTTTTAAAGTCATATCCAAAAATTAACTATTAGTGTTTTTTCGTGCTTCTAAAGAACAAGATATTTAATTATTTTTGCAAATCTTGACGCTTCGAAATATTTTGAAGTACAAAATAATTTTTAGTATACATTAAATATTTTAACAACCATTTAAATTTGAATTAAATACTATATGAAAAAAAAGAAAAAGAAGTTATAAAATAAAAAGTATAACTAAGAGTCATTCATTGATGGATGTAAATCATAATGAAAGTTGTAGATGTATATAAAGAGGAAAAAATTTTCTATTTTAAGATGTACAGTTTTTTACTTATAATAAATAAAGTTAAAGAATTTTGTTCGTTTATCATTGATTGAAATGACAGCCTGCTAGTTCATGTCCCGAAGCTTAATTCAATACGGTTGAACTGTTTCACTTCTAAAAAAAATTATACTTATTCAAACTTTTCCTAGGTATACCGGAAAAATAATTTTGAGATGATTATAAGCCAAGCGTTCGTTTATTCAAAAATGTATAAAAAATCAACAAATTTTTTTTTTTTACTTTTTTGCTTATACCTCCGCTTCCATCATTACTAGAGATATTTAATGATTGCCCATTATTTTGTAGAAAATTATTCCGCGAATAAGATACATTCTCATTTATACTGTTTATAAAAATCCATTTTATACCGTATATAACATTTTAATTGCAAAAAAAAGCAAAAAAAAATTTTTTTGTTCGAAAATATTTTTAGTTACTTAAAAAAAATTTGCTAAATAGACTTTGATATCACCCCAAACATTGACAGCTCTTAACTTATTTTACAAAAAAATAGTTTGCAGATTTGCAAAATATTGCCTAGTTTTTTGTCAATTAATTTTTTTGAGGGAAACTTTAAGGTCTTGTTGCAAAAAGTAAAGGATAATATTGTGTATAGTAACGTATTCTCGATTATCTTATTGCAATTAGCCTAATGCATAATTGAAAACAAAAAAAAATTTTTTTTTTTTAATTTTTAACGATTTCTTATTGAAAAAACATTTTGCAACATAAATAAATTCAAACGTCTCAACCATTTTTTAATATTTTTTTTACTAAACCAACAGCATTTATGTCTCATAAAAGAATTACAATTTAAAAAAGAAGAGTCATTTTAGGTTATACTCTGAAGACGAGTTACATAAAAATAATATTTTTGCATTCTCTGTCTAGTTTCTAAATATTTTCACTTGCTAAAAAAGTTATATGCATTCTTCAGGTGTTATGATGTGAAGTTATTAAAACGTTTTTATGATATCTCAATCGTTTTTCCTAAAATGTTCGAGCTTGTGCTAGTTTTACACTCCGATCTCCTGCCCCACCATCGGTCACTTAACTTGGTGGCAAAGTAGCTGAATGACCTACTTACAGACGGTTTCATGACTACACAAAAGTTATAAGATCATGTTTGACAATCACAATATTAATAAAATGTGTTATAATAATGTTTTATTACTATAATGACTGTAAATACGTTTATTTTCTTAGTTAAATGGATTTTTTTACATATAATAATTTCTGACATAATTCAAACTTTACTGAGGTCTTCCAATCCCAAATAAGTAAAATCCCCACAAAAATGGCTTGAAACAAAACTAAAATGTTAGGTTAGTTTGATGTTTTGATTTAATATTTTTTAAGGAATTTTTTAAGCCGTTATACACTGGCAATGAATTTTATTTTTTCTAACAAATCTGTAGCCTTGAAAAGTTAGTACTCGTACTTAACGAAATCAAACTAAGTAATATTGACTTTTCATTGGTACTTCATGCAAACCTCATATCAAATACATACTCTACGCTGTGAAGTAGGATTAAAGAGACTTAATGAAAACAAAATACATTAGGTATACTGGTAAAATTACTTGTTTTTTCATATTTGAAAATTCAAGTATACAAATCCGAAGTAAAGAGTAGCGCGGTCTCTGAGGCTTCGTCTGCTTTATTAAACTTACCTCGTCGTATTGATTGATTGTTTTTGCTCGCATGTGAGCGTACTCTTGGCCAAGTGAAACTATTTCCATTAGAAATGCGCTTGCTTTTTTGTCTAACATGTCACAATGCAAGACTTTCTAGTTAATAGTAGGTATGCTGATACAGATCGTGCAACAGACAATGAGATTGACAATGAAATATATTTATTTAGTATTTTCATATTATGTATATGTCAGGAGCGCCAACCACTATCCATAATTTCAAGTGCGCACCTGGCAGACACTAAGGACTAGTAGCGAGGCAGGAGAGGATGGGAAAACAAGATATAATATCGTTTCAGTAAATTCATAGCGTAACCTTGAGAGAATGCACGGAGATTCTTCTAAACTGAAATATTTCACAATTTTAAAGAAAACGTCATTTTCATGTAACTTGGCTTGAAGTTCAACTATCGTGAGTACTGAACTAAATTTTTAGAACGAAGTTCTTTATGTCGCGTTACTCGGGGGGCTGGAATTTAAAAACCGACAGATTTTTTTTTTTTTTGAATCAGAAATCTCTTCCTCTCAAGTTTTTCCCCTCACCCCGTCCCCCCTCACCAACTGTTCTCTACACACTTCCCCTCTCCTAACTATATATGTACATTTGTCAACCGTGCCGTGTTACTTTTCTGCATACCTTTACCCACCATTCCACCTCACACTCCCAAGCAATTAATTTTTTAACAAATTTTAATTTTATTTCCCCACAGTAATTTTTCTTTCACTTTGAATTTTTTTTTCTTTTACAATTCTAAAAAAAAAAAAAAAAAAAAAAAAAATTTTTCAATAAAGAGATTTGAACCCACGACCTTCTGCATGTGAGTCCTGTACCTTACCCACTCTGCTACGAGCGCTGCCAACTATAGAAGTCGGTTTCTTGTACTTATCGTGTAATTCGTAACTATAACATTCCATTTTTAAATGTATTTACTGATAATACATTCAATTATGAATTTGTTTTATAAATTGTGTATTTGTTTTCTAAATAATACATCTAAAAAAAAAAAAAAAAAAAAAAAAAAAAAAATTTAATTAGCATAAATATGGTTATGTAGATTAAATATAAGAAGGCGCGTTATTACGCATTAAATATTTGTATTTTCATAAACCTGAGGTTTTTTTTGCATTACAGTAATGCTAATAATTACTGTTATACATGAAAAAAGGTAATGAAATTAAATATGGAAAAAAAAGAAACGAAATATGAAAAAATGAAATATGAAAAAAAGAAATAATGAAATGAAATGAAATTTGAACAAATAAAATAATATATTAAAAAATAATGAAATGAAATATGAAAAAAGAAATGAAAAAAAAGAAAAAACAAAAGAATGAATATAAATAGAGAAATATAAAAAAAAGAAATAAAGGAAATACAAAAAAATGAAAAAAAATGTAATAAAATGAAATATAAAAAAAAATAAAACAAGAAATTAAAAAAAAAAAAAAATAATAAAAAAATAAAAAAAAAAACAACAACAAACCAGGGGGGATAAATGGGTCATGGGACCCACGGTAAGAACGAAGTTCTTTGAACATGACGAGTATAAAAACACAATTTCTCAGGTAACAAGGGGGTCGCCAGACCCATTGAAAGAACGAAGCTCTATAAACGTTAATACTGCATTCATGTAGTTCACTAAACAAAAACTTGAAAAACGAATAAAAAAAAAAAATAAAAAAAATAGTTCAGTACTCACGATGGTTGAACTTCGTGAGTACTGTATTTATGCACGACGTTCTCACGAAGTTCAACCATCGTGAGTACTGAACTATTTTTTTTATTTTTTTTTTTTATTCGTTTTTCAAGTTTTTGTTTAGTGAACTACATGAATGCAGTATTAACGTTTATAGAGCTTCGTTCTTTCAATGGGTCTGGCGACCCCCTTGTTACCTGAGAAATTGTGTTTTTATACTCGTCATGTTCAAAGAACTTCGTTCTTACCGTGGGTCCCATGACCCATTTATCCCCCCTGGTTTGTTGTTGTTTTTTTTTTTATTTTTTTATTATTTTTTTTTTTTTTTAATTTCTTGTTTTATTTTTTTTCATATTTCATTTTATTACATTTTTTTTCATTTTTTTGTATTTCCTTTATTTCTTTTTTTTATATTTCTCTATTTATATTCATTCTTTTGTTTTTTCTTTTTTTTCATTTCTTTTTTCATATTTCATTTTATTATTTTTTAATGTATTATTTTATTTGTTTTATTTTTCTTATTCGTTTTTCAAGCTTTTGTTTCAGTGGACTACATGAATGCAGTACTTATTTTTATAGGGCTTCGTTCTTCGTATGGGTCTGGTGACCCCCTTGTTACCTGAGAAATTGTGTGTCTTTATACGCATGTCATGTTTAAAGAACTTTGTTCTTACCGTGGGTCCCATGACCCATTTATACCCCCTGGTTTGTTTCTTTTAATTTGTTTTTTGAATTAAATTTTTTACGACGAATACAACTTCGTTGGTTCAAAAGAAACATATTAAGAAATAGTTGAGATATTTGTATTCTTTTACGTCGACTAATGGTTTGTTTTAGAACGAATCGTCAAAAAGTATGGAAAAAGAATTTTTTGGCTATATGTATTTTAAGGCCAAATCAATATATATTATGTGGTATTTTTTGGAATAAGAGCTCAAAGTTTCACTTAAAAAAATTTAATTCACAAAAAACTACATAACATTGTGCAAAATGTTATTTTTCAAGTAAGTTGAGAGCTATTATTTCTTAGAGTGACGTCAAAATTCATTGACCAAATTTTCTTTTACGTAATGTAAAAAATTTTGAAATCGAACATTTTTTTTTGCTTTTATCTTATCTTTTGAATTAATTGATGATCGTCAAATTTCTTTAGCAGCAATGGAAGCAGAGATATGAGCAAGAAAGTAAAAAAAAACTTTCTAAATTTTTATAACCCGTTAAATAAACAAATTTTCCTGCCGTCTAATCATCTCAAAACTATTTTTCCTGTATTTCGGGGGTAACTCTGCTTAAGAGTAAGTTATTTTTTCTGACAGTAATTGCTGACTTTACGTAAGCTTTTGAGTACTACAGCCTCCTCATGAGTACTGAAAAATTAGTCAGGTAATTCATGTAGTCATTCGAGATAATTATTTCCTGTTATCGTCACAACGATTAGACAATTACTATGCATACATACACGCAGAAAAGAATTACATAAATTTTTATCGTAAAAGCAACGGTAATCCTGTGATAATTTGTCATTACGTAAATTTTTACCGTAGTTTACAGTAATTTTTATGGTAACTGTAAAATTTATCCAAAATTCACCATAATTTTTACTGTACGGCAACGGTAAAATTTCCCCTGAAAGAGTATATATAGCTATAGGCTGCAGGGTCACGTTGGCTGGAGGGGAAGGCCGAGCACCTGATCAGTTGTCTGCTCAAGCGCAGACTAACCTACAAATTGTAGACCTGTACAGATATTTGCATTAATAGAATTGGTTCTTAACGAATTGTTGGACACATGGTGCAGTACTCCTTCGCTTACAGCCATTCATAAAAGATACCCGTACTTTCATCCATACGATTTCGGTAAGACAGATGTTACGTCTATCTCGTTCTCTCATACAGGTTATATAGCCCACTACAGTAGACATCTGGTCAGCCCTTTTCTACAGCCCACGTGACCCTGCAGCCTATAGCTATATGCATTTCAGAGGAAATTTAACCGTTGCCGTACAGTAAAAATTATAGTGAATTTTGGATAAATTTTACAGTTACCATAAAAATTACTGTAAACTACGGTAAAAATTCATAAACATGTACGGTAAAAATTTACGTAATGACAAATTATCACAGGATAACCATTTTTTTTACGGTGGAAATTCCTGTAATTCTTTTCTGCATGTACGAATTGCAAGAGTACCAAATCATGTCCTCTAATCAACAACTAATTAATTACATTTGATATCTCTATGACCAGCTGCACGTCTGACTTCTGGCTCTCCTCAATTTGACTATTGAAAGGAGTCGCATGTGAAACCCGAGCCGGATATAGGGACACCACTACCGTTCAGGACGCCCAAATGTTGCGCCAGTATACTGATTTCAGCTCGCCGCTTTTCCGGCCTGCTGACCGTGCAGTCCTCTTTCTTATCGTCTTTTTACTTTTCCGAGAGGAAAAAAAAATCGTAGTAGTAACGAGCAGCCATCGGATATAAAGGGCCGATGTCTTCACTCGCGTACGTGTGCACGGCATCGTATTTGCTAACAAGAAACCATACACTTCAACGATTTGGGTTACAGTGAATAATGTATCCCATGCGTCTTTTTGATGTAAGTAGGCGGTCGAGATCGTTTTCAGAGGGCTCTTGTCTCACAACGTTTTAAATATTGTAACGTGTTTAAGATTGTAAACGGGGACTGTTGTTAAGTATTACTTCGATAAAAATTTCTTTGATGACGTAGGGTGAACAACTTTTGAAACTGTTGTTTATACATTTTTGAGTTTTCATTTGATAACCGATGACCACGGGAGGGCTGCCACACTACGGCCATAGTTTGAAAAAAAACATAAAAAATTGAGAATAAAGCGTAAAGTCCCTTCAGATTGTTGTACTTTACTTCCACACACGATGCGTCAGCAGAGCTAGAAGTGTTATCAGTAAGACTCATTTTTCCAGACACAGTATCCCATCAAAACTTAAACCTTACAAAACTGTTCACGGAAAACGAAAGAAAATCATCAAAGCTTGTAATAGCTCTCTCTCTCTCTCTTTCTCTCTTAGTCGTTATCTCAGAAGTTTGTCGAAAAATGAAAGACAAAAACAAGAAAATCCTTAAATCTCAGAGGAATCTCAATTCATACTTAAAGGGAAAAGCACTAGAGCGAGCGAAACAACGGCATTGTCCAAGAGACAATGCACACCGCTACGTTAGTTAAAGCGCGTGCGTTAAGGGATAGAAAAAGCAATACGCAATTCTTTTCACCGAATGAAAAATTATTAATAACACAAGCGCCTATCCCCAAATAACCCAGGGCGCTCATGGGCCACTCTGTTAAATAAATAACTATTAATAACACAAGCGCCTATCACCTTATGACCTAGGTTGCTTACTGGCCACTCTGTTAAATAAATAATCGTTAATAACACAAGCGCCTATCACCAAAAGATCCAGGGCGCTTACTGGCCACTCTGTTACATGAATAATCATTAATTAATTACACAAGCGCCTATTCCTCAAGGACCTAGGGCGCTTACTGGCAACTATGTTAAATGAATAATTATCAATAACACAAGAGCCTATCACCTAATGCTTTAAGGTGCTTTCTGGCCACTCTGTTAAAAAAATAATTATTATTAACACAAGCGCCTATCACCAAATATCCCAGGGCGCTTACTGGCACCTCTGTTAAATAAATAATTATTGATAACACAAGTGCCTATCACCTTATGACCTGGGGCGCCTACTGGCCACACTGTTAAAAAAATAATTATTAATAACACAAGCGCCTATCACTCGATGATCCAGGGCCTTCACTGGCCCTTCTGTTAAATAAATAATTATTAATAACGTAAGTGCCTATCACCTCATGACCTAAGGCGCTTACTGCAACTCTGTTAAATAAATAATTATCAATAACACAAGCGCCTATCACCTAATGCTTTGGGGCGCTTTCTGGCCACTCAGTTAAACAAATAATTATGAATAACACAAGCGCCTATCATTTAATAACCTGGGGCGCTCATTCCGAATCTTGTAAATAAATAATTACCAATAAATAAGAAAAGCATTTTGTTTCTGATGATCCAGGACACTTATGGGCAACACTATTAAATAATAAAAAGTTGATTGATAACATATGTAAACAATTCACAATTTCAATTGATTGTCTAGTTAGATAAAGATCTTTTTAATCGGCACTCTGGTAATCGATTGATAATTTATTATTTAATAGTAGCCAGTAAGCGCCCCAGGTCATTGGTTGATAGGCGCTTGTGTTATTAATAATTATTTATGTCACAGAGTGGCCAGTTAGCACCCCGGGTCATTAGGTGATAGGTGCTCATGTTATTGGACTTTATTTAAATTTCGTGACTCACGTTTGGTACTATTTTTTTTTGATCTAGTGGTTTTTCACGTCAGAGAAGTTGGGTCCTCGAGAATCACCAAGTCTGGCCGGAACTATATCCTATCACTGTACGTGTGAGGCCTCTGCTGGGCGTACGCTTACAGGCACGCTGTACAGTCGTGATTTGCAATCTCACAGACTCCACCATTCTGTGTACGTATTACTGGAAAAAAGTTGGTTGGACTGTCTGCTAAACTTCACTGTGTCCAGCGCCCCCAGTGGTTGATGCTCTTACTCACAATACTCACCCAAGTTAAGTTATCTGCTCACCCAAGTTGGGTGACTGCTCACACAAAACGGGCGAACAGCAACACCAATAGACAAGAGTTTGGTTAAGTAGACTTTTGGTGCTGCTGCTCGCCCACTTTGGTTGTAAGTAGCCACATACACTCGAAGGTAGAGGCGAGCTTCTGAGTAAGTTTCTTTGCCTTCACTGCAGCATCTGCATACCATAGATCTCTTTAACATAAGTATTTACGTAAATGTAGTGCTTGTCTGAGTGAAAAAATGTGAGAATGGTATGAACTTCCTTTTGGAGAACGAGGAGTTATATGGAGATTAACGTGGCACGCGAAGAATACAGGTTCTTCCTACTCGTATGGGCGAAAATCTTTCAATGTCTCTTATATGCGCTCATACGGTTTTGGCATTAGTGGCATGTGCTGAATTTTCTTTGCGTCAGTGAAAAAGATTTAGAACTGGTCGTTTTATTTCGTTACATTGGTTAAGTCTCTTTTCAGAAAGGTGTAAGAACGTTGGCGGATAATTTTGAAAATTATAAATCAATGATATAAAAAAACACATGGTTCAGAAATAGTTAAATGTCGGATAGTTGACGTAAGAATTTAAAATACTGTTTGAGAGTGCCACAACTTTTAAAAACTCCAGAGACAGTTAAGGAGGTTCGGGAGTATCATTCAGAGAGGCGAGGAACGGGGAGTCCCCCCTGCCCGCGCAGCTGGTCCTCCTTTAGCACGCACCTCTTTTTGCACTCTATAAACTTAAAATTTTACGACTGTGATTGATTATATTTTTGAAAAATGCCTGGCAAGGCTTGATTTTTTTTGTCGAGCATCTTTATTTTGTACCAAGGTATCTATAAAGTCGTTTTTTTTTTATTTCAACACATTTAGAATATACCTTAATTTCAATTAAAAGGCAAACCTAACCTTGATCTCTCATCAGAGACCGTGTTAAACTGTCAATATTTCATAACTTTTTTTCTCGGAAATTTCCCCTGGTGTAAAATTTGAAAAAATTCATCTGCACTCCCAATATGCTCAAATATAACGTACATTTTTTTTGGTACATTTCTCCATTTTTAACTTTTTTCCCAAACCTCCTTAAACGTCATAGAACTTGAAACTGCTGATCATCAGTCCTCAGCGACAAATAACTTGTAAAATATCAATAAACGAAGATAACACAGTTTTCTGATTCCCTCTTTCAATGCTCGCTCTATGTTCCCTTCCTTCCCTGGGAAGCAAGAGATTACGAGAAGCGAACAGTTACCACAAATCAGGAAAAAATCGAAGAAAAAGAGCAAACTACAGAAAGTCGAAAAGAATAGAGTCCGGGTGAGGCAGTAGAAGCAGCGGCTTCCTCTAAGAGGCTTTTGGGCTGATCTCGTTTGTTCTGGTTTTTGAATCCTTAGGCAAGAGGGAGTAGCGTATGGGTTAGCGGTGGAGCTCTTCCTTCTTTACTAAGAGAAACGCCATTGGTAGTCGCTCGGAACTATCGGTCGGGTTATTGGGAAGCCAATATCTCGCCACAGGGAGGATGGGATCTTAGTCGAAAGTCTCTCCTATCTCTTCCTACCTCTGTATGGTGGTATACGTATTGGTACGTATAGGTGTTAGCGCATACGTGTAGGTATCGATGTTCGGGAAGGGATACAGAAATAGACGTTGTGTATAGATGAGGAGTGCGATAAAAAAGAATGGTGGAAGCTCAGGGGTGAGAGTTATCCTGCGTTCAAATGCTACATGTACGTTACATGGGAAAATACTTATGTTTATATACTCAGTGGATAAACTTTGGTTTCCCCGTAATGCGAAACGTTTCTGGATATCAATTTTTTGTACGTTGCTACTTTTGTTCTAAAGCCGAGTTGTACCAAAAAAAAATGTGGTAAGTCTATCAATTTTACCTTGAAAGGTTTGTTTACAATCCAGAGGACTACTATCAATTTTCTTATAAAATAAAACGAGGGTATTGGTGCTTATATTCAAGTTATGGGATACAAATAATTCCTGTTGTTTTATTTGTTTGATGATAAGATAACATTTAAAAATTCAACAAATGTTGTATCGCAGGAATAAATATTGAGTACGTAAATGTTTATTATAAAGTTATACATACATTTTTCAAGTCATCAAAGTTTAGGGGATTATTATAGGACTTTTAAAGAATAATATTATTTAGACGTAGTATATCATAAATTTAATTCAATGAAACCAAAAAGTTGTAGTTTTTTGATAATTTGCCCGGTTATAATGTAAGCTATAATAATTTTTGGTCTGATCTGAAATTTTTCCAAAAACATTACCTACAGTCAATTTTGAAATTATTCATTTGATGCAAATATATATAAATATATATATATATATATATATATATATATACACATATTTGCATCTATGCAAAAATACTATTAAATTTTCAATGTTTTAAGGTTTTTCAAGTTAGGCTAAACATTTATATTTCAGTTTATAATTTATTTAATTGAAGTGTACATAGGGCTGTTGTGCAGTTTTTAAAGAATACCTCTTAGGGGTTCTGTAAGCAATAGCAAATTGGATATGGTTGTATCAATAAGCAACAATGAAGTTGTCGCTATGAACGTATTAGAAATATAAGAGTACTTTCATATGCAGTTTATTTCCGTTGTATTTAATATCGAGTTTAATATATTATCAAATTTTAAAAATCAATACCTGTATCCAATGAAAAAAAAAGAAAAAGAGAGCAGTGCAACGCTTGTGCAGTGAAATTGAGCATCTTATGTCGATCCCGATGACACGCGGCAAACCCCACATCTTTCTGTGTACATACTCATACACAGCAGGGAATATTTCAGAATTCAAAAAACAAGGAGAAAGAAGATACCAGCCTACCCTCTTGAGTACAAGAGACTTGGAGGCTGCACAGGTTTGAGTGGGAGGATCGGGAAAGCAAAGTAGGAAGAGGGAGGTGGAGGAATACACATACACCCGCTCGCGCATGAGTAGGATCGAAGTGGAATGATCTGCTTCCGAAATGGGTATTGTACCCGCTGGCTCTAGGGGGGAGTGGCAGAGTGCTTCCGATACATATATTTAAAACAAATGCTTATCTGATGCCCCAGCGCTTTTGTGGGGAAGAGATGAGACTGAGGTATCGTACTACTTCTTCTTCTTCTTTTCCGTCTTGCTATCCTGGCTGCCTTTATTTGACTGCGTTTTATACTTACCATTTACCGTCTCTCTCTCTCTCTCTCTCTCTCTTTCTCTCTCTCTCTCGTTCTCTCGCAAACGCACATGTGTATATACTGTGTAAGTCCTCTTTCTCTATCTGTCGTTCAATCGAGATTCCTTTCAATTCATGGTTAGTAAGGTTTTCTTTTCCCCTCTTCCCTCCCTGGCTCTCTCTTTTTGTGCGTATGTAAGGTTACAATTTTTGTGTGTACGGTAGTTCAGTAATTTCTAACGTCTAAAATGTTGTCGTCGATACAATCTTTTGTAGGTACAGATAAAATAGAATATAGATTTTTAGTGATAATGTTACCAAAATTAAAGGGCTCAAGTTTATTTGTTACAGTAGTTACAAAGTTGTACTTAACCAGTCGTCTTGTTTGACGAAGATACGTTAAAAAAAATGATGAAAAATCATATTTTCGTATGTAGGCTATGTCTTCTTGAGAGTAAGTATCACCAATTTTTTTTATGCAAGTAGCGCTGTTGCGCGTAATACTACGATATTACGATGTGCGTAATATACTATTTTTTCCCCTGGGCCCAAAATGATTACAAGGACGCAAAGTGGCAGTTGCTCTTCGTGACTCTGGCAACAAAATTCTGTAATAGTAGTTTTCGTCGGACAAGTGCCGTTTTCTCTGGGGCTATTTTATGGCCCGAGGGACGTAAGGTAGCCACGGAGCGATGGCGCTTGTGGCAAATTCTATTTTTCCTACTGAGGGCACACCCGACCCTCGTCGGAAAAAAATTTTAATTCAACACATCAAACTTACCTGACCTTTTTTTTGATAAAGGGTAAATTTTATTGTACTATCGTAACCTTGTAGGGAAATACCATTTTTCTACCTCAGGTATTTTTGAGAGGCTGGTGTGTCCTTGGTAGAAAAAATAGGATTCACCACATAAGTGCTATCACACCGCAGCTACCTTACGTCTCTCGGGCCGCAAAATATCCTCAGAGACGATTGCACTTATCCAACGAAACCCTAATAGCACATGATGTTTTGAAAATGTTTTGAAGTTGGAAAAAGGTTTTTATTATGTTGTAAAAACGTTTTTAGATGTTCTGTGCTATAAGGGAAACTACTATTTGTATTATATATATACGTGCGCATATTATGCATAAATTTGAACAACTTTTTTATTTAATTGTATTAAAAGGTGAAAAAATCTGTCAAATGGCGTGTAATGCTGTTTCTAGATGTGTATGATGTTAATATCTGGAAAAGTTAAATCCAAGAATCTTTCTTGAAACGAGTAACTGGGGTGTAAAAGCAGCAAGCTCAGTACTACTCATGGTCACTCTTATACATGCATTCCCGCTTGTATATGTATATAGACACGTTCTAGCCTCTCAACTTTTCACCTAACTTCCCTTCTTACGCGTCTCAGGGCACATAACAATAAAATACATTCTTACGTTGTCATCCAAAAACCAACGCATTTATGTACGCAAAGCCAAGCCGGTTACTGTTACTTATAGGTGTCACCATGGGGGTCGACTCGTTTACGTGAACTCGTGCCGTTTTTCTCAGCCCCCCTACGGACTGTCTCGGCCTCTAGCTTCGAACTACCTGCTTCTCTGGGGGCTCGCGGATTTCGGTTTTCTGCTTTTTTTCTTTCAAGGTTAATGATCTATACATCCGCGAAAGATTTCTTAATAAAGAGTCTTACCACGAAGCTCATGCCGATAGAATTTATGTTGTAAGAAATGTAAAAATTCAAGGGTGCGAACAAAAATTCACTTTTTGTATGATGTTTGAGAAGTGAAGCAAAGCATTCGTGAGTTCACAGAAACGCTATTGGGTGTTTTCACATACACGCGCGAGCATAAGAATTATTTATGATCAAAACCGTGAGGAATATTATCGTCAAAATAATTTTAAGAACAATGTATGATAAGCAGCCAAGAGTGGTAGGAAAAGAACTTTTTTATTGATAGTTAATAATAATTGAAATCAGATGTAATCTATCTTTATAAATAACTCATTTATCGTCAAATGTTAGTTATAAATCACACATGCATTGTTTAAGGAGTTAATATTACTGAAACGTAATTGTCCTAGTATTTGTAGACAGCCCTAACAAGGAAAAAAATTTTTTTAAGAAACTTGACATTAAAAATATTAAGTTAAGCATATTACTATTTTATCTTTTAACGGCTATAAATATTTTCTCTACATCAGATCGTTTACAAAAAATATTCTATTCTTAAACTGATAACAGCAGACAATGAAAACATTCCGGAAAATCTACATACACTAGTCAACGTATAAATGTCCCGATTGCGAGACAACGTCCCAATTAATGGGATGTTTTGAAATTAATTAGTATTTAAATAATGGAGAATATATAGAAATGTAAATAAATTTTGTTAACTTATACGTGGAAACGTTTATCATATAAATTTTTTTCAAGGCCATAGTACGTAAAGAATATTACAAAAAAAATGTTTATTGCAACTCTGCCATTGCAGTACTATGGGACATACGAATCTGCGCCTATTGTGACTTTCACTTTACTGAGTTTGTTCTTAATTAAATTAAATTCTTAGTCAAGATGTGTTTTATTTTTCATGAACTTAGGTATTTCTAAATATATTTAAAAACAAAGATCAGTATTTTTAACGCAGATTTTTTATTTATAACCATGTCTCAATATACGTATATCTAAAATTTGAAGGTCCCAGTTAATGGTACAGCATAATGCATGTACCGTGTTTACGTACACTTCATATTTATGCCTTTGGCCGGATAAATGAGACACAGCAAAGTTATTGTTTTTACTTGCAAATCTTGTATTCTGTTATGTAAAAGTGAATACAGTGTGTTTTAATCAATTGTGAAGTTATTGTAATTGATATCCAGCTTCATAGTAAGTTAACTATTGACGTACAGTAATAAATCGTACACATAACCTCAAAAGTGAGCAGTCGTAAAACTCGTTATTTCGTAGTTACCTACTTAATTAACAATACTTACTGATTTTAGCTAAAAAATGAAAGAAAAAAAGGGAAAAAAGACTGACAAAAAAATAGCCTCTAAAGGTGTAAATAAGCAGCAATTGAATAAAGAGGAAGAGCAACAAAAAAAGGAAGAGAAAAAATTTAAAAAAAAGACAATAGTAAAAAAAGAAAATAGAAGAGGCTTAGAAAAAGTTACAAGAACAAATTAAAGATATTTAAAAACAAATTAAACAAGAAAAGTAGATATAATAAGATTAATGGATTTTGTTCTCTTAATATTTTGTTGTTTGTCAAAATTTGAAGCTTATTGTCTTGCATAATACTATTTATTTTTTAAAATTAGAATATAAATTAATGAATACATTAGGTTGAAATATAAATAGCAATTATTATTATTTCCGACAATTTTTTTAAATCTCTATTTTTATCTTCATTTGAGCTTATTTTGTTATTTTACAAAATTGTGATTTTGTGGGGTGAACTTTTTTATATTATTATACTTATTATTAATTTTTACGAGCTACCAAATTTTTTTTTTTTATCGCGGTAGGTTCAATCTAACAGTTTTTGTATGTCCCATAAACCGGGACTGACTGAGTGGGACAACTGGGCCATGCTGTATTTTGATGTGCCATTAATTGGGACCTCATATTTTTCTCCATTATTTCAAATTAAACTATTATTGCGATTTTATTTATACACTAAAATAATTTTTTTTTGCTAGAACACATAATTTTACATTATTATACGAAAAATTTTCTGGTTGTATGTATTCTTCAGCTTCGAATAGCTTATTTCACTTATAAGTTCGCTTAACCCTGTCTCACAAGCGGGACATTTACCTTATCTTTGCAAATGCAACCTGTGACCGTTGACTTCATGATATTTTTTTTTCGGTCCTTTGGGTAATTAACGTTTGCTTTACTCACGACAGTTATGTTTGATGATTTAATTGCTACTAAGAGCTAACCAGTAGTGCTAGATAATATAGCATAGAAGTCTCTTTTCACTTTATTCAACTTTTTTTCATGATAATTACCGCAATGTTTTTGTGAGGAGTACAGTGAAGCATCCATAAATTACCTTACCAAAAATTTTACCACATGATGCTACTAAGATATTTTAGCATGATAGCCAAGCGTAACGTTTTTGTATTTTTAGTAGCCTCTCCTCTTCTTGCGAAATTTTTGATTTGTCGCTGAATTCAAGACATATAAGGGGTCAATGGTATAAGTCGAGTGTATTAAAAATTATTGTATTACGAAGTTTGGAAAAAAAAATTTCATGTACACGAAGGTCAGAGTATTCTACCACAACTGTCATCAAATGAATATTGCTGAGACTTTGTTGAGTTAATGGACCAATAATCATAACCAATAACTTTTAAGTAACGTTTAAAAGCCGTCCAAATTGTAAAAAAATATCACCATAATGTAAAACTTCTAAGAGTTCCTTAAAAGATAAAAAATAAAAAAATAAACAAAAAATAAAAAAACAAGCAATACAAGCGTGCGTCTTAGGATCACTCCACTGAGCACCCCTACTAGAATTTAGATAGAGAAAGAAACACACGCACTTTTACGTGTTGTGACTCACGACAAAAGCTCTCCACAAAGAGTCAAACATAGAGGTGCTAGAGAGAAAGAGTATCATCGTCCCTGTCCGTTCTCTCTTATATCTCCATCATTGTTTCTCTCTGGTTTACAAAAACAAATTTGAAACTTTCTGTTTTTCGCACGTGCCCTACTAGAGTAACCAAATAAGGTATATCTTTTTCGGTGTTCAGATGGAAGTCTAGAAGCTAAAGCTAAGAGCTTGAGAATGTATCGTTATAAAATTTGTTTCTAAAGGGTTATGTCATTGAATAAACAATCTGGGTGTATAAGCTATTAATTGAAGAAATTGAGTAGGGGAACGTGGGGCGGAGGTGGGCATAGCCGATAAAATGGGCATGCAAATATTTAAAAATAAAAACATATTTTTAGCTGAATCCTCTGTAATATACATATACAACATCAATAGTTTCTCTATCCAAACAAATTTACCGGACTAAAAGCTTTTTTTTTTACTACGAGCTGATTCAACTCTTAGTCGAAGATAACCTACAAAAAAAAAATTTTTAATCACTTGGCAAATTTATTATATATGACCTACATAATTATCCATGATATTATTCGAAAGCTTAGATCTTTAACTTTGACAGGCTATTTTTTTAATTTTTTTTTTACTTGTAATAAAAGAGTTATTAATAAATAAAAAATATGTGTTGCGAGGGTGGGAATGGGCACCAAGGTGGGGCGCAAATGGGCCCGAGCAAGAAAGCAGTTCCGCATCGAGCGTCTGCTATTTGTAGGTATAGGTATACCAGTTGTATGTGGTTAGCTGTCAGCTGTCATACTTTATAGGTTAGGCTATTTATTTTTATTTTTGTTGATTTTTTATGTAGTTTTTCAAATAGTTTATAAAAGTATCGAAGCCAAAAGTAATATCGAAAATGAAGGTGACGAAGCCTATAAAAATTAATAAAAAAAAGTTAAAATTACAATCCAACCAAGTCGATATACCTACAACACATGATACGATTAAAACGACAATTGATAGTGTACTTAACTCAAATATTTGCATCGAGGAAGATTGCATCTCGATTAAAAATATACCAATTATTTTTCAAAACGATATCTAATTCTTTATTTTAATTATTTTTCAAAATATATTACTTTTGAGTGTTGTATTAGCATGAATCAATCCAAAGAAATGCGATAATATTGTTATTAAAATGTGATTTAAAATTACAAGAGATTAATACTTAAAAATTATGTATATTATATTATTTGTTACAATATTTTTAATACGAATACTGTAAGTACTGCAAAATAAACTTAGATTTAATATCAGTTTCAAAACCTACACACTTTCATACTGGGTGCATTATTTATCCGTGCCCATCCGCGCCCCACCCCCTGCTCACCCGTACCCTATGGTGAGGCACGAGTGAGCAGTTTTGGATGTTCTCGTTCTTCAGCATAAAAAAAATATATATTTATAGATTAAAGTTTAGCAAAGTATGGCACGGTAAAGTTAAGGTTCTTACCGTGTCAATAACGCTTGGACAATAATAAAATACTCAAAATTGTTGTCACAGTGAAATAATGAAAAAAAGGTGCCCACCTCCGCACCACGTTCCCCTAAGCAGTATCTATTTTTCTGGAAGGACTTAGCCACGAGATAGTGCTTTTTAATCGGAAGTTGCTATATTCATGGGCAGCTTGGAACAAAACGTCTAATTTTTGGTAAGAGTAATGAATATATGAACAGGTAGAAGTTTAAATGAAAGAAGTTTTCTAGATGGATAAAAAATTCCATGTGTTCTAGCTCGAATTTCAAACATAAATTATTAGTCGAACGTAATTAATTAGTCACCTTACTTTTATTAATACTCTAATGTTTCTCCAAAAAGGTGTTTTTTTTAATTTATTTGAAATATCGACTAGCTCATCAATATTTTATTCTAGCCAACACAATTTCATCTATAGTCATGTAATATTAATTAGTTTTATAATATAATTTTAAAATCCGATAAGTTTTACTTTCTGTTTCTTCCATAGTAAATATTCATTTAATCTTTGCTATCAAGCAACTACCAGATTATTTTTCTAAAAATATCTCTAACATAAGTTCTTCAATCTTTAACTACCTTTATTCAAGAACTGCAATACTACTGTTAAAATCATTTGACGCATGTTAAATCGTAATTTCTTTTAAAGCCATAAATTTATTACATTTTTCAAGAGCTTTAACGCTGTTTTAAAAGACTTTTCTACCATTATCAGGTTCATTAATTACTATTAGAATTTTCCTCTGGAAACAATTAGTATCGTTTAAGAAAGCAAACAAAATAGTTGTTATGATAATCCATTTTATTACTTTTTCTTTAAATTATAATAATAGCTTCGAAAGTTATTTGGAAGTAACTTACATTATTCAAATTAATGAATTGGAAGAGAATATTATGTTATGCAAAAATTGCTATATAAGAAACTTGTGGTTTTTAAATTTTCGATAATATTTTAAGTAAATTAAATAAAATCTACCGTTTTTTAAATCGAATTTCAGGTTCTCAGAATTTTTTTCGCACTTGAACGATTTTAGATAGAGTTATCCTGAGTAACTTAATTTTTACTATTAAGTATGTTCCAAGGACTCTCTTTTGTCATCTTAATTTAAAAAGTTAATGTAAAGTTTAAATAATTCTTAAAAACACCAGTATAGTGGTTGTATATAATACGAATATGAAATGAATACAATTATGATCAAATTGTAAACTACATTGTCTATAAGTTACTAAAAAATAGTAAGAATCCTCCTTTGCGAGATATTAATATAAAATAACTAAAAACATTATTGGTTGAGTGCTACAAAAAGAAATTCCATCTCCACCTCGACGATAGGATGCTTTCGTCTTCCGGATATATAATAAAAAGGGAAAACTTCAAAAGTACTTCCGAGACTTTGAAAGTATATTTTCAAAGACTCGCATACCACGAAATGTGGAAATTTTGACATTAACGAGGATGAGGTTACTAAAAGTAACCCTGAAAATAGAAAACAAATACCAAACTGTCTTTGCTCTCATGGCCTGGCTATTTGATCTTTAACCTTAAAAGCCGCAAACCGGAAAGTTTCCTAATGTGTGCGCGCGCAAAAATCAAAGAAAAAATCTAAACGAGGGTGAATGACTAGTGGACAACAAAAAAAAAAAAAAAAAATGACCCCCAAGCTTCTCACTTCCAACTGTGTCCTATGACTCGCCGATCAACATCAAATAGCTCTCACAGTCGGCATACACAAGGCCAAGCTTACGCAAACCATATACGCAGTTGACGCACACACTGCAGCGTTATAAAAGGAACACATACATCATTTCACAAGGGCAGGAGACTACAGTACTAGATTGTCTGGTGAAGAAGGCCTGCGGCCACGAGTACAGCCACGTAGTGGCAAACATACGGCTTTTTCTGTCTTTTTTTGCCTTTCAGACTGCTTATTTAGAACTACAGATCTACAAGACAATGCGGAGAACGTTATCGGTCGCTCCAGGGCGTCGATCTCCCGGCGAGAGTGAGTCGGTTGCCAGCCGACCTTTGGCCTCGGCGCGTTTTCTTCAGTACACACGGCATGGATGAAAAAAAAGTTCCTCGGTGTTGTGCTACGTGTCACTTGCTCTGTTTGGTTCTAAGTCATTGTTAATTTTGTCGTCGTCATCGTGGATTATTGTATAAAAACTAAGAGACAAATATTTAGCGTTTATGGGAGGACATTGTGGCAGCACTGTTTAACGTAATGGGCTCGTAATAGCCAACGTGGATTCGAAAGTTGGTTTTCTTTTTCCTTGAAAAATTTTATTGTTTTTGAAAAGTTTTTTTTTAATGGCCATCGTAGAGAAATGTCGCATGTGCACGCAACATGTATTCAGTATGATTTTACTAGTGAGCCAATTCTTGCTACCTTTTTCATGATAGACGTACGTGTTCTATTTTTCATTTATACTGTTCAAACATGTTAATAATCACGGGACGTTCTCTCAATGAATCTTTAAACTAACTTCTAATCGTACAAAAAAATGACATGGTTTCAACTAAAAATTATTTCTGCGCCATTATTAGAAGTAAATACTTGTTTGTCTAAACGATACTTGACACGTCTAGGAAACGGTAAAAAAAATTTTTCTAGATTTAAATAGAAGAATAACAACAACGACACAAAAGGAAGAAACACAAAATGTGCTTATTATGGCTGCCAAAAGCTTTTGAAGATCGAAGGCGTGTCGGATATAACACGTAGGGGGTCACCGACATGTACGTCGAGACATCGACAACGACGTTTTCCTAAGGGCGACTAGTCAACGTAACGCGTATATGGACTTCTCTAATTTTCACGCGATGACAGATGGAAGATGCTAATCGTCCTACCTCATGGAAGCATTTATTTGTTTTCTTATTTCACCATACTTACCAAGCTTACTGTTTTTACTGTCATCGACGAAGGTGCCTCAAATTATTTTGAGTAACGAGCGTAAATAAACTGCTGATGAAGATTTGATAGACTTCATCAAAATACTATTATTATTATTATTTTTTTTTTTCACTATTGTTCTAATAAGTTTAAAAAAAATAAAAATATCATATTCTATTTGATTTAAAAAATTTTTAGAAGTTGAGAATAGTATGTTATGCCACAGGGGACAAAAGTATGGTTCTAATTGCCAGGTGTGTAATTGCCTCCCGAGCCGAAGGCAAGGATGGCAAACACGCGGGTTGTGGCAGAATACTTTTTGATGAGCAGAGAATGCGTTTTTGTTGTGCAGCTAATGACATTTTATCAACTAGGAAGTTTTTACTAGTTGTATTCTTATTTTGTTGGGCTGAACAGTAGTTTTTATTGCAGAACAATATTTTTAATTAATGCTAATTATTGAATTCATCGACGTTTCCCATCCATGACGTGTCTTGCCTAGGCAACTCATTTTTTCGTTAAACTTTTTCAATTAAATACTTTTTATGGTCTCCATGGCATCGATTACTTTGTAGCACCAAAAGATTGATTTGAAAACAAAAAAAAAGTGTATTTTCCTGAGATATTATCAGATTGTAGAGCTATTACAAAAAATAAAGTTTTAAAAATTTTTTTTCTAAAACAAACTATTTCCCACACTACATATATTTAATTTCTGACATGATTATAACATTCGGCTCTCTTTTTCCATTTTTCAGCAACTTCACGGTTTGCTTCAGATTGTTTAATTATGAAAGAAAGACACACATTGCTTTTTCGTATTCTTCATTTCACTCATCATTGTGCTTTTTGTTTAACACAACATAGAACTATCACGAAACAATAAACCTTTCAACTGCAGGTTGATTGTTTGTTTGTATTAACCTCATTTTGTAACGGCTCAAAAATTTTGGAACAGCCGAAGAAAATCTGAATCCAAAGCTTGTACTTCTTAGCTGAAATGCCAGAGTGCATTAATCTGTGTAAGAAAGTATAACATCACTAACTGCAGAACGTACCACGAAATACAGTGCCCAAGGAAGTTTTAGACGGAGTACAAGGTCAATTTCCAAACATGCTGGGAGAGGGGGATGCAAACAATTTTGTATGTACGACTCCATTGTGGAAGACGATGACATTACTGTTGTTTTTCTGCTGGTTTCTATTATTAAAAATTTGCACCACTTTTTAAGACAGAAATATAAAATGGCATCAACAGTTTTTCTCCAATTCTTAATACTTACATGTTTTTCGTTAGTTTACAGTTTCTGAACAACCGCAAACTAAGTTGCCTTTTGTTCATCATCTTCTTGAAGAGCAATAGATGGCTTCCACGAAAGTTTGTAATGTTATTTGAAAGAAAGAACGTACGACTTCAATCCCAACGACTCTACCTGTTTCCATCAGGGATAATTTTTCAATGGGAACCAGTAGAGCAGCACAAGATGTAATTGAAACGGCTACCATTTATGTAAGAGCGTATTATCGACATGCATAGGAAAACAGTCTTCTAAAAAGCATTATTTAATTATTTATGCGATTTTTGATGAACTTCGGGAAAAAATAAGCAGGCACGGAAATAATGTCAACTTTTATGACATAATGTTAATGTTTATATTTACTTGCAAAATTCAAAATATTTCGATTTTCCAAAACAGTCTTATGCTATGTGACGCCTACGCAATTTCTTTATTAAAATTAGTCCTGAAAATTATTTATTTCGGAAAAAAATTCCTTTGAACTTTTAGTATTAAAAACAGTTTTGGATCGGGAAAAATTATTATGGAAAATTGACCTGTAATCTATATGTACAATAAAGCAATTTTTCGATCGAGTAACCCTTATTATAAAAAACAATTACTGACTTCATCAACAAAACCAGCTACGGAATATCTTTCCTGGACTGATTGTTTTACATAAGAACTAGCAGCCCCCCGTCTTGGCTTTGCCCGAGACTTACTAAATGGAACACCGTAGTGTGTTGACATGTAATGTGAAACGTTTTTAGTAAGAAATTTTACATCTATTCCTGATACTTCTCAGAACAAAAATCTTCTTATTAAAAACATATTTGTTCGCAATCCATACAGTTTATTTGGTCAAATGATAAGCAGTAAAAATTAAAAAATTATAACTATGCTGAAAAGTGCCGTGCGTTCCTTATGCCATAAAATAATCGTTGGCCATAAGAAGTGGTTGATATGCAGTTTCTCCCATATAATTTACGAAAAGGGCTATTTTTTAAATCTGTTAAGATTTTAAACTCCCAAAAAATATATATTGAGAAAAATTTTATTTCTCTTATCTCACATCTTTATCACCAGAGCAACGAAGTCCTGGAGCTTAAGGGGGTAGTGTCACAAAATTGGAAAATTTAGGAACGCCTTGAAAAAATTTGTATAAGCTAACAATTATGCGTAGAATAACATATTAAATTTTCAGACATCCTAGCTTCACCGTTCTCGAGAAAAAAATTACCCATTTAACACGTACTCTCATGAGAGAAAGAGTGTTTTACTGCTTACGACTAAAAAAGATTTAAGACTTTGCTGAAATTCAAATATAATGTAAAATAGTATGTTTTAAACATCGTATTACACAAACAGCATCCGAAGTTTCACCATTCTTTAGTTTTCAATGTTTACGTACAATTTAACCTCTGAATGTATCTATACTTATACGTATATATAGATATACAGAGGGTTTTCGCCTCATGCGGCGTTGCCATATTTATTGTCACTTGTCTGTTTCGGAACGCATAATGTATTTCGGAGCACGCATTGACTATATATTGCCACTACCCCCTTAATCTCTATATTTTATTATTGCCACAAAAATACAAATATATTTTCTACTTATTGAAAAATTTGAATTTAGAGATTTAAGAGATTACTGTGAGGGTAAAATAAAAAGCTCATCTCTCACATACGGATTCTTTATTTGGCGATTTTGGCTGTTCCAATCTTGATAAATTTTCTGCGTTAGTTTCTTGACGCCTCTTATTGTATTTATTAGATACACTTGAAGTTCTCTTTCCAATATACCCTGTTGCAACTATTAGCACATTTACGACTTTTGTGACCCCTAAAGGCTGTTTTCTGTCAACTTTGTTAAGTTCTAATATATTTGTTGGCAATGTAGTTCGACATCCGATGGCCCCGAAAAAAGACCGGTGAGCTTCTTAAGTAAACTCTTTCTTGACTGAAGTTTACAGCAATTGTGACTGCCTGGATACCTCAGGGTGATCTTCTCTGGCCTGCTGTTAAAGCCCCAGACTGATCGGGAGAAAAATTACAAAGTCCGAAGCTTTGGGGCTAGTTGTAGTGCTCTTTTCTAACATCTCCTGATATAACGTCGAAAACGTTGGTGTCTAAAGCACCTTTTTATTGCAGACTCAGTTGTTTTGATGATCTAAGGTGGAGAGATTAGTAGAGATTGGTTCGTAATGCTTGCCCATTTGAGACTCCCGTTAGCTAAAGTTTCTTTTTCCTTCATAGCTATTAGGTTCGCCTAGCACAGACCTTGGAGAGGATCAGTGATTCCTGGTTGAATGCTTAGAGTCGAGAGGGTAATATAGGGTCGTCCGTCACTGGGGTTCCTAGCCTTGCAACGAACAACTCTGCTCGTGACGTCTGCCAGTTAATGACTGACTTTGTTTAATTGTGGCTGGCTTTACATAGTCTTTTAGTTGACGAATCGTCTCCAGAAATCAAAGTAAAAATGTATTTGTTGGCAAGGTAATCTAAACTTAGTTGGCCCTTAAAAGGACCGATGAGATTAATGGTTAAGTAGGAAACGCAAATGCTTACATTGGCCCTGAAAAGGGCTTAAATTTTCAGTCATTCCTTATTATTATTTTCGATTTTTTTTTTTAATTATAGTGCTCTACGTCCGGCTACTTTAATAAGGGCACTACTATGGGCTCTTAGCACTTTGGAGAAGGAAGGGAAGAGGGATAGGAGGCCTCCCATTACTGGAAGGGGGTAGGGGGAATTAGGCAATTTTGCTGCGAGGAGGTCGCCTAAACCATTCTCGAGGAGCATTGCGTGGTGAAAAAGCACATGTGAAAAATCACAGAGGTACTTGCTCGAAAAGTATCACTGGCCGGGAATCGAACCACGGTTTCCTGTGTGCCAATCCACGACTTAGCCAACTGAGCCACCACGCGCTTTCATTATTATTCTTGATGATGGAGAGCCAGCTGTGGGTAGCATGACTCTTACCCTTAAAGTCTCTGTGGATGGAGATCGTACATGAGGGAGGTACACCGCTGATCAAAAAATATCTCGTCTTTTGGTTGTTCCCCGGATCAACAACCGCTCATCGTTAGTAGGGGAAATGTGGGGATGACGTTGGGAACACGACCACTGAGAAAGAAGCCGTTATGGCTGCCCATCTGACTCAGGGCTGTTTTCCCTGGCTTATATTTATAGTATACTAGCAGCCCCCCCGTCTCGGCTTCGCCCGAGACTTACTAAATAAAACACCGTAGTGTGTTGACATGTAATGTGAAACATTTTTAGTTAGAAAATTTTACACATACTCCCGATACATCTCAGAACAAAAATCTTCTTATTAAAAAATATTTTTTCGGAATCCATATAGTTTATTTGGTCAAATAATAAGGTGTGAAAATTCAAAAAAATAATTATGCTGAAAATTTATGCCATAAAATAATCGATGGCTATAAGAAGTTGTTGATTTAGTTTCTTCTGTGTAATTCACGAATAGGGCTATTTTTTAAAGCTGTTAAGATTTTAAACCCCCAAAAAATTTATATTAAAAAAAAATTGTTTTTTCTCATATCTCACTATTTTATTACCAGAGCAACAAAGTCCTGGACCTTAAACCAAACATTTTTATTGCCACAAAAACAGAAATACATTTTCTAGTTATTTAAAAATCTGAAGTAGGATCTTTAAAGATTTCAGAGATTGCTGTAAGGGTACAATGGAAAGCTGATCTCTCACGTAATGGACTCTTAAGTTGTCGATTTTGACGCTGCTGTTTCAATCTCGATAAATTTTCTGCGTCAGTTTCTTGACGCCTCAAATTGTATTCATTAGATACATTTGAAGTTTTCTTTCCAATATACCCTTTTGCGACTATTGGCATGCTTACGACTTTTATGACCCCTAAAGGCTATTTTCAGTCAACTTTGTTAATTTTAATACATTTGTTGGCAAGGTAGTTCGACGTCCGATGGCCCTAAAAAAGACCGGTGAGCTTCTTAAGTTAACTCTTTCTTGACTGCAGTTAACAGAAATTGTGACCTGGATACCTCAGGGTGATCTTCTCTGGCTTACTGTTAAAGACCCAGACTGATTGGGAGAAAAATTACAAAGTCCGAAGCTTTGGGGCTAGTTGTAGTGCTCTTTCCCAACGTCTCCCGGTATAACGTCGAAGACGTTGGTGTCTAAAGCACCTTTTTTATTTTCAGATTCAGTTGTTTTGGTGATCTTAGATGGGGAGATTGGTTAGTGATACTTGTCCAGTGGAGGCTGTCCCGTTGGCTCAAGTTTTTTTTCCTTTATAGCTGTTATAGGTTTGCCCAGCGAAGACCTTGGAGAGGATCAGTGATTCCTGGTTGAATGCTTAGAGTCGAGAGGGTAATATAGAGTCGTCGGTCACCGGGTTTTCCAGCCTTGCGAAGAACAACTCCGCAGGTGACGTCTGCCAGTGAATAGCTGACTTGGTTTAATAGTGCCCGTCTTTAGTTAATATAGTCTTTTAGTCGACGAATCGCTTCCGGAAATGGTAATAAAAATGTATTTGTTGGCAAGGTAGTTTACACTTAGGTGGCCCCTAAAAAGAACCGATGAAATTGATAGTTAAGTAGGGAACGTAAATACTTATAATGGCCCTAAAAAGCGCCAGTGGTGAAACTTCCAGGCTATTCTTCATTATTATTCCTGATGATGAAGAGCTGGCTACGGGTTGCTTGATTCTTACCCTGGGAGTCTCGATGTACAGAGACTGTGATGGAGGGAGATACGCCGCTGACCAAAGAATATCTCGTCTCGGGTCGTTCCCCGGATAACCAACTGCTCAATTGCTCATCTTTAGACGGAAACATGTGGGTAAGCGCGTTGGGGACGCGACGACCAAGAAGAAAGCCGTTGTGGTTCCCGTGACCCTCAGAGCTGTTTTTCCTTGCTTACATTTGTAGCCACAAATTCTCTAACTACAACAGGTGGGATGGTGGGACTGCCACACAACTCTGAAGAGTTGGTGCAGATTGTGCTCTGGCTAAATATGTCTCCTGGTATTCTGGCAGAGACGGCATCGGTTGGAAGTAATTTATTGTTCTTTGATCACACTCGTCGAGATTCAGGGTGAAGGAACACTTAGGTCCCTTCCCCCTTGGAGAAGAGTGTCATCCGTAACCGGGATACCCAGCTGCAGGACTATCACCAGCATCCTCTGAATAGCTTGATGAGCTGCCGAAGCTCGACTGTACAGCTATCGATACGCTCCGGCCTATTATAACCACACTTATTTAATTATGTTGCAGGTAGCTTTGATTTTATGTCGACGCCACCTAGCGGATTTTACTGAACTAAAGTGAAAAGCTGGCGTATTTTTGCAAAACTTTGAGCTCATTTATTGCTATTGTTATTAAATTTTTTAAGATAAAAACTATACTAAAACCATCTAGGAAGTATCATGAATCAGTGTGCAAAATTTCAGCAAAATCGGTTCAGTAGTTTTCGCGGTTAGCGATTACAACGGTTTTAGCGACTTTGCTTTATATATTAGTAAGAAAAGCCTCTGACGGCACTAGGCCAGATTGTGGTACGGCCACGTAACTCTGAAGGGTAGGAGGAGGATATGCTCTGGCTAGACATGTCTCCTGGTACTCCACCGGAGACGTAATTGGTTACAATAAATTTTTTATTGGTGACACTCGTCAATCCTGGAAGTTCCGGGTGATAGTAGACCTAGATCACTTGCCCATTGGAGAAGAGCGTTGTCGGTAACCGGGATACCCAGCTATACGACGATTATCTATATTCTCGATGCAGTTCGATAGACTGATGGTTAAAGAATTCTCTGCGACGCTCTGGCCTATTATAACCACACTTATTCAGTTCTGTTGCAGATAGCCTCGATTTTATGTCGATGCCACCTAGCAGATCCTACTGAACTTAAGTGAAAAGCTGGCGTATTTTTGCAAAACTTTGTGCCTTTTTTAATGCTATTGTTATTAAATTTTTCAAGATAAAAACTATACTAAAACCATCTAGGAAGTGTCAAGAATCGGTATGCAAAATTTCAGCAAAATTGAAGTAGTAGTTTTCGTGGTTAGCGATTACAACGATTTTAGCAACTTTGCTTTATATACTAGTAAGATATAACAACGTACTAATGATTTCTAAATGTAATTCATATCAGTGAAGGCTGTAAGGCATTTTATGATGTAACTTTTACTACAACAAAGTTTTCTATGTATAATTGTTGTCTGGTTGACGGCACCATACGGAAGGTTAATAACCCCGTTAATCACACAAGCAAGCTGGACTTTGTGGGTGTTTATAGAGAGCTTACGTGTACTATAGCTGCGCCCATTTGTGGACTAACATCACTCAGTGATATTTTGAATACTCATATAAGTTTTTTTTCATGAAGTCTCTCAACATTATAAATGATTCTTGTTATCACTTTCTTTGAGCAGATTAAATTTTCCTATGTAATAAAAATTGTTTTGTGTGGTACTATTTTTATCTATTTTAAAAATGATAAGAAGAATGTCATCATTAATAGATCGAGCACGTAAATATTCTGGTCTAAAAATGAGTTATAGTAATGTTATAATATTATGTAAAGAGTTATATTAAAAGAGAGTCTTGTGAGTTGCAAGAGTATTTCGATTTATTTAAAACATTCTCGAGGAACACAGAGTTTTCATAAACTATTGGTTTCAGACCTCAATTTACGACAAAAACTATTTTTCATAATTATATTTAGCCTAATATATGCACGCAATTTTTTTAGATCATCTGAATTATTTTACCTTTTTTTATAGTTTGTAATGTAATCTACGAGACAGCAGTACCCGTACTTCAAAGTACGAATACATGCATGCCTGAGTCAGTGAGCCTGACTGCAGTGATGGGTTTACGACACGAGCTGGAGTTTTCTGAGGCATACCTTTAAGAAACTTTGCAGAAAAATCTTGAGCTGGTAATTTTGTAAAAAGTGTCAGAAACTACAAAATATCGTTCTAAATTAAAGTATCTGATTCGTGCATATGCAAGAAACAGAACTTGAAACCTAAAAGTGACGTTTATTTTACTTAACGAATATGAAAAGTAACACTTGAAATTAATCATTATTGTTAACCCAATATTTATAAAATTTTTAAATTGACATTTAAAGTAAAGTTTTCTTTTTACTAATAATATGTAAGGTATTAATTTACATTTTGAAATATTTGTAATTTAATTTATTGTAATTTCCAGTTATTGCAGAATTCATTTGATAAATTTTTTAGTAGCTCTAAACAAAGTCTACCAAAGAGAATTAGGTGACTGACTTGATTACCATTTTGGTTGCAATATTCCATTTGTTGTTGTTAAATTAATTCATTTGAAAAATTGTGTTAGTGTTCTTAACCGAAGCTACGTGCCACCAATGAAAATAGCGCTAAAAAAGGAAACTAAACGATTATTTTAATGAATTACTTGTTAGCATGCAAGCAAATGATGCAGTACCACTCATTGATATGTAAAAAAAAGAGTGAGCTATTACTCAAAATGTTACAGTAATGCTTTAATTGAAAAGATTAGAAAATGAAGAGTATACTTACTTGAATGTCTGAAATTTAAGTACTTGTAGAAATCTGGAGAGGCATCATATGAAGTTGGTTGTGACTGCATGTAAATAGAGAAAAAACCAAGATGATTTAAATATTGACACAGTTGTAACTGATAATGCCAGTAATATTATGAGAATGCGAAGATCAGTTGACTAGTACAGCATATAACTTGCAACAGCCGTAGTGCAAAATGAAGTAAATCTGTTGTTAATAATATATTTTGCACTCAAGCAGGTGTTTAAAAAACGTGCAAGATAATATAAATTTAATAATCTGAATTTTAAAGATAGATTACTGAATGATACAATTGGTCTTGATCCAATGTGTGGATGAATTAATACTTGCCAGAAATTTGATTATACGTTAGGTGGTTCAATCATCAAAAAAAAAAAAAAGGACAAAGATGTCAGAACGATCAAGCGTACCCAAATAAAGTGAACTCATTTTTTAAAGATAATTTGTACGAAGATTACGAGATCTAGAAGATTATAACAATTAAGTTACGGTCGCTTTGGCGATTATTTTCGTACGTAGTTTAGGGTGCCATAGGGGCTCCTCATTTAGTAAAGTATCAAAACTACCAAAAGTAATTGTTGTAAAAATCCATACAGTTTTCTGAGTAACCGAAGTAATTGGGATCGGCCCTTGAGAGCCTTCTCTCAAAACTTTGGAATCACGCCACAATGTGTAAGGATAGAAAAGCCTGTGGTGCTGACAGTCACGAGCCTTACCTCCTCATTTTTGAAACTCGCCACTTTACGGAAATTAACCTAGGATAGTGGCGCTAGTGCTATGGGGCCGATCCAAATACAAGGCTAGTGTGAAAGATACGTTAATGGCGTATGCGCACATATTGAAATAGTTCGAGTAGAGGATAAAAAATGAGTATTTCATGCTTTTCTCTCAATTTACTTTCAATTGAAGTGGTTAACCCTATAATTTAAGGAGTATCATAAATTGAAAAAAAAAAAAAAACGTACTCATAATTTTTAATTTCTGAGGTTTATCATTAACTAAATGAGGGAGTATCAAAAAATTTATGTAATTAGACTGTACACTGCACACTGTAGACTGTACATACGTGCATATAGGTATAGACTACCTGATTGGAAAGCTTAAGAGGGCTTCATATTGGGCCTACATTGGTTACCCAGTTACCTATGTAGGCAGTGTTCGTATTGTCAGTAGAATTCCATCGTCATAGGTTTGGAGATAAAGTTGGCAACGTTTAAAAAATGCGTAGAGACCTTACAACACGACTCTACTCACTCCACGCATTTTGTAAGAGTTGCCAACTTTATCTCCAAACCCATGACGATGGAATTCTACTGATAATACGAACACTGTAATGCAGGTTCAAACAGGGAAAATACGTAGAGGTAGATGGCACAGTGTAATGGGGCATTATGCGGAGCCAATATTGGCATCCCAATTAACTTATAAAGGACAGGGTTAGAAAAATAAAGAGAGGTATGAAAATCAATCATTTAATAATTAATTAATATGAAAATCATTTAATAATTAATGTAGGGTACACATATAAGTCTAATTCGTAATGATATTCATTAGCACAATTTATTTGCAAATTACTCTTATTATTAAATGCTCCCACTTCATTGATTATTCCACGCTTTAAAATTTTATTTACTTACGAACTTTTTTTGAATCTAACAACATTTAACTATTCTTTGACACCCGTAGTAATTTATTAAAATAATGAAACTCAAGTAAATCTTTATATTTAATACTTGATATAATTAATTACTGCTTTACTTTTTAATACACACATGCAATCTGCAATATACACAGTTATATATATGTATGTGTGTGTGCATGTGAGCGTGTATGTGTGTGTGTACCTCTCCGCTCTCGAATCTTTCGATGCGTACAAGGAAAAGCTAGGTAGACGATAACTGTCTCCTCCCCAGTTAGCGCCCACATAGAGCCTTCCCGAGCAGGAAATGAATTAGGGATCTGATCAGTCCCTGATCATGCTATCCTTTTTAGTGATCAGGTCCTGATCACGCTTGTAACGCTTATCTGACCAGGTACTGGTCAGACAGCATGATTTTATCCTTACTTATTCTGACCGCACATGCGCATTGCGTGATCTATGAATCTTTGTCATCTAAGTTATAACCATCCAATTTAAAAATATGATTTTTATTTTCTTATCTTTGTTATAAATATAAGTATTTGTACGTATAATTGCTAGTCGGAATTTGAGAATGCAAATTAGAGTTTATTTGTGAATCGCCACTATCAGAACTTTCAGACTCACCAATACTTTCTTCTGTTTCAAACGTGTTTTTGTTTGAATTATCACTAGTATTAAAACATTCTTTAGATTTGGTTTTTTCTAAATAATTGTCCGGGTAAACGTCAAAGTTACATTGGATCTTATGAGATGGATAAAAATATTTATTTTTATTTCCATAGCTGCCTTCAAAATACGTATTTTTGTAATTGTTATTGGTGACCTGTGATGTTGTAACGGTTGTAAACGTAGTTGCATTTTATGCATCAAGTAAATTTTCCTTACACCTCCGCCGAAAGTTCGTTCCATCTGACCCGATTTTGAGCTAGAAAAAGCCTCATATCAGTCCTGCCATATATGCGCAGAGCGAAGTGCGCAGATATATATAGTTATATATTCAGCACCGAGAAGCAGCAGTAGTTATACAATACATATATATGTATATACGGCTAACGGAGTTATAACCTTTATAGTTTATACAACACAGAAAATCATTGGATATTTATTTACATAAATTATTGGATGTATATATATATTTTTTTTTTTGCACAATTTACATGTATGTATAAATTTAATAATTTCACATGAACAGAGTACACAACACAAAATTAAAACTACCAAATTAATGTTTTTTGATCAGTTACTTTCACTTTAATGATTTATTTAGTATATAAATGTAGTATATACATGTCATATTACAAAAATAAACTATAAAATCTTTTATTTAATCGAATTATGCTTATCACAATTATAATAGTTATTGATAATAACCTGATTTATTTTGCACTTACGGATATAAACATTAGGATTTATAAAATGATCTTTATAGGATTTATGATTCGAATTTAAACGGATTTCTCTTCCTCACGTTTTGCCAGCACAACCAACCTGCACAAATCCTCGGCCCAATCTGATTCTATATAATATACTACAGTCTCGGCGAGCGTATATATATAGATATACCTATACACATGTACACTCATCTACGTGCATTTAAGTGGTATTGTTCGAGCGACCGATCGATCAATAATAATGCATAATGCACTAAATCTTTGACTGGATCTTTAAACCATCATTTTTAACAAAACTAAAACCGTGGTGACGAACTTTCGGTGGAGGTGTAAGGAAAAAAAGTATACGTACCACGGCCAAAAAGTGGGGCTACATCTGACCGCGCATTACTGGCCTCGCCTTCGGCTCGGCCGATAATATAGCGCGGTCAGTAATAGCCCCACTTTCTGGCCTAGGTACGTAATATACTATATCTGGTTTGTTTGTTTTGATGTTATTTTCAAAATTATCACTGTCACTGATATCACTACAAGAACCAAATTTTTGAGTTAACCTATATACTTACGGACTCTATATTTGGTAAGCAAAGCCTTTCTTTTTTTGCTGTCCATTTTTTAGGAATTGTAGTCAACTTAATAATTCTTTTTTTATTTATATTATAGTTATCTTAGTTTGCTTTTAATCATATATTTATAAAAATTTGACTTATTTTGGAGTAGTACCTTGGCTTTCTGCTAGACATATGTAAGTATGCACACACACACACACACACACACACACACACACACATATATATATACATAGAAGACGCTCTAAGGATGAAATCATGCTGGCTGACCAGTACCTGATTAGATAAGCGTTACAAGCGTGACCAGGACCTGATCACGATGACTGATCAGGCCCTGATTTGAAATAAGGATGTCTTCATTTCATTTCTTCTCGGGTTATTACAATCCTAGCTTGGTACCACCTAGGTAACTCACATAGGCCCCAGCTAACTAGTGTGGGAGCCCTGCTTACCTTCCGATCGGGTATAGCTACGTCAGCAAGCCAAGCGCCATGCTGCCCTCTGATGATCAATTTTTTGATACCTCATACCTCCTCATTTGGAGTTTTACGGCCGTTCACCCAACTGACCTCGTGCTACCAGAGACAATTTTGCTACAATAGCAAGCCAGGAAAAATCACCCTGAGAAGTTTGGGCAGCTACATAAGTTAGAAATTCCATCAGCCTCCTCCACAGTGGTTCGTCTCAATGGCATAGCAACAGAGGAGATATTCTTCAGGTCCACTTCCCTGACCAACGCCAACGGTGAGCGCTTGGCTGTCCTGGAAACGCCCCAGAGACAAAATACTCTTTGGCCATCGGTGTATCTCCTTCCAGCACGATCACCGGATGTAGAGATTCCAATGGTAAAAGTCAAGTCACTCGCAGCCAGCTTTCCATTATTGAGAATAATAATAATGAATAACTGTAAGTATTACCACTGGCCCTTTTCAGGGATATAAGTATTTATGTTCTCTATTGAACTATTTTCGACAACAATTCATCCACCAAAAGACTTTACAAAGCCAGCCACTATAAAATTAAGTCAGTTATCCACTGATAGACGTTATGAGCAAAGTTGCTCGTCGCGAGACTGCAAACCTAAGCCACCAAAGACCCTAATGCATAACCAACTTTAAGCACTCAACAGGGAAATACTGATCCTCTCTAAATTCTGCGCTTAGTAAACCTAATAGTAAAGCTATAAAGGTGAAATAAAATTAAGGAAATGGGATGATTTTCAACGAGCAAGCATCACGAACAAATCTCCGTATTTTAGATCACCAAAACAAATGAGCTCTGCAAAAAAAAAAAAGATACTTTAAACATCAACGTTTCTGGCATGTTATCAAGAGATGTTGGGAAAGAGCTTTACAATTCCTCCCGATTAGTTAGATGCTACAGCAGCTGGCCAGAGAAAATCACCTTGAGGTATCCAGACAGTTACATTTGCTGGAAACTTCAGTTGAAAAAGTTTATCTCACCAGTCCTTTTTAGGGCTATCTATCGTCGAACTGCGTTGCTAACAATGCCAACAAATCAATTGCAGCAATAAAGATGGCAAAAAAACAGCTGTTATAGGGCTTAAATAAGTTTTTATTAATCCTGAGAGTTGCAAAAAGTGAATTGGAAGTTGGAAGGAATACTTGAACTGTTTTAAATGTGTACAATTATAAGCGTCAAAAAACTGACGCAGAACATTCATTGAAATTGGAACATTGGTGTAAGAATCGATGAATAGATAATGCATTACGTAAAAGATCAGCTTTTGATAAAATTTATTACTTTAATCTTTTAGCTATCTTAATACGTGGAATAATAAGTATTTGTATTTATTGTACTGCTAAAAAATGTAGGAATGAGTCTCTAGGACTTTCTTGCTCTAGTAGTAAGGTTTCGTAATAAAAAAAATTAAATTACATATTTTTAACGAGTTTAAAATCTTTGCAGATTTTACAATTAATTTTTCACATTATTTTAATTTATTATAACAAAAGAAAGTGCGAATCAACTGCCCTTTTTAGGGGCAACAACTATTTTATGGTGCAAGGAACGAATGGTACTTTCAAGCATCATAATTTGTTGTTTTTTTTGCAGCTTATTATTATTAAACAAAAACTGCATCGATTCCAAACAAAAACTCTTGTTAGAAGTTATACTTCTATAAGCGCGTCATGCGCGAGGGTAACTCAACGATTTCAGATTCCGACTTTGAGTAAAAGTGTGATGGAAATGAATTTTTCTCGATACTTCTCCCTTTCCATAACTTCCCCATGACGTACTTCCGGTCCCCTGTTCACCATACCACACTGCACAACGCTACGGCACCACACTACGCACACATTTTGAATTTTATTTTTTTTACCCACTTTGCTACGAAAGATCCCAACATGAGAATGTCCGATTACAGTATGTTATGGTGTAGTTCGTAACTTATTTTTTATGTAAATTCTTATTTAATGAAAAATAAATCATTTGGATATACTATAAATTGAATAAATGAATAACTTATCTAATAGAATAATTTTTTTTTTTTTTTTTGAAACTTGGAAATTTGTGTATTTTAGTAGAGCAGCTTTTTAATGTATTAATAAATATTTATTCCTTTGTAATTAATTTGTTACTGTTACAATAAATAAACGTTTATACAATTTTTTTTATTTTTTTAAAATTCTGAAGAATCAGAAAAAAAATTTTTTGTACTGTACAAATAAAATAATTAATTTTTATTGTGTTTTAAAAAAAAAATAAAAAAAATAGTTTACTACTCACGATGGTTGAACTTCGTGAGTACTGTATTTATGCACGACGTTCTCACGAAGCTCAACCATCGTGAGTAGTAAACTATTTTTTTTATTTTTTTTTTTTATTTGTTTTTCAAGTGTTTGTTTTAGTGAACAACATGAATGCAGTACTAACGTTTACAGAGCTTCGTTCTTCCTGTGGGTCTGGTGACCCCCTTGTTACCTGAGAAATTGTGTCTATACTCATCTCATGTTTAAAGAACTTCGTTCTTACCGTGGGTCCCATGACCCATTCATCCCCCCTGGTTTGTTGTTTTTTTTTTTTTTTTTTTTTTTTTTTTTAATAACTACCTACTTACCTAGTGTATTTATTTTTAGGCTTTATTGTAAATAAGTACACATATAGCCTTGGTACGGTAAGGAACAATTTTACATTATATTTGTTATACATATTGCAAGTAATAGTTACATATTGCATTAATAATTATACATCATTGGATTCGCTTTTGTAGTTTTTGTTGATACGGCGATGATGTCACGTAGACCAACTCGAGAGCGAAGGATCTATGTGGTAGGCAATTTTTGCTGCAAGAAGGTCGCCCATCCCATCACGAGGAGCATTGCGTGGTTAAAGAGCACATGTGAAAAATCATAGTGGTACTTGCTCGGGAGAGTCGCACTGGCCGGGAATCGAACCCGCAGTCTCCCGCGTGCCGTCCCACAAATCAGCTGACCCTGCCACCGCGCGCTCGCTTGTTTGCCATACAATTTTATAGAAGTATTACGTAATACTTGGGTACCCAAGGCCACTGTCCACTGGCTTATTCTAAAAAGTGTTAAGAATAGATGCAAAATTTTTAACTTACAACGTTTAACATTAAGTAACAGCACACTACATTGCTCCACTCAGTGAATCTTGAGCAATGCTAAGATGGGAGGCCACTAGTATATTATAGCTCAAGATAACATGATATTGTTTCTTGTGATTTTATGGATGGAATAAATTAATAAAATGATTTTTAACAAGAAAAACTTTACTTTTTCATGAAAAAAAATAATTACATTAATATAATTACATTTTTTTAAAAATGAGAATTGATATTTAAGTTTGTAGCACGTATTGAATTTCCACAAATTTTAAATAAAAATTTTGCAGTTTCAGCTCTATGTGATCACAGACATTTTTTAAAAGTCAATATTCTGATAAAATTACTCAACACTTAATCAGATATTTGTTTGGCACTCTTTTATAAATAGTACAGTTTATAAATAATTTTACTCCTGTCTACATACAAAGGTTCAAGAGAAGATTTAATAAGGAGGCTTGGGCGTTTGGTGTCGTATCTATTGAGGGGCCCCTGTGGGGTACTTGTCATACAAATGATTCTTTGTAATATTTTTTTTATAATCATTTTGATTATACACATGTGTGAACAAAATAGCAATAAAACGTGGAAAAGTCATTGGGAAAATCGATATTAAAAAATTTGTTAGTTTTCCCGAGGTACCTTGTGTAAAGATGACGGCCCTGCCACGATAAAGCTGACAACACTGTACTCTCTTGCTCTCATCTGCTATTATATACCTATACTTGTGTTAGACTTAAATTTTCATGCTTGTATGTACTATGTTTATGAATGTACAGCGCATGCGCACTTACAGTACCTGAACAAAACAATTCTCATGTTCGATGTTTTTCTCGTTATTTTCTCCAAATTTAACGTGTTGATCCTATTCTTTTTTTTTAATAATAGATTCTTTATACTTTCAAGTATATGTACCAATTTAATGTGTGGGCCCACAGCTTTTTATTACGGTACGGTAGTCTATTGAATTTCGGGTTCCGTAAGGTTGCGTGTTAAAATGACGAATTTTCACAAGCGATTTTCTCGAAAATAAATGTGTTCACCTACCTATTTTGTTTTTCTAAAAAAATCTAGCAAACTTTATTTATATAATCTCTGAATTTCAGACCTAGCCAGCATTTAATTCAAAATCACCCAAGCCTCCTTAAATAAATCTTTATTTGCATAAGCAGGTATAATTATTATTTTTGAGCAAAAGTCAGTAAATTTTTTCTATGGCTTCAAAAAGTACAGTAGAAAAATTGTTCTTATTTTAAAATAAAGACCTTGACACTCTTTGCTAGTTTCTCGAGAGACATCTGGCAACATAAACACAAGTGAACAAGTGTATCAATTAGCAAAAACCATGATGATCGAGATTAATTGCTTATTATTATTAGAAGGCATTCAACTGAAAATGACCTAAAATAAAGAATGGACGGACTAAAAAGAAAAAAATTAAATGATCCCAGTGCTTTTCTAGTAATGGTAATGAAGGGGATGAGTTTAGCTGGAATCATAAGTAAAAATATTTTTATTAGTTTAACATAAATTGAACAATAAGCATAACATGACATCACAATTCTTTCAGCTATAAATATTTTGGTTAAAATAATAACGAGTAATTGATGTAATTTTATTTATAATAGTTATAATCAACAAATACACGTTACAGTTTTTTGTGTTTAATACTATATTGTTACGTCAGTGATAAAACTTAAATTGTATCAAAATATGACACTAAAATTATGTTCTTGAAATAGTTTCAGTTAGATCCTTTTTTACTTTTATAATGACTTGACACAATTAATTGTTTTTAAGTTATAAGTTTAAAGTCCACATGCCTGCAGTAATAATAATGCTGAAAATTATAACTAAGGCTTATAATATTGATGTTTACGTCATAAAAAAATCTTTATTACGATGATCAATCCCTATCTAAGTTTATAAAATAAATTTTTTTCGTTTCAGAAATACCAAACGTTTGAACACAAGACTCTCCAAGAACACAAGGTACAAATTAGTTTCAAGAACTTTACAGAGTATAAGCAACTGAGTGGCCACACGACTCATTGGATAGCCACGTAACTTGAATGGTATAAGGTGTCACTAACAGAAAGGACGATGGCAATGTAACTAACAAAAAGTATAAATAGCCTGCTAGTATGGTAAGGAGGCCCATAAAAAGTAGTAAGAACCTGTTGGACGAGGCTGTTGGAATCACAAAAGCGCTGTGCTACCCGAGATGGCTAAAAAAGCGTCCTGGGAAAGTTAACAAACACATACACACACCTTCTAGCTACAATTAGTATTTTTTATTATCACAGATGATTAAATGTGCTTGTAGCCAGGAATTAAGAAAAATAGTACAGGACTATCGGCTAAAATATCAAATGAACATTCTGTATCTCGCCATGGACTCATAGTTATTTACAAAACGATTGCGGAAAATGAGATTTTCGTAAAAGTATGTAGAAAATAAGTATTTACCGGAATGTTTATAGTACGGAAAATCAAACGTCTATCACTTTAAGTGCCAGAACATTTCGAAAAATATTTTTTTTCAAACTACATTACAAAAAATCTTTTGCACAAATCGAATGGGACAATTACTGCACTTGGATCAATAATTACACTTGAGGCATGTACTAAAAAATTTGGGTGATTAACTGGTACTCGTTTGACTATGCCAACATTAAAACTACCTTAAAAACAGCTGAGTTCATGCCTTGCAACTTTTTTATGAAAAAAAGTATTTGTCCTCAATACAACTTAAAGAAATTAAACAGAAAGGTAATTTACACCAGACGATTTTTAATAAAAGTAAAAGTTAATGAAGTTGTTGAAATCAATTAATGGATTATTATTGTTTTCTGATAAAAAATTGTCCATACAATCATAGAACTATGAATAAAATGTGCCCACAGTAGAAATTGACACTTTTTCGGAAACATGGAAAAAGAAATATTTTACTTTACCTTGATCTCCACACCTTTTCCACGTTTTTATACTTATATTTTCATCAAAGTGTGGAATCAGTGGACAGTTACTATAATAATGTGCATAAGACATAGCAGTCGTCTAGGTTAAGCAAAGTATAAAGACTTGCATGAATAACAATGATTTTCTATTGATTGATCACCCTCCCAAGATGTTATTACTATCAATATTATTTTTTAATTCATTTTATAAGCGGTAAAAGATGCTAGAATTAGTTAAATCTTTGGCAGTTTACGTACAACGAAAAGCGAGATACAAAGTCAAACTTGTACAAGATGCTTTATGTCTTGAAAAAGTTCAAAACTATTTCAAATTTCTAACAAAATTCCTAAAAGTTCAAGAAACGATTATTCAGATTTTATTCTTCTTCCAAAAAGCTTCACTCTGGTGCTTAAAGATCAAAAATAATCCGCACTAATATACCTTCAGGTAGGCGTAGGCTATCATAATCCTTCCGGGGTCGTTTGAACACACAAACGCATACTTACGAATGCACAAACAAAAATACACAAACGAGCCTAGGACAATGAGCCGAATCGGACGATGAGCCGAATCGGACGTTCAGCCGAAAACTCGGACATTGAGCCGAACAAACAAAAGCATACGCAATGCAGCCAACTGAAGCGGGCCAAACTCAAATCGTATTAAATATAGGTAATGTCAGCCTGCGCGCACAAACTGCAGATGGCACGGCTGCATCTAAAAAGCATGCCCGACAAAGTTAGCGTTTTTTTCACATCGGGGCTATCGAGTGCGACGTCTAGGTATGTGGACTCGCCGCAGACGGTGTCTAGGAGGTGCTCCCCAGGAAGTGAAGCTTTTTTCACGTCTGGGCTATCGAGTGGGACGTCTAGGTATGTGGACCCGCCGCAGACGTTGTCTAGGAGGTGCTCCCCAGGAAGTGAAGCTTTTTTCACGTCTGGGCTATCGAGTGGGACGTCTAGGTATGTGGACTCTCCGCAGACAGTGTCTAGGCGGTGCTCCCCAGGAAGTGAAGCTTTTTTCACGTCTGGGCTATCGAGTGGGACGTCTGGGTATGTGGACTCGCCGTAGACGGTGTCTAGGTGGTGCTTCCCAGGAAGTGAAGCTTTTTTCACGTCTGGGCTATCGACTGGGACGTCTAGGTATGTGGACCCGCCGCAGACGTTGTCTAGGAGGTGCTTCCCAGGAAGTGAAGCTTTTTTCACGTCTGGGCTATCGACTGGGACGTCTAGGTATGTGGACTCGACACAGACGGTGTCTAGGTGGTGCTCCCCAGGAAGTGAAGCTTTTTTCACGTCTGGGCTATCGAGTGGGACGTCTAGGTATGTGGACCCGCCGCAGACGTTGTCTAGGAGGTGCTCCCCAGGAAGTGAAGCTTTTTTTACGTCTGGGCTATCGAGTGGGACGTCTAGGTATGTGGACTCTCCGCAGACGGTGTCTAGGAGGTGCTCCCCAGGAAGTGAAGCTTTTTTCACGTCTGGGCTATCGAGTGGGACGTCTAGGTATGTGGACCTTCCGCGGATGGTGTCTAGGCAGTGCTCCCCAGGAAGTGAAGCTTTTTTTACGTCTGGGCTATCGAATGGGAAGTCTAGGTATGTGGACCCACTGCAGATGTTGTCTAGGAGTTACTCCCCAGGAAGTAGGAAAACTCCTATTGATGCACTGTTTTTAGTGCAGTAAGTTCACTTTTCCGCACTGTATGTGAGAAGTATTTGCTAACAACAGTGTAGGAAAGATTTTCCGTACAGGAAACAGTGCAGGAAATATTTTCCACGCACTATTACGCAGAGTCCTTGTCGCAACTTATGTGGGACGATTCCCACACTCGTGTCGGCAACTCTGGCCACTATTACGAGTTTGTCACTACTTAGATGGGAAAAAGTTTTGTCCGCACTTTTTAGGTTATAAACTATTGTTTGGTATATATATATATTCACGAGGCAAAATATTGAAAAATAAATGTTTGAAAACATATTTTATACCTCTTGAATCACTATAATGCTCTAACTGTCATTAATGATAAATTCTTAATGAATATTTTCCTAGAAATTATTGCATCCTGTTATTATTAAAATAAGTATTCCTTTGGGGCTCCTTAAATAATACGGTTCTGTGCGCTCTACTTCTTTAAAGTCATTAATTAAGGTAGTAAATATCATTATATATACTACTATTTTTTAATATAATAATTAATTTTAGAAGTTTAAATATAATGGTACTACTTAACATTTAATTGCTATTTAATATTGGTATTTATATTCTGTAATGCTATTGTTATTAATAATTATTTTTATTTGTTTTTGGTATAGCCACTGCTCCATTAACTCTGAAAAAAAGAGTAGAAATCTATCATACAAAGTAATTACAGTTGATACTGTGCAACATTTGATTTTGTATGATAGCGATTTTGTTAAGGCTGTACGTGACACAAAAAAATGGTTTATGGATGCCACGTTCAGTATTGTTCCTAGAATTGATAATATATATCAGTTTCTAACAATTATGGTGGAAAAGTATGGTAATGTAATGGAAAAATTAAGTACTTATGGTTGTATTAGAAGATTATAAATGCGTCTATCTTTTAATTTTCATGAAAAAAATTCTTTGAGAATGATAAATTATCGATGAAGTTTTGATTAATTCTATTAACAATGAAGTTTAGAGGTGCCAATCGGCAGAAATATATTAAAATATATTGAATGATAATTATTTTTATTATTTTAACCAATAAAAAGTCCTTACTTCTAAAAGATTATTTGAAAATTCATGTACACGACAAATAAAAAATTTCCGTTGTTGGCATGAACAAAGAAAAAAAACTATAAAATAATCTTACATTTTTCAAAACATTTTATTATGTTCAAAATTAAAACCATAAAATAAAGCTTACACGAGCATTTTCATGAATTGAGATAAATGATTATCCTTAATTATCTGTTCCCCTGTTAGAAATCATAACCGGAAAGATTCTCAGGAAAGCATTTTATGAACAGAATTTCTGGCCTGTATGTTTTGGCCAGATTTTAGTCTATGTATGTTCATAATTTCTGGCCAAAATTTATTCCCCTAATTTATGGCCAAAATATGCCCAAATTATGAAAATTAAATCGACTGAATGATTACATTTATGTTCTACATTTGGCCAAAAATTGGCCAAAATTTGATTTGTGCTTACATATGTGTTTTAGTTCTCTCGACTCTTTGGAGGCTCGTCGGTTTGGTATTATACTTTTCAGTATTTAAAAAGATTTAAGTTTAGTAATTTTTACTTCGTTGATATTTGTTAAAAACATAATAAATAGATATATGTTGTAAAGAAAGGAAAAAAAAATTTTTATTTAAAAAATGAATAAAAAATAACCTGTAGAGGTTATGTATGCATGCATGTGCTTGTTTATATCTATAACTTTTTTATTTGTACTTATTAATATTGATTCAAGAAAACGAGTAAAAAAATTTCGTAAAAAAAAAAATTTTTATGAAAAACGTTTAAAATTATTGAATAGTTTCCATATAAGGTTCCTTAATTTATTCATAAATAATGGCCAACGTATGATGACATTATGTACATTTTTTTCTGGGCAGAAATAATGTTAGATTAATGCCGGAAAAAATGTTACATTTATATCCAGTTTCTAGCCAAGATTTATGCACACATTTTGGCCATAAATGATGGTTTCTGGCCAATTTTTAGCCAAATTATCGTCATGATTTCCACCAAGGTTATAGCACAATATTAAGAACCAACTAAAAATTTATTTAATATAGAAATTAGAAAATTTACAGATGATCCATGAAAAGTCTTACATAAACTTGTATTGATTCATTTTTAATATAGGGATTACCGGTGTTTTACTCTCTCATGGGACGAAGAAGAACCGTTGACTATGAGGCTGTATTTTTATTTATTAAAAACGAGGTTGGCTATTTAATACCACAGTACGTCATGTCTGATTACAAAAAGGGCATGCGAAAAGCAATGAAAATAGTTTTTCCTCAAATCCGGATGAGTGGATGTCTATTCCACTTATGCCAAGTACGTACACTAACTTAAATAAGAATTAGGATAATTATATGAAAAGTGACTCGTTTAAGTCCATTGCCCGGATACAAAAAAAAGGACGATTTAATCTTATGTTTTCCAGTACAGAAAAAGTTGGTCAATTCCCTACAGAATTTCCCCAGGTACATGGGATAAACAGTTTTGTCCAAATCAGAAGTTGGCTTCATTAATTTATTTATTTAACAATTGATAAATAAATGCAAATTTTGTATTTAGTTTTTTTCTTATATCTCCGCTTCTATTGCTCTTAGAGAAACTTCACGACTGAAAATCTCTTCATCTTAAAAGTTCCTACGAAATAGACACTTTTGTGAATCCATTAATTATTGTTAATAACACGTTAATGGCAAGAAAGTACGAAAAAAAATTTTTATACCGAAAAACTTTCGACCGACGTAGAAAAAAAATTTTATGTCAATTTAATAAACGCAACAGTGAGAAAATATAGATATGAAGTTGTACAACAAAAAGCTATTTGTAAAATTGCAAAATAATTATTAGTTTTTTGTTAATTAATTTTTCAATGTAAAACTTTGAAATGTTATTACAAACTTCATGGTTGGTTTATCGACATTTCACTTCAGTAAAAATATTGTATTTGATATAAATAATGATAACAAATAAAGAAAATTGATTTTTGTACATTTTGACGTTTTGCCACAAAAAATTTTATTTTGCAACTTGATCAATTGCAAATATCTCAGACAATTTTACATACTTTTTTTCAAGAAATGGTATTATATTGATCATAAGAAAACATGAATATAAAAAAAAATGCTCTAGCGGCTCTAGTTTACTCTGAAGCCGAGGTACAAGAAATAGACGTTTTCTGCAATAACGGGCTAACTAAATTTTTTATTGCAAAAAAAATTGTATATCATCTTCATGTGTTTCTGCATCACACTGCCAGAGCACTTTTTTAATTTCATTGAAAATAAAGCTGTGCGCATGGAGCAACACACGGGCTGTGGCGCCTGTGGCTGGCGTTTGAGTTTAAATAAGTTTTTATACGCAATTGTACAGTTACATACATATTATTTTACATTGGACATGCTTAATTACCAAATTAAATACAAAAACTAATAACAAAAAAAATATCGTTATTTAAATTTTCCTGTACATTAAATTTTAGCTTTTTTTTGATACATTAATATTAAGCTTTTTTTGATGATCTACTTTTACAATAACTATCGTCTATCTCACTATATGTTGCACCATCTATCATAGCACACATACAGTCGTTATCATCTACAAACTCTTGCGTGAAATCGGTATCAGTTTCGTCGTCTATTCTGGGTGGTATTTTGTCCCAGACTTGAAAAAAGCTTTAATTCCTGGGGAGTAACTCCTAGACACCGTCTGCGGAAGGTCCACATACCTAGACTTCCCACTCGATAGCCCAGACGTGAAAAAAGCTTCACTTCCTGGGGAGCACCTCCTAGACAACGTCTGCGGCGGGTCCACATACCTAGACGTCCCACTCGATAGCCCAGACTTGAAAAAAGCTTCACTTCCTGGGGAGCATCTCCTAGACAACGTCTGCGGCGGGTCCACATACCTAGACGTCTCACTCGATAGCCCAGACGTGAAAAAAGCTTCACTTCCTGGGGAGCACCTCCTAGACAACGTCTGCGGCGGGTCCACATACCTAGACGTCCCACTCGATAGCCCAGACTTAAAAAAAGCTTCACTTCCTGGGGAGCATCTCCTAGACAACGTCTGCGGCGGGTCCACATACCTAGACGTCTCACTTGATAGCCCAGACGTGAAAAAAGCTTCACTTCCTGGGGAGCACCGCATAGATACCGTCTGCGGAGAGTCCACATACCTAGACGTCGCACTAGATAGCCCAGACGTGAAAAAAGCTTCACTTCCTGGGGAGCACCTCCTAGACAACGTCTGCGGCGGGTCCACATACCTAGACGTCCCACTCGATAGCCCAGACGTGAAAAAAGCTTCACTTCCTGGGGAGCACCACCTAGACACCGTCTGTGTCGAGTCCACATACCTAGACGTCGCACTTGATAGCCCTGATGTGAAAAAAGCTTCACTTCCTGGGAAGCACCTCCTAGACACCGTCTGCGGCGAGTCCACATACCTAGACGTCGCACTCGATAGCCCCGATGTGAAAAAAACGCTAACTTTGTCGGGCAAGCTTTTTAGATGCAGCCGCGCCATCTGCAGTTTGTGCGCGCAGGCTGACATTACCTATTTTTAATACGATTTGAGTTTGGCCTGCTTCAGTTGGTTGCATTGCGTATGCTTTTGTTTGTTCGGCTCAATGTCCGAGTTTTCGGCTGAACGTCCGATTCGGCTCATCGTCCGATTCGGCTCATTGTCCTAGGCTCACACAAACTAAAATCCCCAATCTGTCAGTTCAGTCAGTTGTGTCAGCAATTCGCTACACTGTCCCCACAACATTCAAAACATTGACCCCGTCCAGGCAAAACTGCGCACTAACCTCGAAAGCCGAAAATTTAAGGAATTAAAACGTGTCCAGCACCCGATCGTGTATCTGTCTCCTTTTTTTTCTCCAAGACCCCTGAAAAATGACAATCTCAGGCATCCACCGAGTGAATGAAGAAAAGAGGCATACATAAATCAAGGGCGTGCTTTATGCAAAGACCAAACATGCAGACCCATAGGAAACAAGAGAGAGAGAGAAAGAGATCGTGTGGTAGAACCCGCCTTCCCGCATCATATGTGTTTGAGTCTCCCAAAAGTACAATAATATGACACCTCGAGTGTATTGAATGGTGCTACGTTTAGGTGCGAGAGCTTCTGACATTACATTTTTTATGCTCCAGCTGGGGGTATGTGAAACATAAACCAATTGAATGCTGGAAAGTGAGGAAGTTCGGATTTTATTTTATTCTTTTTTTTTTTTTTTTTTTTTGTTGCAAGGCGGCGACGCGAAAAGAAATCGGAGTGAACCTGTAGTGGGTGTGAGAGAGTTCACCCATTTTTGTTTTTTTTTTCTTAAAGATACACTGTGATCCGGGCGGCAAACATTTACCACTGGACAAACGGACACATGCCAACCTACTCTCTTTCTCTTGTACTTTTATTTCATACCGATTGATTCTTTTCTTCCTTCCTCATGGGTAAACACTGAAAAGCTTGTTCCTATTTCATTCTTGGAACGATTGGTCAAACAAGAAATTATTATTGATTTTTTTTGTTCATCTGAGGGGGAAAGAACCCCTAGGAAGGAGAGTTTGTATTTTTTGTAAGGCAGAAGGAGACGTGTGGGTGACACTGTCCAGCATATGATACGAGTTTTCATCATCGTGGCTCCATAGAAATGCATGATATTTTGTATGGAAACCAAGAGAAGACTAGAAGTGTACTTAATCGTTAGAACCTTTTTTTTAACATGATGTGTGAAATAAATGATCACACAAGCACAAACATATTCGTTGTACAAGATAGATTAATATTCTTATAAAAAATTTTTTGTATCTACCAAGAATTAAAAATTAGAACTGAACTTAATAAATTTATTTTTCCGTTATTGAAAAAAAAAAAAAAAAAACATGATCGAGGAGATAGGATTAATAAAAAAAAAAAAAAAAAAAAAAAAATAATAATAATAAATAATTAAAAAGCAGAAAAGGAGACATTGACATGAGAATGTATGTTATAATTAAAACTTATGAAATCAACACATAATTTTGATTTTTTGTAAATCCATACAACCTTATTTTTACAACTCACGACTGTTATTTGAATCATACCCACGAAATCTCTGCTTGAACTTATAAAACAAATTTTTGCACAAAAATTTTAAGGAGCTGTTTGAAATGTTTTTATTACATGTTGGTAAAAATATTGTGAAAAAACTGATGCAAAATTCTCAAGCCCATTTACTCAAAATGATCATAAAATTATGAAAGTATTTCCTCGTACGAGATGAAATATCAAGTCTCTTTTTTTTACATATCTAATAATTTTTGCATTGGGCACCCGCAATGTTAATAAATTTCCGATAAAGAACAACATAATTAGACTTCGAGAAATATTTTTTTTTTTTCAATATGAAAAATTCCAAAATATCCTTATAGCTCTTTTGAAAGTCATTTTACTCGAAATGTTTTCTTATTACTTTTGCATTATACGTACTACAAGAGAGAAATGAATCTTAAAGTTTATTGATCCCAGTTGATTGAACCGTGGGATTTTTTTCTTGGTACACTTCGTGGTTCACAACTTAGATGTGTCCGAGTGATTTTTCGTGTGAGAATGTGTATGCGTTTGGATGTCGATGAATGATTGAGCTTTCGGAAAGCGGAAGATGACAATAAGAGGAGGATGGAAGACTTAAAGAAAAACGAAGACGAAGACGAAGCTGCTTCCCCCTCTCCCAACTTGATTCATACCCATCTATCCGAAGGTGACATTGTACTCGCTGACTACACGCACAAAGTGGAGAGATGGTGCATAGGATTTCGAATATTGTTCCCTCGAATTTCAACTGCTTCTTTCTCTTTCTCCCAAATCCTCCTCACCCTCGTATATGTTTTCCTTCGGAGGTATATATCTTGGCCCTATTGAGGAAGCTGCCGACGTCTCAATTACTCTCGTGCAGTACGTTACACGCGCGTATACCTGCTGCTACTGTAAGTAATAGGAAGCGGGCACCTTCACCTTTTTTTTATAAACGTGGGATAATCTTATGTCCTTTTTTCTTGCATTGTGATTGCTTTCCCATACGAATTTCTTACGATTTTTAGTTTTATTTATGATTTTGAGTCAGATTCATTAAAAAATTTAAATTACTCCAAGTCTTACAGCGCCACTGCTTGTTAAACCCAATAAGACTACATAATTGGGCCTTACATGTAGTATAAAGGTCCAAGTTTTTAGTTTGAGTTTCAAGGCAAAGATTTTTCTGAATTGTATTGGATCTGAATTTTCTGCTTCTCTTTTTCTGTCAAACATCCGTAAAAGCACGTAACACAGCGGAAACATACATAGAATGGATTCTAAAATACAACGGGCATAAATTATTGTACACTTTAATTGAAATACTTGGGGCTAGTCCACGTCGAAACAAAAAAAGGCTTCTCCAACTATCAAAAAATTAACGATTGTCACTGTTGTCGTAGTCACCCTCAGTCTCGTTCACTCCACATTAGAATCCACAAGTATTTTTCTCTACGCTCCATCTTTTCCAGCTCCATAAGCAAATAAACACTTACCTCAATATCTGGCTTCTTTTTTCCTTACTCCCCGGCTTACAAAGTACTTTTACGACCCCTACTCCGTTACGCAATCCCTAAAACGGACGTGCATGTAGCTACTCTCTAAAAATTCAACTTCCCGACCAAAACACTCCAAAGAGCATCCTATGCAGTTGCTGCTCCCCAATAAATCCAAGTAAGAGTGAGCTTTGGCAAAACATTGCTCGTGATGGCTGGGAGGCACCACGGGCTACCTCATTCATAAAGTAGGCACCACACGCGTTTAAAGCCTCGATTCTTCCTACGGCCAACCTGACCTAAAAAGTCTCCTCGAGCCCCGTCGCAAACTGCCTGCAGCCTGCTTTCCCAGTATACCTTGGCGCGCTTGAAAAATTTTTCCGAAATCCCCTCCTCCTCCTCCAAGCTTTGCCCCGTTAGTTTTTTCGTCATTATGGCGTTGCTCAATTGCTTGCCCGCAGGGTGCAGGGAGTACCCCGAGTTTTTATGATTCTGGAAGCGGAATTCGGTTACTGGGTGACTGGTGAGGACAGACGGGGATTGGAGAAACGAGGCCTCTTTCCCTTCCCCCTCCCCCACCCCCGGCTTTCGAAACTCGATGGGGTATTTATGCCTGCCTGATGGGAGCCGATGGCCAGAGAAAGAAAGAAAGAAAGGAACTTGGACACACGTTCGCTCGTACGAGGAGCAAAGCCAAGGTAAGCACGACCGTGATAACGACTACAGGTTGTGCATAGCCTGCTTACCATCTTTCAACCAAACAAGTACTGCCGTACACGGATGCCACTAGACAATACTCTCCCAACTCCAGTCGCCCTCTCTCTGAATCCCTCTTATCGCTCGACTGCAAGAAATGAATTGATGAGCTTTGAACTTTCGAAATGCACGCGCGTCCCAGCCAGCCTAGAGCATGAGCGAGCGAGCCTGGATAGGAGGAGACAATTTATGAGCTGCAAGGCGTGCGTCTGCTCCTCTCACCGCTCACAAGTGGAACTCTTCTTTTTCTTCTCATCCTTCGTAATTTATTCTAACCAAGTAGAAAGAGGAGGAGGAGAAGGAGGAGGAGGAGGGTGACAATGATGAGTCAGTTTAAGAAAACCGTAGGGCACGTGGCTGTACGCGTGTTAGCGCGAGACGAGACGCGAGGAGCGAGGAGCTCTGGTTTGCGTCACACTTACTAGCTTTCACTTCCCAAGCTCCTCTCTTGACCAAGGTACAGATATCAAAATATATTGAGCGCGCGGTGGCTCAGTCGGCTAGTGTGAATTTCCGAGCAAGTACCTCTGTGAACTTTCTCATGTGCTTTGTCACCACGCAATGCCCCTCGAGGAGGGCTTAGGCGACCTTCTCGCAGCAAAAATTGCCGAATTCTCCCCTACCCCTCTCCCAGTAAATGGAAGCTTCCCCATCCCTCTTCCTTTCCTTTTCCAAGTGCTAAGTGCCCTGAGTGAGTGCCCTTTACAGGAGCCGCGAACGTGAAGCACTATAATATAAAAAAAAGTATATATATTAATTGCATGGTTGTTGACTCTTCGCTCCGTCGCAGTAATTTAAGGATTAGAGGGGGAGGGGGTGAGGATCGCGTGATCGGCGCGTGTGCTCCTATTCCCCGTGGGCTTCAAGAGATTTTTGTTTTCTTTTTCGTTTGTTTCAACGTAAATATTTTAAGGAGAAAAAATACATACCCTTTGAGTACACGTGCAGCCGACGAGGATTTGTGTTTACGAAGAGTGAGCCAAGAATGTAGTTGCAGCAGATATACGTCCGTGCTGGTATGGTACATGCCTGTTTGATTTGTTTCGAATGAAGAAGCATCGTGAGAAATGACGGGTGAACCTTGTGCCTCTAATTGGATCATATTTTTAGAGCTTCGACAGTGATGTGTTTACTACAGATTTTTGCTAACTGTGAAATACTTGTTTATGCAGGTTGTTGTATGCCATCGTTTATTTAGACGTGTTCTTGAATAAATCATGTCCTTTGTTGCAATGTGCATGTGGTAGGGGGGATTTCTGCGTCACTATCTATGCCTACAAACATCTTTTCTCTTTTAGAACTTGAAATTACAAGTCTCATTAATTTTTCCATTGCTACCTACATAATTGAGTACATCGACTCTTGAATCTTGTATTTCATAAACTTCTTACAATACATTATTTGATAGTTGTTTTTAAATGAAAAAATTTTTAATTGTGTTCAGTAAAAATTTTTTTCAAAATAAATGGATTTAGACGTTTATATTTCTTATGATATACCATAAGCTTCTACTGGTAAATGAATAACTAGTAATTATAAATACGTATAAAGTGAGCTTGTCTGACACAGAGTTTCTATTAGACCCATATTTGACTGCTGTCCCGATTTTATTAATACACTTTAATTTACATTTCATCCAAGAAGTAAGCAAATTTTAAGATTCATTACACTAAACATTTGTGAAAGTAATGTTGTCGTTAATGTAGCTTTGTGTTATTGTTTTATCAAACTTGCTTTTCATAAAATAAATCATTTTCAAAATCAGCAGGTAGCGACAAATCAATCCTCCATTGAAAACAAGGAGAGACATGAGTCAAAGACTTACACAGAATCAAACCAGATAAATCATAGAATACAGACGTGTATGGCACTCCAGAATTTGTTTTCTAAAGGTGTAAGATGACAGCTAGAGGTACAAACATAAATTACTAATAACAAAAGCAGAACATCCATAAATACATTTACACGGCATCGTACACATCGCTATCGAATCGACGCCGATGCTTATCCTTAAAAAGGATAACACTCCACGATCCTTCGTGCCTTCCAGATGAAAAAAGGTAGCGTGAGTACCAGTGAGGCAGAACAAATGCACTCATTCAAAACCTCCCTCGAAATCTCCTCAAGACTTGATCACGTGAAAGTTCTCGAATGGGAGCAACTGGTTATACGGCTCACATATTAGGTGGCGACCATCTATTTCTTCCTCCCTCCCGCCCACTCCTCAAATTGCAGGTAAAAATGGTCCCCCTAAATTTTTTTTATTCCTAAACAGAAAACAAACTTCCATCGCTCACTCACGTTCGGAAGCGTACGCGTGCACCTACGATTCGGCACGCTTTTGGCAGATATATGTTCTCGCTATGCCCCTTCTTTCTCTTTCTACGGGACGATGGGGCACTTAGGAATTCAAGGTCCCCCCGCCGTATCGGACGAGGAGTCAAAGCGCGTAACGTTTCCCTTTTTGTTTCCTCGACTGCATGGAAACGACATTTTCCCTGCTGCGGCTGGCTGTCGTTCGGGCGTTACTGTCCACCCATGCTGTGCGACAGGATTTGACGAGGCAAGACCCGGGGTGTCCAGTCGGCCGTGCGCGCGTGCTGACCTTGGAATGACGGGAACGTGCCCCCGTGCTTCCAGTCGAGTGGCGTTCGTGGAAGACACGAGCTTTCTAATTTTTTAATTAGGTCAGCCACTGTTGGAGAACTTCTGGCGAAGAGGAGGAAAAAAAAGACTCGACGACGAGTTTTACGGCCTCTTTCCTCGTTGAAAGAACATTACTGGGCTCAAAGACAAGAATGCGATCCTCTCTTCGGAGAACTACAAATTTTCGCTCTTTTTTTTCCGTGTTTTCATGTTTACGCTGAATACCATTGTATTTTTCAGATAGCAATGCTTTGTTTCATAGTTTCGGATGTTGGGCTTAGGAAAGAACGGTGACTTTAATAGTTTCAGATGCGCAGGTGATTAGACTCGTGATATCGTGGGCAGGGTCGGTAGTTTACAAGTATAGGTGTGACTTCGGTGGCTCGGATGTCTCATGCCATTGAGGCGACGAAAGCTAAAAATAAGTATTCTGCGGACATTTGTTTTGGTCTGTTGATGTGATACATTTGGAACAAGTTGCAGAATAGTTATGCAATACGAAGAAAAGTTTCTACATAAATTCATTATAGCAATTGTACTAACGGTGAAAAATGGTACCTATTTAACCTACGTTAAGTTTTGTCACTACACGAACAGCTATAGATCACCTGTTTTGCCTTTCATTTTCAATTAATGCTATACATAATAAAGAACAAATTAAAAGAAACTATCAAAAAAATACTTTTTTTTTAACTAACAACAGGAAAAACCACGTGTTGTGCTAGAGTTTTGCGACCCATCGAATATTATACGCAACAAACACCACTGATGTCGCTTTTCATTTGATATTTCTCTAAAGTTTGCTGTGCAGTGAAAAATTACTGATTCGCAGTGCATATCCACTATTTCCCAAAGTTATATGCAGGTCACTCTGTATCAGTCAATAGTCACTGCATGAAATACTGAAATTCATTTGCAGTGAAAAGCAGTGAAAATGCACTTTTAAAATTCAGTGAAAATGCTCTTTGGAAAGCAGTAAAATGCACTGCAAATGCTCGGTACTTTTTCACTGTTAGTTAGTGTAAATAAAAAAATTTCCTTATTTTGTATTTTAAAAGTGTTTCAAGTTCATAAAGCTTATCCAGTGTAACAGTTGTAACGTGCTGAGCTTCATGGTCAATTCCATAATTCAAAAAGTATTTAGTAAGAATCATTGAATATATTTTAATTTACATTCAAAATAAAATTAACTTGTTTATAAGAAGAACTGTACGTTTTATAATTCCGACATTGTTTAGTTGTGAAATTAGATATTTATGATTCATTGAAATTTATACCAGCTCACCTAAAATTTCCTGTGCTATAGAAAGTGAAAAACTTATGTACATGTAGTCTAAGTTTATTACTTTTGAAATTAATAACAGTATGACAAGACTTGTACGAAACACCAATATACGTGTTGTTAAGAGATTTTGACAATTATGTATTTAATAAATTTCTGTTTGATAATCACTAATGCAAAAATTTTATGTATTGATCCATGAAAATGTGAAAAGTGTATAAGTTTGATAAATTTTCATGCTTATGAATTTTCAATTGTTTTTGTGACTTAATTTTTTCAAGTCACGGAAATATTAAAGATGTTTCAAATTTTACGTTAAAAATACAAGTAATTTTATTATTTTTCAACAATTTTTTGAATTATTACCACATAGTAATGGACAAACTTGCTTAGCTGTAAACATTTAAGTTCATTTAGTAAGATTTTAAAATAATTCCACTTGTGCAAGAGACATTGTACTTATTTGTAAGTGGTTATTACATCTAATAAACATACGTTAGTATACTTAACTTTCCACTGTAAGTTGAGTGACCATCGCCAACTTAATTACTAATAAATTAATGAATAACACAACTGGCACTGAGTAAGCAGTAAAAATAAATCACTTTATTGATAGTAGTGAGTTTTAATATAACAAAATAGTTTTTTACTATTTCTATTGTTAGTTATTCACTACTTTTTGAGTGTTTCTTCTAGTCTTGAAAAAATTAGTTAAATTTTTACTGATTTTCTAGTGACAATAACGATCACTGATGAAATCAGGGAATTTTTCACCGTAATAGTATATTACGTACCTAGGCCAGAAAGTGGGGCTATTACTGACCGCGCTATATTATCGGCCGAGCCGAAGGCGAGGCCGGTAATGCGCGGTCAGATGTAGCCCCACTTTTTGGCCGTGGTACGTATACTTTTTTTCCTTACACCTCCACCGAAAGTTCGTCACCACGGTTTTAGTTTTGTTAAAAATGATGGTTTAAAGATCCAGTCAAAGATTTAGTGCATTATGCATTATTATTGATCGATCGGTCGCTCGAACAATACCACTTAAATGCACGTAGATGAGTGTACATGTGTATAGGTATATCTATATATATACGCTCGCCGAGACTGTAGTATACTATATAGAATCAGATTGGGCCGAGGATTTGTGCAGGTTGGTTGTGCTGGCAAAACGTGAGGAAGAGAAATCCGTTTAAATTCGAATCATAAATCCTATAAAGATCATTTTATAAATCCTAATGTTTATATCCGTAAGTGCAAAATAAATCAGGTTATTATCAATAACTATTATAATTGTGATAAGCATAATTCGATTAAATAAAAGATTTCATAGTTTATTTTTGTAATATGACATGTACATACTACATTTATATACTAAAAAAATCATTAAAGTGAAAGTTACTGATCAAAAAACATTAATTTGGTAGTTTTAATTTTGTGTTGTGTACTCTGTTCATGTGAAATTATTAAATTTATATATACATGTAAATTGTGCAAAAAAAATATATATATATAGATCCAATAATTTATGTAAATAAATATCCAATGATTTTCTGTGTTGTATAAACTATAAAGGTTATAACTCCGTTAGCCGTATATACATATATATGTATTGTATAACTACTGCTGCTTCTCGGTGCTGAATATATAACTATATATATCTGCGCACTTTGCTCTGCGCATATATGGCAGGACTGATATGAGGCTTTTTCTAGCTCAAAATCGGGTCAGATGGAACGAACTTTCGGCGGAGGTGTAAGGAAAAAACTTTTGAGGATATGATGCGTACGTACATGCACATATACAAGGAGAAATTGTTATACCTATAGGTCGATTAACTTGAAAATATGGATTAAAAAGTTTTATTTTGCTTCGTGTTGAATTTTCTTCAGTATTTTCTTGAGGTTTATAATCTGGCACGAATAAACAGCTCCGAATGAAATTTTAATCCTTGCAACTGTTGATACTCTTCTAGTGTAAATTTGATAGTGTTCTGGAATTAAAATGAAGGGTTAACGGTAGGTTCAGTTATTTTTTTTTCTGGTTTTTTTTTTTATTTTTTTATTTTTTTTATTTTTGGAACAACTTCAGTCAATCTGTATGGACCTACATAGATATCGGATGTCTTACATGTAAATGTTATGGTTATTATACAGATTGTTCACTTGATGAAGAAAAAAAATAAGGGTTCCAAGTACGCGGTTATTATATAAAAAACCCTGATGTGCAATATTTTTCTTTTGTTAATTTTAAGTTCTTGTTTATACTTCGAACGTTGTAGTTACAACCAAATTGTTGCGTAAAAGATCAGAAGAAACAGCTGAATACTACCGATCAAGTCGAGAACAATCAAATCCCAATACAGCTCGAACGTATGGACATCCATTTGATCTCCCTCCGGAATAGCGCACGGAGGGTTAAACGGTTGCAGAACGCGAGAACCGCTGCCCCACCCAGCGACAACATCATCAGCAGTAATGGCAACAACAGCAGCATAATCGTTGCCACGCGTGTCTTTGGGACGGATCGACATGACAACACACGGCAGCGGTGGCCCAACACCTGCGGTCAACTAAACATCCCTGTATCGCGGTCACTGTGTATCTGTCCTCTGTTTCGGGCCGTGGTGTGCGCCCTCATCTCCTGATGTGAACACACGGAGAGAGAATAACATATCAGTACTCCCTAGAGGTGACGCGGAGGGAGAAGGCAGATGCGAGAGCCATTTGATCACACTCCAATCAAAGGTACGAGTCTAATGCCGTTTATCATTTCCAGGAGTGTGCCTGATTGAATGAGGAGCTTCTGTGGTATGATTGAAGAGGAAATATGGGCTAAATTAGTCGATGCTCATTGGGAAAAAAAGGGTGCAACGAATCGAGTACGACAATAATTTTCACTTGTGCAATTAACCTTGTGAAGTAAAAGTGGATACGTTTGATTGAGCCAAGGGCTCGCCGTACTCCAAATAACATTGAACCGTAGTGTGCGTCATTAGTTTGAAACTCCAACTAGACCTTGAGGGAAGCACTCCGAGTACCGGTGATCCGGAAGCCAGGGGATTTATGATACCTTCATTGATGGAATAACAGAGAAGCAGCTGAAATATCACGAATAATTTCAAGTATCAATCACGCACTCTAAACTTACTTTTATTTGGTGGAATAGTATTTATGGGTCTGCAAACCACAACCTAGTTGGGAAGCACCCGTTAAAGACCGTAAAATTCTCTTTACACGTATGAATTATACCCAGTGGGATGTAAGTCCTAATGCAACTGGTAGCAGTCATTACAACTGGCCCACCGTACCTATATGGTTTCATCAGGGCTTTATCTTCTGAATTTTTGCAAAAGCGTCGGTCCGAAACAATAAAACAACATCACATCATAAGTATAGCTCATGTATGCGAATGGAAAGAAAGATGCATGAAAAGTTTTATAATACCACGAATGCACCTCCGCATCTTGCCTACATCATCAAGCCCAACAAAAGCAGACGTTATTGGGGTGCCGAGTCACATCCTTGTACAGCACAAACGAGCCACACGCGTGTGTCGGTTCGTATACACGAGGATGTAAAATCTGGAACAAAAAAAAAAATCGATAGCAAACATAAGAGGAGCACGGAAAGGGGGACGCTGCTCATGCCGCTGATTTAGAGCGGGCCGCGCACACACACGGATAGGTACGTACGTTGTGGGTGCGCTCGCAACGTCGAGAAGAGGCACCGATGTATTTGACGCGTCCATATAGTACGTGGACGCGCGCAATAAATAAGGCCGTTAAGGAGGCGCAGCTCGACAAAATAAATAATAGGGCGCTGCACAAACCTACCCCCTGGCCCTTCCCCCCAATCCCGGTATAATGGATGCGAGCGATCGCACGCGTGCTCGTGTGCACGCGCGAGGGGTGAATATGGTATAAGCTGCTCTCGCAGATGAGAGGGATACATGTGTGTATGCGTGGCACCGCCGTGCATTGGGACTCGTGGGGAGGGGGCGGGGAGTAGTGGAGGTGAATCGGCAGATGGAGGGAGGGGTAAAGGGGGGTACATGGTAAGTCACAGAAGGAGATTTGATTTCTTTATTTGACGTATCGGGAAGCGAGACTGACGAAAGGGTCAATTACGGAGCGGGCCCTCCGTCTGGGTGCACTTGCGGCTCGTGGATAATTTTGAAATGTCCAAGAGTTTGTGAAGTTAAAAAGGATGGTTGGATGGTTCGTATGATCGACCTACCAAAATGATGTCCGAAGCATAAATATTTTTCAATGTTGTTTCAAATAAAATAAAATGGCACGAGTCAGTTTGATGGTTCCGTGAACGAGTTAGGTTATTTTTATTTGATACGACACTGATCATCCTTTTTCAATGTCGAGCGTTTTGTCACAAGACACTCACTAACGTTTAGTTTATCTATTCCAGATGCACTTTTTTTTTTCCCTGACTTTCTGCTTTTGTTCATATAAAAAAGTATCTCACTTATGAGCAACATAGAGACTTATCCATGGTAAATGAAAACATTACGGTACGACGTAACTACTTTATATATGTATACATAGTGTTGAAGGAAGTGTGAAAAGGAAAAGTAGTAGAATGGAACAAAGGCAAAGGAAAGAGAGAGAGAGAGAGAGAGAGAGAGCGCGAGAGATAGAGATGAGGTACAAAAAGAGAATGCGAAGAATGCAATGCTGTCTTCGGGCAGCAATATTTCACCGAGGTGGAAGAGAGATGGGGAAAATTTTTTGAAGAATGCCCAGTGGAGGATATTTGTATCGGAAGCACCGCTTAGCATTGTATTCTCACCGTATTAGGGTAATCGCGTTACGTTTTGGCTACGGAAGACCTCCCCCTGCGGCGTATGTTAGGTACTCTTTTTTTTTTTTTTTTTTTTCTAGATTCGTTCTCCCACACCAGTCTCAATCAGTCAGCTTCTCCCGTACATAATGGCACAAAAGAGAAGAGCGGGAAGGGGAAAGGGTAAAAGTTTGTTACAAACACATATGTCACGACGATGATTATACCCAAGTTCTAATTATTATCCGAGAGATGAAGGTGGGCAGGGGAGAGGATTTAAAGAGTGCGGCCTTTTGACTGTATATTTATGTATCTCTCTCTCTCTCTCTCTCTCTCTCTCTCTCTCTCATTCTCTCTTTTTTCATTTGGTCAAAGATTACGGCTTATTTTGGTCTATGTATTTTCTCGGTCCTTTCAATTTTTTAATTGTTCCCTCTTTCTTATGTACCACATAAGTACACGTCGTATGGAGTATACGTGTGCAATTTTAATTTGGTTTTTTTATTATTTTTATCTCAGTTATTTGAAGATACGATGGATGGAGTACTCCTTTTTTTAGAGTAACTAGGCGCTTTTGTTCCAGAAAAAAGAGAAATAAAGTCGGGCTGCGTGCTTTTTGTTGTTTCAACGTTTGTGTTGGAGATTTTCTAGACTTACATGCAGAGACGTAATGGTAAGTAGGTATGTACACATAAGTGTATGCGTATCTACTACAGCTGACAATTGAGTTTAATTGATCCTTTTAAAGTCTAGTTCTGTAACCTGATTGATTGTGGGTTTGAGTTAAGAAATTTACTAGTGTTCTACTACATTATTCTTACTTAAATTAACAGCATGAAAACTGACATTGAGCTTCTGAAACAGAAAAATAGATGCTACCTTGTCTCCTCACAAAAGAAGTTAACATTGACGAAGAGAAGTTTTTTTTAACGAAAATAGTGCAGACTATTTTATTTTTTTTTTTTTTTTTATCTTTTAGAATATATTTAAATTACTTCCAAAGTGCATGTAGTAGTAGTCATTGTGTCAATAAACGACGAAAAAAAATCGTAGTTGAATTTTCGTCTTTCACTTTGTTTCGTTGAATGTTTTTTTTTTTTAGATTACAAAATTTAGGGTGATTAGAAAAAATGTTTCATTTGATTGAAAACAATTTTTTTTGATACGTTTTTTTGATGTAACTTAACAGAAAATACTTAACAGAATAAGGGCCCAAAAATTTTTGTATTCCAAGTACATGGACGCTAAGTGAAATTCCTACCGTTAAAGTCAATCTTTATTTTTGTTCGACTGCTTTACAGGTGTGCCTTACATTTTCGCCAGACAGAAAAGTGTAGTTAAGTACCACTCATGGCGGCATTTTAACTGACTATCTTTAAAACCTTACATCGGATTGGGCTCAAATTCGTTTCATTGTAATTCCACAACCTAGCAGTTTTTCATCCAGAAAATTTCTTCGACGGGAAAAGTCTTACTAGCCCCAAGATTGTATAACTATAGAAAAAATTTTTTTGCGTGTAACTTTTCAAGTGGATACTCGAGATCGGTTTGTATAGTCGAAAAAAGATAACAGATCTCCAAAAAATTATACTTTTGACCACTTATGTAGACCCAAAAAGATGTTACACCATGCCTTTTTTGACGAAAAAAATGATGTTTTTCAAATTCAAACAATCAGTTATTTTTTACTATTTCTTAACAAGTCCAAGACTCAAACATTTGGAGCTACATAACATTTTCCCAACATATATTTATTTATTTATTTTTCTAGAACCATCCTTGAACTTAAAAAATTTAAGAAAGTCTTGAAATACATAAAAAAAATCAGTTCTGTTCTTATGTTTGATAGTTCTTTATTAAAGATGTTTGTGTAGTCGAAAAAGTCGTACATCTCATTCGAATACAATTTTTTTTTTTTGTTTAATCGCACCCATTTCGTATTTTGCCGATTACAGGATCAAATTGACATTATAACACACAAAATTGTTGCTTAAAAAAACCCTCAAAATTTTTCTCTGTTCGCACCCTTTCGTGTAATTTGTTGTTTTCTTCGTAATAACCTACGTGAACAAGCTCACTTTATAGTACCCAACTTTGCCACGAGAATGCGTACAAGCGGCCCGAAGCCGCTTGCCAAATTTTGATGATACCTGCGAGAGAGGCACGATCCGGATTTTTTCCTCTGTCTTGATCTGCGTGCCTCTCTACTCGTCGCGTGCGTATGCCATCCGGGTATCAAATTTACCCAGGTGCGGTGGAAGAGGGAAGAGGCGGAGAGGGAGGGAACCTCTGTAGCCCATGCAAAGGGGCCGCGCTCCAAAGCCGCGGCATTAATTAAAGCTGTGGGCTCGGCACATTTTTCCCTCCGTACCTCGTACCTGCCACTGCCCCCATCGCTACCTCACCTCGATGAAACGGGAAACCCAAGACACGAGCATCCGCCTCTCCCTCACTCTGCACTCGCTGCCGGGCGTTAAACGCACATCAAGTGCGCATCGAGTGTCTGCGAGCGACGGCAACGTCATTTCTTTCTCTGGCCTTCCTCCACGCACGCTGGACGTGAAACATCGACCGATCTTTGAAACTTAAACGTGTAATCGCGTCCTTTGAGCCGGCAGCAGTGGATGGGGCTTTTTTTGTGCAAGGCAATGACGGGCTTTGGGGGCTCACTCCGATTGCTCCGCTTTTCGTGCTTCGTCCCGTTGCCGATTTATTAGACAACCAGACTTTGATCGCTGTTATTGGGGCGACTAATGGTCGAGGATTGGATGGCTTGGGGATTCATACATTTTCTCCTTGTACTTCCATTTTTTCGTGGTTAGCGAGAGGGATGAGACATTGCGATTTTGACGAGTCGTTTGTGACCATTGCGATCGACACTGGCATCCAATTGGCGAGGAACGCGTTCATTGAAAAGAAAAGGATAAGGCACTGCAGTCAGCATGCGAGACGTCGAATGTTTATTTACCACGTGGCTGTAGCTCGAAACCCGTTGGAGCAGGCCAATCATCGTCGTCTCTTGAGAAAGAAAAGGAGGAAAAGGCAAGAGAGGGAAGGAAAAATAAAAAATGGAGCAGGTCGGAGCCAAAAATAAAGAATAGGAAAGGAAAAAAACAAATATGGCACTTTATGAAAGGGGCGCATAAAGAAAGCGGAGGCGCGGGGAGCGGCGAAGAATGTGCCGTGTAGCGTGCACGTAAGCGAGTACACAAAACACACAGACCCCTCGTCCGAGGCGGCGCTCGGTTCGCCCCGTATAATACATATACGCACACGCGCGCGCGTAAAAACAGCTATCATATAATCCCCGTACGGGCACAATGTGTCTCGCACACACGCGCGCAGTGTGTGCGTACGATACACGCTCTCGTCGAAGCCAAGGGTAGTAAGCGGTAAGTCGCCCAATAAGGAGGAAGGGCGAGTCGGTTGATTTTGAGGGGTTGCTACGGGGGTTGTCGCGGCGTACCCCTGCGGGCTCCCGCTCTCTTTCTCCACTGTTGCTTCGGTTCTCGTTCCCCCTCCCCCTCTCCTGTTTCTTTCGAGCGCGCGCTTAGAGTCCGAGGCCAGGGTGGTTTACCCCTGACGACCGTAATACCCCCGCTGTATCGGGAGAGCGCGGAGAGAGAGAAAAAGAGAACGGGGGGAGGGGGCACACGGAGAAGCCGTGCTTGAAAATTGAGGGTCGAATTCACGCGGCAGCGGTGCTATCCTTATATGGATGTACGTGTGTGCGAGCTGCCGCGGTGTATCTCGACTGATGGAGAGGGAAAGGAAGCTGGGCATAGTTGCTGTTTGCTACGCGAATAGGTGCTGATGGATTTTCAGCATCGCGTTGCAGATCGTGTCAATGCTTTTGCTCGTAAAATCCCACTTTTGGGCTTTTATCGCTATTTAGAAGCTAAGGTTTTCACGAGGTACCGTCAGGGCTACAAATATATTCAAACCGTGAAAATAAGAATTTCTTTTTGCTTGAATCAAGCTTCCATTTATCAATTTGAATGTGTGAACAAAAAATATTACTAAATTCACTTAAACAAGGATAAAAGTTACAGCTATCATATTTACCTTACGACAAAACTAAAATGAGCCTTATTTCTTGTATCCATTTTTAACGTATTTTGCTTTGACTTAAATTTACGTTGTCACATTTTTAACATTTTTAATGACTTACCACAATTTTAATATTTTATTGTTTGATGGTCGTACTGCACTATTCAGAGAAAGCATCATTGTGTAAGATTGTTTGCCATTTTTTTTTTCTTGTCTTAGTGAAATTTGAAATTTTACTTGATTTTTTACAATGGTTTTATTAACATTTATTATGTATTAGTTATGTTTTTTAGATAATGCCTTCATTTTTGTGACATTATAAGTATTATTAAGGAAATAATTGTAATTATTGAAAAACTTTTTAAATAAAATATCAAATATCATTTTATATAAAATATCAAATATTACTAGAACTTTCTCATGTTCTCAAACGTACTTACTTTTGTTAAAATTAACCACATCCGTCCAAATTCGTCAAACCACCATCAGAATAATGAAATCAACTGAAAATGAGAATGGCGTAGCAAATGACTTTTTCAGTCACGTGAAAGCAAAGAATATGTGACAAACAAAAGTTTATCACACCCTTAAAAATAAGTACTTTGTCTCAATGATGAGACCATACTCTGATCGTCCGTAGCACGAAATCGAGAAGTGTAAAACCGATAGGATGGGCCATATTTATAGACAGACTGAAAAACTGAGACTCTAGATCAAAACATCGAGCGTAAATAGTGCTTGGAAAAAAAAAAAAAATAAAAAAATAAAAAAATAATGAGAATAAAAATTGTGACAGAAAAAAAAAGAGAAATGTAGAGGCGCAGGGGTAGCACGTATCACATTCATCCATCATTGGAGTAACAAATCACAGCAAAAAAATCCGTACAGTAGTCCCTGAGCCGAGGGTTTTCATCCATTCTCAATCCGACCGCTTCTGATTAGCCATTCTCGTGAACTATACGTACACCCCTGTAACTCCATGCCGGGTGCAAGAGAGCCTTTACTTACGGTCCAACCCGAAGCCAAAAAAGAGACGGACGGATGAATGGATGGACCTCACGGTCTTCCCCTCCTCCCCAAAGTCAAAAATTTCTCTCGAATATCTCTCTCGTGGTGAAAGGTTGGCGTTGCACGCGTTGGTACGAGAGAAAGAGACCCCCGAGAGACAAGGGTAAGTATACGGGAGGTCGGACCTACATTAGAAAGGGAGCGCCGAAATAATCGATAAATCGCTTGCGCAATGAGTTCTTATGACATATTCGTGCGTGTGTGCGCACGTACTTTTATACATATGCACATGTATGTACCGTGTAGAGTGGCTCGAGGAGACCGAAAGATTTTGGGGCGGCTACTGCTGCTGCTCGGAGATTCGCCTCAGGGCCAGGGCAATTGTTGTACAAGGGCTCTTCAGGATGAACTCGTTTTTGATGGAGTTTATCAAGTTATTCTGGCCATTTTTGGTGGAAAGGGAGAGCAGGGAGTACGCTTTAGAGACTTTCAACCGGATACTCCGAAAATTCGGCCATCGGTAGACAATCGGTATACTTACTACACCTTGAAGAGGCTGGCCTACAATATAAAACGGTGAGAGCCAACATCGAGTCATATTGAACCGATGACTATAAAGATTCATTTGTAACTTGCCTCCCCGTAAAGATTAGATACCTGACGTGTAGTATATATTATGGACATAATCACCGCATGTTTCAAAAAGAAGTACGTGGGTATACATCAGCGTACGCCAGAGTGCGGGAACTTATGAAAATTTTATGAGATGCAAAACCAAAAGTTATTTTATTCACGGAATGTATAAAATCTCGTCGATATTGCTGATCCATTAGGACCATATACGTATAAAAACTTACCCTTTAACTTGTGCAGTTGGTCCGATCTAGGGAACGGAGGAAGCGTGAGTATCAACAAAAACGCACCAAAGGCAAAGCAGGTACTGCTCAAACGTACTACTCTTTCACATGTAAATAAGCTCCCCGGCGTATCTTATCGGGACCTCAAAAGGGGAGATTCTTTTTTCCAACACCTAGTCGGCAGAGCCCATAAGTTTATCCTCATCGGAGATCCGCCGCTCCAACGGGGTCAGAGGGTCTTTGGAGGCAGAGTGTTTGCTGTGTCCCGGATATGCGCAGTTGCTGAATCCCTCATGATTTTTCATTTACTTTTCAAAAAGATTTTTTTCTCCTCCCATCGTTTCATTCAGTTTTGTGCTAGGCTCTCGGCGCGCTCTTTCTCTCGGACCTTTATTGGTTTTGCGGTGGAGGGCAGAAGATCTTGTCAACCAATGGGATTCGTTTTAATAAATAATTGATACGCATTTTTATGGTATATATTACATTGTATGGTCATGCAATTCAGTCCAGTTATCTAGATGTAGAAGCAAAAACAATAAAAAATTTACCTTGTTTGTACGTTTCGTTGGTTATGAAAGGTTGATGTGGGACCGTGTGGAACAAAAAATAGCCGACTCAAGTACTCACCACTTAAAAAACCAACTGGATCATGTGCTTCTCAACAAACAAATTTCTCTTGCAAATTGCACCATGTGTTATACACTGTTTGTACTCCAAGAAAGTGTGGCAAGAATTGAGTTTGTAATTTTCCAATGAACCTTTCAGTCTCTAAATAAAAGGATATGAAGAAAGAAAACGGGGAAAAAGTAAAAGAGGAAGCAGAGAGGCAATTTCGCACGAGGCGCAAAGTAACATCAAGCAGAGCAGCGCGTGAGAGTACTGTGCACAGTAAAAGTACCTTTGCCCAGATCGCATGGATGGTGCACGCATGTGCGCGTCGATCGCAGAAAAAGAGAGATGACGAGGACCCGATTGTAATCTACGTGAGAACCTCTGCACCCTGAGTCTCACCCCATCCAGTCATGTGTGATGGACCTAAATGGATGAGACGCACCCCTACCCCCTACTCTCCAAACACACACACTCACGCGCCGCCAAAAGTATCACAGGGGGACCAGCGTTACGCACCACGCGCGCGCCCAGCCATTGGACATCCATAATTTTTTCCTCCTCTTTTTACCCAAGGTGTCCTCTTCCTCTTCTATAATAGGTATATGGTGCATTCAGCTCTCCTATGTAGTAGCGTGGCATGCACGTGGATCTCGTCTACATGGGATCGGATCGAGAAAGGGAGCCTCTCGAAATGCATTTTTTCACAAAGCCACCTTCCTCTTGGAGCTCTTTAAATGATGGGTATCCCTTGCAGAGTAGATTTAATTAATTGCGACCTTTTTCGGATTTTTTTTTTTCCTTTCCATGCGCGATCGTCGAGGCTTATTCTTTGCGACTGCCCTTTGAGTAACCCAACTGCAGAGTACAAAAGCGGTGGATCAGAATGAGTCAACCATGAAGTTGATCAATAATTCAAAGTAATCTGACCTGCACGGAGATACGATTAGAGATAATATTCACTCGAGAGGTGGGTGCCGATTCTCAGTACTTCTAATCAAAACTGTTTTAATGGCATGGTTGAAAATGATTTCTTTTTTTTTTTTGGGGGGGGGGGCGATCTACACTACTAGAGGCTCACTAATCGTGAAAAGTTATAAAAAGAAGCTAGATTTTTTTCCTAAATTTTTACAAAAATATCTCACGCATGATATTATTTTGAAGTATCATCGTAACGTGTTGTTCATTTTATTCTTTTGTTTCTAATTTTTCGGATTTATTAAGTTACCGCGCGTCACTGAAAGCTCCACTTTGGGCTCGTTCTCTGTATGCACGCGAGCATCGAAGCTCACGTAAAGATTAACTTGAGAGTAAAAAGGCTTTCTTTCACCGACGCAAGATCGCTCCGTCAAAAAACCAACGTCACCTTGTTCTCACCAAATTGTTTGTCCAAAATATAAAAAAAAAAAAAAAAAAAGCACGTAATTTTTTCCAGACAGTTGTTTTCTTGTTTGCCTTTGTATGAACATGAAACTATTTCTCGTCAAGTGCTGAAGACACTACTTTCTCCTTCGGCAACAAACGAGTGAAAAGTCTCTTCTGTGGGCGAAGAAAATAGGTACGTGTGTACTTGGAAACACGTTAAAGTATCTGTTTTCTCTCAAACAGCACGCAAGTCGTCGGCTTGAGTTGTAACAGATGACGTGCGTTCGGAGTTGATGTAGAAAGTCGTTGCACCAGGTAAGCTAATTCCGGGCCTATCGGCAGAAACCGAAAGAAAACAAGTCAAGAGCGGGAGAGCGAGTCCATGCAGCCGACGGCCAGCGAGAGGTTGCGCGCTAATGGATTCAAGAGGGAGCGGAGGCTGGCAAATTGGTCAATCCCGGGGAAGGTGGGCCAGAAAAGAGGGGCAGGGAGGGAGTCGCCGGGGGAGGAGCGAGACGCGCGGCGTAAGGAAATTGTCCCGACGTGTCCACTTCCTCTCCGACTTGATGAGTTCCGCTCTGCTTGAAGCACCGCCGGAACACGGTCCGGTGTCCCGCTCTACGGCTCTTTAGCTCGCTTACTTTGCTTGTACGTGCGAAAAGGGTTGCCTCATGTGCCGGAGAAATTCAGTCGTTCAAGAAAATGCGCTTGAAAACTTTTCCTCGGATAATGCTGGTCTCCAATGTTTTGACAAATTTGCTTGCTTGTGTAATCATGCATGTGTTTCTGCCATTCGTCATATTTACTGTAAATTTATTGTGTGTAACGGATAAGAACATCAATGTTTGACCGATTAGCGTCTGGTTCAAACGACAGGCATGTGTACGTGTACATAGATTTCGTTGAAGCACATGTCGTCATGTAACTGAGATCGCCATAATACACGGAGCCGTCGAGAGAGCCGTATAGGAAAATTTTTTAATAAACTGAAAAAAAGGTTATACAGAGTGAATTGACCAAATGAAGCAGTATTTTGAATGTGTATTATGTTGGTGTACGATAATAAGTTTTGTTTATGTATAAGAGCATATAAACATGCTTGCACTTGTGTGGAACTTGAGAGACGCAAGTAGCCCCGTAAAAATATAACATAAATATGTAAAAGTTAACCTAACCTTCCATTAAAATGTATGTTTATTGAACATCTTGTTGTGACAAAGAGACAAGTGCTAGCTGTACTCGTATATTACTCAACCTTTACACATGTGCAAGCAAGTACGTGCACTTATGCTTTGTACGTTGTGTCGATAAAGTCTCAAAATCCATGTTTTATTTTTTCTAATCTCGTAGAATACGTGAAAACACCATAACCAAAATTCATTATTTCACACCAGTATAATGTATGCTTAAATCACCAATTCATTTGGTTAGTTCACTCTGAATAATTTTTTTTTTCTTTTATCGATTAAAATCATTTTCCGTAAAGCTCCTGGCGTTATGGTGATCTCAGTGAGGGACAATTTCGCTCATTCGGTGACGCCACCTCTCACAGGTGCATAGCGAATAAGTGTCTGCAGCTCGTGTACTCGTTTAGGGATGAAATCGAAAATCGTAAGAAAAAATGTATAACCATTATGCTTGAAATTGTAGACTTTTTTTACACTCAGTCGTGATCTGACATATTATCTTCTTCATATCTCAAAGAAGCGCATTCCAAACTTAACGTTGCTTATAAACACCATTACAATAACCATATGAAGTTTTTTTGTCGGATTAACGCATAAACTTTATTTACTCAAGTAATCACGGATTACCTTCCCACTGTTTTTGCATTGAATAACAATCAATGATTACTTGTTTTCCCTGCATACATTGTGCTCCACAATTTTTACTAAAATAGTAGTTCGAATGTAAATTTATTTAAAAAACGCTCTATTTACTTGTGCGGAGCCACTTGATGGTTATATTTTACAGAAGAGACCTAAAGTGAACAAGTGGACTTGCTAGTGCTGTTTGATGGTAGCAGATATTTTTGTAAACAGAAAAAGTGTGCGTAATTTGTGTACGAGCATTATAGTGTTTGGTTCAATACGTTTTTTAACAAAATATTTTAATGAGTATCGATATCACAGTTAGTGCCATAGTCTTACAAACTATTTCAAATGGTTGAAATTCAGATGTTATACTCCTTATACCTGGGGTGGTTTTGCGTGAAATTTGGACATTTTTTGCACCCTCGGTAGGATAAATGGTGTTTATACCATCCCGGGTAACCTTACGTCCCTGGGGCAGAAAAGTATCTTTGGTGGTGATGGTGCTTCTGTAACGAAAACTGCTGAGTACTGTTGAATCCAGTGCCACTAAATAAAAGTTTTAGCGAACTTCCGATGAATACTTACAAAATCTCATTTTTATCGATTATCGTTGCTCTAGTCTAAACCACTGAAACTTTTCGATCAGTGTCACTAAATGCAATAAATTTGTTTTTTCAAAAGGGCCTAATTCTTGATTTCGTTTGGACTGGATTAGAGCACTTGTACTATGAAAGCAGCTTACCTACAAGTGCTAGAGACTACGGTATTTTTCGATAATTGACTAAAATTACGTATTAAGAAAAAAAGTCTTGTGTGAGAAAAAAAGTTTTTCGATAAATAAACTTTGAAGTAAAATCACTTTTACATTGTCTTTGATGGCTAGCATAGTATACAGTTGGAAGAGCAACAGACTGAGTAGAATTTTATGTCTAATGCTTATTCATGGCACACAATTTTATGTATCACTAGAATTTATAAACTGCGAAAATAGACTTGCTAGTTTTATACATTTCTACGCTAATCGTTTTAAAAATCCTTGACTCGTTGAGGGAACGTCAATCGACACATAATGCAACGAAATAAAAAACTGATTTGAAGAACTTGTATAGGGTATTCTAACTGATGCAACTTATTTTTTTATTTCTCATATTTTCAACCTTTCATTCGTGCCAACAAAAAGTCGTAAACATATAATTTCGATCGTGACTTCCAAAACTTTTCAAGCCTATACTCATTGAACTTGAAATAAATGATAAAGCTGGTAACTGAATTTTCACGAAACATTAATTACGCGCACCAAAAATTCGTTCCGCTCCGGACTACCATCTCGTGGTTACCATTTTTTTGTTCCTTCTCCCAGCTTATCTGGAACAAATGGAGGGAAAAAGAGGGACGCGGAAAAGTATTTGAAGAGCAGGTGCTGGGTATTATAGGAAGAGTCTGCTTGCTCTCGTCCCCCATCCACCCTTTAAGAGCGAGTGGCGCAATATTCATGTGGGAAACTCGATTTCCGGGAAAACAAAAGGAAAAAGAAATAATGATAAAATCCAGGCTCGTGTGGAGTCAGTTTTGCGGAAGCGTCGAGGCTAATCACGTGCACACGCAACCCTGAAATTTTTAATTTATTATTCGACTGGACGTGGGCTCGAACCAGCGCGTGTGAATGTGTGTATGCGCCTTTGGGGAAAGGGAGGGAAGTATTTATTTATTCCTCGATTCTCGAGATTCATCATTTTAATGCTTATTTGCTGCGCTTTCGCCCCACTGATTGGCACGAGTCCCATCCCTTTATCTGAAAAAGTTGGTACCACCAAAATTAACGCAAGCCGAAGGAAATATTTGCGCTTGTGCTTGTACTTGTATGCATGATCATCAGTTGCTACCAAAGCCAACTTAATTAGATGATCCCGTCAAGTTCACTCAAATCGTTTGATTCGCGATATTTCCGCAAAATCCAGTCTAACTTTTAATAGCATCAGGCTAATGATTAGGTTGGTCTGGAACATGCACTCGATTACAGGGTTGAAAAATTTCACAGCTAAAAATTAGAACGAGCCGTCCATGTGCGCAAAGTCCTTCTAAACCAACAGTCTGAAGCACTGTAAAAACGAGCGGTGCTTGGTGCACAAAACAATGGAGTGAAACGCAATACGCTTCGGAATTTATTGCTTTTCAATGGGAAAACCACAATTTGATCCGAACATCTTGAAACTACCACACCATCTTACACCCATCCGAAAAATGCGTCCAATACAACTTCCTGTGTACGTGTCTCTGACGAATTTATTTCAACAAAGGCTAGGACGACGGTGTATCCCGTAAAGTCACTGTTTATTGCCGAAAACTGAGCATCGAGTAGTGAGTAAGTATCTTAAGGTGAGCACTTGCTGTGTTACTAGCGTTTGAACAAATGAATACATCCATGCTCTTTTTTCTGTACTCATACCTACATAAAAAAAAAAAAAAACAACGAAAATGGAGAAATTGTTGTATCCTAGAACCTTTGGGGGGGAGAAATTTTGGGTGCTATAAATGAGGTAGAAAAAATCAAATTACGAGCAAACATAACGCATACTTGCAAAAACTTAATTTTTTGATGGGTGGGTATAAAATACGATGGATAGCTTATTAAAAAAATCAAAAGTAAAGTTGCCTGCGGTAATTACACGCATTATTTGTGGCTTAGCCTTGATGATTTGCACTTGTCATCTTTGTAATCTCCACTCAATAGAACACACGATTTGCAAAGTTCGTTGCGCATCACCAAATCCACAGGCAGTTTCAAGAACTTGGAAGCACCAGAGTAATCACCTAATAGCACGTATCGTGAGCTTTGGGTGCAGAAAATATCCTCAGGGGACCAGCAACAACGGCAATAAAACACGTCCCTCTGTCGACCGTGTTTTTCTTCAAACCTGGCAAATTGTCCCTCCATAGTCTCTCACGTATATATATATACCTGCTACGAGTTGTAGTCGAAGCATCTTCCCGTGCAGTCCTTTTCTCTTCTTTCTTCGTCTTTGCCCAGTGGCAGCCACTGCGGTTTTATTAACGCACCACGGGGACGCTTTTTTGTGGTTTATTGCCTTTTACGACGCCCCATTGGCATTCGAGTATATGTACATGTCTACATGGCCAGTGTGACACGAAGAGTATCCAGAACGCATGCACCCATACCTGCCTACCGATACAATGCTGATTCTGGTGTATTCTATTGTTCATGTTTGACGTTTCTTCGCTACTCTGTTCGCGTGGGCTCGCGTGCTTTCGACTTTTTAGTCCTCGACGCTGGATCCTTCCTGCGAACCGGAGACGGATTTTCGAAAGGCGAGTTCGGGGTAGTGAATCACGAGGCTTTTCGGAAAATGTGTTCTGCACACATCGTTTCACTTCGAACTGGGGAGCCATTAAAAGGCTGCACTTTCTCAGAGTCGATGAACGAAAAAAGTTGCAGTGTTTCAAACCCATCGAAAATCACTTGAAGTCATGTAAAGACTTCAATCTCACGTTTTTAAAAAATATCCAGAAATATGAATGATTTTTAATAATTTCAATGTATTTCGAAGATTTTCATAGTTTAGTACTTTAATGTATCGAACATGACTTTCGTTCGCTTTTGGCAGAGCAAAAATTAGATTGGTCATGATTTACCGGCTGCACTTAACATACTCAAAACGATGAAAATTTGATCCCCGATTTTACAGTGGTTTTAGTTTTGGTAGCTCGTAACAGTCTAAGTCACTTATTTGGTGAATAAACTGCAGTGATTTTCATAACATGGATGGATGAGTAAAAAATAGTGAAAATCAAACTTTGTACCAATTAAGCGGTTCTACCTAACTGTAATTGCTGTAAAAGAGTGAATATCTGCTCATTCAGGTTTAGATAATATGTATGTATATGGAGGCGATTAGAAAAGTCCTTATTTCAGGTATTGAGCAAATAACGAGGCCTTAAAGAGTACGAGGCAGTTTCAACAAAGAAAAAACAAAAAACGTTGTCATTCCAAGCTCACAACCTCCTCATTTTCGTTGTACGCACGTACAAAAGGAAGAACCCCTGCCCTCCACGCACACAAAAGACAATCGAACCTTTCAACTTTCTCTTCCGATACACAAGCCTCCTGCACAGCAGCAGCTAATCGTTGCGTCGCAGGCGCCGCCAGGCACTGTGCAAGTACGCGCAGCAGTCCCTGCATCCTCTTCTTCTTCTTCTTCTTCTTCTTCTTCTTGGTCCTCCCACTTTGAGGAACTTCTTTCACGCAAGCCACCAGACCCCTTCCCGGGAATTTCAATGACGCATTGGACGGAACAAGTTACCTGCGAGTCAAACCACACCCGCCGCGTCACCCAGGACCTTTAAATACTTTGCATTCCTGAACCGACTGCGACAAAAAACGATGTTGACTGAGATTTCCTCCGATCCAGCACCTGACGCGCTACGATGTTCATGCTCAATCCAGCCGATTCCTCAAAATCCACGTTTACTTCCAGGATTCGCGAAAACTCAGCGGGGAGCATCGACAAAACGATCGATTACCGATGAACGCTCCTCTCTCCATTCCACGTCGGAGTTTGACGGGGAGCACGATGCAAAGCAGCTCGTTAAGCCACTCCGCGAGTCGCGTGCCCGACCTTTCCTCAGCAGGAAAAATGTATAATACGTATATATAGGCACGGCTCGGCCGTACCTGTAAACTTTTTTCCGCTCCTCGTTATCCTTCGCCTTGTCTTCCTCGCGGGCCCACCGCCAAGGCTCACCCCCTATTTTTTCTTTCCCCCATAACCATCACCGGCTCGTTTGTCCCGAACTGTTATCCGTCTTATTCCCTTTGCTTGCGGGTGGCTCTCGAGCATAAGCGGCTTATTATTTCTTCGAGGATTTACCCACCGACGGATGTGGTAGGTGGTCTCCTTATTTCTATCCGCACTTGTCCGCACGAAAACTCGAACCAGCTGTCTTGTGTATACGGCAATATCTTTCGAGGGCATTGCGCGTCTCAAGGATTCGCGTGCGATAGCAGTGCTGTGAAGTGTCATGTATATAGGTGGGGTTGGGAAAATACCTATACTGGGCAAGTATCTCCTCGGCTTGGACGAAACCAGGGCACTGCAGTGAACGAGCAAGCTCGGGCGCTTCGACATTCAAATCCTTGCACTGGCCACACACTACAACCCCTACGCACACACAAACACGCTCATAGTTAAGCTGGCACCAGGGACCGAAAAATTTCCCGTAGTAGGCGGAGAAGCACACATGCGCGCACACCTGTTCAGTGCGAGCTAGCGTTATCGCGTGCGTACAATGTATACCTGTGAGCATACGCCAATACATACGCAGGGTAGTCCCCGCCCGTATCGTGTCGACGCACACGCGGACGTAGTGGAACGGAGGGAGGGAGGGAGGGAGGGAGAGGACCAGCTGGCCGAAAGAGGGACGCAAAGTTCATTCGGCCGACGAACAGTAAACACATTGCAAATCGCTCGTGTTCGCCGGCAGCCCACCCATCCACCCCCGAGTCTTTTTTACAGCCTCGGTCTCTCTGGTGCGTAACTACGCGTATACACCTGCGTGTGGGTAAAAAGAGAGAGAGATATCTGGAGGTTGTGTGGTCGTGGTGGGCTGCTACCCTTTTATATATATATCCGCGTACTCGTATCGCTGTCTCTTTTTGTTGGGAAAATGAGGGAGGTGTACTCACGCCGGTGGTGGAGCGAAATAGATGGCCACGGGGTGCGGCTTCGTGGGCTGGGGGTTTTGTGCTTTGGGAAATTTAGCACCGATGGGATGAGCTTTTGGCACGGTTTTTCGGGGCCAATTTTGACCGTGGGTATGCGTTCATTTGTATTCTTGGGATTTCGGTGCGTATGAAAATTTTGACTAGCAAACATACAGGTGTCACTACCTTGTTGATTTTATTTTGGTGAACCCATTGATTTTCATCATCCTCAAGAAAAATCGGCAACCATTGAATAATGTACCTGCACATCTATTGCAGATGAAACTTACATGTTTTAATGGATCAAACGATGAGTGCAAGGAAAGAAAGAGAGAGCGAGTGAGGGAGAGGAAGAGGGGAAAGGTGCAGAGGATTTCGCTAATTGTCCGGGCGATTCTCTTTCCCGCTGCAAGGACTCTCCCCTCATCAGCGCTGATTGCCTAACTCTAGGGTCCTCGGAACTGGCCTACCAAGCTCTGTTCTCCCCTCTCGCTCCGTTTCGCACCCCATGGCTTTGCTGCTACTCCTACACTTTCTCCTGATGCGCTGATGATGGTAGTACAACAACCTTGACTAGCGGGGGATCTGCATGTGAGAACTGACCTCTCTCCTTGTTCAGTGTGTGTTTGACTTCGGCACACGACCAAAATTCGAGGGATGGTAGACTACCAAATTGTTTGCCCACCTTTAAGGAATTTTCTTCAAGGCTGGCTACGAGGATTGCAATGTTTTTTTTTTTTTTTTTAATACAATTATTGAGGCAGTTAAATAGTGGGCAAGATGTTTTTGTTGCATCTGTATTTATTGAAAGATCAACCATAATATTTTTGAAATCGCAAGACAAATCTGTAACCTGTCAGAGATACAAAAATCAACTTCATGGATTTCATTCACGACGAAAACTAAGGCCTGGTATAGAATTTTGGCCTAGTCGACAGTTGGTAGATTTTTTCATGACAAATAATTGAAGAAGAACTATTAAAAAGCTAGAGTGACGATGGATGCTACTGAAGAAACGGTTAAAGCACCTTCAAATCCACATATACAAAAATAGCCAAGTTTTAGTACCTATACAGAAATAATCCGACATCCCCAGATGGGCAGATTATTGAACGAAGCGGTTCAGCAAAAACGTGTGAGCCAGGCAAGGAGATTTTAGTTGACAGTACAACTACAATTCCAGATATATTTGCAGCCTACAGTGTGAAAGTTTAAACACCAACACCTATGTTTCAAGGATTATTGCCCCCCGAAATGATTACGAAAAACCGTAATCTTTCTAAACATGGAGTGCACGTTGAAAAAGTTATAAGTAGGTGATTGAAAAATTTTACAGTTTTGTCAAAAAAAACTCAACCGTTACCATCCTTAAATATCATCGGTAATCGTTGGAGTCTGCTTTACTCTTACAAATGTGAAGAAATATACTGTCATGTACTGCTTTAAAATTAAATTTGTAATACCTAGGCATTAATAAGTAGAAAAAAGCACATAATCGATTTTTGCACGAAAATTTTATTTTATTTTTTTAAACATATGTTAATACTGTACTTTGAAAGTAATAGCGAAAAACTCTCTTAATTAATTTTTTCTATTACTAATATAATTATATTTTTCTACGATTGTTTGTTTTATATATTTTTTATTAAATGAATCTAATTTATTTAGTATCTCTGAAATGAACAAACCATCTTTTTTTAATAGATATTCTGCAAATGTCAACAAAAGTGTAAACTATAAAATCACAAAACTCTTTATCTGTTGGACAGGCTTAAATTTTATTTCTCTATGCTCTTACCTACAGTACTTGATAAAAAAAACATTAATGAAAATTTTTACATTTTGTAACAGATACCTCTGTCATGAGTAATGGTCGCAAACTTAAGGAGGCTTGGATGATTTTTATTGGCTTGATCAAAACCTCTGAAATTCTGGAATCATGTGAATAAAGTATGCCGAATTTATTTGCGATAAGAAAATACTGGGGTCAGTTACTTAATTTTTTCGTAAATCGCTACTGAAAATTTATCAGTTTAACACCTAATCTTATGGGCAGTAGTCCCAAAATTGACTATAATATCTTCGGAAATCTTGATTAACCTCAAAAATTTAAAATAGCTCTTGCGTATTTTTTTACAAAGAATCTATTAAATTTTTAAAAATATGGGGTCAACGACTTTACTTAAGAGAAAATTAGGAGAAAAGTATAAAATATTAATCTGTCTTTCGTCGCAACATCTCTCCCAACCATCACAATTATAACTTCACAGTACTTTTCTGGCATTTTCTTGATCTTATACTTTGTTTCTATGAAAATAACTATATTCATTGAAAAAGTTACCGTCAAAAAGCGTTGATTTTTTAGGGACATTTATGGCACCCTACCCTAGGTACAGTACCAATCGCCCAAGCTACCTTAAATTGTTTTATTGTAACTGCCAACTTTTGAATTATGGCGAAAAAATTATGCTGATGAAAAAAAAATGGAAACTACATATTGTGAGTATTTTTTTTTTTTTTTTTTCATAATACCGTAAAAACGCTTTTATTCTAATTTTAAGGAAATCTTCACTTTTTTTTCGAGTTGTGAAGTTAAAAATAGACTTTTCAAAAAATGACTTTTTTTTCCTTATTTGATTTTTTTAAGACAAAAATGTATAGTTGACACAAATTTTCGTCTGTTAATAAAAGATCTTAATATTAGGCATCAGGAAACGCTAAGGATAAGATTGTATATTGTATTACTAGGGCACAAAGTACAAACATGAGCGCCCAAAGGGCGCGGTTGTTGTATGTGGGTGCCCAAGTCTCGTATATTGTTTTATTTGTCACTAAAGGCGCAAAGTGCAATTTTGCACCCGTGGACACATTTTGCACCCAGTAAATCACTTGTCCCTAGGGTAAAAAGTAATTTAGGCCCGAAGGGTCACCACATATTACACATTCCCCTACCTCCTATAAAAGATTATTTTTCATCTAATGTTAGACTAATATTTCGCTAGTTTGAAAGTATGATCTGAAAAAGGTACTTACTGCTGAAACAGTCAAAATTGAAAGAATTGAGATTCTGTGATGTAGTAATGTAGGACTGTATATATATATATATATATATATATATATATATATATATATATATTTGTGTGTGTGTGTGTGTGTATACACACTAGAAGTTCACTTTAGATATTTTATTAACTCCAACAACAAAATATTACTGTAAAATAACTCCACTATTTCATTTATTGGAATACTACTCTTTCCTAAATAAAAACAATTGCTGCTGATTTCTATTTTAACGGAACACAAGTAGGGGAGATCGGGGCCGTATGGGTCACTGGGAAATATGGGTCTTGGCTACATATAGAACTAACTGACCTATAGTCTTATACATTTTTTTTTCTTTAATACGTTTTAACCAATCATAATAAATGACAGTAAAAATCACGTAGGTAATCAAACAAAAAATTTGTTGATATTGATGGAAATTTTCATGACGAAGAAAAAAAAATTTTCACCGAAATTTTCAAGCGAGAAAAGTAGTAAACGTCATTATTTGGTGACTTATGACTACTGATATAGATAGATGAACTAGTGTACTTTAATTCAATGCCTTGAAAAAATTGTTTTTTGCCACTATTAACTGTTAGTAACCGTTTACAAGCACATCTCAGGTGGCGCCACCCATGCCGGAGATCGGTACCAGTTTTGTTAGCATGGAAGCATTGGATCTTATGGAAATGATACTGTTTTAATTAATTACAATTCTGTTTTCATGAAGTAATTTAGGAAATCGGTACTTTTTATACGAAATTGGTATACTTTATCGAATTCAAACTATTTTAGAGTGATTCTATTTTCTCTTCGTAACATAGTCGACATTAATCACATACTAGCTAGACAAGGTTAGTCAGCATTCAGATGTGTCATATATATACAGGTATAGCCGATTAGTGCTATTTACCTAAAGAGCTCCATGATCCTTGTTTTCTTGTTCTTCTGCCGATTTGTTTTCTCTTGAATAATTTGTTACCAATAAACTATTCCAATGTTGTGTAAGAAGTACCTGTTCCATAAACTACTACATGAAAATAGGATTGTAGTTGATTAAAATAAAACCGTTCCCGTAAGATCTAATAAAATGGTTTCATGCTGGAAAAATTGATACTGAGCTCTGGCATTGGCGGCGCCACGTGAGATGTGCTCGTAATGAACAGTAGCTTATGAGGCGGTATGGGTCAGTCTCGTGGGGCTATATGGGTTCTGGCATCGATAGCAAAGCAGACGACTGATAAAGACTGCGATATGTAGTAAAAGTAGTATAGCTAGTTTGTTCTAACTTTGACTGAAGTTTATTTTAAGTTCAAACATAAGTTATTATGGTTAGGGCGTTTATTAAAAATACCAAAAAACAATCGTGGTCTGCGGAAAATTTGCAAAATGCAATGAATTTGGTAATGAATGAAGAGAAAATTAGAAGAGCTGCTGAAAAGCACAACGTTCCTTGTTAAACTTTAAGACGACAGATTTGTAGTTTTAAGAAGCAAAATGATAAAGATAAATTTATATACAAACCAAGTATGCAATAAATACACAGGCCCATTCAACCCCGTCGTAAGATCCATACCACCCTGGCCCTGGGGCAGTATGAATTTTTTTAGATACTAAACTTTTCTAATATGTTTTCGTGAATAAAGTATAAAGACAACTATTTTTTAAGTGGGTGAACTTTGTTCCTGGATTGTTAAAGAATTTATTGAATGGTTTAGTTAATTATTTACGATGATATTTTTAATTTCCAAGTGATGTTATTTCATTGGTGATCCTTACTGCTCTGGTCTCCTCTACAAAACAATTAAAATTGTTTTTTATATATTACTGTGAAGAGAACATAAATGTAAATGGTACGTAAGCGTGAAATCAGGGTTTTGTTGAAAATCCGTGTTTGTGTCTACATGTGAGCAGAGAAAAGCACCTCCCGAATGAAAACCAAAATTAGACGAGGGCAGCAGGAGTAGGTACACGCCCATGAAAAAAAAACCTCAAGCGATTCGAACAAAAGTCAGAGTCCGCATCGCACGGTCGTCCATATATGTATGAATATATGATTCCTCGCTTCCGCACGCGAGTTTTTTCCCTAGCTGTACTGCGTGTCACCTCGACCCTTCGAAATAATCCCGCACACGTGCAGCCGATGGACTAACTTAATTATGACGCGTCGCGATTCTTTGGGCAAACATTAGTTAGCGCCCAAGAGTCCAGTGGGGGGTGAGGGAAAGCGTGGCCAATTGGATGACCCTTCACGCTTGGCCAACTCCGTTGTCGCCTCTCTATATTTCTCTCGCTATACCAAGCAGCGAGCAGTAGGTACGAGCTCGTCAAACGAGCAAATGAAAGAGAGAGAGAGAGAGAGAGAGAGAGAAAGCCAGTCCCTGATACCCAGCTATGCCTCTGATGCCTACGTTCATGTATACGTGCGGCTCTTCCTGCTGCCGAGTGGTTCTCATTTTTCCCGCACCATCGTGTACGTGCAACCGTATACCTACCCCCTCACGGTTACTTTGCTCGGTACTCTTTTTTGTACCCTGCAGCTAGCACGTATATATATATATGTATACTTGCATTGGAACCGATCCGAGAATATCCAGAGCATGTGTGTGTACGTGCACGGAAATATATGCAGTGCACGCACGTAATGCGCGCATGGAGTAAAACTTAGTAGGGGTCCACTGCGCTTGAAATTGGATTTTTTTCGTCTTGCTGTGAATGGTTTTAAAGGATTATGCCGATGACGATGATGACGAAGGGATTTTTCTTTTTCGTGTGTAAAGCTCGTAACGAGATTAGGGCGCGCGTGGCGTGGGATTACGCGTAAGGTGCGCTTGTAAGCTTGTTGCTGGCTTATGATCCGGTTATGGTCCGTTACGTGGATTTGGGAATAAGGTTTGATGCTGATGCAATATGTCGAATATAAGGAATTTGTTGACAAAAAATGTTTGAATTTGCTGTAGATGTATATGAGATTGTTTGGATAATCTTCGTGTCCTGCGCCCAGAGCCATTAGCTGTCTTGAAAACTGTGAGATTCGGTAGATTCACTCGACTAAAAAAAACTTTTTGGCACGACGTTCCTTGATTATCTCATACAAGCATTGACAGAACAGAATCCTACAAAAAGTTAGCTGTCATGAAATTCTGACAAAAGTCACATTGGCCATTCGAGATGCTGGTTTTTTTCGGTTTTTTCCGATTTAACTTTTACTTTTAAAAGTCGTATTAACTTTGCGGTTTATAAAACTCTGCGTAATCATCAATTTATATTTAGGTCAACAAAATCTTCTGATGAACGTTCCTCAAGTTCGTATTGTTACAATTTTGTTTATTCGCATACCATAATCATGACTCTATTATATTTATACGGTCACCTGTTATTGATATTGATGTGAATGGACTTGATTCAATTCAACATACACCACTTGGGCATCTTTCTTATGGATTCTATATGCCAATGCACATATTAAATTTACTTATGATTATGCTGGTGTTTCTAGGTGCTTTAAAGTTTGTAGTGTTAAGTGTATGCATGGTATATATGGTCTGATTTTGTTTTCAAAGTTATTCGTTATAATTGTTTTCATCGAATGATTGAAAATCCTTTTAGAACAAGACCAACTAAATATATAGAGTACGGCAACATCGTTTGTCATTTAAAGAGATGAGTAGATTTGATTAAATTTTTCGTAGTTTCAGTTTTAGATTGCGTAAAATATGGAGCCCAAATTTTAATAACATGTCTGATTACTTAGAACTATTGTATTCTTTGAATCGATATCCACACAGAAATTTCTCTTTATATAAGGTTATTATTTGTTGTATTATTATATTTTACATTATTTTGTAAGATTTTTTGGATAAACTTAATCCAAACACGTAGATATTGTAGTGCATACTGGTGAAAATACACGTGGTCCCCTAACGATCAACCAATTGTCCGAGCGAGAGCTGCTCAGTTATGAAATAAAACTCATCACCCTGTGTAAAGTTTATCTAAAAAAAATCCAGGAGTGACGAGCCAAAGGGAAGAAGCACGAAAGTTCCACAACTGTAAAATCCGTCGTGTCTCCACTAAATCGGGAAACACCAGGACACTCAGAGAGACAAAGCGACTGAGCTAAATTTACAGCCAAAGCAGAGCCTCCAAAGTCCCTCCTTTAACGATCCATCCATCCTAATAATAGACACGGAGTCTCTCTCTCTCTCCCCAATTTCGGGAGTCGCCACAATTATTACCGTCACCGAAGAACTTTCTCACCCACAGCGGCGGCTCGTTCTCACCCGCGCAGAGCACAACCATCGCTTTATTGAGGAAGCACATGCACAACACACATGTACGCGCATGCACGTACAACGGATGAAAAATAAAAAAGCCGAGACAGAAGTAGCGAGTGGTACGGGGGGACAGCGTACGGCGTTTGTTTAGAGAGTCTCGTTAACGCGCCGGTGAATCGGCACATGTCAGCGCCATATGGCCAATCGAGCAAGTGCGCGTAAGCACACACGCGCAACTCGCGGCGTCTCTTCATCTGCTCGCGACAAAACTCGGGAGAGAGAGAGAGAGAGAGAGAGAGAGAGAGCGTACTATATTGTGCACCTATACGTGTGTACACGCGCGCACGGAAACAAGAAGGAAACGAGCGCGAGGGACCGGGCTTTGAAGCTCTGCCAAGATTCCGCGCTCGCGTGGGTGGCTACCATAGGCGGACCACGGGCGCGCGCGCGCGCGGTTTGAGGTCTCGCCTCCTTCGCCTCGCCCTCCGTGCGCAATATTCCCGAGTTTCTTGGGACACCCGCGCGCGTGCGGCTTATGAAACGCCGGCCGCCGCGACCAAGCTTTTGCGGACTTGAGGTCTTGTTACGGTTACCGGTCCTCGATCCCTTTTTTCTACCCGCGTTACGTTGGTCGTATAAACGTACTCCTTTGATACGTTGTATACATAATACGGTTGTACGCACGTACCAATGCCCATAAGGCAAACATTATGTGTATACGCATACACGCGCTCGCCCATAATTTGATGAAGCCATCAATGGGAAGTGTCCCCCTTGTACGACCCAACACCGGTTCTTCCTCTTCATGCATGCATACGTACCCACCGAATCCGTGTGCGGCCAGCTAGTGGCCGGCGCGAGTACACGCATAAAACTCGAGTCGGGCCATTCAGATTCAAATCGCGTGGCAATGAACGGGTGGTAAGAAAAAAAAAGGGAGTGCTCTACATTTGTTTTGTCCGTTTACTTTTGTGTGGGTTCTCTTGATGGGGAGCTTCTCCCTTTGCCCTTGCGTTGTTCCGAGTATCCAGATTTCATGCATGGTGATTTTGATACCAGCTGGACCTTTTTTTACGGGAATTTCAAATAAATAAAAAAAAAAAAAAGAATAAAGATAATGGGTACTGCCGATGATTAGTTTTGCGGGTAAAAGAGGAGGATCGGACGAGGTATGCAGGAAGAAAAAGCGTAAAAATTTGACGTTTTCACATAAAATTTCTTTTTTATTCATCCTCTCTTTGCGCTTTGTCGTGGCGTACGTCGCGTATTCACAATACACGCCGTACACCTCGTCTCAAGCGGTTCCGCTGACATTTTCCCCGTGTCCATCGGCGTCGGAGAGCGGTACCACATTAAATTATCTCTCTTCCGTATAAATAATATCTAATTACAATTTTCTTTTTCTATTTAATCCCCCCCCCCCGCTCGTCTACAACAATATATACATTATACGTAACGTCGCTTCATTTTCTTCCCTGCTCTCGTATATCACCTTCGATCAGTACAGTAATACTCACGCACGCAGCACACATGATAAACTCTTTGTCTGCGCTTTATTGTCCAGGTATATATGTATACATCCGCGCGAAATATGTACATGGCCCGCGATGGGCCGGAAATAGACGATCGTCCGCCGTCACTGTCACTAGCCTTGTCGCCGTCGTCCTTGTGTCATCATCGAGCTGCAGTGGCACTCGGTCGAGCCCGAAGAAGCGCCTAGTACGGCCTCCAAACGCTGATCTTCGCCGGTGGCTCGCTGGTCAGCCTCGTGGGCGAGGCGGGCCTTTTGCTGGATCTCGCCGCCACGGACGGTTTGATGGAGCTTCGTAGCTGGGCCGATGCGACTTTCGAGGCGTGCTCTGCCGGGGAGGCGCGCAATCTGTTGTTGTTGTGGTTCGCCGATCCGGTGAGCTTGATCGGCACGAAGGCGCTGCGTACCTCCTCGCCTGCGGAGTCGCTGCCGCTGTCGCTTGGCGTCCTAGGTGGGCTACCGCTCGTCGTCGAGTGGTGGCTGTACGAGGGCTGGGAGACCAGGGCCGTGGGTGGCGTGGACGAGTTGAGCGAGGGTGTCCTCGGGGTTGGTAGGGCTGCTGGTGACGGGTAATGGCCGTCGTGCTGGTGAGGTGGACTTATCATGGCCGAGGTCGTCGGGGCCAGTGGGGATCCGTACTTGGCTGACATGTGCTCGAAGGGGTACGTGGGCACGGCGGCCGCTGGAAAACCTGGGCCAAACAGGTCAGGGTGATGATGCGCCAGGCTCAGCGTGTCTGCAAGTTGAGAAAAGAACGGACATAAGTGGGATCGTGTACACAGGTTTTTTTTTTTTTTTTTTTTTTTTTTTTTTCATTATTGCAATGAACGAGAAGCTTGACTGCGACTGTGTACCCTTATCGGTTGACTTCTCGCGATCGGCCGATGATTGCTTTGTACGGTTGGTCATTTTTTGCAAAGTGCAGGTATATATACGCGAGATGCTGAGGGAGTTGTTGCGAATGAAAAATAAAGGAATGGGTGGGCGAGCGTTTCGTCTCATTGATAGCCGGTGAGTGAGCGAGAAAGAAAGAAAGAAAAGCATCGGCAAAAAACCGAGAGGGGCGTTAAGCCGAGCGCATTGTTGTGTATATTTATAACACTCGCATGTGTGCAGCAGCAGTTGGTGCGAGAGAGTATATATATATATCTATCTATGTATATATGTATAATATACGGGGGTCGCGGAACGAGAGAAAGAGGGTGACCGAGTGCTGTTGCTCGAGGGGTCCATGTACGAGCACCGTGTACACAGTTGCATGAATCATCGGAGATATGTCGACTAGGTGTGTATACGCCGCTGCCGTTGCTGCTACACACTCTGCATCAGCATTGGGAGAGAAAAGAGAGAGGAGAAAACTAGCGAACGAGTTGCTCACACATGCATGTTGTACGAATCGATACGTTCGAACAAATATACATACGTATGCAACGCGTTGGTGCTTGAGCGAGAAAAAGAGCGACGAAAATTCGCCGATTACGCGTTTCTTCCCCCCCGCTCCCCACGCCCCTCACTCGCCCTCTTTCTTTTTTTATCCGTTTCTCTCTTTACGCGCGTCCATCATTCGTACGCGTGGGCTGCGCCTCTCGTTTCGATCCGAGCGCGAAGCGAGTGCACTGTGCCGTAATTATTTGGCAGAGGATCGATCGTCGGTTCAGCGTAGCGCTTGTACTCTTCCTCTTTTTTTCTTTTCTTTTAAATCCAAGCTAATTTCCTCGTTTCACCCCAGTGCTCGACATGGTGAGGTGTTTTGTATGTATCCGAGTACGTATACACGATAAAAGGGATTAGAAATGTTGTCAAGTGCGTTTGAAAAGGTGCTTACTTTTGACAAAGGCTGGATTGTGCAGGTGCCACTGGCCCAAGTAGGCGGCGTCGAGCCAAGGGTGCAGGAAACCCAGGCCACCCAGTCCGGGTGCGTACTGATAATCTGCAACGAGCAAGAAAAAAAAAAGACATCTCGTTAGTATACGACGATCATTAATGCTGACACGACTGTGGTTTGGCAGTTGGAATTCAAAAAATCGTATACATCAGGACAAGGAAATAACAGTAGACTCACTTGATTTTGATCTCGGCTCCCTGGGTCCGTCCACGGTGACTTTTATCGCCTTTTGGTACGTCGCTATCTGAAAGGGCATCGTGCACACCTGTATCGACAGCATGAACGATTTTCCTGCAAATCCAACAACACGAGACTTATTTAAAATCCAACTCATCTTTTATTAAAAAAAAAACGTGCCTTTGCCCGAAAAAAGAAAGATCAACTCGTATACCTCTTCCACTACGGCCGACGAAGCGCAGATCGTTGAACTTGGCGACTTGGTTGACGATTTTGGCCTCCCAGTTCCTGAGCTCGCCGCAGCAATTCTCGTCGTTGCCCGCGTTCACAATGACCTTCGTGCCGTCCATCACCTCGTCGAGAACGACGACCTTGAAGGCCATGGGCAGAGACTTGTTGGCTCGCCAGTGCGTCGGCAGAGGCGTGCAAAATATCGATGGGCTACCGGTTGGCACTAAATCCCCGTAACATTGGCGCAACGTTTCGTGAAGAGCGTTCATACTCTCGTTGCTGGCGCTGCTGTTGCCGCTCACTGCTGACTGACCCTCCGCCAGATGCATGTTTTGTTTTCCCTGATGATTTTTTTCGGATCCCTTCCTTTTTTTATATATTGGCACCAACACAAATTTACTTTTTCTTTGAATTTTTCCTTCTTTTCACCCAAATCGCAGGCTGTGTTATGTCGCGCGCGCGCACTTCACTGAAACATCGCAGGTAAATGACTCTGATCTGCGTACGTTAGTACATTTGAATACGCAAATGCGCACTCACACGAACCGGGGAACCACTGAACGAACGATTAACTATGGTCGTGGGTGTAGATGCGTATACACGGGTCCATTCATTTCAACCGGCGGCTACGGTGTAATTTATTTTTTTCGATTGCTCCCGTAAAACCAAAACTACACGAGCGTTGATTCAGAGAGCACCGACCTCGACGTGCACTCGCACCGACGGCTGAGCTGGCTCTAGTTTTTCGCGCGCACTGGCGCATCTATTTAAAAGCGGCATATGGCCCTGCCAGTCCTGCCACTGGTGCTTCGTCTCTGCCCGAAGGAGGAGGAGAAGGATGGAAAGAGTGTGTACCCGTGAACAAGCGTTCGGGTAAAAGTGAGGGAAAGAGAGAGCAAGAGAGAGATTTTGGCTGTTTTCTCGTCCTGTCTCTCTCGCTCTTTGGGATTTTTATCCCCACCAGGCGGCACTTTTTCCCCAAGCCCCCGCCCAACGGTCGGCTGGTCGACCAATGAGAACGGCGGTCGTGTTGTGGCCTCCGTGGCGAGCCGCCTTCGCCTACTCTTTCTACCACCACCATGAGCTTCCCTTCTCTCACCCCCCTTAACAGCCGCTCTTATACTCTACCGTGCACGCATATACAAACCAACGTTCTCTCTCTCTCTCGTTTTGCTTCTTCGCTCGCTTCACCGCTCATCTTAACCACTGCTGTCTCGACTTAGTCGGGGAGGATGGACGAGTGTGTACATGTGTGTGCAATGTGAGCTGGCGAGGGTATCCCGGTGTCGTCGTGGGGTACATGGTTTAGTTTGGGGTAAGTATCAACTCTCTCTCCTCGATTCCCTTCAACTTTCACCTTCAGCGCGCGTGCGTTTGGCGTTATTGCCGTATGTTGCCCCCGATTTTCTTCGCCTCTTTTTCTCTCTCCCTTGGACATTGGGGATAATGGGGATGTCTTTCTTGCCTCTTCTCGGAGACACGCGACTGGATATGAGAGGGGGAAGGAAAACGAAGATAGGCGAGACCTTCCAAGAGGTTGTATATATATATATATATACAGTAAAAAAATACATGTGATTTTAAAAAAATACAAGTATACTATGCCTTGCGGTGCGCTCGTTAAAGGTTCTTAGCTTCTTTGGATTCTTCAAAATTTTTTGTTGTTTATCACTTGTATGAAACTGTTTTGTCAAGCTGTTTTAAAAAATTTGTCTTATATAAGTATAATTATTTAATGGTCTAAAAAGTTTCCACCATCTAACAGATTTTTTAAATTCAATTAACTCAAGAATCGCAGCTCTTACGAACAATTACTGAACGATTTTTCTTAAATGCTTGAGTTTATGAAACAGAAAAACGACATGTATGAGAAAAATGTAAAAACAATCTCTAGAAATGTTTTCGCTTTCTGCGTCACTGTCTCTACGAATATCCTTCGGTACTGATTGAGTTGGTGTTTATTTTCTACGGTTCTAAAAGTAATTTTCAACTGCAAGTACATGAACAATTTGAAAATATAAAAACATTATATTACAACCACTTACCAATATTAAAGACTCCGTGTGGCGTGTTATTTGTCTCAAGAGTCCTTGAGCACTAAACGAGCACCTTCAATACAGAAGATTGTTTACCTGCGTACTTCAGCATTATAATAATCGCCGATTGATCCCGGGGTTGAAAAAGGCTTCGAAATACCTCCAAGAACAAACGAAATTTTATATGATCTCGAAATAAAAAAGGTAGTTCAGACCCCATTGTACTGTTTACACGAGTATAACAAACACCACTTTGAAAATTATACACTGGTAACTTTTAATGCAATTTCTCAAATAGAGGAACGGCTGTTTCTGGTTCATTCGCACTTAAAGTTGGTGCAATTATATACAAGGTTCTCCGAACGATAGAGCAATCGTACGTGGGCACTTTAAAAGGAAAGCCTTTCGTTTTGGGTCAGTGTGTCAAGCCTTGCTCAAACGCTGCAACGCTTTGGACGGGAAAAGCAAAGGGTATTATTTGGATCCTGCACTGTTTCGACTTCTGTAAGCCGTACATGCAGAAAACGAGCGCGTGAATCGACCGGTTAGTAAGTATACTGTCACTGTGTTGTTGCTTGGTTGTTGATGGTCCAGTCTTTTCACGCACTGAATGTTCCGCTCCAGTGCTCTTGTTGTTTTTTACACGCCAGCGAGTCTCGTGCCGGTGGCGGTGTTGCTGTGTTGTTCTTCTTGTTGCTATTGCAGTCGATATTGTTCGGGACGAATCGCTCGTTTTTTAGTTGGAGTCGAATGAGAATGACATCGTGACTAGCGTAATTACAGCATCGTTCCGCGTGACAGACGTTATCGTGTTTTTTAGTTTAAAGTTATAATTGTAATCAATTTAATACAACTGCAGGCTTACGCCTCGTAAAGTCATTAAGCCGGGGGTTAAAATGTTATTGGGGCCTCTTTAATGAGGTTTTGGAGTAACAATAAAATGCAGAGATCACAACGATATTCAGTTTCTTAGATAGTATATAGAATACGTAGAACTTATATGAGTTTTTTAAATATTTGTTGTATGGGACGTTACCTCAGTTGTAACATGGACAAAAATTTTTGGAAAATGCAAAGATATTGAAGAAAAACCTATCTACAAGTTAACTGTTGTTTAATAATTCAGTAAGCAAAATTTTGAAATGTGTTATAGTGCATTTTAAACAATTCCAACGTCAAACGAAAGTTAAATATTTAGTTCGTTGCAAGAGGGAGTGTGGAGTAAAGGGGGCCAAGCTGGCCGGCAGGGGGGACTATTTCTTCGCACCCCTTTGAATGATACTCCTGAACCTTCTTAAGGAAATGAAAATTTCTTAAGAATTTTGCCACCAATAATTCTGAGTGCGAAAAAAAAAGTAAACTTTAACAACTTTGCATTGAGGTAGCACTCTTGCGAAACCCTACGGAATGAAATATGTTTCATTCAATAGATTTTGATCCACTGAGTCCAATGGTGTCCTTATTTAAACCCCAAGTAGAGCAAAGTCTCGAGATATTTGAGCTTAAAGTTCACCTTTTACATGAGCTTATATGGCAAAGCATCAATTTACAGGCATTTCCCAACTTACAATAAAAAATCTGAGCAGACAAATTATGATGTACTTGTAGAAAAATCTCTGTTCTTCTCAATACTGTCATGTAAAATGCTGGTAATGGGAGATTTTCCAACGGTATTTGCCAAGAAAGACGTGAAAATCAGCTTCATGGTTATTAATGACAGACGGTATCAGAATACCCACACTGATGTACGTATATACGTATACATACACAAGTGAAACTCCTACTTGACTAGAGCAGTAGACAAGAGAGCTACCTAAAGTAGCAATATGACATGTAAATACAAAGATTAAGAGCCAATAGGTCTGATTACTCCATTAAAGAAGTTTTATTTACATTTTAGTGCAATGACTGATTTCTCGGTACGTAAATAGGATTCCGCGCAAATCTCCGAGTAGTTTAGTATTTTCAGTCAGTTTTATTACAATTATTTACGTGTTTCGAACTGTATTACCACAATTTTTTGGGGTACACCTGAATTGTTTTACTTACCATTGTCTGAAAGCAGCTGCGACCACAGGTAAACATCATCGCAACGTACGTACAACAACTTTTAATAGTACCTGTACAATTTCTGGAACTCTAGACAATGTGATGCTCTGTTACCATTTTTAACAATGTACGCAAAGATGTATATATATACATATATATATATCAAATATATTACTAACCACTTTAAATTAAACTCTAAAACACAATTGTTTTTTATATGTTATTTTCCTATACTAACCTCAAAACTTAGTAAAAATGCAACTAATGTGTACTAACTGCTGTAAGTGTGATAATCAAATTATGATATGTGTTTGCGTACAAGAATCGTTCGGTTATGCAAAGAAAAATTTTTAAATGAGTCAGTTTGTGAGTTAATGCATTCATGGATATCTCTATAAAAGTTTTTGTCTTATTATCCAAACATTATAATTTATATTAAACATCAGAATAAAAATGAATGTACAAATAAATTTTTACTAATAAAATTTCAAATCAGCCACTTCGATTAAAATTAAACAAGTATTAATAAAAATTAACTCATCACTTTTTTTGTTACTCTCATTATCAAAAAGCGGGTTATAGAGTAAAAATACGTATATATATAAAGATTTGCGCAAAGTAATAATCACATAACTTGAATACGTGCTTTCGTTGTTCTTTTATGTTTTGAGATTATTTTCTGCAAAATCTAAGAACTTTATTTGAAAAATTCAAGTTTCCTTTTCAGTATAAGTACAAAATGAGCCAAATAAGTCACAAAAAAATTTTTTTTTCCAGAACCTTAAAACTATTTTCCATTATTTATATACTTTATTTGTAACAATTATCTCTGAACTTCCTTATACATCACTGCAAGGGTTTTCAAGGCTTCACACAGATTTCAAGACTCCTGGAAACATTCTAAAAAATCTTTCCATGACTTGACAAAACTGTAAAGATATAAAAAAATGCTAACAATATTCTAAACACCTTTTAAATAATGAATTATATTAAAGTCACTTTTTTATGCCATTAGATAACTTAAAAATATTTTTTAACATTTTTCCACAAAAATATAACCTCTTGTACCTACATGGCTATTAAATTTGGAAAGTAGTGGATAGAGTTAAATAATTTTTTCATGTAAAGTACATCCGAGAATTGATTACTTTACCGTTTATAATTTAGTACGATTCATTATAACATTATCAAGCATGGCTATCACTTATCCCATTGAATTTTGTAGCAGTTTAAGAGCAGATGTAAAGTATTACAGGTGTACCAAATACAAAGTGATTCAAGACAACAGTTAACGATTACACATATCTTGTAATGACTTTAAATTGCCGAGTTCTGTAAGTAACTAAATACTAAAAAAAAAAAAAAAAGATACACCCAGACAACAACTTAGTCAGTTTTAACATTACAAGTAGAGCATGATAGTAGTTAAATGATCGGCTTCAGCTATTACATTTGCACCACATGAGTTCATAAACTTTTGAAGTTCCTTGAACTGGCTTTAAATTATCGGAACAAGAATATCAAAATAGTTTAATTTTTTTTTTCATTGACATAAAATAAATTTATTTTGCTGTTTGATTGATTAATTCATTTCACCATGTCTTGCACATAAGATGTTATGGCCAAAAAAACATGCCTATCGCATATTGCTTTGACTGGGCCTCCAATTGCATCGACTACACTTTTGCCATGACAGTTAGCTCTATAATAGAATTAAAAACACATTTAAGCGTAGGAATAAGTAATATTAAAACAGACAAACAAGCATAATGTTACAAGGGTCTGTAAATCAAACTCAGAATCATTTAAATAACGTTTCGTTGTGATCTTAAGGAAATTACCGTGACTTATGATTTATGTTCTACTTATAATGCGTTATCATGTATTATAATACTTTTAATACTTCCCATTAATTATAGAAATTATTATATGTAAGGTGGTGTACTATTAACGTAAGCTTTCGTAGTAATTTTTTTACTTGAATACACTAGAAGTTATTTGCATATTTTTCATTAAAAAAATTTTACCAGCGTTATTTCTTGAATAATTAGGTCCCGTTGTGTAACAGAGTCCTGTTGATTTATTAAGACAGATTCCATACAAAACAAACACTCGATATTGTACAGCATTACAAGGAGAAGCTGGTTTAATAAGGCATAACAAGTCCTTGCTCAGCCAGTATTTTTCAAAACTCCAATATTACAATCTTCTGTGTCATAAAAATCCGTGTCACAAAGTCTGGTATACAATTTTTTCCTTCTTTCTGAGGGTATATAAAACAAAAGAAAATTTATTTTAAAGTTGTCTCTTGAAAAAAAAAAATCTTAATTTTTTTTTGGACACGTAACTGGAAATTAAATTTAGATTTTCTATGCCATACAACGGAAAAAAGGTGAAAGTGACATTTTGGTAAAAATTGAGTTTTTCATAGCAATCAATCTGTGAGACTTTTTCAAACTTACCTGTTTTATCGAATAATCTATATCATTTATTCATTTTTTATAATAATTTATTGAATGTTCGTCATTTCAAAAAATATGCCTGAGTCTCCGCAAAAACATCGTAAGTAACATAAAATGAAGAAATTGTTTCGAGACGGCAGCGTAAGCATACTTACCCTTTTATTCCGTGGAAAAGTCAATTGGAGCTGGCTTGAATTTCAAATAAGAAAAGGGTTACTGCAGCAGGTTGCACTAACCCTTTTCTTTTCTTGAATCTATAGTGTGAGCTGAGATACCGTAAGTGATAACTACTCATAAAAACTTTCCGTCAGTTAATTATAAATAATTTTGAACTCATTTTTTATAATTAAATTTATTAATTTATCCAGATGTTTAAATATATGCATTTATATTCTGTACACGCTTTCATGTTTTAAACAATGTATACAATTATTTTGCAGAAATCTATGCTATGAAAATGTATACGACCAATTTTTCTTAAATTATAAAATCTATCTTAATACTAAAAATGTATGTACAACATTTTTATAGAAATAATTTTCAGGTACGACTGATACTCAGGAGTGAATTATGGTTTTGCGAGAGCAAAAAGTGTAAGTATCCTTAAAAATTGTTGTTTTTGGGTAAAAAAAACTTTTGGTAAAAAACAAGTTGCGATCGTGGACCTCGACGTCAGGGGTGCATGTATGATTGTATGGGCGTAATCAAATTTTTTGATTAACTCGTGCAGTTTTTGTCGGATTAGACTGAAATTTGACAAATAGCTTCGTCTTGTATGTCTAACGTAATGGTTTGAAATCGGCAAAGTTTCCTGTCTTAGAAAAAAATGGCACTCGTTTTAAGATGGTACTTTCAGTGAAAAAAAAAAAAAAAAAAAAAAAAAAAATAGTTGTATGGCAGTTCTCATAGACCAAGATAATGTTTATTCATTTGCGTTCCGAAATTGATACTGCCAAGCTTTCATCGATCTTGAACGGCTTCGTCACTTTTTCTGCGCTTACGCTGCTAACTGCATTTTTTCGCACTATTGTTTGATGTATCGAACTCAAATGCATAGTTGCCTACATCATGTGAAATGGTTTTACCTCTATTGTTAAAAAAATTTTTCTTTTATAACAGTTAAAAAATATTAACTTCTATTCTTGAAATAAGGAATCCTTCTTGGGGTAGTTGACAAGAAATTCTTAAAACGACAAAATACCATTATTTTCACTTAAAGTCTAAATTTTAATATGATCTCATCCCACCTAGGGCTTTAACAATACTCGATATTAGTCTTGATATCGTCTTGTCTTGTCTTGAAAATCAAGACGATACCAAGACAAGATTAAAGTTGACGATATCAAGACAAGATCAATACCTCACATGTCGAGACTTCTTGTCTTGACGAGACTTTCTGTACAAGATCTTGAGTCTTGGTCTTGAAAAGATTTCTTAAATCTTCATTTCTCAAATGAATCGTAAAAGTCTGGGAGACGGAAATAATATTGAATAGTGAAAATATATAATCAGCATAAAATACAAAAAACAAACAAATATCTTACGATGCTTATTTATGCGACTAGATAAATTATTATCCACACTACAAGGTACATTGTATCGGTATCACATAAATTTAATCGAGAAGAACGGAAAAGTACATATTATAAAGTCAAAATGCAAATTAGATGATAGGAATATAATTTTTTAATCATAGTATTTTTAATAAATTTTATTTTTTTAAATCTTATAGTATATATTCTATCGTAAAACAGTAAAAAAATAATATTTTAAAAATTAACTTTGCATATAGCTTGTCTCGAATCAGAATGCATCCACCTATTAATACATATAAGTGCTCTAATAGCATCGTCCTTAAGGCTGCATCTAGTTTTTCTAACTACAGCTGATCCTTCCGAAAAAACTCTTTCTGAAGGCACTGAAGTGGCCATAATGCTAAGAATATCCCTAGCCATTCGAGATAAAATAGGATATACCCTACTCTGAGTTTTCCACCATTGCAATATATATGTATCCCTGACAGCCCTAGGTGAATGTAAATAATGATTTATTTCATCATCCCATTGACTAGAATACTTTGGTTTTTCATATAGAGCATCAGGATTGATGCAATCCTCAGGAATATTACAGCTGTCATCTAATACATCGTTATTTTTTTCGTTATTAAACTTATTATAATAATCATTTCTGTAGATATTTTCAAACTTAAGCATAGTTTGTTTTTTCATTTCACTTCCCCATTTTGAATAATCGAAAGTGATTTCTTTATGACGAGGATCCAGCACTAGCGCAACGCAATATATCCAATTGCACTTTTGGTAATGTTTAATAATTTTGTTTCGTCCAGCTTGATAAGCTAATAATAATTTTTCATCTACTGAGCTTCTTTCTTGTTTTTCATCTAAATTTTTAACATCACACTCGATCTTATCTAAGAGCATATTTAAAGCTATGACAGCTTTGGGTAAGATTACGAATTTTTCTCCGGATATTGCTTCTGTGATCTGTTTAAAAGGTCTCAGAAATCTTAAAATCTGATCAATAATGCTCCACTCACTACTATTTAATGAAAATACATGAAACTCAGTGGATTTTAGATAAGTATCACATAGCATGATTAATGCGGGCTTCAATTTACATGCAACTTCAAGCATATCGCTGGTGCTATTCCACCTAAAAAAAATTCATATGTTCCACCACCAACAGACAGATAAAATGAAGTAAATAAAAATTTAAAACAATTTGAAAATTAAAACTACCTGAGCAATATTAACTTTAAAAAGGTCTTTTTAAAAACCAGTTTTTATTATTTTTTTACCAGTCTTGGTCTTGTAAAGCCCTAAATTCCCACCCTCGATTGGATAACATTTGACAATTTTTTTGTGTTTAGTGACCCGGGGGACAGCTAGATAAATATTATTAAATTTTGAATTGTGACCTATCTGTCCCCCAGGTCATTGGATTTCAGAGTTTTTGAGGTTAAAAAATTTAGCCTGCAAGGTCATCGGGGATTAAAGGCTCACTCTATAGGGTTATTGGGGATTAAAATTTGTATAAGTTAGCACATCGAGAAAAAAACTATCAGAATTTTACTGTTGCTTTGTATGAAATTGTCCAGAGTCATCGTTTCAGTTTTAATCGAAAAAAATGAACGACATTGAGTGGAACAATGAAGCATCCTGCACACCCCTGGCATGTTTTACATCCTGAATAATGATCATATAACAAGCTATATAGGTATTTCTAAAATCATTTACATCAGTCATAAGCGTTTTCCAGCAAGCGAAAAGGAAAATTATTTTCCAATAATCATCGCAATTCCAATTTTGGGCACAAAAGTTGGCCCACCGCAAGAGACAATTTCTCAAACAACGCACCTAAATGGCCCAAAGGAGTTGCACAGCAGTGCTGAACTGCTCTCGCTGCAACAACAGCATCGATCAAAACCTCTTTTCAGCAGCCTTTTTCAAGTCTCGAGCTACTGCGGAACACTCGTGTTCGACAATCTTTTCCCTCAACTCTTACGACCAGCATGGCGTGCAACGGGCAGTCATTCTCGCGAAAGCTTGACGAGAAGTTGCAACGACGTCAGGGTGGGTAGAGGTACAATAGTGGTGAAATAAAAATTTCTCTTTTACCGCTAGGAAATTCGCAGTTGTGTGTTACAATGAACGAAAGAGAGAACACGTGAAAACCCCCTGCCTTTTGGCAGGCCAGCCTTTTCGTCTTTCCCAAATCCCCCAAAAAATCAACCAGCCGCGACCGAAAGAGGAAAAAGAGGGATAAACGCGTGCGAACTCTACTACCACTGCCACTACTGTGCAGAGCTCACAGTTTGGAAAGGGAACGAGAGACACTCTCCAAGCGATGAGGGCAGCAATAAAAGTTACAAAAGTAGGCTCCTTCGGGCCTCGTGGTACGCGGGGGCTACCGGTGAGGATCCCCGTTTTTATTGTCCCGCAGGCACAATGGGTCAGGAGCACCAGGCCCGGACGGAAAGACAGGGATGGCATTTTGACGGGAGGCATAGGTACCCAGCGTTTTTACACGGGGGGGGCACAACGCGCGCGCGCGATATTTCGCCAATAAACTTTCACCCCTGGGCTCAACGGTGACTTCTTTTCTTCGTTAATGCAGGTATCGTGCTGGCTCTGTTGGTATACCTATACCTCCTGACAGACGGGAATATCTTGGCTTGCATTCCGTGAGGATCTTTGCATAATGATGCTTTTGTCGACGTCGGTCGAGACGGAAAAAGGTAAAAGTCGGCCGAGTTTTACGATGGGTACGAGCCACGATTTGCGTCGCCCTCCGTCTCGTTTGGTGCGTTATCGGGCTCTGTGCTGGGGACACGACGAGAGACCGCGAGCCGGCCTTGTTGCATTTTATTTGAGTGCCCATTTGGACTCACGGGCCGATGGTTTTTTGAGAGAGTTTTATTGGCGTTGCGCATAATTTTTGTCAAATAAACGGGCAACGCGGAGACCAGTTGCAAGCGTTTCCCTATGCTATAGCTATAGAGATTCACGGCACTAATGTCGATCGTAAAGCCCACCAGCTGCGAGATTGGAGACTAAGTCGGTAGAAAGCTACTATGTACAATTCGAGAATAAGAGATACTGACTCGAAAAACGAGAGCACCCTGAGTTTATATTACCTGTACAGGAAAAAAGAAAGAAATAGTGGAAAGAGGAGGTGGAGGGCGTAGAGAAAAAAAAAAAAAAAAAAAAAAAAGACCAAGTGAAAAGTGAGTAGATCCGTGCGTGCGTTTGCGCTGCAATGCCACTGCGTTCAACTCTTTTGAGCTTTGAAGAGTCCGCAGTGTAGGATTAGCGTGGGATTAACCTGGTTCTTTTTTTTTTTTTTTTTTTTTTTTGTCGTCACCACCACGATTGCCGCAGCACGGTAACTCAGTAGCACCCTGCACAACCAAAGACTCGACAGAGCCAGGGGTGCGTCGCGCCTTTTTCTTTTTCTCTTTCCTCTTTTGCCTCGTGAAAGTGGAAGTAAGATAATAATAATAATAATAATAATAATAATAATAATAATAATAATAATAATAACAACAATAATAAAAATAGGCAATAGCATCTCCGTTTCTCATTTTCCTCTAATCCGAGGATGAGCCACTCGGGATATCCGAGAAAGTGCAGGTGTGCCTTTCCGCTACTGCTTCTGTCCTTTGGAACGGCTAGCACTATCCTTGGAGAATGGTTTCATGTCCTGTAACAATTTCTTCCTCTTTCTCTTTTTTTTTATTTTTTTTTATTTTGTAATACTCTGGACATCGAAAGGCTGTATCTCGGGTTGTTTGCACCGACAGCGCTTTTCGGGCAGAATTTTAGGAGATAATCTCTTACGCAAGGTTATATGTTAGGCGAAATGTACATGCCTCCACCTCGTTTTTCAATATTATTACACTAGTTGAGAATATAGATATAATGAAGAGAAAAAGAGGAAAAAAATGAAGCCTGTGCGTGTGTGAAGATAAGATTTCAAGTTATAGGTAGACCGCAATAGTTTTTTTCAGGTAAAATATATTTCAAACGTTTCGTGTTCAAACAATGTTCTATATTTATTAAGTTATTACTTAATAACCTTATGATCTTAAATATTACTAAGAATTTTCAAACAAACCAATGATCGAAAAGTAGATTGCTGTTGAAAGAAAATAATATTGTTTGATTGGTACGTCAATTTTGTGATTTTAAAACATTGCTGAAACCGTACAGCTCACGTTTACTGAAACAATTATACGCAATTCAGTAAGCCGGACAAGAAAAATTAAAGTAAGTCACAGGACATATCTACGTAGGAAGCTGCCGAAAAATGCTATTGAAACGAGAAACTGTAGCATTTGCTTTGATTGTATTATACAATTTAAATACAGTAATGATGATAATAATATAAATAATTTAGCTAACTTATTACTAAGTATTTCTTACCAGAATAGTTTTAAGTAAACAGTTTTACTTGATAAAAAAAGGGTATTTTTTAGTGTTTCTTAACGTTATACAAGTCCTAAAGTTAAATTGCGTGAAAAAGTATAATTTTTTTTTTCCACATGGTTTTCAACATAAAAACTTTCAGTTTGATACAAAACAGATATTGGAATGATTTCTGTAGGAAAAAGTTTGAGCATGTGATCAATTTTCAATCAATTTATTACCTCAATTATCACGTAACGTAAAATGGCATAAATTCCTAAATTAATAAGCAAAATGGTTTGAGTAAGGGAACATTAGTTAAATTTGTTAACAGAGTAAAATTACCTACTCAGGCGACTTTTATTTTAATACAACTTCAGTGAATTTCTTTACAGTATGCTGCAAAAAAGATTTGTAAATTACATTTGTGATTGCACTATAAACAAAAAAGTTTTGCCTTACAGATCTTTTTTTTAACTTACATACCAGTGTTGACTCATAATTTACTTTCTCCACTGGAAAATATAAGAGTTTTAGCATTAAAAAAATGAGCTTGGGGTAAATAAAGATTCAACACTTTTTATGATTATTCAGCTTGGAATGGAAAGAAAATATTTGCTGGGAAAATCATGAAAAGGGGTTGAAATCAGCTTTTATTTGAGTTTTCGTGAAGTAAATGAAGGTCTTAAGGTTAAAAGTTACTATTTATTTTATTTCAAGTTAAAAACCATCAGGTAATTTCATTAACTGTAAGATATAATATGAAATCATCATTTATTTATGAAGTAATGGATGACGTTAGCTAAGCTCAGCCCAATTAAAGCTCTAATGAAAGCTCGTTGAAAGCGTTTTCTTATTGCTATTCCAGCATATGTTTCACTTCCAATTATATAGGTGAATTACAACTATAACAACAAAAAAGTAAGATTGTAACTATACTTAAAGTTTTTGTAACATTAATTTTTTTTCTGTTGTAGGGAGTACACCGTTACCACCTCGGTCGTAACATAATAAGCATAGACTGCATCATTGTTCATCTCATACGAGATATATATGAGAACATTTTTGAGTTCTGCGTAGCGTGCCTTTTTAAAATGAAAAATCTTGAGCTATATCTCATCGCCGCGCTACTTCGTCACGTTACAAGCTTGAGTTTTCATTTCAAAAATGTCTTTGAAGATACTCCTACCTATACATTTACACACACACATAATGAACAAGAGAAAAAGCAAAGAGCGACAGCGAGCCTGTAAACAAAAAACCAAGACAGAAATGCAGAAAAGAACAAGGCTCGCCATTTTCACGCTGACACTGCGAATAGGAAGGACTAATTTCTCGTGAGGGCACATGCCTTCCGCTTCCACTCCAGTGCTCCGGAAAAAAAGTCACTTCCCTTTCTCTCTCTCTTGTCTTTAATATCGTATAGTGCTGTTATAGCATAAAAGGTGAGTGCATTTTCATTAAATGAGTGTACGTGGAGTGCAACACGACTCACACATATTCACGAAGAAGATTAAAAAACCTCGAATACACGTCTTTGGCTCATAGTTGTACTGTCTCAAATTGATGAGTCACAATGAAACAGGAACAAAGTTGTACGGATAAAGCTGTGTGCTATTGATATTTTATACTTTGTGACACTTTACCCATTTAATTTCCATGAAACGCAAAACCTTAAATCCTAATAAAGTAATTGATTTCGTCGGCATTGAAGGACTTACACCAGCTACAAAGAATTTGCACATGTATTTCTTATGAAATAAAATTCAATGCATGCGTGTTTGACAGAGACAAATTTCATAATTACTTCTTACGCAAATAAAAACGAAAAATCTGCGCGTACGTATCGGTGACTAAATATTTGGGTGCCAAGGGATTTGCTCCCTGAATTCCCAAGACACCATGTGAGACATCACGGAGCACCCATTTTATACATACCAACATACGTAGATGTGAATGAAATAAGAGAAGCTATGTAAAAAAAAGGAAAAAGAAGACAACGAATAGGTATGGGGGAGGAAAAAAGAAAGGCTAGCGGGCTCCCAGAGGGCAGGCGAAGGGAGTAGGTGAAACACGCGAGTTAACACGAGATAGTGCATTGTGTGCGGTGAGCGAGCCGGAAGCGGCGCACAGCGTCATATAGCCTCCGCGCTCCCTACACCTACCTCTCTTTTATTTCCGTTCTCACTGCACTCGCTCTTCTCTGCTTGTGAGCATGTATGTATCTATTCACGTAAGCCCTCGTACGCGCCCTTGATCGCCCTCCCCCATCCCCACTCTTTATTACTTTTTTTACACCCCATGATTCACGTGTGTACATAACGCCCTCGCCGCCTGCGACTTTTGCTCGGTGTGTATCTCGCCTCCTCCGCCACTGCAGCCGTTGTCCACCTCTTTTTGTTGTCTGCAAGTCTTTATCATCGTGTTTCCATCTTCCTCTCTCTTTTCCTATCTCTTCTCCTTTTTTTCTTTATTATTTTTTTTTTTTCATGCATCGTCTCGTGGAGGATATATGCGTGCAACATTTTTTTTTCCCTTCGTATTCATATCCGCTGTTGTTTCGGCCGTACTACTCTGTCTTGCATTTTTTTCCTACTCGCGTCGTATGCAAGTCTTTTTTCCTGGTATACTACAATATACTTTTTTTTTCAGTGCGCAGTGCTGCACTTGTGTTTGCTCGCTTTTCACGCCTACGCCACTATATGCATGATTCATGCTTTTGGTACGTTAGCGTGCACGTGCGGGGAATGTCTTTCTGACTTGTGCAAAACTGGGAAATTGCGGTGGAGAGGAAATCATATCAAAGTAAGCAGTGAGCTGTATGCGTCGGTGAAATTGTAGATTTTATTTTTATTGGCCTTTTTGGCTTTGTTTCTCATATATTGGTGGCCTCAAAGAAGGAAGCGCTATCTGGGTAGGCTATAGACAGATAACGCTGATCTCCATTTTTTGGAAAAAAATTGTTTCGAAGAATCGTTGAGAATGGTGCCGTATCTAATGTCAAAGAAAAACAGTGTGATACTTTAAGTTTACTCGAATAAATGCAGAGTAAAATAGCGTACTTATTACCTACAAGTTTGCAAAGGCTTCGATTGACAAACCGAAAGGTTTATGGCACGAGTCGAGGGTAAGGGCCGTAACGAGGTTCGTAAAAAGGCCTTTTTGAACAACATTGTTGCTTTAGGCTTAATGCTATGTTAAACATTAAAATATATTCTGATTCTATTAAGATCCTAGCGAACACAGAATTTTACAATCGTTTTTTTAAACTTTTTGAAGATGCTCTATTTAACTATGATTTGAGTAATTTCTGTTTGTATCAAATAATAACTATACAACTGCACAAAAAAATTTTTTCTCAAGTCATAATACTTTTGTACTGTGTATGTTTTTGGGGTCGCTAAATCCGAATCTGATGTCAAAAATACCTCTGCAGGTCTGAGTTTGGACATAACCTCAAAAATTTTATTGTACAAGAATACTATATTATGCACCTATAGTGAGCAAGGTTAATATCTTAGATTTCACGTGAATAAACGGTGGTTGACGTGAACTCTAATTCATTTTTTAACTTTTGTTATTATTATTTTTTTTCCATCTGATACAAAATATAAAACAATAAGTAAAATTTATTATAAACAATTATTAATAGCTGTTAGTTTTTTAAAAATCTTAAAAGTCAAGTATTAAATAGCGATCATTAATCATAACAGTTGCTTCTAGTTACTACTTTTTTCGATGTTTCTATAATGACATTCATGACGGAAAAAAAATAAATAAATAAAAAATGATAAAAAATGATAACTAATAATAATACTTATTAAACTGTATTATAGTCTCATACCTGGACTTTATTAAGTATTATTATTAGTTATTTTTTTCTTTTTCGTTAGTGAAACACAAAAAAAATTTCCGCTTGGGTCAGCATATATTTTCGCTTCTTGCAGCAGTTTGAAACTGCACCACGTGTAGTGTACAGCTGCTGTAACAAACTAACATTAACAGTCTTGCTTGAGCGTTCGTACCGAACGCACGCTTTCTGCGCACGCCCGTTACGCATCGCTCTTACTCAGACTTAAGTTCTCTCTAAACGGCCCTTTTCAGGGCTACCTATTTCTCTTTCCGTAAACGCGACTTAGTCGCGCTGCGCGACTGTGTTTCCGCTAAATTATACACCCGTGTACACGCCGCCCTCAGGGGTGGCCCAATTGGCTAGCCCTTCACTAGGGCACAGCCAAAAAATGAGCACTGTTGATAATCCACAATTTTAAGTCAGTGTGACAAACTCTTTCGATGCGCTGTTGGAAGAAACAGACTCATCAGCTTCCGAGATATCTGGGATAAATGGTGCAAGTGACAGTGCTAGTGCAAGTGACAATAGTGCACAGTTTCCCACAGTGTCTGACATGACAGTCAGCCGGCCAATGGACCAGCGATCCCTTGAGGTGAAGAGCCGAGACCTCCACATCAACCGACACAACTCTCAGCGGGAACGCAGCCCGCTCTCCCGTGGTGATACACTGGCAAAAATCGCAGCCGAATTCACTGAACTCCGGCAGCAGAACGAGTACCTGGAAAAGATTACGAGTGAGTACTCTATCCAGCTGGAAAAATCCAACCAGCAAATTGCTAAACTTGTCCAATCCAACGAGGAGAAGGACAACATTATCGCGGCTATTTATACTAAGTCCCCCCGTGCAGCGGAAAACACCCCGGTAAAAGTTCCGGATTTCATCTCTCTGTCACCCGCAAACCGCGACCCATTAAACCTGCTAAATCCCTCCACTTCAGGAACAAAGCAGCCCCCTCCCATGCCCAGTCCTAGGCTAGTGGAAAATGCCTCCACAAATTCGACCGTCAAGAAACCCACTGCAAAGAGAAGGCGTACAAAACTAGTGACCAATATGTCACTTTTAAATTCCGAACTCTCCGATACGGAATTTGAAGAGTCTCGCGACCCCCCACCCCCACCAAGCTCCTCCCAAGCAGGGAAAAACGCGTTCGACGGTTACCTCGTGGACCAAGCTCAACATGACTTGAAGGAAACCAACAGTGCCCTCAAAAAGAAAGCACTTCCACCGATCACAATCCTGGACCAAAAATTATGGCCCAGGATTAACAATGCCCTCATAGCAGAGAACTACCCTGTCCGCCGCGCCATTACGACCTCTGAAGGCACTCGTGTGTACCCCGAGAACGTCGACAGCTTTTGACGAATCGTCCACGACCTTGACAAGAAAAAGGTCGAAATTACCACCCATCAACTTCACGAGAATCGTGAAATGATAGTTGTCATCCGTGGAGTCAACATCAGATTTACGGAAGCAGAAATCATGGAGATAATCCAGAAAAAAGTACTATCCGCCCGTCGGGTCTATCGCATGACCAAGGGTGAACGGACCTGGTCCCTGGTTACCGTGTACCTGGATGCGTTGGATGCCAAATCCAACGACATCTATAACCTCAGGTCACTCGGGGGCACTTCTGTCAGAGTGGAACAGAAGCGCAAATCAAGTGATGTACCTCAATGCCGTCGTTGCCAAAAGTTCAACCTCACGGCAGCCTACTGCCGCACCGCCTTCGTTTGTGGTTTCTGCAGCTTAAACCACGCTACCGCGTTCCAAAAAAAGACAAGGACCAAGTTACCCCTCGCTGTGCTAACTGCCATGGTAAGCACCGCACCTTCTACCGGGGTTGTCCGAAAATCCCCCAAAATGGAGTTCACGCTCCGAAGAACAGCACTACCCCACCTCCCCCCCTTTTTGGGAGAGCCATCCCTCGGACAACAGCCCAAGGCTCGAACATCATTCGCCCGGGGATGTCCTACGCGAATGTGACATCCTCTCAACAACACCGAACAGGAGCTCCTCCCTCGACTCCTCTGCTTAACACACTCCCGACCACCGAGACAATCCTCCACTCAATCATGACCCTGCTGACTCACCTCGACCAAAGAGTGTCCAGTCTCGAGGGCAACAGAACAGCAGCACGCTAGACAGAGACTTGACGCTACTCAACTGAAACGCGAACAGCATCACACACAAAACGACTGAACTCACAAACATACTTCAGACAAAAGTCATCGACATTGCATGCATCACTGAAACACACCTAGACAACACAAAAACAATCAACATACCAAACTACAATGTACACAGACGTGACAGACGCAAAAAATCCCATGGCGGAGTGGCTATTCTTGTACGCAAGGGCATCCGCCATCGAGTCATAAGTACGGACGCTGTCAACTGCGGAGCAGTCGACATTGAAGCACACACCACCTCATCTGCCTCCATCAGGATCATCTCCCTCTACTCTCCTCCAATGGATGATCTAAACCTCCAATGCATAATCCCGCTGTTTGACTCCAACATTCCTACGATAGTTGCTGGTAATTTAAACGCCAAGCACAAATCGTAGAGATGAAAACACGAAAATCCTAAGGGTCATTTCCTCCTCAAACACTTGTGCAACCTCAACATCAACATGGAGGTTCTGAGTGAACCGACTCACTACCCCAGCTCACCAGACCAAGACCCAGACATCTTAGACATATTCCTGACAAAAAACTTGACCATCCCTACGGAACCACGAACATCCCCAGACCTCCCTTACAACCATAACCCAGTCTACCTAGAGATCCCAAGATCCCTTCTCACCATACCCGTCACCACCAGCCGAATAGACTTAGTCCATTTAAATGTCATCCCATCAGGTCCCATCAGGTCCCAAACGGAACTCGACATAGCAGTAGACGAATTTACTGACGAACTCAACAAATGCACACACGAAGCCACCACAACAACCACAGCTCCCCAACAAACACTTAAACTCTCCCTCGCGACCTCCTGCGTCTTATCAAGGAGAAGAAAAGAGTCGGGAAACTCTGGCAAAAAAGGAGAACCCCTGAACTTAAAGTTCATCTTAACTCCCTTGAAAGGAAAGTCAAATCCAAAGTCTTCAAATTCCGAAACAAGGAATTTAACAAATTCATAGCTGAGGCAGAGTCCCACCCAAGAAATGCTTGGAAGGTCGTAAAAAAACTTCGTAACCAACGGCCTTCCCTACCCCCCCTTCAACAAGGGAACAAACTCTACTTGCTAGATTCGGATAAAGCAGAGATCTTTGCAGATTCGCTGCAAAATCAATGCTCCCCCAACCTTAGCGCTGAAGAACTAGCGCAGGAACACGCGAGGATCACCCACACGGTGCAGCAACAGATCCTTGACAATCCAGATTTTGAACACAGCACACCCTTCGATATCAGAGGCATCATCCGATCCCTAAACACTCGAAAAGCCCCTGGCAGTGACGGTATCTCCAATAGTGTCCTGAAAATCCTCCCTTAAAAATTCATCATGGCGATTTGCAACATCACCAACGCCATGCGCCTTCGTTATTTCCCAATTGCGTGGAAGGTGGCTACAGTCATCTGCCTCCTGAAGCCGGGAAAACCCCTCAGCAACCCCACGAGCCACAGACCCATTAGCCTACTCTTAACACCCAGTAAAATCACTGAAAGCGTCATTTTCACCCACCTAAACAAGCACGCCACGGAAAAAAACATCATTCCAGATGTGCAGTACGGTTTTAGATCCAGACATTCAGCAGTTCACCAGCTTCTGAGAGTCACCGAAGACCTCTCCGATAGCCTCATCCACAAAAACTTCACCGCGATAGCTTTTCTAGATGTACAGCAGGCCTTTGACAGAGTTTGGCACGAGGGCCTCCTGTACAAGCTTATACAGTTAGGTTTTCCACACTACCTCACAGGCACCGTTAAATCTTACCTCTCGGATAGATTTATCCGCGTTAAAGTAGGTGACTCCCTCTCCAACCCCCGTCCAATAACCTCCGGAGTCCCCCAATGCTTTAAACTTTCACCCACCCTTTTCAACATATTTTGCCACGACCTGCCCCAGCGCGAAAACATCAACACGTATGTATATGCAGACGACGTCGCGGGCAGCTGCACGTCAAAACAACACTCTTGGTGCACCACCTTTCTAAACGAGCACATCGTCACTCTCCATAACTGGTATAGTCCTTGGAAACTGGTCGTAAACGAGGCAAAGACTATAGCCATGCTCGTCTCCTGGAAATATCCAAGGAAGAAACTGCAGAAGATAAAGGTCAACGGAGTAGAAATCGACTGGAGCTACTCCGCCAAGTACCTTAGTGTAACGCTAGACCGTTGACTCACGTACGTTCGGCACATTAACAGCACTCGCGGAAAGGCATATGGAGCCTTCGTGCAACTAAAGCTCTTCTTTAACAACAAAGCCGTCTCCCAGAAGACGAAGCTGCGCACCTTCAACGCCATCATTAAGAGCATTAGCACCTACGCGATACCAACGTGGGGCGCTGCAAAGGGAAACAGACTACAGGGCATCCAGGGCACTTTCATGAAGATTCTGAGGTTGGTCCTGGGCATTCCGTGGTACATCAGGAATACCCAGATTATCAAGGAGTTTAACATCGTCCCTCTAATACAAGCAGCCCCCGTCCTTGCGTCTAAAATCCTCGCCTCCATTACGGACCACCCAAACCCCACCATCGCCGCACTCGCGAATCTCCAACCCGGTTGCCTCGACCTTATTAGACGTCCCTGCGCTCTAGCACAAAACCCTGAGGACCCTCAATATACTCTAGGTCTTCAATCTCCCTTGCTTCCATCGGATGCATCATCTCCATTTCCATGATTTCGACGAAACGAACGCGACTTCAATTCGTGCGCTCCCTTTAGGAGCACCCTTCTATTTGCCGTATCCTCTATGGCCTCAACCCTATACAACACTTACACTAATCACAAGTACGCTTCCAATTACACAAGACCCAGCGGACTCACACATACACACACACACACACATACAATAACACAAAATTTAAGCTTCTCTAACTCTATTCCGGCGCAAGCCAAGATTCGAGCTTTGCCCAGATGCGTAAGTGCCCCCTCCTCTTATCTTTTCGAGAGCGAGTCGGCCTCCAAAATTCTCTGTTATTTTCCTTTTTCTTTCTCCTCCAATGCCCTTTTGTCTTCTAGGGGAGTGGTCCTCACGGACCTGTCCCATGCGGGGAGGTTAGTTTTTAGTCGGTAGGCACACCGGGTGAATATGACACTACCACCGAATTAGCTGGGGTGTCTTTATTGATTATAACCTATAAAACGTCTATTTATTTTCAATTGGTAGCTGGATTAAAGAAGAATAGTAACTCATGTAACATGCAACTGTACAGTGGGTATAAGTAAAAAATGTGAGCATATTTATGGGCTTATTCACTATGTAAATACTGCCAGACGTACGTCAAAAACATCTTTTGAGCAAGAGTGAGGTAAGCCTAGTGATGCGCAGCTGGGGAAGGATATTTATTCCAAACCTTTAGTTATCACTAATATATTTAAGAAGGCTAGCACTCCAACAAGTGTAAGAACTTATCAACTCCGCTTCAGTGATCTCAAATCTATCAGTTATTAATGGCAAAGATTGATAATGAAAACTGCATTATAGTACGTGAATTGATCAAAGATTTAATATTAACCGTCTTTTACAAAAGATGTCAATTAGATGTTGAAGCTCGTGCAATAATTATGATAAATCTATCTAATAGTTCTGAAACTTTATGCAAAGAAATCTCTATAGAAACTATAGGTTAAGAAGATGTTTATGATAGCTGTAGAAATAAAAATGAGTGACATCATACAGTTATTTGTTGATACAGTACAGAGACACTTGAGAAAAACTGCAAGTGCTAAAGCTTATTCCATTAAAGTAAGAAGAAAAAAAACGTATGTGACTCATGATGCGACTACAAGGTCTATGGAATATGGACTTAAACATGAAAGTACTGGCATGAATGAATATGCACAGATTTATGAACAAGATGTTAAACGAGTAGGCGTTTTGTCATGCCCTCTCAGCCATGGTTGTGTATAAGTCCAGATGGAGTTGTTGATTATTGTGTAACAAAAGTACTGAAAATAAAGTATAAGTGTAATATATGCGTAAATCCAGCACATAAATATTGCATACAGTGCCAGTTATTAATGTATACAACTGGACTCAATTAGTGTGACTTTTATGTTTGGTCTCCGAAAAGTAGTTGTTTAATAAGCGTTCTTAGAGATGACATTTTTTACAAGATTTAGTTTCTAAATCACAAAATTTCTATCTAAATTATTACCTTCGCAATGTGTATGTTTTAAATGTAAGTTCACAAACAGAAGATAAAAGTAGAAACATTTAAAGTTATAGAACGTATCTCAAACGTTTTATTAGATTGATAGTTGTGATAATGTCAAAAACGTCATAATTCATTTGAATTGTTCTAAAACTATTTTGAATTTTTCAATTTTCAAATTAAAACTTCAGATAAGATGTGTGAAAAAAGGAGTGAAAAATACTTTATAAATATTCACAGAAACAATTAAAAACTTTTTGTTAAATGTTTAAAAAAAATGAAAGTATTCAAATGATAGTCCAGTTAAAAATTTTTGCTTATAATTTAGCCTTATGTATTTAAACATCAGATATAACTTAAAAATTATTTTAATCATCAGCACTACGTATTATTAGTGGTTAAAGATTGACTTAGACACAACACATGAAAATGTTATCTAATTATGATTATTAAGAACTGGCCATCATATAAGAATGGTGACATAACTAGCAGTACATTTTTACTACTTTTTCGTCCCACGGGCGGAAAGTTGCACTTTCCGCCCTCGATACAAAAAATGTCGTTCTCACCACAGGCAGAAACATACAACAACCGCGCCCTTCGGGCGCGCAAGTTGTACTTTTCGACCTAGGTAAGAAATATACTATTTTTAAAATAGTAGTTTTCCTACAAGTTTGAAAAGTCTTTGTTTGCGAACCGAGAGGTTCGCGGCCCGAGCCGAAGGCGAGGTCCGTAACGAGGTTCGTAAAGGAGACTTTTCGAACGAGTATAGGAAAACTGCTTTTTTGCCCGAGGAAGTACCAGCCTCCCAAAACTACCCGAGGGCGGAAAAAGATTTTTACCTGGGGGAACCCTTTATCAGCTAGATTTACATCAGGTTCCACTACTTCAAGCAATCCAGATGACACAATTATCTGTGAATCAGTTGTTCTACCTCCATGATATTTGCTCATAAAAAAGATTTTACCAGAAATGCTACAACCAATGACAGTTTTTATTCTATAACTTTTTTTATAGTTATAATAAAATTAAACTCTTTCTGGAACTGTAGCTGGTTTTTGAACAGCAAATTCTGTTGAATCTATAATCACCCTACAGTTTTTATAAGCTAAACGAAATTCTGGTGGCATGATTTCATGGATACTCTCCTTACTTGGCCAGAATACAAAATTTTTACAGCTTACAATAAGCACTTCTCAAATAGAATGAAATATTCTAGACACAGTTATTCTGTGGATTATAAAAAGTACACCCACTGCTGCAAAGTTTAACCCGTTTTTCATTCTTATTAAAAATATTGAAAGTTTACTCTCATTACTCATTTGCTATCTGTTGCCGCCGATGTGAAAACTAGTGGACGTAATATTTAATAATAATTGAAATGCATCATGAGATACACCATTCAGATCAATGAGTTCTTGCTCACTCTTAATACTTGAGTATCCAGGAAAACCAGGTTTTTTTAAATTATACTTCTATTCGCTCCGTGTCAATGCATAGGTTGCGTTTTTACGCAGGTACCTCTGTGGTTTTTTCTGTACGTCCCAAACGCTGTAGAACTCCTTGTCAGTATGGTGTAATGCTACCATGCCATCTGAGAGTAAGGGAAATGGTGCCTGGCTCTGTGGTGTAATTCATACCGTGCCGTGGAGCAGTAAGAATCAACGGTGCCTCGAATTATTTATTCTCGAGTATGCAGTTAAATACACATAATTGAGTTATACCGTGCAACACTTCAGTGGAATATTGATCATATTTATTTGATAATCGTTTATTATTGATTATTGATACTCAAGTATGTACTGATTCCAAGGAAAATATGGTTAATTAAATTTAAGAATGTAAGTAGTGAATTAGTTCATTATGATAGCTTAAGTTTTATACTCACATTTTTTATTTTTAACTAGAAAAAAATGGTTTTTACAATACTATAGTGTTTTGCGTTGTCGTTTACTTGGCACCCCTGCCTATCTGGCGCCCTGGGCAAGTGCCCAGTTTGCCCCACCCTTAAGCCGCCCCTGGACTCATAACAAAAGCTTCTATCACCAGGTAACTCTGGGCAGCACCGAACACTGTATCAAATTTCTTAATACAATTCAAAGAGCAAGGTTTTTTAGGCAAATAGAAACCTATTGATTTTTAGTATTGTTATGTATTGTTATTTCATTTTATTTTATTTATTCATAAAATGTCCAGTAAGCGCCTTGGGTCACCTGGTGATAGACGCTTTTGTTATTAATCTATAAATTATTAATTTATAAAGTGGACAGTAAGCACCCCGGGTTACCTGGTGATAGGCGCTTTTGTTAATAATTAATAGATATTAATTTACACAGTGGCCAGTAAGTGCCCTGAGTCACCTGGCGATAGACGCTTTTGTTATTAATCTATAAATTACTAATTCATACAGAGTCCAGTAAACGCCCTGGGTCACCTGGTGATCGGTGCTTTTGTTAATAATTAAGAGATCATTAATTCACACAGTGGCCGGTAAGCGCCCTGGGTCACCTGGTGATAGACGCTTTTGTTAATAATTAATAGATCATTAATTTACACAGTGGTCAGTAAGGGTTGGCCACCTGGTGAATAGAGCTGGAAGCTCGATGTCATAATAATTACCTTTTGTAATGACGACCAATCGTTCTCAAAGTCTCCAATGGGGGCGCGATTTTGGATCGTAGGTCAGGAGGTCAGGTGCAAGTGGACATTACGGCTTTGCAGCTGAATATTGAGTCATGGAGTCATCATAATTAAAGAATAAGAGAGCTGATCAACTTAACTCTGCAAACAATAAGTACAAAACTGTTTCTCGATAGTTAATGAGTTATTTGACGGTTATTCAGATTATCAACCGTCAAACAGATAAGAAAACAGCTCAGATCACACAGCTTTGTACCGAAGGTATAAAGTCATTTTTCGTAACTATTTGCAGCATGCTTTAGACCACAAAAAAATTTTATTTGAAAATAGCACTGATAAGGACTCCTTAGAGAAATAAACTAACATGACAATGAAGTTTTCTTTTAAGAATAAAAAATAATTTATAATATTAAATAAAGCAATTCTGTTATTCTTTCATCGAAGACTCAATATTTAGCAACAAGGTAAGGCTGATGTCATCTTGCACCTGGCCCATTTATATGTTCTACAATCCGTACGCTCTGTGGAGTTATTTTTATTTATTTTTTTTTAATTTCACAGGTTGTTTTCCTTCAGAGAATTCTAATAAACAATTAAATAAAATAACAAAAATCTGTAAGTATAAAATTACAACCTACAGTGAACAATAAACTTAGAAAAAAATTATTATGATTGTTTTAGTGCAAACTTTAATAATAGTTATTATTATTATTGTTATTTTTTTTTTTTACTTATTTACCTAAATAACTTTCATTTGAGATAATATATGCCACGGTCAATATTTAATGTTTGATTTACCTTAAAAATATCTAAAGTCCTATGCTCAATTTAAAATCATTTTTCATAATACGATTCGGCTTCGACATGTCGGCACTAATGAGCATTTATAAAGCGCTTTGAGCAACCTAAGAGCCATTAAGGTATGTATTTGTTTTTATTGCCTAATACATGCTGCTTAGTGTAAGTTTTGCTTAAGACTTATGCAAAACCATTTGCGTAAAGGCTCTCTTACAAATTTTGTGCACTTCTGCTGCAAGTATTCTTGCGTTATAAGCCGTCACTTTATACAATATATGTAATAAAAGATTTACGGAAGACGTGCGCAAAACATCATATATATTAGACTTGCATCCAACTTACGTCAGACTCCGGAAGCAGACAGGTCGTCGTCTTACGAAATGTTTCTACCAACATACGAATTACGTAAGAAATGCATAAAAATCACACAGATGATGCTGCTGGCAACATTTTACTTAATTTGCCAAAAAACAGCAATTTTCCCAGGATTTTAGTAACATGACTATGTACTTACCATCTTGCTGCAAAGACTGCAGCTCAGATTCTGGACTTCTGTTGTGTATTTTAGTCGGATTTGAAATGATGTCTTTACTCAATGCATTGCGTTTTATCGGTTGTGCTAGCCATGATACTGTATAATGAAAGAAACAGTAATATAGGATTATTACACTAGTCATATGAGGAACACAGAATGGGCTCACGTGTTTGGCTAATAAAATCGTATGCATATTAAAGCGTGGATTGTAATAAGCAATTAAAAAATGCATTTTCACAAAAAAAAAAAAAAAAAAAAAACTAATTTTAAAGTGCAGCCATCTAGGATTAGAGTAAGAAGTCTTTAAAATGCATCTGTTAAAAGCCATCTGAAAGACTGTTAAAAGCATGACAGTACATTGACATAGAAAATGATGAGATAATGACGCAAGGATGAAAATTAACCTTGGTAGTGTGAATTTTCATTAAAATAATGAAGGTATATACAGTAGCATCTTTTAATTATACAAAAATGCAAGGATAAAAAAACATTCTTCGATAATGTAAATTTATTATGTTTCTATTTTGTTCATTCATATCTTCAAATTCAGACGGCATATAGAGTGCAGTCAATTCGGATTACTGTAAAAACTCTTGAAATTGCATCTGATAGGCTGTTTAAGGTGTCATCTTAAATCGAAAACTGTAACAGTTAACTTACAATTATCCTGTAGCTTTATACGCGCAGATTTACCTGCAGACTTTCCTGCACGTATATTGCCCAGAAATTTGGCAGACAAAGCTGCAGCCATTCCTGAAGATTGGGTTGTCTCAGATTTATATCCTTTGTCCCATAATTAAAAGTTGTATCCATACATAATTTATTGAAGGTATATCTGCCACATTGAATGATATCATCTGGATAATAATCTAAAAACTAGAGGGTTGAAGTATTTATAAACTATTGTTTTTAAATAATTATTTTTTAATTTGCAGTTTTTCAAACTTGGTTTAAAAATACTTGAAATCAAAAGAATAAGTTTTATTATTCAGAGGATGAAAAATGTTGCTAATATACCTTTAATAAATTAGATTTGTACGCAGCTCAGTCTGCAGGATTTTTGGGCAAAGTACACATGCTGAAAAATCTACAGGATGTCTGCACTAACGTCTGCTGGTAAGGCTACAGGATAATAAGGTAAAGGCATCCCTTCCGTTAAAGGCTCTTATCTTCAGCACCATCTTATCTCTCTCGCTAGCTTCATTGTAAACAATATAAACTTATTTACAAATAGTGCAAGAAAGAAAAGTATCCCAGTTGCTGTTAATAACATGCGTTTCTTATGATACAAAGATGGAAACAAAACCATAGTACTTTAAATAATGCAACCCCTACAGCCTGTTATTGCGTAATTTCACTAGAAGTTACACAGTAACTTATTTGTGGAATTACACAAAAAAATTCATGTGTAAAGCCAAACGGTAGTCCATGTAGGTAATGAGTAAGCGAAATTCATGTATAACTTTTGGTGGCAATCTACATGACATTGTACATAACATTACAGATACCATACTACGTGAAATAACATTGATAAACGATAAAAAATATTACTACGTTCATCTTATCTTACTAATATATAAAGTAAAATCGCTAAAACCTATGTAATCGCTAACCGCGAAAACTACTGAACCGATTTTGCTAAAATTTTGCACATTGATTCATGATACTTCCTAGATGATTTTAGTATAGTTTTTATCTAAAAAAATTTACTAACAATAGCAATAAATGAGCTCGAAGTTTTGCAAAAATACGCCAGCTTTTCACTTTAGTTCAGTAAAATCCGCTAGGTGGCGTCAACATAAAATCGAGGCTACCTGCAACAAAATTAAATAAGTATGGTTATAATACGCCAGAGCATCTCGATAGTAATGCCATCGTGCTTCGGCAGTTCAACGAGTTGCATAGAGAATGCTGATGACAGTCATGCAGCTAGATATCTCAGTTACGGATGACACTCTTCTGTAAGGGGGAAGGGACCTAGGTTTCCATTCATCCTGAATCTCGATGAGTGCGATCTAAAAAAAATTCATTCCAACCGATGACGTCTCTGACATACTACCAGGAGACATATCTAGCTAGAACACAATCTGCACCAACTCTTCAGAGTTTTGTGGCAGTCCCACGTCCCACCATCCCGCCTGGTGCAGTCAGAGAATTTTAAGCTACAAATGTGAGCCAGGAAAAACAGCTCTGAGGGGCACGAGCAGTCACAACGGCTACCTTTTTAGTCGTCGCGTCCCCAACGCGTTTAACCACATGTTCCCATCTAACGATGAGTGGTTGGTTATCCGAAGAACGACCCGAAGACGAGGTATTCTTTAGTCAGTGGCATGCCTCCCTCCATCACAGTCTCCGTACATCGAGACTCCCAGGGTGAGAATCAAGCAACCCGTAGCCAGCTCTTTATCATCAGGAATGATAATAAAGAATAGCCTGGAAGTTCCACCACTGGCGCTTTTTAGGGCCATTGTAAGTATTTACGTTCCCTACTTAACCATAAATTTCATAGGTTTTTTTTAGGGACCACCTAAGTGTAAACTACCTTGCCAACAAATTCATTTTAACTACCATTTCAGGAAGCGATTCGTCGACTAAAAGACTATATTAACTAAAGACGGGCACTATTAAACCAAGTCAGCCATTCACTAGCAGACGTCACCTGCGGAGTTATTCTTCGCAAGGCTGGAAAACCCGGTGACCAACGACCCTCTATTACCCTCTCGACTCTAAGAATTCAACCAGGAATCACTGATCCTCTCCAAGGTCTGCACTGGGCAAACCTATAACAGCTATGAAGGAAAAAAAACTTGAGCCAACGAAACAGCCTCCACTGGACAAGTATCACTAACCAAACTCCCCATCTAAGATCACCAAAACAACTGAATCTGCAAATAAAAAAGGTGCTTTAGACACCAACGTCTTCGACGTTATACCGGGAGACGTTGGGAAAGAGCACTACAACTAGCCCCAAAGCTTTGGACTTTGTAATTTTTTTTCTGATCAGTCTGGGTTTTCAACAGCAGGCCAGAGAAGATCTCCCTGAGGGTTCCAGGCAGTCACAATTGCTGTTAACTGAAGTCAAAAAAGAGTTAATTTAAGAAGCTCACCGGTCTTTTTTAGGGCCATCGGACGTCGAACTACCTTGCCAACAAATATATTAGAACTTCACAAAGTTCACAGAAAACAGCCTTTAGGGGTCACAAAAATTTTAAGCATGCCAAAAGTCGCAAGTGGGTGAATTGGAAGAAAAACTTTAAATGTATCTAATAAATACAATATTACTTAGGCGTCAAGACACTGACGCAGACAATTTATCGAGATTGGAACAGCAGCGTCAAATCGACGAATAAAGAATCCATTTCGTGAGAGATCAGCTTTTCATTGTACCCTCACAGCAATCTCTGAAATCTTAAAAGATCCAACGTCAGATTTTTAAATAAGTAGAAAATGTATTTGTGTTTTTATGGCAATAAAAATGTAGGGTTTAAGGTCCAGGACTTTGTTGGTCCGGTAATAAAGTTGTGAGATATGAGAAAAAAAATTTTTTTTTAATATAAATTTTTTGGGGGTTTAAAATCTTAACAGCTAAAAAAATGGCCCTTTTCGTGAATTACACGGGAGAAACTGTAAATAAACGGCTTCTTATGGCCACTGATTATTTTATGGCATAAAGAACGCACGGTACTTCTCAGCATAATTATTTTTTTGAATTCTTACACCTTATTATTTGACCAAATAAACTATATAGATTCCGAAAAAACATGTTTTTAATAAGAAGATTTTTGTTCTGAGATGTGTCAGGAATATGTGTAAAATTTCTAACTGAAAACGTTTCACATTACATGTCAACACACTACGGTGTTTTATTTAGTAAGTCTCGGGCGAAGCTGAGACAGGGGGCTGCTAGTATATTATACATACTGAACGTAATTTTTACGTATTTAAAATATACAATTATATACCCCTAAGGTTTTGATTCATGAAAATAAGGAATTAAAAGTATGGTATTACGTAGTGAGTGATGATCATAAAGGAGTTGTATCTGCAATAAGAATCAAATTTATGAGTGTGTTCATTTTTAGTTGCGGACAGATTTTGCAAATGGTATTTTAGCAGATGATTGATCTGTATCTCGAATAATACCTGATACATAGGCTGGTAAAATGACAGTCGTTTTCAATAGAACTCTGATGTATTACAGTTGAACTTACACTTAGTGTAAAATAAATTGAAGAAAATTTTTTGATTAACACTCATAATTTATTGTAACAACTAGATTCTAAAATTTTTAACGCTTTATCTCAAACGTATTATACGGGCAAGATATAGTAGCCTTCTCTGTGTAATTGTATAAACATATAATGGGTTCTTATACCAAAAAAGCTAATTTTAGAGGGTATTATTTGATGAACGAATAAAATATCAGCCGAAATGTCATCTGCATAACCTGTCTAGAACTAAAAATTTGCACTCAAAAATTTAATTATTACTATACTTATAACTCCTTTCGGATCATTTAATACATTATACCGTATTTGATTTCTACTTTTTCATTAACTGATAAAGTTAGACGTGTATAATTGGGTATTAAAAAAAGTAAAAATTACATTTGGTGTGTATTAGTATATGAACTTAGTAATATTTCTTTGGCTCATCAACGTAATTTCACGTGGCATGTTGTGTGTAATGCCATGTGAAACGCCAGCAAGCAATGTACATAAAATTTATCAACTAATTACCTACATGGAATACTACATGGCTTTCCAGGTTTATGTTTTGCGTGTAATGCCACAAATAACTTACTGTGTAATAACTAGTGGGACTACGCAATAGTGGGAAGTAGGGACAACAGAAAGTATTCATCACTGCACATAACATGTACTTTCCTACCAAAAACTTCAATGCTGAATTCAGTCGTAAATTACATTGTTAATTCTGCGTTGATCCTATCTTATTTTTGTTAATTCAGTATTAAATTAACGTTGATTGAAGTCAATATTCGTAGTTAACTTTAAAATAATACTTTTTTCAAGTAAGAATTGCAGTTGCAACAGCTTAATACTGCCAAGTTAATAATAAGTTAACATTGATTTAACGCTTAATCAGCATTGATAAAATATGGAGGCAACATAGAAAAAATGATATAATTTAGGACTGATGTTAGAGTTGATTTAACATTGACATTTTTTATACATTTTTTGATGGTAAAAGAATGGTAGAAGATGGAAAGTTAATTGATACTCATAATAACTTAAGTTTAGTTTATTTTTTTGATACTGGTTTTGTAGCCTATAGCGTTGATATTTTAGAAGATATAAATGGTTAAGAAACTTATGTTCGAAGCATTTAAGATAATGGATGAGTTTTGTAGTATTGTCTCATAGCAATGATCATCTAAATAAGATCAACAAAAAGATTACCACTGTATTTCATGAAGTGGCTAACAATTGACAAGTATTTAAACACGTTATTATCACCATTAACTGCTTCTATTTTAATTTGATAGATATTTTATACTTATATATTTATTAGAAATCTTAGCGATAGTAAAGGTTTATGGTATTATAGAACCAGGTACTTACTGTTAAAACTCTATAGTAATGTATTAAAATATGAAATTTAAACTACTGACTGAACAGTAAAGATTGTATTTCGTAATGAAATTGCATCATACTTTTAAGCAACCGACTATTTTTTTGTATCCTAGAGAAAACCATTTTTAATTAATTTAGCTTTTGCAATGGCGAAAAACAAAGCGCAAGGACAGAATTTTTTAAAAATTCCTGTAAACAAGGGCATTTAGTAAATCAGTAGAAGCTTCTACCTTACTGACAGTTTTATTTTACGCAAAATTATGAGGAGAGACAGACAGTGAGTTCTTTGATAAATAGCATTAAAGCCTGAATGTTCTGTCAAATCGCGATTAAAAGCTAAACTTAGTCGAGAGATCTCTCGTTACACATGCTTAGAATTTTAATTTTTATCGTATCGTAAGAAAGATGTCGAAGCTCAATAGAATTCCACACACAGTTTTATCGTTTGTTTTAGGCTTAAAAAAAAAAATTTATTTTTTGGAAATCAGCAGGCCGTATTAAAGATTACTTCCTTTTATGACAGATTTCTAATTCAAAACTTTATCGGTTAGTCTAAATTAAAGAAGCCACACAGTTACGCTTAACAACAAGTAAGAACAATAAAGTCTCAAAGAGATTCTCAAAATAAATCTCGGATAAGGTCTCAAAGCGGGTTTCAAAATGAGTCTCCAAAAGAGTCTCAAAAGAGGTCTTGAAACAAGTCTCGAAATAAGTCTTAAAACATGTGAGCAATAAGTGTTTAACGGAATCTCAAAATAAGGCTTAAAACAAGTCTCAAAACAGGTCTCAGAAATAGTCTCAAACTACTTTCAAAACAAGTCTCAAAACATGTCTTAAAAAAAAGTTTTAAAATAGTTCCAAATGGGTATCAAAACAAGTCTTACAACAGGTCTAAAAACAAGTCTTAAAATAGGTCTCATGGCTGGTCTGTCAAGAAGAGTCAGATCAGATCTCAAAACGAGTCACAAAACAGGTGTTAAATCGAGTCTCAAAACGGTTCTCAAAACGAGTCTTACAACAGGTCTTGAAACGAATCTCAAAAAAGGTCTCAAAACGGATCTCACAGCAGGTTTCTCAACAAGTCTCATAAATAGTCTCAAAATAAGTCTTGAAAACGTTCTCGAAACAAGTCTCACAACCGTTCTCAAAACGAGTCTTAAAATAAATCTTGAAACAGTTCCAAAACGAGTCTTAAAACAGGCCCCAAAACCTCTTAAAAAAGTCTTGAAACAGGTCTTTAAAAAATTCTTAAAATAAAGCTATAATAAGGTCTTAAAACAAAGCTTAAAACCTGTCTCAAAATAGCTCTCATCACATGTCTTGAAATTAATCTTAAAACAGGTAAGAAGAGAGTCTCAAAACAGATCTCCAAAAGAGTCCCAAGAAAGGTCTTAAAAATAAGTTTCAAAATGGATCTCAAAACAAGTGAGCGATAAGTTCTTAAAAGATTCTTAAAACAGGTCTCAAAACGAGTCTTAAAACAGGTCTCTTATAGGTTTCAAAAAAATTCTCGAAATAAATCTTGAATAAGGTTTTGAAACTAAGCTCAAAACCGGTCGTAAAACTGGTCTCAAAACATGTCTTAAAATAAATATTACAACAAGCCCAAAAGGGGTCTCAAAATATAAAACAGAACAAGTCACAAGACAGGTTCCAAAAGACGTCTTATAACAAGTTTTGAAATAAGCCTGAAAGTGAGTTCTATAACAAATTCTTGAGTGCTGCTAAAGTACTGCCAAAGTGCTATCCAAGTACTGCTCTAGCACTGCCCAAGTTCTTCCCAAGTACCTAAATAAGTAAATACTTATTGCTGTTGAAGTGTCACATTTACTGTACAACTTATGCCTAAATGCTCCCAAAGTACTGCTATAAGAGTACTAAAATACCGCACAGGTGCCACATAAGTAATAGTTACGAATTGCCTAAGTTGTGCAAATGTCCCTAAAGGAACGACTCGACTTATGCTCCAATTGAGTAGATTTACCGTCGATTCACCACTAAAATAATACTGAAGTCTCTTAAAAGTTTGGCTACTGTAAGACCATACCTAATTAACGCTGTGTTAATGCCCTAGTCCCACTTTGAAATGATACTTTTGCCGCAGAACTGAAGTTCCATTAAAATACAGTAGAAGTGGTACCTAATTACTGCTAAAGTACCACCCAAGTACTACTCAACTTGCAACTTAGTCTAGCACAAGTGATAAGAGTCGCTTTTTTGCTCAAGTCCCACACAAGTTCTGTAAAAATGCTGTTTCCAAGTTGTTGAGTGACCACACAGCAGAGCATAATTTTGAGCATAAGGAGATCAAGTACGTGTGCTTATAGAGTTCAAATCATTTTGAATTCTTACTACACAAGTATTTGGACTACCTAAGATCAAAGATTGTGTCACACGAGTTCAAATGTGCATTCAAATCGTACAGCACAAGCATGAGAGCCATGCTGCCTATAGTTTGTGCGCGCACAGTACGGCGCAGCATTGAACTGTAGAAGCTCGTGGAGGGGAGCCCCTTGGAGCTCAGCGATCGTGCTCTCACAGCACAAAGTCTGGGCTCATCTTATGTGGATAGTATAGGTATATACTAACAAGTGTATATTAACGTGCTTTTGTAGTGCAAGCCTTTTGTCAGTTTTGTGTTTACATTACTGTGTATAGTGTAGTACGACAGTCCACTACGGTTAATGATAAAAAGTGATTATTTTGTAGCGACCAGATACGATATTTAAATTGAAAAAAAGCAACTTAAACTGTATTTTTTAAATAAATTATTCATTACACAAGAAAACATTATTTCACCCCCACCCCCCTCCAATTTTTTTTATTCGTGTCACCATTTAATAAAATATCACGTTTATAAATTATTTAGTTAACTAGCTGTGTTCAAAAGTATCCAAGAATCTAAGACTAATATTTATTAGAACCATCAAGTCGCGCGGGAGTGTGACGAGGTAAGTTTGAGAAAACTGACGAAGCCTCAGCGACCACGCTACTTTTTACTTCAGATTTGCATACTCGAATTTTCAAATACTGAAAAAAAAGTACTTTTGCCGGTATGCCTGATGTATTTTGGTGTAATTGAGTTTCTTTAATCCTAGTCCACAGTTTACCAAAAAATATAGGTCAAAAAGTCGTTACAACAACAAAAACGAGACATGTGTATCTCGAAATGGTCAAAACAAGATTTTTTTAGGCTCAGTGTCCGAGAAATGGTCTTATCGTTAAGTTAGCTGCAAGCCAAATTTTTCCTATGTATAGTTGGAATAGGCGTGTTCTTAAAATCAAGCAGAGCTGCCAACACTGTAATATTAGCTACAGGTACTTCCTAATTTCACAAATTCACAGTAGATGGTAGCATGCAGTGTTGGGAGTTCTCAGTGGCTAAGATGGTAGAGCGCTTGCTTTCCGCCTGGAGAGCTCGGGTTCGAGACTCCATTCCGTCACTTCTTCCCGGGTAACTAGGTGGTGTTTTTAACATGAACTAATCACTAGCATATTATATAAATAGGCTACTGATATAAAGCATTTCACCGTGGCATGCAGATGTGCAGTTTATAGGAAGACGCAACGATGCCTCAGAAGAGGGAGGTGGTGGATATGACTCTCTCATGGTAAAATCATCCCTTAAATGATCAATAATACAAATAATGTGATATATGTGGCAAATCGAGGCCAAGTGTATATCACCGCACTTATAAACATGTAAAATGTACCCAGCCATTCTAACAACGACTGACAAGATGAGGTGTTGTGTTGTTAAGGTAGGACACCTACCGCGGAAAAATTTTGAAAACGAATTAAAATTTAAAACCAAGAATACTTCAATATCCCATTTATCCTAACCCTGAATTTCGTGTGCCTTAAATGTGAACACATTAATCTTAGTATCTAAATTAAAATTTTAAATTTATTAATTACTAGTAATAAATTTTATTATTTTTTCAGAATACTTTTTTTAGCAATTTAAAATGAACCGTGTAACACAGCTGTAACAGTATCAACATAATCTGATCGATTAGATTGGAAACTCTAATAATTTCCCAGAGTGCCCTAAATAACAAGCTGTAAACCTAAGACTTATGTGATTTAGCGATTTGGATAGTAAATAATCATACATTAATAATTAATTTTTTAAGTACTAGTAGAATAGGAAATGATTCAATAAAAACAATTCTTTTAGTCACTTAGATACCACTTTTAGGATTTTCGTACATATTTTCGTGGTAAATAATTTTTTACTGTGAGAAAACCTCAGGTATTAAATAACTGTAATTTAGAATATTTAGACTTTATCATTACATAAAAAAAAAAAAAAAGATTAAAAGTAGTTGAATACATGACAAATTTAGGATTTTTGATGTTTATAATTACTAATTATTTTATCTAAAAAAATTTGTTCAAAGAAGTAATTTAATTTATGTAGTAAGCTTAAAGAAAAATTACTAAAAATGATATGATAAAGTAGTTTAATAAAAAAAAGAAAAAGAAAAGAGCATCTTAGATAAAAATCCTGAAACTGTATTTTTTAAGACAATTTATTTTATTTGGTGAATCAAGAAACTGTTTCTAAATATTAAATGCATTCAAATATACTTGAAACATCTTTAAATGAGCAAATTTTAGTAGAAATTTAGTGGGACTGTTGTAGATCACCGTAGCTATGTTTTACAGACTTCGTTTCTATCTCGTACTTTCTAATGTGAGCAACATTTAATATTATTAAGTTTTTTAAATTAAACATTTAAAAATGGTATTTTCCTAAAAAGTTATGATACCCCCTTAAGAATAGTTTTTTACAAACCCTAAATGTTAGGTAAGTTTGATGGATTGAGTTCATATTTCGTAAGGAATTTCTGAACCTTTATATACACCGGCAATGAATAGTATTCTTCCTAATGAATCTGTAGCCTTAACAAGTTCTGAAATCAAGTTATAAAAGTGGTCAAGTTTTTTTTTGCGCAGTATATATTTTGTATGAGATTCGTAGTATAATATTGTTTAGTACTCGTACTTTAACAAAATCAAACTAAGTAATAATGCCTTTTGCCCTAACATTTTTATATACTTTCTACATAGCAAGGCATGAATGTATTTGATGTGAGGTTTGCATGAAACACCAGTCAAAAGTCAATATTACTTAGTTTGATTTTGTTAAAGTACGAGTACTAAACAGTATTATAATACGAATCTCATACCAAATGTACTGCGCAAAAAAAACTTGACCGCTTTTATAACTTGATTTCAGAACTTGTTAAGGCTACAGATTCATTAGGAAGAATACTATTCATTGTCAGTGTGTATAAAGGTTCAGAAATTCGTTACGAAATATGAACTCAATACATCAAACTTACTTATCATTTAAGGTTTGTAAAAAACTATTTTTAAGGGGTTTACTATACTAGTGTATTGAGTAACGAAATTCATTTTGGTAGTTGCGTGGTTCGAACAACTTCGGTTAAACTCATTAGATCTTGTTTTGCCTAGCACAGCTCTCTCAACTAACATAAATTGAGCGCGTGGTGGCTAGGTCGTGGATCGGCACACGGGAGACCGTGGTTCGATTCCTGGCCAGTACGACTTATTCGGGCAAGTACCTCTGTGATTTTTCACATGTGCTTTTTCACCACACAATGCTCCTGGAGGAGGGTTTAGGCGACCTCCTCGCAGCATAATTGCCTAATTCCCCCTACCTCCCTCCTGTTATGGGAGGCTTCCCATCCTTCTTCCCTTCCTTCTTCCAAGTGCTTAGTGCCCATAGTAGTGCCCTCATCAAAGGAGCCGGACGTAGAGCACTATAATGTAAAAAAAAAAAAAAAAACTAACATAAATCGTGGCCTAAGGTATGCTTTGTATATATAAATACAATATAATTAAAATTTGTTTCAATAATTTTTTGAAAAAAGTTATCAAATAGAATTGTAAATCCGTTTGTACATACAAAACTACTTAAATTTCGAATACTAAGTTTTAACTACAAATTACGTTTGGAAAATGTAGTTCCACGAAAGTTTTTTGATAAAATGTATTGATATTATAGTTAAAACGATTTTAATAAAAATGCGCTTTAATAACTAAAAATGTAGTCGATCTTTTGATGATTTTTAAAAAATATATCGAAAACCTGTTATTGTTGCACTCAAGTTTTTTCAAATATTGTAAAAACTTACAAGATGTAATCTGAATGAATAACTATTTTAATAAAATGAAACAGTTTTTATATCTTTGTTAAAAAACTATTTCCGTTGTATATATACGTATACTCACTGGGGTCATTGGCCGTAAGCCTTTAGTATATTAATTTAAGCCTAATTATTAGGCTCATGCAGATAGATGATGTTTAGGGCCGAGGAGGTATACGCACGATTTAGTCTTCTCAGCCCAAAATACGGCATTGCAGAGCTCAACGAAGATTTAAACGCGCAGAGCCTAGACTTTGTGCTGTGAAAGCACGATCGCTCTCCAAGGGGCTCTCCTCCACGAGCTTCTACAGTTCAATGCTGCGCTGTACTGTGCGCGCACAAACTATAGGCAGCGTGGCTCTCATGCTTGTGATTTACGATTTGAATGCACATTTGAACTCGTGTGACACAATCTTTGATCTTAGGTAGTTCAAATACTTGTGTAGTAGGAATTCAAAATGATTTGAACTATAAGCACACGTACTTGATCTCCTTATGCTCAAAATTATTTGCAGCAAGTACTTGACGGTTGTGCGGTTCATTATAATGACGGGCTCTGTTGTGTAACATTGTTAACCTTTTTCGGGTAATTTGTTATTTAAAATAATCAACTTTTTACAGAAACAAATATACTTTTGTATATATTTAATATCCTGTTTATTATTAAAAAAGGATGTGTGCATCATAATCAAAATCTGTGGTTCTAAAAGTAAAGAGTGTGTACGAAACAGAGAATGTAACTCGTGATTTTATAGACAGATCTTTTTTTTTTTAAATGAATCAGTTATCATATTTAATGCTTATTTTTTAATCTTTTATTTATATCCAGTTAATGATTTATATTCAAACACAGTTACGAATAAAAAATTTTTTTTTAATATTTAGTCATAATTCATTTTTCTGCATTTTCGTTTTCCGTAAATGAGTTTTCACTGTTGCCTTTTATAGGCAACAAATCTTTATCAATATAATCTGAGTAAAAGAAAAAACAAAAATTAATATGTTATTGTGCAATTTTACGGCCTATACATATAGACGTATACTGTTAAAAATGCTTTAAATGTGCATTTATTTTAGCTCTAGTTGATGTAAAAGTTGTGATCCAATTCTTCTTAACGCTCAATGACCTTACTAAACAGCTATTTTTATTGGGATGTACCGAGATTCCATTAGTTTTCATGTACGGAAAAGTACAAAGATAAAATAACCATGTATGAGTTGTAGACCATAAAATAAAATATAAAATCTTATTGTCAATGGGTGGCTTCTGCCAATAACAAGGCCAGTAGGTGATCGTGTTAATTTTCGCAAAAGAAGTGCATTATTAGGGCTAGGAGTAGGACAAGGTGGTGTCCGCGAACGTACTGACACTGTATGTCCAGGAAAAGGACAGGATAGTGTCCATATAGCGACAGCGTGACCAGGAGCAGGAGAAATTGGTGTCCACGCACGCACTGTCGTGGCGGAATCAGGACGGGGAGAGGATGGTGTTTTCATAGACACAGCGTGGCCAGAACCACTTTGCTCTTACACAGTGTGTCCTGGAAATGTGAATTTCTTAATACTAGTTACAGATGCATACAGAGTTAGTTGGTAGGTAATACTAGTTACATCTTACAAGAGATAAATTATGTTATACAAGTTGATTCGAGACAATACTGCATCGATCATTTATATACAACCACAGCGCATCCAGGACCTACAGATTGTGGTGTTACTAAAATAAAAATATTGCACTTATGATTTAGTGTTGAGACAAAAAAAGACGGCATCTGCGCAGTTGTATAGGAAAGTACGGTATTTTTCCTACGGAGCAGGGCAAATATGAGTCGCTCAGTGGTTGCACTGTTACTTTAGGCTATGACGATTTACGTATGTACACGATGATACGTACAAGGGTTTTTAACTACAGCTATTCTTGTGCTACCGTCTGGAGACCACATACAGAAGGTTATTCATGTTGGTGACTGCTGTTATCAGATGTATAGTTTTTAAGCACGTGTCATTAATAAACAATCCTGTATGTCGAACGTGATATATATTTACTTTACTGCGGCGCCTGTGAAACTAACCTTGATCAGAAATGTTTCATAATTATTGTCTTAAAATCCGTCCATTTATTGGAACTTGTGTTTATGATAAACTATGTTCAGGAGATTCTAATCTACAACATATCAAAATTTGAGCCAAGTTGACGGGGATCTTGAAGCTTATGGGTTTGTACTGGGTCCATTGGTAAGACGAAAAGTGCTGAGGATTGGGTTTGAGGTAAAAGTGGAGCTGTACTTCTGGACAGATGAGGATCTAAGAAAACCAGACCTACTTTCGAATCTGTAAAACTGGTCCTTGTTCTTCATGCCTAAGTTGTGTAAGAGCAGTCATATCTAGATGATGTAAACCATAGAAAACCGTAGGGGCTCTCTCCGTGATAGAAGAGATAGGATACCGGTCAGCTTCTCAGGTGGTATCCTCGGACCAAGCTGCTGGAAGCTGGGATTCAAGTCACTGCTACAAACATTGGAAGCAATATCAAACTTGGAGTTTTTCGAGGGATGATTATATGCTGATAATCTCATCACTAAAATGGAGGGAAACTCTCGGGTTAAAATTAAAAGAACGGGCCAAGTCGTTGGTCGTTGTGAACGAGGTCATTAGGTGGAGCAAAAGTGTAAAACTCCAAATCTTGGAGAAGAAGACTGAGGGCATCTTCCTCCAAATCAACGAGTTTGAAAGGATTGGCAAAAGGGGAAAACCCAGGTCTGACAGACCTCAAAAATCTAATATGAAAAAGGTGACCCCGTTATCATGGACCCTAATTATTATGACACCACTTTTCTATAAGATAGGAAATCTAGCCAAAAGCACGAGGGGGCTCAAATTTTCTACCTGCATGCATATTCACCAGGAGATATTTGCCTCAATTGTTGCCTATGCGGCTGCAGCTTGGGCGTACAAATGCATAGTGCACGACATTTAAAAGCTAACCAGAGCTCAGCACACGACTCTAGTATTGGCTATCAATGCATATAAAACAGCCTCGACGGATGCGCTATGCATACTAACGGGATCTCTCCCAGTTGATATTCTCCTTCAAAGCGGAATCGTTCCGTACAAAATAAGGAAAGGAAACACGGTCTCCTTTGGAAACCTTGGGATGCCATAGCTGAGCATGACCTGGTGGACAGTGAAAGCTGTGACTGTGGGGAGCTGGACACCTCGAAGGACAGTCTCTCTAGATATCCAAAAACTACTGAAAGTCAAATCAATTTATGGAAAAGATGGAACTTGGAGAATGGCCAAAGAACAACGAGTATTGTGTGTCAACGCCAGAAGTTTTCAAGGCCTTCTTGGAGCACAGTAAAATAATTGTAAGAGATGTAGTCCTCGAGCAGGAAATCTGAGTAAATGAAAGTGGTAGCAAATACAAAATATCTTGAAAGCTGAATCGCTGCACTTAGAGGAAACAGGGTGGTTAAATTCGACGCCAAAATCATTGCGAGACTTTTAGGTGCCACATACACTGAGAAGTCAACATGTGTAGCCACGGGATTAGTGGATGGCGTGATTGCTAAAAACGCTTTGAGTGATTCTTTGACTTTCGTATCTTTCCAATGAAAGAAGCGTTGCTTTTTTAAGGCACTCAGAGTAGGTGACTCCACTAATGACGAGAAAACGGCTCCGGCCTTGTTGCGATTGAAACTGAGCCTGGCTTAGTTAAAAGACTTGGCAAGCGAAATGTCAAGTAATGTCAGGTGTCGCCTTAAGCACACCATGGTCAGATTGAGCTGCTCAGCTCGGTAGTTAACCCGAGAATCACAGCTGAGTAGCATTGTGCAGATAGGCTGAGTGCCAAGTTGAAAGTACAATAAGTCAAAGAAATATAAAAGTGGCTTGGAGGGCTCGGCCGTTAGAAAGTGGTGACCCTATCCGTATAATAACCAATTATGCGGTTCCAGATGGGAACCAACAGATGCGCCTCCTCACGGTCCCCATGAACATTAACATTATTAAAGCTGTCCCCAAACAGTTGGATCTGAAATGGACGATCAAGAGCCGATGGTACTGACTGAAGCGTATGTCCCAGACTCAAGGTGTACCGCTTACGTGGGTCTGATAAAATGCACCTTCGGGCTTTGCATGGCAGGGGCAACTTTTACAACCAGCGGGCATATAAATTTATCCAAGTCTGCCCGAAAGCACGTCTAGCTTGGTTGCTTAAAGATACATTTTTCTTAGATTCCCCATGTACCTTTCAAGAGGACGTAACAACCCTTTATAGTGGTAAACTTTAGCCTTTGGAGGAGAAAATAACTGTGTGCTTTTCATTGATCAACAGAAGCATGTTACTAAGAAAATGTTACCATGACTTATAATATATAAAATAATTAAATCTTGCACCAGATAGATACAATACTAAAAGATATTGTGCAGAAAGCAAAAATTATGTGCTGCTGCTATCACTATCTATACATATAATGTATGGTGTTGACGTAGACATAGAATGGTAACATCAATCTTGCCAATTTTAGTTTCAAGCTGGTACGTAAACTCTCAACGTATGAATGCTTAATGCAATAATAAGTGCAATACAACGGCCATGTGTCTCACTTATAAGTTGATAATATTCGTTTATGATAAAATTAACATTCTATACCAATGAACATCCGCACTAGTTTATCTTAGTAATAGAAATAAAAACATGATATTTTAATGATTTAGTACATTTTAAAGATTAATTATGCAATATTTTAAAATATTATTTAAGGACCAAAGATATTACAAAAATTCATATTTATATTGAGAATTGTCATATACAAAAGACTGTAACAAAATAAGAAACAGAAAGAGTTGGCATTTGTAATACTTCAACGACGATAATTTACAAGATTTTTATTTTTTTTTTTTTGTGAAATTATACCATAGTACAGCAATAGATAATCATAATCTGTAATGTATTAAATTAAAAATAAAGTAAGATTCTTATATTACATGCCATAAAAGACATTTTTCAGGTTTATCAGTAAATGGAACATATGAAACATTATATACTGATAGTAAAAAACTTTTTTTTTAAAGTATAACTGTAAAAACCTCAGATCAATAAAAACTTTTTGTATTTGTTTAGCAAAAAAATATTTCAAAATAATTTAACTCACATGCATCTATAATGCGACATCTTACTAATATATAAAGTAAAGTCGCTAAAACCAATGTAATCGGTAACCGTGAAAACTACTGAACTGATTTTGCTAAAACTTTGCATACCAATTCTTGACCTTTCCTAGGAGTTTTTATCTTGAAAAATTTAGTATTAATAGCAATAAATAAGCTCATAGTTTTGCAAAAATACGCCAGCTTTTCACTTTAGTTCAGTAGGATACACTAGGTGGCGTCAACATAAAATTGGGGATACCTGCAACAGAATGAAATAAGTGTGGTTATAATAGACTGGAGCGTCTCAGAAATTTCTGGAGTCATCTACCGGCATTTCATCGAGCTGCATCGAGAATACAGATGATAGTCATGCAGCTAGGCATCCCGGTTACCGACGACACTCTTCTCTAATGGGCAAGTGACCTAGGTCTACTTTCACCCTGAACCTCCAGGATTGACGAGTTCCACCAATAAAAAATTTATTCTAACTGATAACGTCTCTGGCATTATACCAGGAGACATATCTAGCCAGAACACAATCTGCACCAACTCTTCAGAGTTGTGTGATGGTCCCACCATCCCGCTTGGTGCAGTCAGAGAATTTTTGGCTACAAATGTAAGCCAGGGAAAACAGCTCTGAGGGGCATGGGCAGCCACAACGGCTACCTTTTTAGTCGTTGCGTCCCCAACGCGCTTATTCACATGTTCCCATCCAACGATGAGCGGTTGGTTATCCGGAGAACGACCCGAAAACGAGATTCTCTTTGGTTAGCAGCGTACCTCCCTCCATCACAGTCTTCGTACATAGAGACCTCGAAGGTAGGAGTCAAGCTACCTGTAGCCAGCTCTTCATCATCAGCAATAATAATAAGGAGTAGCTCGAAGTTTCACCACTGGTCCTTTTCATATCTACTATAAGTATTTACGTTACCTACTTAACCATCAATCTCATCAGTTCATTTTAGGGCCACCTAAGTTTAAACTACCTTGCCAACAAATACCTTTTTACGACTAAAAATGTATGTCAACTAAAAGACTATGTTAACTAAAGACGGCCACTATTAAACAAAGTCAGTCATTAACTGGCAGACGTCACGAGCAGAGTTGTTCTTCGCAAGGCTGGGAACCCTAGTGACTGACGACCCTATATTACCCTCTTGACTCTAAGCATTCAACCAGGAATCACCTATCCTCTCCAAGGTCTGCGAGGGGCAAATCTAACAGCTATGAAGGGAAAAAAAACTTGAGCCAACGGGCAAGCATCACGAACCAATCTTTCTATCTTAGATCACCAAAACAACTGAGTCTGTAAAAAAAGGTGCTTTAGGCACCAACATCTTTGCCATTATACCAGAAGACGTGGGGAAAGATCTCTACAACTAGCTTCAAAGCTTCGGACTTTGCAATTTTTTTCCCGATCAGTCTGAGGCTTCAATAGCAGGCCAGAGAAGATCACCCTGAGGTATCCAGGCAGTCACAATTGCTCTTAACTTTAGTCAAGAAAGAATTTACTTAAGAAGCTTACTGTTTTTTTAAGGGCCATCAGACATCTAACTACCTTGCCAATAAATATATATGAACTTAACAAAGTTGACAGAAAACAGCCTTTAGGGGCCACAACAATTTTAAGCATGCCAAAAGTCGCAAGAGTGTGAATTGGAAGAAAAACTTCAAATTTATCTAACGAATACAACTTTAGGCGTCAAGAAACTGACGCAGAAAATTTGTTAAGATTGGAATGGCAGCGTCAAAATCGACAAATAAAGAATCCATTACGTGAGAGATTAGCTTTTCATTGTAAACTTACAGTAATCTCTTTAATCTTTTAGATATTTAAATAACTAGAAAATGTATTTGTATTCTGGTGGCGATAAAAAATATAGAGATTAGGCTCCAGGACTTTGTTGCTCTGGTAATGAAGTTGTGAGATAAGAGAAAAAAAATTTCTTTATTATATATTTTTCGGGGGTTTTAAGTCTTAGTAGCTTTAAAAAATAGCTCTTTTCGTAAATCATACGGGAGAAACTGCAAATCAACGGCCCCTTATGGCCAACGATTACATTTTGGCATAAGGAACGTACGGTACTTTTCAGCATAATTATATGATTTTTTTATCAAAAGAATTTCTAAAGCATTGTAAAATTACTTAGCTTTGGATACATACATTTTGTAAAACATTGTGAATTTATTATTTTACTCGTCGAATCGATCAGATTAAGTTGACAAATAAAAAGCTTGTTTAGAAAACTTAGAGCCATATTTATAAGAATTAGAATTGTGGGTGTTTGCGGGGTGAAATATTTTGTTACGAAAGCGAAGATTTATGTAATGAAAAAAAAAAATACAAACCTATAGTCATGGTGTATGTATTTGTTTTTTTTTTTTTTTTTTTTTCACTAAGAGATGAAAATGAAATCATAAGGTTTTTGTTAAAAGCTTATTACCAACATACAAAACAAAGTTGCTGTTGTGCTGTACTAAACTGCAGACTTGTTGTTTTATATTATCTTTCATTAAAACTAATATGAGTATCGTTTTCAAGGGAATGGTATTTATAGTCGTCTTACTTTCTTTTCTGAGAAATTTTTACGCTTTCTGATTTTTTAGCTTTAGCTCATCTTTTTATAAACAGTACTTGATGATACTTATCATTTCTTAGTCTATGTTGCTTGTGTCAGTAAAAAAATTTATCAGGTGTTGTTGGTCACATGTAAAATAAGCACTTCAATTTTTGTATTATTGCCCCATTTAAACCGTACAAGACAAACAATAAATGAAATAACATAAAAGGAATGAGGAAACAAGACTGTTTTTTTCATTTCGCCCAATCATCCAGGTTAAGATAAGATTCATAGACCTAAAATTTCTCTAGACTGAGATTAAACTGGAAAATTTTATCTTTTTTTGCAGTAACTCTGCATTTTCTATAGCTTGTTGAATCTATTTATTAGCAGAGCCGTCTTTTAAAATGATGGGGCCCTGGGCCATAGTGGTTAGGGGGCCCCTGTAAGGGCAGTAATTTACTCCTGTCAAAGATAATAGATGAAATTTTCCCGAAATTCAACAATTATTTATTTGATTTCGTCGAAGTTCAAATAATGTGATAAAAAATGATTACACCAAACATTTTTATTCAAATTACAATTGAATCATTTCAAAATTTCAGTTTGATAAGGAAATGTGTTACTTTTTCAGTAATTTAACATTAAAAAATTAATTTTTTGCCTTTAAAAAAACTAATTCACTGTACATTATATGAAAAGATATTCAGCAACTGGGGCGCTTTATTCAGTTAAATAATACATCTAATATTCGAATGAATGTTAGATGAAATATCGAATCCGCAGTACTAACTTTATATCACCGATAACCATCCAGCACACGTTACACTGCAGATGGTAAAGTAGAGTTGGTACTGCAGAATCGAGATTCCTTGAAAATTTCATTCGACCATTCGATATATGAATAAAGCCCCTGGAACGACTACGAATCCATGAGTTAAGTGCCACTGTAGCAAACTAAAGTGAGATTATAACCTTATATTCTTTGCTGTGATTGTTGTCAAAACATTTCGTATCGTGAGGACGTGAAACATAGCCTCGGTAGAACGTTAGAAGTTAGAACAGAAAGATCAGCTTTGCAAAAGTAAGCATTAACCTGTAAGATAAACTCCATACGCAGTCTTGAGAAAACTCATCGCAATTACTTGTACACTATGAAGCGTTCTTATTTGAGTGGTGCTGCAAAAAAGCGAAAAGCCAAAGAAGAATGTGAAAAAATATCTAAACTTGCAAAAATAACTACATTCTTAGATGCTAATCATACAAACAATTCAAGCGCTTCTGCCGATCACTTAGTAAATACGTGTAACGCTATTTGCAAGGATCAGGCTGCGAAATTACAAGCTGTAAGTGAGCTATGCGATGTCTCTGTCATTGGTAAGTCTACAGGAATAAACATTTTTGTGAATCATACTTTAATTAATCAAACAATTTTTTGATTAATACAGAAAATAATTCGACTATTGGGAATATGGAAAGTATAAATGATAGTTCAGATTTACAAGTACAAGATGAACAATTGCAGAGTCCCGAAAAGGATGACAGTAGTATACCGGGTAAATATGAATATTTAGTTTGCATTGTGACGTACGATAAAAGAAAACCAGTATGTTACACCACGGGGGGAAAAAGTACGAGAAATTGTTACCTCGGGGTGAGGGTGGTAAACACCCCGGAAATAATGTATTTTTGCCCCGAGTGTAGCGTATACGATTTTCTATCATACGGGGGCAAAAGTACGTGCACTGTTAGATAAGCCATAATAATGTAAATTGTGATATTCATATATGTATACAAAAAAACCACCTTGATTTCACGTACATACTTTGTGCATATATACGTTTAGCATCGTATTTAAGGTTATGGTTTTTGTTTACAAGCAAATTTTTTGATCCCGTCAGCTGGCTAGCCTGATTTGGCTACCGCTCCTCTTGCTACCGGCGCACTTTTGTATATCTATCTATTTATGCGAAGTAGAATGTAGAGTAAATTGTGTGCATACCAGCAGAGATAAAAAGTCTTGCTGAAGGGGATCTCAGGGACAAAAGTTCGTACTTTTGTCCAGGATATGATAAAAAATAATTCTAATGCATTATATTAAATGATTTGAGTGTAAGTTTAGAAGATCATTCAGATTATTAAATTATTTTCAAATGAGTTTTTTGAAAATCAATAACTTGATTAAAAAGTATTAGCTAATTAAACAATAAAGAATCCATATAAATAAAATGACTGACCAAAAAGCTTGTACGCCGGTGTTTGAGTCTTGGATGTTTGAGATTTCAGATAAAGTTTTTAGTCAACACAGATAATATTTCACGTTAAATTTGTACCAGATAAATATAATAACACAAAAAAATACTTGTCTATTACAAATAAACATTGAAAAAATAATAAAATCGAAACGTTTTGAAAAGTATATTAAATTCTTTAGGATATAAGTTTTGTGAGGTAAAAATTTTTATGAATATAACAGTTTTTTTGACATTTACGTCATCAAAATATGCACTTTGACTGATACAAAAGAAAAATTAAAAAAAACTCACAATAAATATTTATCTATGTAAATAAAAAAATTAGTAAATTACATCTATATTTGTATAAAAAGCAACTTTTTTTTTGCATTTAACAGTTTCAACACTCATAGAAGAGGCTAACCTGAAAACTCCGGAGATTTTTTATTCATCAGACCCAGCATTATGGGGAAAAATAGATAATGATCTACAATTGTATTGATCACGAAAAGGGCCAAGCTTATGCAACAATAAAAATGGTGATTTTACCAAATCTGCTCAGACTTATCAAGATGGACAGAAACAAAAAGTCAGAACTTTTAATAGATCATTATTTCAAATGAAATTACACAATGGCGAAGTAGTAGAACGTGAATGGCTTTTATATTCACCATCGACTGGGTTCGTATTCTGTTTTGTATGTCGTCTTTTTTCTTCAGAACAAGATAAATTTACAAGTCAAGGTTTTTGTGACTGGAAGCATCCAAACCGTATTGCAGAACATGAGCAAAGTCAAAATCATAGAAAAAGTTTAACAATCTACTGTCAAAGAAAAAATGGATTAAACTTAATTGATACGCAGTTAACAGTACAATACGAAGACCAGAAAAAATATTGGATAAAAGTTTCAAAAAGAATTACTGACGTTATCAAGTTTCTTGCCTGTAGAGGTCTTGATTTTAGTGGTGATAACCAAATATTCGGATCAAAGTATAATGGAAATTATTTAGGAATCTTGGAACTGTTAAGCGAATATGATACTTTTTTAAAAGAGCATATTAGTTGTCACGGAAACAAAGGTCGCGGTGTAACATCATACCTATCAGCAAACATATGCGAAGAATTCATAGAATTAATGGGAAAGAATGTTTTGAAATCTATAATCGAAGAACTCAAAAAATCAAAATATTACTCGACATCTGTTGATTCAACTCCAGATATCACCCATACCGATCAACTAACTTTTACAGTCCGTTATGTAATAGACACAGGTCCTGTTGAACGTTTTTTAAGATTCATTCTAATTGAAGGACACGGGGCAGAGTATTTAAATACTGTATTAGTCGATTTTTTAGAAAAAAATGATTTGAACATTAAGGATTGTAGAGGATAGTCTTACGACAACGCGTCGAACATGTCCGGTCGATATTCAGGATTACAAGCTAGGATGAAGCAATTGAATAAATACGCCGAGTATATTCCTTGTGCTGCACACTCGCTAAATTTAGTCGGTGTAAAAGCAGCTGAATGCGTGCAACCTGTAGTTGCGTATTTCATGTTTGTACAGAAACTTTATACGTTTTTTTATTTGTCAACCCACAGATGGCGAATTTTATTAGTTGAATTAGGAGCAGAAGATCTAGTTTTAAAAGCATTATCTGCAACAAGATGGTCAGCCCGGGCTGATGCTATTACTGCACTTCGTAAAGGTTATACGAATATTATGAAAGCTCTTAATAAAATATCAAACGATACTACTATGTCTAGTGAAGCAAGACACGAGGCTCAATCTTTACTTAAGAAGATGTTAAATTTACAAACTTTATTTTTGATGGTAGTATGGTTTGACATTCTGACTCGTATCAACGACACAAATAAAATTTTGCAAAAACAAAATTTAGATTTACACGTCGCTTTCAATTTATTAAAGTCATTAGAATCATACATATCCAGTTTAAGAGAAAATTTCTCAATTTGCTTAGAAAAAACAAAAAATATAATTGATGATTTTGAAATACCTTAGCAAAGGATAAAAAAAAGGAGTATAAAACTTATGCAACAAGAAGGACTCAGTAAAGGGATCAATTTTAGTTATGAAGAAAAATTAAAAATTGAAATTTTTTTACCTTTGATTGATACTTTAATAATTCAGTTAAAAACAAGATAAGAGGCTTATAAGAAATTAAACGACAAATTCACTTTTTTTACAGTTTTACAAAACATGAATTATAATGAAATAGAAGAATCGTGTACAAATTTAGCTAATTCATACGAAGATGACATATGTAAAGAAGTTTTAATTTCCGAATGCATGCATTTTAAAAGCTATCTTTGTGAAGTTAAGAAATCTGAAGAAACTATTTCCATACCTGACTTATATTTATTAATAAGAAAGGATCTACTAATGTCAACTTTTCCGAATATTGAAATATGCTTGAGAATTTACTTAACTCTAATGATCTCTGTCTGTACTGATGAGCGATCCTTTTCAAAACTAAAATTGTTAAAAAATTTTCTCCGAAATTCTATGACACAATCAAGACTTAACTATTTATCAATTTTAAGTTTGGAATCAGAATTTTTACAAGCCTTAAGTTTTGAAGAATTGATATCAGATTTTGCTGCTAAAAAATCGAGACAAAAGTTGTAACAATAATTTTTTATTTTTCTCGCTGTAATAAAATAAAGTTTGACAGTATGAATTTACGGTAATTGAGGTTGTTCTTAAATAATAATTTCTATTCGAATACAAAATAAATAACAAAAAAAATATGCTGAGACTTGGGGCCCCTACTTCCAGTCCAGTAAGCTGGGGCCCTGGGCCCGGGCCCCGTAGGCCCATGCCTAAAGACGGCTCTGTTTATTAGGTTAAACTTATTATCATGACAAAACCCTCGTACTAATAAATATTTAAAAGCGGAATTGGGGTACACAATTTTTGAGATTTTAGCCTAAAGTAAAAAGTACAAACACCAAGATTTTAATTATTCGATAACTACACCCGTAGGCATAGGGATCTCAAGTTGCTGAATGGGTGAAATACTGCTGTTGTTAAAATACACAACTCAAATGATATATTATTTGTCTTACTTTTTGTCAAACAACGTACTATGTAACTTAAAAAATTTAATCGCTGAATTCATCCAAACTCTTGACTTGACTACACGGTGACTGATGTGCGTCTCGCCTTTATGCTGATTTTGGTTATTCACAATGTATCCTGTCCACTGCACCCTCTTTTTCTATACATGCATGCATACAAATACAGACAAACTTTAAGATGGAATCTAAAGCACTCGTTATGCGTCACGAATGCGATTGACAAAAAGACATTTCTCATATAGCGCACAGTCATTATCGTCATGAGATATACGAACACGTACAACTTTTTTTAGCACATGGTATGTGTGAACGTATTTTCAGAGGGGTTGAAGTTGAATATAGCTCGGCCAATGTCTGCAGCAACACATTGTTCAATTAAAGATTTGTCACGTAGTGTAGCCATTTGTGTCCTTATAGGGGTGGGTGTTTCTGTTTACTCCTCCTCTTAGTAATCGAAGGGGTTCCTTTTGCAGCTACTGCTTGTAACAGACTCATACAGATAGGGTGTATATGGGTTTCTAGTTTTGGGGCTTGCAGGATGTACTTATTGTTTCGTTCGCAGTTGACAATTGTTGTTAGAAAATAAAGTTTTTATGGTCCAGAATAGCTTAAGTATGTTAGTGAGTGATAGAGCAAATGAAACAGTCGACATTTAGTAAATTTACTTAACGTTTGAAAGAAATTCAGTCCTAACATATGTTACTTTTATCCTTACAACTACAACTGATCACTTCAACTTTACTATCAACTAGTTTTGTGTACCAAATTTTAAATATGCCACAAGACTATTCATTATGATGCCATTACTGTATTTCTTGTATTTTAGCCAATAGATCACGCAAATTTATATTACAAAACAGCAAAAAACAACTATTTCACAAACAGAGAAGTATGTCTTCAGTGTAACTTTGATTGTATTTAAACATATCAAGCATATGAAATATATTTCCGTATCACATCCACAAACGAGAATTCGTATGTATGTTTGCGTGTGAGTAAAGTTACAGAATTTTACAAGGGGTGCGTCCAGAACACGTGACGCCTTGATTCATGTATACGTAGGCTACTGCTGCTGCTTGCTACTATTCCGTGCTCCATAGAATCAATTTGTAATCTTGACTCTTCAATTGAGAAGTAAGGTGGGGGAGATCTAGAGAGAGAGAGAGAGAGAGAGAGAGAGAGAGATGAGCTACTACTATAAAAAAGATAAGACACTAAATAGTTTATGCCATACAAAATATATCGACACTATTTAGCATATTTTACGTATTTAACAGTTATTTAAAACTTTTTTTGCTAAAACAATAAAAAACTAGTTTATTATAAAAAAAAATTTCTACGAATGTTTGCATAAAATAAACCAACAAATGTATCTTATAAATGTTACAACTATTACATCTCGTTTATTTTCCTAATTAACAAAAATGTTCAAACCTTTTTTTATTTTTATCCACACATAAGACGCAATAAAGATTGAGACATAAACATAGTCACCTAATTTCAAACTAGTTTTTCAAGTAATCTGCCTTTAAGTAAATATATGTTCGTTAAGACCAACGGTTATTACAGATTTAAATAATCAAAATATTGCATTTCATCTTTTTATGTAGTATAAAAGAAAGGAAAACTGTACCCTACAGCGATAAATAGTTTTATAAATAAAAAGCAGTTAGTGATACATCTACAATTAAAATTGCAGTCATCAGCAGTTTTTCCAATCTGTAACGTATAAGACTAATAAAATAAATTAAATTGACAGGGTACAATAAGTTAGCATTCAGGAGCTTTCTCTACGTGATTTTTTGAATTAACGCTCGTGTCCCAGCTCTTGAACTTTAGCTCTAACGTTATAATAGTCACCAAGTCAGAAGTTAGAAGAGCATCAGTTTATGTACACATATAGGTACATTTAGCTGTATACGTGTACGTATGTAGACAGCATTGCAACTGGTAATTGGTGCTTGAGAGGACCATCTAGTCCGTCGCTTTGGATGGTCCATTGACTTCCAGAGATCATAATGATACTCTGAGTTGAAGGAACAAGACTCGTTAGATTCTCCTCTTGAGCACTATTATCTCATTAATTGTCGGGCTGTCGTGCTTCTGAGGAGTGGATGATCTCTTTAATATCACTTTCATACACTTGAGTTCTTTTTTAATAAGTTTGAAAAAAAATAAATTTCAATCGTATTAAAAGTTAGCTATCTTAACAGAAGCTATTTTAAAATTCTTGGTGATGGCCTAGTTGAATTATTTATTATTATTTAAATAGTCGATTTTTCATAAAAAATATGACGTGATGTTTAATTATGATCCGTCAAGTTTGACTAAACTGTTGGATACGATAAGACACTGTATGGAAAGAGTTTTTTACTTTTTTCAAAACGTATATTTAAAAATGAATAAACGTGAAATCACCATCAAGTTGATTTAAGTCTTTATGATGGTTGCGATGGTTGAGAAAACGGTGGAGTCAAACGAATTACTTTGTACCATTTATTTTAAGTATTTATAGTAATCCTATCATAGAAATGAGAATAATTCCAGTAAGCCTTTTAATCATTGTATAATTGCTGCAAGCTGAGATCACGTCACTTCAATTCCAATGGCAGTCGTGGATGTGAAAATAAATAGTTTATTGATGACTGCAAAGTTTATTTATTAATTGTTTTCAAAAAATGTACCTAAAATTACAATTTCATTGAACAATCATTGTTTTAAAAAAAAAGTAACATGTAAAATATTTGTAAAGGTAATGACACTAAAATACGTAGATAAAGTAAACACGTTACACCGTATTTTCTTGGCATGATAAAAATAGACATACTAAGAATTGAAAAAATTTAATGATCGCGCAGTCAATACTATTCTTAAATTAAAGAATCACTATTAGAATGTGCATTATTAAAAAATATTTTTAATAAGAGCACCAAGCACGCCTGATTTGTTTTGTCAAAGCAATATGAACAATCCATGAAAGTCCTAAAAGAATGGATGTATTCACAATGATGGACTTTTCTCTTGAAGATGTAGTTCAAGAAGCCATGAGCAGTAACTGTTGGAGAGGCAAAAGGGACATCGGCATTTGAAGCTGATACCTACACAAAGAGAAACCAAAGACGGCATCAGCAGTAGTAGCACAAGTAGTCGTAGGCGATGGGCAAAAAGGGGTGGAGGAAATGAGTAGTAGTAGCAGCAGTCGTCCTAGTGTTAATTCCATTTGAAGGTAGTCGAGCGTCCCTTGGTATCTAGTGTGCTTGCAAGGCACTCTTGAAACTACCCTCTTAGACCGCTGCATATTTCATGTTGGCTGGCGGCTGTAGCAGAGCCGGTTTCGTGTTACTGCTGACTTGTTCGCTCTATAATTCATCGTGGTACCTATATGATGACGACTCCCTCCTTGAAAAAGAGCAGGACTTTGATAGATTATCGATTGTGTAGAGAGGACGAATGTACGTAGGAGTTTGATCGACGAAATAGGTATATCCCACAGAATTAAGTGAACTTTGGTTTAAAGATTACAGGAGGAATTTCAGTATTAAGATTTGGAGTGTTGAGACCTGGACATTTAAGTTTTAAAAATTGATGTTAACATCTTATTGTATTAACAATAACTAGTCTACTCGATTATTTGATTACTATAATAAAGTCGAAGTATTTGGGAATCAGAAACAATAGAAAAGTAGTTTTTGTATCGTAGGCGCAAAGTACAACTAAGGCGTGTGAAGGGCGTCGTAAGTGTACCAAAGTTGTAATCGACGTTTTTCTTGCCAAGTAGTAATGCCCAAAGTGAAAAAACTTGTTTTTTTAACTTATGTATTTAGTTTCTTTTAGAATACTTAGACATTTACTGTGCCCTTGGTATGAAAAAAAGTTTTTGCTGTTGATGTGCATGGAGCCAATGTGATTACAAATATCGTTGGCTGTTTGGCCTAGTGATTGCTCTAGAGTAGATGTGCACTAGTGTTAAAAAACTAATACTTCTCCTGTATTATTTGACTTTTTTCTGTATTTAAAAAAAATATTTTTATGTTGTAAATATTATTACATGCTGTTAACAGTGCAGTTTCAAAAACTTTCTTAATAAAACCAGTTTCACGAAACAGCATATATTATATTATTGCACGATAAGAATTTGAATAGTTTTACTTGTTTTAAATAATGAAGATGATATTTAAAAGAAAATTACAATAAGTAAAAAGAAAAAGAAAGTAATACTCCCTTATAAAAGTCTGAATAAATTCAGAATATGATCATTTCTATATTTAAAATTCCAATAGTCTTACCACTCATTCCATTCTGCTATGGAAAACTGTATAGGACGGGTAAACTAATCTTTAAAAAAAATATTTAAAATAAACAAAGTAAGATTAAGTACATTGCAAATAATCGTTTAATTAAAGGCATAAAGTAACACTGTCCCTTGATCCTCCTACTTCATGACATTAACGTGTAAATCAGATGGGCCTGAGAAAGTGACATGTATTGCTTGAAAGGTAGATACACTTTTTCATCTTGAAAGTAAAAGGTGAAAAAAATTATGGACCAGATGGTTTTCTTCTGTTGGATGCATCGATGTTTATTTATGTTTTTTTTTTGTATGGGAGCATAGAGACGAGGACCCACGGTGTCGTCTTTTCTTTCTTTTTTTTTTCTTACACTTACCTATATGGTTTGTAGGCCCGTGCGTAGACGATTATGTAATGGAGATGTTGGCACTCAAGTATACTCTCATCTCTCTCCCTCTTTTCCTTTTCTTTTCTCTTCTTGATGGATATGATAAGGTGTTTACTGAGAATGATGCTAATCTACTTGTTTTTAGCATTTTATAATCGTATCAAGTGATAATGTAAACTTCATCGATGAAAAAGTGCAAAACACTGATAAAATTAATTTTTTCATAATTAATTACTTTAGCTGTGTTCATTAAATTTTAATCAAGTTAAAACAAGTGACAACAATAACACATTATTTTTGAGACTATTGTAACTCCTTTTTTGTTATTGAGTAGTTTTTTATTGTTATATATATACTCTGAAAACAATGTGTTATTTTACTTGCTTATTTTAACTTAACGAATACTTTATAGATGAAATTTAAGTGATTTATCATGAAAAAATTTTAGTTATATATATATAAACGTGTACAAAGAAAACTAGATAAAGGAGAGGTATGAGGTATAAATAATGAGCTTACATGTGGCCCGAAGCAAATTTTAATCCATACAAATGTGACAACTATCTTGAGAAGATAGACAGCACCACTGTGAATAAATCGCCCCTTTCCCTCTGGCTCTTCTTCATTGAACTCTATAGGAATCATCTTTGGATTTGTTATGCTCCTATGTATGCATGTGTATGAAAGTACAAGTCTTTGACAAACAAGACCGCCGCAAACATTGGGTCATGTACACCCTTGTTTTCTTAGGATTCTTCATTGAGCGCTCTTTTTGCCTTTTCTTCTTTACGATATCGATGTCGTCATCGGCATCTCAAAATCGGATTTTCACGAGACAATGCTCAGCGGCTGATCGCTGGAAAGCGATATACCTACCTTCTGGTGTGCCGCTTGTAATCTCTGCTTTTGCTTCGGCAATCCCTTCCTTCCCCTCTCTCTTTTCTTTTGCTTCTTTTTACACGCTACATATACTTTTGTGTTTGAACATTGTTGTCAAGAGGCTATGTGGGTTTTAAAACTTTTTTGGTCCTCGAAGTTACATAGAACGGTTTTTTAAGCTGATGGTACTTTTGTTGTGTTCTTTTTATGTAATCATAGAGTAGAGCGCGTATATCGTTCCAAGATGTTCTTTCTTTTTAGCGTGACGTTAACGATTTTTCTAGTTGCAGCATAAAAAAAAACAAAAAAAAACAGCCAGCTTTTTTCAAGGAAATTAATGCTATATACTGACTAAGAGAAGGTTTTTTGCAACCAAATTATACGACGTTTGGTTCTTAAACCTACACAAGGTGTCAACACCCTACGAGTACATAAGCTTAAGCGAGTGAAATTGATTTTACCTTTTTAAATGTTCACACGGAGAAATGTTACCGAGTTTCGTAGAATGTATCCAAATTTTTGGGCAAACCTTAACTTATGAAAAAAAGTTGCGTATAATGTCCAAACACAAGAGATGTGAAAGCATTAGTTTCTTAAACATTACCTTGTACAAATAGTAAGTCTACATTCTATGTACTATTGCCTAATAAAAGAGAGACAAGAATAAAGCTTTCAAGACCAAGAAGAGGCACATCCATAGAAGACGAGGGGCCATCACCATTGCATCTTTTCCACTGGATCGGCAGTCCATTGTCCACTTCAGGCAGGCAAAAAAATACCATCCGACTGATTTAACATGGACAGTAACAGCAAGTGGTAGCCCATGGCTCTTATATGCACGCACGCGCGCGCCCCCATCGATAGAAGTGATGTTATTATACCTATTACCCGACAGATGTTTTTTCACTACCGACAAGTACGCAAGACTGCGCAATAGCTTCTGTACCCTCGTCGTCTACATGGTCGTTCGTTTTTTCCAAACGAATGATTATTTTCTTCTTTTTCTACTCCTACTTTTTTTTTTTTTTTTTTTTTCCAAGTTATTGTACAGCGAACGAAAGACAGAGATGAAAAACGGATAGAGACGGGTGTGGTGTGCTCTGTGTTCTACCGATCGCGGAAAGAATCATTTTTTCTTTCCGTCAGATTTAAGGGCAGGTCATCGAGGTGGTTAGCGGATGTCCAAGTTTTCTTTTTTCTTATTTTTTTCGTTAAAAAAGCTGGTTTTTTTTTGGGCAAAGGGAAAAATCGTTTGTGATTTTTTTTTTCCGTCTATGATCCAGTACTCGTGACTACATTTTAGGGATTAGCGTGAGAACCACGAAGAATTAAAGATTTTTTTCCTTGTATTTGTAATAATCAAAAGTACGTTGGGTGAAAGTTTAAGTTACGACGCAGTCGAGTATGAAGTACCGCAGAAAGCTTGGAGGATGATCATGGTATGCGACGTATTCAATTGAATATTAGATTTTTAATCGGATCAATTTGTAGTGATGATTATTAATGCTATTACAGCAGAGCATAATTTTATACATTACAGGTCTCCTCTGTATTGGTAGTTAGGATAAAAGTCTAACAATGGAGCTCAGATCCATTTAATATCTCTAGATTTTACCATACAGTGGTATTGCAATACTGCAGTATAGATATGTAATAAGCGTTGTGTAATATTTAATTATTCTGTAAAAAAACTTAAAAGTGACATGGCGTTGCAACAAACTATTCACTCTTGGTGAAAAAATCATTGGCACAATCCTGTTATTGTAATAATATTTGTTGTTAAAACTAAATTTTTCAGCTCAACTGAAATTTTTGTTTTTTTTTATCAATGGTAAGTAAAAGTTTCAAATAAAATCCCGTCACAGAAAATAAATACCTCTCCAGTCTACAGTTCTTTCACACAATTTTGCTGACATGACAAGCGATAATTATAGATGAAATGCTCCAGAATAATAGCGAAATTCCGCATAATACATGGGCACATATACGGGCAGTACGGGTGCTTTTCAAAACCACCTTTGATTCACGCACATGAATAGTTTTCACGTGATTGAAAGTAGATACACAGTTGTAATCAGCCACGTATTGTTTGACAAATCGATGAATCAGAACACCCTATTGATGCCGCTTGTCATTGCCACCTGTTTCTTTTTTGTGCTCGTGAAACAGCACGTCTGCTAATGAGCTATATTCAAAATACTTTTGGAACAGACGAAATTGGTTGAATACTGTCACATTCTTATTAGACAAATAAGGGCTCCTTAATAAGATTATAACTGTATTGTGTTTGAGCTTTTCTGAAAATTTACAAGTAAAGAAACTATCATAAATGGGCAAACAGGAATTTACATTCCTGCTGTATTCCTCATGGAAACCATCGTCAGCGCGTTCACCCGCCCCCTCTTCAGTTCTCAGTGCTAACCATGATACTATGTCTTTCAAATCTAGTTATCACGACCAGCTGGCAGCTTAGCCTATATTTAATGTTTATCGGTACTTTAGAGATAAGCCAGTAGAGTAGAATTGAAATAGAAGATGTATGAAAGAGAGATGCTTCTGCGTATACCACTGACGTTCGTACGATTATCCGTTGATCAAAAGAGTGTGAAAGGATGAGTGCGTGTGAAAGCTGCTCGAAGCTATATAGTGGGCTAGAGCAAGGGACACAATGGAGTATCGATGATTAGCGGTCGAGTATCTCGATAATTGCCGTTAACCGAAATAGGATTATAATCGATTGTAGCCTATGTATGTGTATATGTACGTTGGTATTTATGGGTGAGTAGGTATATGTGTCTACGTATACGTGCACGCAAGTGGACAAGCTTGCCATGCTTCTATTCTGGGATTTGCAATACATATCTATAGACATGAAGTCAAGCCACTGAGAATTGATTGGATTGACAATTCAGGTGCTTTAAGAATTTGATGGAAAATTTCTCAAACTCGCTTACTACCGGGTAAATTAATCGCACTTATTGCGTGCCAAACTTTTATCGTTAAATGTGGAATTTTTCATTTGTATGAAGCATTATGGGAAGTAGATTCAGCCTCCACAGTATGTGTCGGTACTTTGTTCTCAATAGGTAGTATACCTCAGTATAGGTGTATAAAGGTTACTTTTTTGTTAAAGCAGTTTGTATCTTTTGCGTGTAAAAGAGTTGACAACATCAAGAGAGTAACTTCTGGTTTTGGTTATTTCCGATTTTACAACTTGAGTTGCTTATGAAGCGAAGCTTAGAAATTTTTTAAACAACTGACAAAAAACATTAGAAAATTTTCAAAAATAGAAAGTTTTCGATTGGCAAAATTTTGTTTTTTTTTTGCTAGCAATATTTCAAACAGAGCAGAAAGTCAGGAGCTACTTTAATAAGACACGAGTTGTTGATTATTTGATAAGAATTCAATTTTTAATCTCACCGTGCTTCGGAAATTTTATTCTCAAAAACTAAACTTACGATTAATTTTATACGTGCAAAAAGAACGTAAGTCCAAATGTGTGACTTATATTTTTCGCATTTAAAAAATAAATTAGCAATTGTCTCTACGTATATTTATACTATCATCCTATCTTAAAAGTTGGATGGCCTTGAAGTTAAACTTCAATAGAATTAGCTCTGATTACTGGCTTACGTTGGACGAGTCATGTAGTTTTTAAAGCAGAAATATTTAAAATTTAAGTTTTGAAAAAATAAATTTTAAAAATACGTTAAATAAGTCGGATGTATACTTATATAGAGATAAAAAAATTTTTGTTAAAAAGTTATTTTTTTATGCATTTTCTAGAAAAACTATAAAAAATATAAGGATTCTATGAACGTTCGGGGGCTGGCAAGCGAAGTCCGCAGAGGGTCCCCTAGTAACAAAAAAAAATTATTAGTTTATCGAAAACACACTCTATTTAAATAAAAGTATACGTGATTAAAAAAATTTTAGTAATAATCGAGTGATAGCGTTATTATTCTGGAAAGCTCATGATTGTTTTTATCATGGACGCGTTCTAAAGTAACTTTATTTTCATCGAAAAGTTGTCAGCTGTAAAGATGACCTTATTGACATTTTTGGTTATTCTTTTAATGGGCACTGTAAAACCGACAAAAGGTAAAATCATAATTGTATTCTTCCATACACTACATGTTTATGTTGGTATAATTTTTTGCAGAAATAACTCAGTTACGTGGAAGTTTCAAGTACTTGGAAACAAAAGAGAAATAAGTGCATGATCAGCGATATTCTTGTAGTATTTCTAGTTTGTTTATTAGACAGAATAAAAAGTAGGAAAATGTTGCTATGTTTGATTTTGAGGATGCTGCTAACTTTTTTCGAAATGTTGTTGGTAAGTTTGGCTCTACTTTTGTTTCTGCAATAATAAGAAATAGCCCATGACCCGAAGGATTTTTCAATCTTATGTTTTCTAATAAAGAAAACATTAATCATTCCCCTTTAGCATTTTTCCAGGAATACGGGAAAAACAATTTTGTCCAAATAAAAAATCAGCTTCATTTATTCATTTAACAATTTATGAAAAAATGTCAATTTTATATTTAGCTTTTTTCTTATACCTTCGCTTCTAATGCTCTTAGAGAAATTTTTAGACCACAAATCTCTTCGTCATAAAGATTCCAATATAGTAGATACTTTTGTACATTTATTATTAATTGTTAATAGCATATTAATAGCAAAAAAGTGGGGAAAAAATTTTTATACCGAAAAACTTTAGATCAACGTTAAATGAAAACTATCATGTTCGTTTGAACATAATCGTAAAGAAATATAGATATTAAGTTGCATAATCAAAAGCTATTTGTAAAATTGCAAAGTAATTGTTAGTTTTTTGTTAACTAATTCTTAAAGTAAAACTTTGAAGTGGTATTACAAACTTTACGGTCACTTTATGAACATTCAGTTTTGATAAAACATTGTATTTAATGTTAGTACTAATGAAAAATTAAAAAAAAAGGATTTTTGTGGATTTTGACGTTTTGTTAACAAAAATTGTATTTTGCAACTTACCAATTGCAAGTATCTCAGTCAATTTTGCATACTTTCTTTCCTAACAAACGTCATTGGATTTTTCATTAAAAAATACGAATTAAAACAAAAAGAATAATGCTTTAGCTTATACTCTGGAGCCGAGATACAAGAAATCATTTTTTTTGCAATAACGGACTGATAATTGAATTTTTTTTTGCAAAAAAATTTGTGTATTATCTTCATGTATTTCTGCATCTCACTGCCAGAGCACTCATTAAAAGGAAAGCTAAAAAAATCAAGAAAGTCATATTACAATATAACGACCGGAACAGCTCAGTACTCCTATCTGTACCCCTCTCTTGTGACTAGGTGGCTGATTGGTTGCAGTGCGCCTGGGGCAAATCACGGGCTTCGGCTGACGTTTGAATTTCAATAAGCTGTATTACTTAATTATACAGTTACAAACTTTGTATTCGAATCATGTAAAACCAAAAGATACTTTTAAGTTTTATTAAATTAATACTCTCAAACTTACTTAAAAACTAAACTTTGGTGCGCTTAGAAAAATTTTTTTACGTATTTTTTGTTATTTAAAAAACTAAAGCTTTAAAAATAACATTTATGACTATCCTGTGTTATGAGTGTCAAGTAATTTTTTAGTCAATTTGTAATAATAAATCCATCGGTCTTCTGTAGTCTAGCCTAGTTAATCTATAATGATAAAAAAAACGAAGTGAAAAATTACGACTTATTAGAGTCCCTATATGCTTTTCACTTACCAAGCACAGTGTCATTTTCCCCTCAAAACATTCTGCTTGACACAATCGTCCCTTTATCACATTTTCGGTTCTCCACCCTTTAAAAGAAAGGAAAGAAAACAAAGCCCAAATACTAGATGAAAAAACGCTCATAATTGGTCGAGACTTTATTCATTTGGTAGTATGCGGGCTAGCTTGTATGCTATATATACACACACAAGAACACGTACGCGTGACAGCCTGGCAGCTATTCAACAGCTAGAGGATTTATTCGAAAAAAGCACAGAAGAGGTATGAAGTGCCAAAAAAAGCGAACCTAAAGTCCAAAAGGGTAAGAGAAAAAGAGAGAGAGAGAGAGAAAGAGAGAGAGAGAAAGGTGGTTACCTAAAAATGTTAAAATGAGAAGAGCAAGTATACAGGCACAGAGGCGGAATTGTATCGAGTATTTGAAAAGTGAAAGGAAGGGAAGGACGACGGTGAATACAAAAAAGTGGGTGCGCTCCCTCCCTCGTTTGGCCGATCATTCGTTCGGTACTGACCAGAGCTACACGCATACATACATATCGCTGCCAGATAAAGAGTGGACTGAGAAGGTAACTAGGCATGTAGAGGTTAATAGGCATGCGTGCGTGCGTCCGAGTGTGTGCACATCCGTGTTAGCAAACCCATTGGTCTGGGTGGTATAGGTGTATGGTAACTGGCGTACGCAAAAACGGAAAGCTCTCGAATGAAGCACATAAGTGTAGTCCGCACTGGACGCTTGAAAATTTGTGGACTACCATTAGTTGAAGAGAGGAAGAGGTAATAGGGATATGAATCCTGGAATTTTTTACTATGGTATTGCTTAGCTTGGCTATATATTTGTAATTTAATGGTGACTGATGACAAAAGGGTACACGTTTTTAACTTGTTAGATACATAATCCTTGATATAGTAGTAGTTATTAATGTTTTCTTGGTTACTTAATTGAAATCTTTTGGCACAAATTGAACGACTAATTAAATGATTCATACTTTCTTCAGTGTGAAAAAATGGCTTCTCCAACATTGTGTGGATGGAAAAACTTTAAGACAGTAAACAAGTTCTTCGTGAGAAACAAAGATTTATTATCTCCTTGAGATGGTGTTTTTGTTTAACTTTGAAAGCTTGCTGCAACCTACGTAAGAAAAATATTGTCTGATAGTACAGGAGTGGAGGTTTCGGCACCAATCTTCGAAGAACACAATTTTAAATACTTTTAAATAAAACAACTGTATGAAACTATGGCATTGCTTTGTCTTCTCCATAGTCGACAAAGTGAAGCAGTTGAACTCTATACTGTGAAGTTGAGTTTTTTCGTACACTAAGCTTTTTGTTTAAAAGTATTATAAGATTAAACTTTATTTCTTTTGGAAATAAAGTATTTCTCTTCGATTTCTGACAGAACAAGCTTTTTTCTTTGAGATAACTTGTGCCCTCTTCTCTTGCTTCAAAGCTGGTCAAATCCGTAAAAGTTGACGTAACAACCGTAAAGTGAGGTTGTGTATTTAAATAAACATATTTCAATCTTGTAAGTGTAGATATAAGTATAAATGACAGACTTTAAGAAAGTGCACAACATTTTTGAGGTGAATATTAATATGGAGTTACATGGAGCTAAACAGAAAATAATTATTAAAAATGTAAGCACAACGAAGAAAAATTTAAACAAGAATAAAATGAATGATCACTGAATTAGAAAAGCTATCCAAATAGTAAGAAAAAGCTTTTTTCTACAAGCAACATGGTATAATTACCCGAAAAAGTCCATACGGTCAAAGCATAGGCTTACACACGCATTAACAACGAAATAAGCAGTGGTATCATATACTTACTGGTAAAATGTAAGAAATGGCCTTTTCTATATATATATATATATCTTACTAATATATAAAGCAAAACCGCTAAAACCGTTGTAATCGCTAACCGCAAAAACTACTGAACCGATTTTGCTGAAATTTTGCATACCGATTCTTGACACTTCCTAGATGGTTTTAGTACGGTTTTTATCTTGAAAAATTCAATAACAATAGCAATAAACAAGCTCAAAGTTTTGCAAAAATACGCCTGCTTTTCACTTTAGTTTAATAGGATCCGCTAGGTGGTGTCGAGGTAAAATTTAAGGCACCCGCAATCAATGATAGTGAAGAGTGGTTATAAGTTGCCCCGCCGAGTCGCCGATTTCCGTAGTCGTTTTTCGGCAGTCCTCTAAGAACAAAGGTGTTTGTCGTAAAGCTGGGCATCCCGGCTACCGCTAACACTTTTCGTTAATGGACAAGCAAAATACATCGGCTGTTACCCCGAATCGCCAAAATAACCGAGTACCACGGAAAAATAGGCGTTCGAAACATCAACGTCTCAGGCGAAATACCAGGAGACGTCCGGCCAGAGCTCAACCTGCTTCACCAACACTACCAGGTTTGGAAGCCCTTCTTCCATCAAACCTGGTCCTAGAAGAGCAAGCCAAGCAGAACATTCATGAGAAGCGTGAGCAGACATTTCGGCTGGAAGGTTTACCAGCCTCCTCCTCAAAAGTTGATCGCGAGAGGAACTCTACGAAGAAGATATTCTTCAGGCCCACTACCCTAACTAACAGTCAGCAGATCGTGATCCGGGGAACGACCCGGAAACGAGATTTTGTTCGGCCATCTACGTACCTTCCTCTAGCGCGTTAACCTTTTGCAGAGACTCCAAGGGCAAGGACGAAGCAACCTCGGGTCCAGATACCCGAGCTCCATGATCCCCGTCGACTGAGCAGAGTTAAGCGGCAAATATTTGCCGTTCATCGAACGGCTGATAAAGTGTGTCAAATAATTGATCCTCACCAGCTCTCCATCGTTAGGAAAAAAAAAAATGAAGATAAAAATCAGCCCTTTTCAGGGCCATCAATAAATTTTACCGTACAGTAACTTTCAATCTCATCGGTTTTTTAAGAGCCATTAAACGTTGAACTACTTTTCCAAAAATAGATCTGCCCTTTGCTGGGAGACATCGAGAGCAGAGCTATTTGTCGTGAGTCTGGGAACCCCGGCCACCGACGACTTTCTACACTCGAATTACATAGGCCAGAAATTACTTTTCCTCCAAGATTAGCGTTCAGCTAACTTGGTCAATCTCATTGGCCCTTTTCAGGGCCATTAAACGTTGAACCACTTTGCCGAAAATAATCTTATTTGTACTTTTGGACAAATGTCATTAAGCGAATTGCAACGATTTGTCCAACAGAGATCTATTTAAAGACAGCTGATTCCAAAACTGAGTCAGTCATTTACTGGCAGACATCGAGAGCAGAGCTGTTTGTCATGAGTTTGGGAACCCCGGCCACCGACGACTTTCTACACTCGAATTACAAAGGCCAGAAATTACTTTTCCTCCAAGATTAGCGTTCAGCTAACTTGGTCAATCTCGTTGGCCCTTTTCAGGGCCATTAAACGTTGAACCACTTTGCCGAAAATAATCTTATTTGTACTTTTGGACAAATGTCTTTAAGCAAATTGCAACGATTTGTCCAACAGAGATCTATTTAAAGACAGCTGATTCCAAAACTGAGTCAGTCATTTACTGGCAGACATCGAGAGCAGAGCTGTTTGTCATGAGTTTGGGAACCCCGGCCACCGACGACTTTCTACACTCGAATTACATAGGCCAGAAATTACTTTTCCTCCAAGATTAGCGTTCAGCTAACTTGGTCAATCTCATTGGCCCTTTTCAGGGCCATTAAACGCTGAACACCTGCCAAAGTATAAATTGTAATTGACAAAATATAACAAACACAGCACTTTTTAGGGCGCGCAAAAATTTTTAACAATGCCTCGAACCGCAAGAGGGCGAATCGGGAGGAGAACTTCTAATGCTTTAAATGTTTACAACTTTAGGAGTCGAGAAACTGATGCAGAACATTCATCGAGAGTAGAACAGCAACGGCAAAATTGACGATTGATCAACCATTTAAGTGACAGATCCGCTTTCTGTTACAATCCTGACATTGATTACTTAAATCTTCCATCAATTCAAATTGGCGGAATGGTTTCTATTTGCAATCATTGTGGCGCTTAAAAATGGAGAGATGAAGCTTCAGGGCTCTGTTGTTCTGGTGGTAAAGTTTCCCTTGATCCACTGGAAAATCCTCCTGAATGGGTAAGATGTCTGTTAATTGACGAACACCCCCTATCAAAACATTTCCTTGATAACGTGAGACGTTACAATACGCAATTCCAAATGACGTCATTTGGAGGGAAAGAAATTAGAGAAGGAAACTTTATGCCAACTTTCAAAATCCAAGGTCAAGTATACCACTTAATAGGTAGCTTACTTCCTGAACAGAACAAGAGTCCGCAGTGCTTACAAATCTATTTCATGTCTAAAGCTGAACAAATTTCTATTCGGTCAGGTAATGCCCTAAAAAAAACTTTGATTAAATCATTACAAAAGGTGATGCATGATTGCAATCCTCTTATAAGAACTTTTAAATCCAATTATGACTCTCAAACAGTAGATGAACTTGAAAACTTAAAATTGATTATTCATGCTGATCGAACTCCTGTTGGGGAGCATCGAGGACAATACAATGCGCCTAAAGTGAATGAAGTTGCTGCATTAATAGTTAACGAGGAAAAAGGCCCTAGAGACATTATTTTACATGGTCGACATGGGCGGTTGGAGCGAGTTTCTGAGCTCCACCGATTCTATGACTCCTTGCAATATCCTATGATGTTTGTTTTTGGAGAAAATGGATATTCTATTGATGTACCACTTTACGGTGTTCCAAACAAAACTGTTTCTTGCATGCAGTTCTACTCTTATAGGTTTATGTTAAAAAATGATCATATAAATTATCTACTTTATTATAAGAACTTACTCAATCAATTTGTTGTTGATATGATGGAAAAAATGATCACAGAACGTTTACTTTACTTGCGAACACATCAAAAACAACTGCGTGCTGAAAGTTACATTCATCTACGAGATGCAATAAATAATGATCGTAACATTGAACCCTCCAGTATCGGACAGCCTGTCATATTACCATCCTCATTCACTGGCTCACCGCGATATATGCATGAAAAAACTCAAGATGCAATGGCTTACGTACGTGGGTTTGGGCATCCATGTTTATTTATCACTTTCACGTGTAACCCTGAGTGGTCGGAAGTAAAAAATGAATTACACAAAAATCAAAAACCTTCAGACAGGCATGACATTGTTTCAAGGGTTTTTCACTTGAAATTAAGGAAACTTATAGATGTCCTCACTAAGAAAGCAATATACGGCGGAGTTGATGCTTGGATCTATAGTGTCGAACGGCAAAACCGAGGGTTACCTCATGTGCACATACTTTTATGGCTTAAAACAAAAATTCAGCCGGATGAAATAGATAAGATCATTGCAGCTGAATTACCAGATCCTCAACAAGATTCCTTGCTATTCAGTATAATTTCGAAAAGTATGATTCGTGGACCTTGCGGCGAATTCAACATGGCTTCACCATTTATGGATAATGGAAAATGTACAAAAAAGTTTCCTCGAAATTTTGTTAAAGAAACCCTAACTGCAGATGATGGCTACCCAACCTATCGTAGAAGAGCCCCTGCAGATGGATGTCATAGTTCTGTACTTACAATTCGTGGCAAAGAAGTACAGATTGATAACCGTTGGGTTGTACCGTACTCACCCGTCTTATCACGATGTTTCAATGCACACATTAACGTTGAATTTTGTCATTCAGTGCAAGCAATTAAATATATTTGCAAATATATCAACAAAGGATCGGACTGTGCCACTTTTTCAGTTGGAAACATTGACGAAATTGCAAACTATGCCAATGGACGCTATATTCGTTCCTCTGAGGGATTTTGGCATTTTTTTTGACTTTGAGATTCACGCACGGTATCCTCCAGTCTTACATTTAGATGTTCACCTTAAAAATTATCAAAGAGTTTACGTAAATTAGCAAAAAATTTAACAGATTCTCGAAAATCCGAGAAAAACAGCGTTGATGGCGTTTTTTGAACTTTGCGTAATAGATGATTTTGCTAAAACTCTTTTGTATTCCGAAGTTGCCGCCTATTACCGATGGGACAGTAATAAGTTTGTGAAAAGAAAACGGGGTAAAGATGTTCCAGGCTGGCCAGGAGTAAAAAAAGATTCAGCTATAGGTAGAGTTTATACGATTTATCCCACCCAGTCGAAATGCTTCCATCTTTGAATGTTACTTCAATATGTTCGAGGCCCAACTTCATTTGAGTACTTAAAAACCGTTGATGGTGTTACTTACGCAACTTTCAAAGCTGCCTGTTACGCACTTGGTTTATTGGAAAATGATGATCAACGGAAAAACACACTCACGGATGCTGCTTTGTCTGATAATCCATCTTAATTACGTGACTTATTTGCTATTATTTTAGTTTTTTGTGAGCCATCGCAACTTCAAATTTTGTGGGATATGTTTAAACAACAATTATGCGAAGATATTCTTCACTCTCGACGAATTCAACTCAACGATTTTGAAGTTGAATTTTCTGAAGAAGTGTTCAACAGAGGTTAAATTGAAGTAGAAGACAAGATCATCTCTCTTTCAGAAAAAAATTTGACTGCATTTGGGCTAAACTCACCGGTTCGAGATGAACTCTGTACTAATGATCCTTTGGAACATTCCATCAGACATGGTTATGATCATAACTATTTATATAACTACGTTAAGCAAAATCTTCCTAAGTTAGTTCCAGACCAACGACAAGCTTTTGATCGTATAATTGATAGTGTCTTAAATAGTAGTGGAAAAGTATTTTTTCTGGATGCTCCTGGAGGCACTGGAAAAAGATTCCTAATTAATCTTATGTTGGCCCAAGCAAGATTGGCTGGAAAACTGTCCCTTGCTGTTGCATCTTCTGGCATTGCTGCCACTCTCTTGAGTGGAGGTAGAACAGCTCACTCCACTTTTAAACTTCCATTATGTGTTTTTTCCGGAGAAGATTACACGTGCCCGATACGCAAAAATGGCCCACTTGCAAAAATTCTTCAAGATACAACATTTATTGTATGGGATGAGTGCACAATGAGTCACAGAGTTCACATTGACGCAATTAATAGAACATTGCAAGATTTAAGATCAAACCAGAATTTAATGGGTGGCATTATATTTGTTTTTGCTGGTGATTTTAGGCAGACGTTACCAGTAATTCCGAGAGGAACTAGAGCTGATATTATTCATGCCTGTTTAAAATCATCATTTCTCTGGCATTATGTAGAGTCTCTTCATTTACGTACTAATATGAGAGCACATCTCTGCGGAAGAAACACGGAATTTCCAACACAGCTATTAAAAATTGACGATGGCATGATGGAAAATGAAAACGGTTTTATCACACTAGATCAATCCATTGGAAAACTGTTTACAACTGTCGATGATCTTATTTCTGAAGTTTACCCAGACATTAAAAATTTATCAAACAAATCATACCAATGGTTATGTGAGAGAGCGATAATTTCACCGAGAAATTCTATAGCAGAGGAAATTAACAACATTATTCTTCAAAAGTTTGTAGCTGATTCTCGAGAGTACCTCTCTATTGATTCAGTCATCGCATCTGAAGATGTTGTTAATTATCCTTAGGAGTTCTTAAACTCCCTAACTACATCAGGATTTCCACTCCATAAGTTGAGTTTGAAAGTTGGAGCTCCGATTATGCTACTACGTAATCTTCAATCCCCGAACCTGTTTAATGGAACCACACTGCAAATTAAAACTCTGCGAAATAATGTTATAGAAGCTAGTATTTTGACAGGTCCAGCATCAGGACAAATAGCTTTTATTCCAAGAATTCGGATGATACCAACTGATTTACCTTTTCAGTTCAAGCGATTACAGTTTCCTGTCAAAGTTTCTTTTGCAATGACAATTAACAAGTCGCAAGGACAAACTTATAATTTTGTGGGGGTAGATTTACGTTCAAACTGCTTTTCACATGGACAATTGTATGTCGGGCTTTCAAGAACTGGTGATCCACATCATTAGATTGTTTTTATTCCTTCTGGAAATAAAACTAAAAATGACACGTGTACTGAAATTTTGTGAATGAAAAAAAAATTTTAAATTATATATTGGTATCTTTACAGCTTTAACAAATAACCCTTTGTTATATCATAACGTTAACATGTAAAAATCAACGGCCCTTTTCAGAGCCAATACCCATTTTATGATGTAAAGAACGATACTTTTAACCATTATTTTTTTCCTTTTTTCGATATTTTCAATAAGAAGTTATTTGTTCCAAAAAGTGTTAAAAATAGATGTGAAGTTTTTTAACTGAAAACGTCCTATATTATTTGTCAACACACATGTGTTTTATTCAGCGAGTCTCGGGCGAAGCCGAAACGGGGGGCTGCTAGTATACATATATATATATATATATTGTTCCTGTATGTATAGTATTAGTGTATATATATATATATATATATATATATATATATATATATATATATATATATATATATATATATATATATAACAGTATATATATACATATTGTTATGCTATACGTCCGGCTCGTATAAGGGGTACTACTCTGGCCACTGTGCAATTGGAAGAAGGAAGGAAAGAAGGATGGGGAGGCCATCCATTACTGGGAGGAAGTAGAGGAAAAATAATCAATTTTGCTGCAACAAGATCTAAATTTAGTCTTTGTTAAATGGCTGTCTGATCATCGCAAATATAAAATTAACTGAGTTTTGAAGTTTTGTCTGTATCCAATTTTAAAAAATTAGTAGTGACTTGACAAATTTGGCCTTAAATCTTAATATTAGAAATAGATTTTCTTAATTATTTTATTTCGTTATTTGTGAAAGATGCAAAACTGAAGAGTTTATTGTGATATCTAATGAAAATTCTAAAACTTTTATCATACAAAAAATTTTTATTATTTAATGATTTTCCAATTTTTGAAATATATTCACTCAAGAGACTTCAGCGAATTTTTCATTGTGACAGCAAGTTCGTTTACTTATTTCTTCGTTAAAAAAAATTGCTGAACGATATTTATATTTATAGTTCATCATATCACACCAACTTGGTTCCACAAAATGATGTTCTTCAATTTCGTTAGTAATAGTAGAAAAATTCATCAATTTAGAAATTTGAATAAATAGTTTTCGAATTATATTTTTTATGTTAAAATCAAGTATATAAAATGTTTGTCAATTTTTTATAAAAATTGGGATTTCTTTAAGTTTACACACTGAATTAATTTGAATCAGTATTTTATGAGAATAATAATATAATCTTCAATTACTCGAAGAGTTGTCAAAGTATAAAATGGCATTTAAGTTATTAATATAAATTTGAATACGTAGATCGAATATTTCTACGTAACTTTAAATTTGAACTACTGTTCTATAGTTGCCGATCCAGGACGTATAAAGTAATGATCTTAATTCTTTATATTTAAGAAATAATTGTTACAAAAAATGAAACTTTGATATTTATTTGATCTATTCATGATATTTTGAATGACCAGCAAAGGTACTACTCCTGAAAATATTTTTTATTGTACAAAAATTTTTAAAACATTTTCTATACTCTATATGTATCCCTAATTATAATTTACTGTAATCTAAATTATCTTGAAGTTTTTCAAATTGTGGAAGGTCATTTTTCAATTTATCAACGTTTTCTCTTTTAATTTAGGTATATAACTGATTTGATAAGTTATAAACTTAAATTTACTTTCTTGATTTCCAAATTCATGATTATTGTTTGTGTTGAAAAAAACACTTTTACGTATACATCACGTATTTTAGTAAAATCATTTTTAGACATGACATTAAAATATTATAAGTAATATTCAAATTGTGATAAAAATTCGTTCCAAAAATAAAATAGTCTTCTTAGTTATTTAAAAATATTTTGAAGTATAAGAAAGCGAATGTTTATGTGTGAATTTTCGTTATTATATAATAAGTAAAAAAAAGTTTTTTGCCAACAATTTTCGTTTCCTTTCACTTTAATTTTGCTATTTTTTGTTTTTTAAGTTGTGTATTGTAATTCTAGTGTATTGTAATATTTAAATATTTATTGTATGTTTTATCTGACCTTTTAACTTGAATATCAAATTTAGCAGCAATACAGTATGATATTGAAAGATGAAGGGTTTTACGATTATTTCGCATACAAGTAAAATAGCAAAGCCATCTTTAAAAAATTTGAAAACGGCGTTTTCAGTCGGCACATTGTAACAATCTGTTATTTACCTACAAAAGTTGAAAATCCATCACGTTATATCACGTGTTCTAACTTACCAGCAAATTACTGACGCACTATCTAAAACATTATTTTTTATCAGTAATGTATATTAAGTATTGAAATATCTTGAAGTCACCAGACAGAAGTGAAGTCCACCTGTGGACACAAGGTGATTATAGTTTTTCAGCTGAAGAATCGTAAATAACAGTTATTGGGTTATATTTAATTTGACTTTTTCAATGCTAAATTGGTTGTTATAGAATTTTTAAGGGTGATTTTAAACAACGATACGTTATTTATTTAGTTATTATACGTAGTATTGGAGTGTGCTATTATTTAACAATAGCAATGGCTAAGATTCGTTGGTTTGTGCAAACAATAAAATTTTTTATCTGTTTTTTCATCATTAGCAATGGTGGTAATAAGTGTTGTTATAAATTTTTACAAAATAAACAACTTTGATTTACTTAATTCATTTTATAAATTTTAGTCATTGCACTGAATGCTAAAAAATTTGCTGATGTGCTTACAATGTCAAAAAGCACATTAACTGCCACGTATCTCTTCATAGGATGAAAAAGTATTTGTGCTGTGGTGCAATAATTGGTGACTACCACATTATAACTGCTGCTAACTGTAGTATCCATTCTGCCAGCAATAAATTTTAACAAGATAAAATTATAGTGAGAAAGAATACAGCATCAGTTTCGAGTACACGAATTCTAGGACAGGTCGAAAAAATGTACGTGCCGAGTGGGTACACTTCCGGAACACACGATATTGCAGTTCTAAAGGTTAATATTACTTTAATAATCTTTTACGGGCTTTATTTTCATAAAATATAACTTAAATTGAGTTTCCAGTGGAAGAGAAATATAAACTTAGAAAGTAAAAAAAATTTCAGGAAATTGGATTTTTCGTTATTCTTACAAAGCTACGAAAACGTTATCGTCACTGTGCCAAAGTATAGTGTAGAAGATCTACACATGACAATCATATCTACTGAAGAGTGCCGTGAATTTATTCTGCCAGATGAGTTGAATCTACACCTTTTTTGCAGCTTGCCAGTTAAAAAATATCCAGAACATTTACGTAACGTAAGTAGTTTATATGAAGCATTATTTTCAAATCTTTATTTGTACACTAGTTTTAGAAAGAAGTAACTGTATCAAACATTAACAAAAACTTTTAACACTTGAAAAAAGGCGATTAGAAAGGGTTTCTTAGAAACGTTGTTGGGGATGTGGGGGGTTACAAGCCCTAGTAACAACATAGAAGTGAATCTCCCTCTAAAAAGGAGGAAAAAAGTTGTTTAGGTGTACAAAGCCTCTTGGCTTAGTTACATCCAACTAATTATAAGTAATATTGAAATACTTCTGATAAGGAAAACCAAAGCCAGCTCATTTCCTTCATTGTCAAAAAACCTAAGTAGTCATTGACTAAAAATTTATTTATTTTTTAATTGAACGTCTAATCCTTAGTAATAATAGAAATTATTTTAAAATACTGGGAAACATCAAAAACTTGAATCAGTAAAAGCAAATGTAAGTTTTAAAATTGAAATACGATTTTTTTTCTTGAAAAATTGATGGCTTATGTAATGAATCCTGTTCCTTTGAGATTCCATTGGTCTAGGTAGATCGTTAGTTTCGTTCATAGTAGAAAAAATTTAAAAGCGTATATTTGAGTAACTGTACAAATAATTGAATCTAAGGCAAGATTCTTAAATAACAGCCATTAAATTCTGTTATTAAATCAAAAGATTTATCATAGAAGCGCCATCATACCGTGGCTACCTTACTTCCCTTAATAAGACTAAAATCGGTATTATACTTCTAAATGTTCCTGCAGACGATAGTCACTTACATTTTTTGTATACAGATCATTAATTATTTGACATTTTTCAAATTAGTTTTTAGAAACCAAGCAAGAAACACTTCCCTTATTTGGTAATCATTGGTTTATAGCACATTAAAAGTTGGTGTTAAGAATCTTTAACAGTTGTATAAAAATGTAAAAATCATTGTAAATTTTAAAATACTTTAAAAGAGTAACAAGAGTTTCGATTTTTTTTATAAAGTTGTAATTTTATGTTTTATCATAAGAATTTAAATAAGTGTATTTTGTTCATTTTTTTATCTTATGTGTTATTTTGGTACAATTGCTTTTAAAATTTTTTTATGAACTCTAACGCAATATAACTTATAAAATACAGTAGGACGATACTTATGATTAACTACACAAGAATTTAAAACATGAATTTCCTTTTATTGTTGTTATGATGTTCTCTAAAGAAAAAACAAAAGAAAAAAAAAAAAATTCTGCCTACATCACACCACGTATCTTATCTCTTATACGTCAGCCAGGAAATGAGGCTAAATCCAAACTTCATATTTTTATTTCACACAGATCAAAAATTTGTAGAAATATATAGGGACATCAAAAAGACGTATCTATTATTAAATTGTTATTATTACGTTCACCAATCAAGATTTTGTGACGTATAATTGATGTGTTTCAAAGAAAATCAAAGTAAAACGTGAACAAAGAATAGAGTTTATAGGCCCGGTCCTTTCACGATAAAAAAATAGGAAAAAAATGTTCAGAACCAGCTACAGCCTTCAATTCATAACCTATTTCCAATTTTTCTTAAGCGTTATCTAAGGATTATTTATAAGAATCTCTCGAAGTCCAAATTTGAATTTATGTACCCCGAAATTTGTTAGATAACCTAAAGTTAAAAAAATTAGGTTTCTTGTGTGAAATAGTGTTGTATTTTAACTTCAAATATCTAAAAAAAATTCATACAACATATTATCGATATCGTGCATCATACTTAATGAGCATAAGCATAATTCCCATCATTTTCAATCAATTTTGAAAGTATGTTATGAAAATAACAAATTTTTCAAACACTAACAAATTGAAAAAAAATTTTATGTCTCTTCCAATTGCTTCAGGCATATTTTAAATGATTTACGCTGTAAGAAAGATACTTTTGAGACATTTCCAGTTTATGTATCTTACATGACACTGGGGCTAAACCGATAAAAATGCTTACAACTGGCAACAGTCCTCAATTGTAGACCAATTTCTAATTTTTATTAACGTAATTAAAAATGATGTATATGAAACGCTTGGAGTCCCAATTTGAATTCAAGTTATAAAATGTTTTTTCTGTAAAATATGATAGGGTATTTCAACTTTAAAAGTCTAAAAACAAACGATGTAACATTTTATAGATAATAGTAATCACACTTAATCAAATCATGTGTTACGCAGTAATCAGGATATTTATCAAACCTTCTAAGGTTATATAGCTTTTTAAGACTTCTATGAAGTATTATTTAAAGATCTGTTTTAATCTATATTTTGATATTCTATATTATCGGTCGTCACTTAAGTCGTCAAGATAATAATATTATTGTAACTCAAGCGGACAAAGGGAATACAGTTATAGCTATAGATAAGCATCACTATGTCTTGGAAACCTTTGAATTTGTATATTCTGGTCATTTTCAAGAACTGAAAAAGATCCTACACATAAATTTCAACAAGACGTTATAAGTCTACCTAAAAACCTAACCATTCTATCAAATCTCCCGTACTATGCGATTGTCCAGATGAATCCTCAGCCACTTAAAGTATACTCTTTAATTAAACTACACAAAAACAATATGCCTATTAGACCAGTGGTCTCATTTAATAGTTCCCCATCGTATAAAGTATCCAAAAAGTTAATTAAATTAATTACATATAATACTAAATTCACATCCACCTACAGCATACAAAATTCCATACAACTTATAGATAATTTAAAAAATCAACAACTACCCGAAAATTCGACTCTGATTTCATTTGATGTAAAAAATCTCTTTCCAAGCTTACCAGTATTAGAAGTAAGAAACATTATTAAAAATCTACTTAGTAGATCCACTACTAGCCAACTATTTTCAGAAGAAATTTTACACATTCTCGACGTCTGCTTGAAACAAAACTATTTTCAATTCCAAAACCGAATATTTTTAGGTAGAGATGGCCTTACAATGGGTGATCCCATAAGTCCACTCTTAGCAGAGATTTTTATGAATGACTTAGAAAATAAAATTATGGAACATGGTCTTAGTAAAAATTTGCTTTTTTGGTATCGGTACGTGGATGATGTAATTTGTTGTTGGACTGGTACGAAAAGGCAACTAAATTTATTTTTCAAACATATTAATACATTACATAAAAATATTGAATTCACTATGGAACAAGAAAACAACAATATAATTAATTTTTTGGATTTAACAATACATAGAATTCACGATCAACTAGAGTATAGTATTTTCCATAAACCTACCCACACAGATTCCACAATACATAAAAATTCTATTCATCCGTACTCGCATAAAATGTCTGCATTCAATAGTTATATTCACAGACTCCTTTTCATACCTTTAAATTCTAAGAACTATACCAAAGAATTACAAATAATTAAACAAATAGCTCACAATAATGGCTATGATTCCAACATTATCGACAAGTTAATTAAAAATATACAGAATAAGAAAGCTATAATCAAAGTTTTCCCTCAGTCCGCAAGAGAAACTGCACCTTATCATGTAATTACTTACGTAGGCAATTTGTCAGAAAAGATTAAACAGCACTTGAAGAAGTACAATATAAACATAGCTTTTAAATCAAAGAAAACTTTACAAACTATTATCAAAAATAATGAAGATCAGACCAAAAAAGAAAACAAATCAGGCATTTACGAACTTAGTTGTGGTTCTTGTGATAAGAAATATAGAGGACAGACAGGTAGAGCTTTCAAGTTCAGACTCAAGGAACACGAAAATGCCTACGAAAAACAACTAGATACTTTAGTTATGCCAATCACATTCTTAAATGTAATCATATTTACAATAACAATTTTAAGATCTTACACACATGTAACAAAGGATTAAAATAAGATGCATTAGAAGCACTAGAAATTAATAAATTAAAAGACTCTAATATCTTATTGAATGATATGTTAGATTTGAATCATTCGCCTCTGCTTAATTTAGCTTTGAAATGACCAGTATTCTTGACTACATACAAAATGTATGCATTTGTAAGTGTACGTATGAATGTACGAATGTAGGTATGTATATAGCCCCTGTTATCTGATTGTCGACCACGGCGCAGCGTGTATGTACTTGATAGAACGCTGTATAATATTATTAAGTCTTGATGTACATTTGTCTAACGAAGGTACTGTGATACCGAAACAGCTGTAACACGTTTTTAACGAATAAAGTGAAGATCGACAGTACCTAATAAGTCTACTTTTTTATTTTGATGTATAATTTAAGGCTTATTTTGAGCCCTTTTTCGAGACTTATTTTAAATATTCTTGTAAAACTTCTTTTAAGATTTATTTAAAGGCCTCTTCTGGAACCTGTTGTAAAACCTTCTTTGAGATCCTTTTTAAGACCTATTTTGAAACGTGGCTGAAACATATAATAGGTTTTAAAACTGGTATTAAATAAGATCTCAAAAACCAGTAGACAGTGCGTGCTTGGGATCCAAGTAAGAAGTTATACTTCCATAAAATTATATGGAAAATAATATAATTATAAAAGTAAGTATAAACACTAATAGTTATATATAAAATACTGTTTATAAATAAGTACAAGCAATATCTTATGGCACAATACAAAATAACAAATATAGTGGCTAACCAGAGTACAAGACTGTGCTTTTTTATCTAATCTCCCGATGGTTTCAAAACAACTTCCTAAGAAAATAAGAAATACCCCTATAAAATTGCAGATTATTCAACTATCCCCTCTTGTACATGTTTAGTTTTAAAAATTTGCAATTTAACACGTAACCTTATGAAAATATCACTTGAAATTGGATTTATAAGATCTATATAAAGCTCCCATTTTTTGTTTGTATGAAAGATTACTATTAGATAAACCTGTTTTATTTTCAAAGAAATCTGTAAATTTTTTTTTCTTTTTTCTTAATAACACAAAAAAGGGGTCAAGTACGCGTAAAAGCGTGTATGTAAATTTATCCTTATGAGAATAATTTTCAACGTTGCAGCATATATTTGCGCTCCTTAAGGAAAAATTGTGACAGAAGAAAACGAAATAAAAATCAATCATTGTATTTATACAGTAGGGAAATTTTTTTTCACAATAGTGTGCAAGAAAAGTGTACGGCAAAGATTTTCCGAACAGTGTGCGAAAAAAGTGTATGGAAAAGGTTTTTACCTCACAGGGAGCGGAAAATGTGTGTGGCAAAGATTTTTCCGCACACCGGAAATAGTATATTACGCACCCAGTAAGCGAGGATAGTTAACGTAAAATCTAATGCATTTCTTAACATTCAAACGAGATGCGTATTCTGTTTTTTATGAATCCTGCGCCGAGAAAGGGATTTTTGTCTCGCAAAGCGGGACTAAAGTTCCTACTTTCAGCGCAGTATGATGAAAAACTTTTTCTGCATACCAGAAATTTCGTGGGAAATGAATTCAGATACCATGTGTGTACAACTATGATAACCCTACCTGGTGTAAGTCTTAACTCTCAACTAAAAAAAAAATAGTTCACTACTCACGATGGTTGAGCTTCGTGAGAACGTCGTGCATAAATACAGTACTCACGAAGTTCAACCATCGTGAGGAGTAAACTATTTTTTTTTTCTTTTTATTCATTTTTTAAGTTTTTGTTTTAGCAAACAACATGAATGCAGTACTAACGTTTACAGAGCTTCGTTCTTCCTGTGGGTCTGGCGACCACCTTGTTACCTGAGAAATTGTGTCTATATACTCATCTCATGTGTAAAGAACTTCGTTCTTACCGTGGGTCCCATGACCCATTAATACCCCCTGGTTTGTTGTTTTAATTTCCTTTATAATTTTTTTATTTGTTTTTTTTTTTTTTTTATTTCTTGTTTTATTTTTTTCTTTGTTTCTTGTTTTATTTCTTGTTTTTTTTTTTTACACTTGGAGGTTATACAATATAATAAAAATACGTTTAATCAATACTGTCTGTCTGCATCCATCTGCCACACATGTGAAAATTATTCGTTAATGCACTTTATTAAAATAATAATATTAACTAGCATATATAGTATTAATATTAATTAACATATTTTATACTCATACGTGCAGGCAAACATGTATACACGTTTGAACAGTTAAAGTAGAAAGTACACACACACACACTTCATCATACATGCACACTTTTATGGTTGCATCCATAATTCTATGAACAAGTTACATTCACATACAGACGTGCGTGTATACATTACATACGAGGATACTGCTCATAGTAACACATTACGACACGGCAATAGGAATATGCATAACACTACACTTGGCATGCACGTACACAGTTGATTTCCCTACATATTTTATTAATTTTAATCTTCAAATTTACCAACAATTTTCTACTGGGTATGTGATTGTGGTGCTGGAGCTTAGATAGGTGTAAGTCATGTGTATTCATGTCGACCAAAAAAGTACTCCCACTTACTTAAATAACATCCGTTTGTAAAAATTATGTTTGCTTTCAATTCGTATGAAATTCTTTTAAATTTGGCTTTTTCAAGTTATTCATTTTTACAAATGTTAAAAACTTGTACTCCTGCACTAGGTACAATAGTGACGTAAGATTTGTTCGGTAAAAGTATTCTAAGCAGGCCTGGTCATCCCCGAATTGTATAAGCATTATACCTATCATAATTTATTAAACCTAAATAGGCATGTATGTACATGATTATAACTATTATATTTATAAGTATTATCTCTGGGATCTCTGAGAGTGCTTACAACACATTAGTCGAATAAATTCATAAGAAGTATTTTAATGCTTACTCATAGTAAATAATGTTGTTAACGTTAAAAAAGTACTCAAATCATTGCGTTAACGCATGTAATTTCTTGTGCGAATGAAGTTGTTGAGTATGATCACAATTATATAATGATAAATAATAACATAAGAGTGAATTAACTATATGCATTTAATTGTTGTAGTTAAACTGTATCGTCAAGGAACAAGTGTTGCCAGAGTCTTGCAAACCCACTTACATTGAAGAAATGTATGTCAAAGTCAGGATAGTAATAGCTGTAGACTTTACAAATAAAGAAGTGAAGTTAATATTTTTTTATATTAATAATCAATGTACTCTGTAAGATTAAATTACTTTTAATGCAACTTTCGAGTCGTTTTTTATTTGTAGTAATCATACATATTCTTTTTACATGAAATCATCAGAAAGTACGCAAAATTCAAGGATTTTTGCTACAACCACTCAAGATCTATTAATCCATTTGAATTGGGACACTACATGATCAACACTAAGAACAAGATATTGACAACCTTATCTAAAAATCTGACATTGTGAAGAATTTAGAAAACATGATTATCAATACAAATAATTTTTTTCGTAAGCCAAGTGACAAACCATGGAAATTTGACAGCATTTATGATAAGAAGATTGACATGAACGAATTTGATATAATTGAAAACTAACTGTTTTTCCATAAAATATAACATATTTCGTATCGCTAATTTAAGTCAGAGTTCTAGTATAGTTGAATAAATTCATTGATAAATTTCAAAAAAAAAAATTTTCAAATGTTTATCCGCAGAAAAATCTGTGTGCAAGATTTTTTCCTGGTAGTACACGGTAGTACGTAAAATGAGCCCAGTTTCGAGGGCTCACCTTAAAAAAAAATTTTTTTACTAAAATGGTGAACAAAAATGAAATATTTTTTGTGAATTTCCTAATATACTTACATACATAAAACAGAGAGCGTTTTGAAATTTTAAGTAGTTAGCGTACATTACTATGAGTGAATTAGCATTTTAATGGTATATTCAAATCCTTATGGAGTGTGATTATTATTAGCTTTTATTTAAGTATGTATTTATGATTTTATCAACAGTAATTGCAGCTTAACTAACAATCGAATTTGCCAACGCGAATGAAGTATGTCTGAACACAAAGTAGGAAGTCACTTGATGGAATTGCGCACTTAATTTTTCTAATAATAATAACTAATTTTTTATCTGTTTGCCTAACGTATGTATATTTAATTTAAACTGACAGTATGTTTGACATACTAAACATCCATAAACATATGCATGATGAATGATTATTGAATAAAAAGAAGTTTTTTGATTTTTCATGACATGGTGGTTTTATGCTTACTATAGCCGTGTTAAACGTGACGTGTCGCACGATCTGACTTATTATTGCAACTTCCATATTTACCTTTATTATTTCGTAAGCAAAAACTGTTTTTTTTTTTACGGAGGGCACACCCAAACCTATAAAATGCCCGAGATAGAGAATGTACCATGTGTAATAAAATTTAAGCAGCATAGTATACATACTATGTGAGAGACATTCGACAACAACTAATCATTTAATTTCGTCCTAACTTCAGTCAAATTGAGTTCTTATTGAAGCATTGAAATATAAAGAAAGTCTACACAGTTACTCTCTGAATTATATTTGTGTGGTAAGCTTATTTATTCTCATTTTTTCTGCAATTAAATGCGATGAATTTAAAAAAAAATTCACTAAACAGTAAACTTGACATCTTTTAACTAATCACACTACGAATAAAAAGCGAGATAAGAAGGCTTTAGTTACGTGACTATCAATTTTTTTAGATAGAATGTACACTAATTTTTTTACTTAAAGTTTTATGTTACTTAAAATGTAGGTACATACATGGCTAAATTTAGAATGGTAGAACATAATATTTACATTAGAAATTACAAATCACTATTTTAGTCACATATTTACAGACAACTTAGTACAAAGTCGTAAAATACATTTTATAAATTTCTTAAAAGTATGAAGTTTGTATTTATATTGTACTTAGGATAATAATTTTAAGTTATTACAGCTAGGAAAATAAAAATAGTGCTGACAAAAAATGACTAAAATGGAGTAATGGACTATGTGTTATCCATCCTGTTTATCATTATTAATTTTTTGTCATAATCGTATAATTACAATATCTACGTGTGCACTTAGCAGTTGATTAAAAGTTTAACTTGAACAGTTGAATTGGGTTGTCGAAGAAACCAGTTATACTGGAGTCTTGTAAATTCACTTACATTGAAGAAATCAATATCAAAGTAAAAATGGTATTAACTTAAGACTTTAAAAACTATCAAGTATAGTTAATACACCTTAAGGTAGGACCTCCGAGTAAGGTAAATGTCCCTACCACGGAACGAATTTTGGTATCGATTTACCTTTATTACAGATAAAAAATTTTTTTTATCGTTTAATCATAAAATTTCGATCAATAATGGTGGGTTATCTGTTTTTGAACGTAGGTTGCTGTTTTGTATCAAAATTTAAGCAGAATTAGAAAATTTATGTGATAAATAAGAATGTGATCAAAATGTACATTAAACGGAACGTCTGCAGTAGTTAGGCAGCACTGTTCCGCAGTCATTGTCCCCATCGCGGAACATGATTTGAAATGAATAAATATAGAACTTTCAAATTATTTATGTATAATTTAAAGGTAATAATAACTGAGAGGGGGTCAGCCAAGGTGAAATATATATAATTTACTTTTTATTTTAAAAATTTCGTATTTATTTCTTTTTATTACTTAAAATTATTGTTTATTCTTATTTCCTTTTTACATTAGTTAAATTTTTTTTATCAAAATATTTCTAGTTTGAGTACATTTCAATATAAAATCTTAGATTCAAATAAATTATAATAAACTATCTACGATTTTTCTTGTTTGATATTTAATAAAATAGCTTTAATTTGCAAGTCTAACTCTTTCTTTGTATCATTCTAAGACTTTTTTTCTTCTTGCAATTTTTTTTCTCATCACCTGTTTTTTGTAATATTTTGATTTCGATCTCCTTGATTTCTATATCTGTTTTTTTTTAACAACTAAATCATTCTTTTTTTCTTGCATCTTTTTTATTCAGCTTCCTTATCTTCCTTTTGTTTATCGATGTTATACCACGGATCAGATTTGCATGCAGAGACAAATTTTACTTTTCCTTTAATTTTTTCCTTTTTTTTTTTTTTGGCAAACACTTTTCAGGCAGTGTGAAAATGTTGTTAAGCATTTCCAAAGATTTATTGCTTTCGTGTATGTTGGATTATTTTGAAGTGTTTGAAACAAAGTAAGAGAAACAGAGAGAAAGATATTTTTTGAAATTCTTGTGTGATTATTCAAAATAATTTGTAGGGGTCTAAAATACCAAGTTAAGGTGCAATAATATATTGACGCCTCGCACGAAGATCAGTACAGTTCAGATTTTTCCGTTTAAAATAACATTGCGAAATCTAAACTGTGCTGGTCTTCGTACGAGGCGTCGAAATGCAACTGTATCTCAGGAGAGTTTAAATTTAAAGCCTCTGCTTATTTTTTTTTGTTTTTTTGGCACCCATGTTTGCCATTTTTTTATACTTAAATCTAAAATAAATAAGTGATACTTTATGTTGAATAGAGTTTTAAGGTTAAGTTTTATGTTTTCAAGTTATTGTGATTTAACATCACTTACCAATTAATTTAAGATTAGTAATGACAAATCTGATCTTATTAAACAAACAAATAGTACTTTCAACACTGCAAAATTGTTCAATACGTTATAATAACGACCAGTAAAGTGTGCTTCACGATGGGGACAAGATGTCTTGTTTACGCAGGTAATGAGGAACGCGTTATTTTGGCTGTTCCTTTTAATGTACATTTTGACCGACAATGAACATGGAACGGAACATGTGAAAATTAATAAAAATATTCAGTTTTTCATCAAACTATACATATAAATTGAAAGTATAGCTTCAGTACATGCAAAAAAATTTAACTCCGAGCTCATATAATGCTTTATAATTATTACAGCATGGGTAAAGAAATCCTCTCTCTTCGTAGTAAGTGTCACTTATCCTCATAAATTTTAGATGCAGAAAGTGCACATTCTCAAATTATTTTTTATTTACTTCTCATATCGGTGATTCCAGATAAAATTTTTAAAAAAGTTTTAAAGATATTTTTAGCTTTTTATTGTAATTTTTGTAAACTTATAAATAAGCAATAAAAATTTTGGTACACAAAATAAGAAATCGTTCCGCCATAGGGACAATATTCCTTGATAGGGACATTTACCTTACCGTACTAGTCAAATTACTCCGCGAGTTCGAGTTTGACTTCGGCAGCAGTATCGATAATGCAGACGACGTGTGTACCCGCATCAGTACGTAAACACGTACGTCTGCTAATGTGACAGAGTAGTTATTTTTTAGTAGTAATTTTACTGTTCGTTATTTTTGTCAGCAAAGTATTTTTGAAATAATGAATGAACATCAAAAAGATTCTGCAAACAAACTATTTAGGCACTCGTTATGTCAAATTCTCATCGATGCCCATAATAAGGATATACAATGTGGAATCAAAATTTTACTATCAACGAGCATTAATCGTAAAGTACGAGTAACGTCTTCCTTTGATGATGTTAATAGCATAAATAATACAATAAAAAACGTAACTACTAGTGTGTATTATTTACTCATTCATTATAATTTAGTAAACATTAATGTGATTAAAAGCTGTGTTTATGAGATTGTACAAAGAAAATTTTACTTAGTAAAATTAAATTATAGTATAAATTTATTACTGATATTTATTATTTATTATCAATTTTGTACTAATATTCATTAATATTTATTATTCATTAACCGATATTTTATGTTTCGCGCACAAAAAACAAAAAAAAAAATTGACACCACAAGCATTTTCGTTACTACTCGCTTTTAAAAAAAACCACGCGCTAACATATACCAATATGGCGGCTTCCCCGACTTCCTCTCGTAATCACAAAACCAGTATTTACGTTCGTTTTTGTTAAATATCTCGAGAAATTGGCCGTCAACCCATATTGTGCTCAACACGATCCGAAAAAAGAGGATTTTCTCTACAAGTTCCATATACTCACTTTACTCAGATTTTTGTTTTTTATTCGTTACATGTGATTACGTCACTTTTTTCTCGTTTTTTTGTATGCGCCTGTATAAAACATTCGAACTTAGAGTTTTAATATCTCGAGATTTTGTCCGTCATCGGGCATAACTAAAGGTGCCATTGGATTCAGTGGGTCTTCATCTATTTAATTACATAAGTCTTGTACCCCAGATTTAGGCGGAGGTCCTACCTTAATATCGATGATAAAGCCAGCGAATAAAGTTGTGTTTTTTGTAATGAGTTTTTTGAGTTACATTGTAATCGTTATAATTATTTTGCAGTTACAACCGTAAAATCATCATAACATATGCATTGTATAATGACATCAAGAACGTATCCTGTGTTTGCATTGTTTGTCTTGGTGTTCTGATTTTTTTTTTAAAACAAGCGAAAAGTCTTGGCTTTGAACTGACGTAAACTAAGTAAAATAAAAAAAATGAACAAACTGAGTAAATAATACGTACAAATAATAAGATTTTTGAAATAGAAATATAATAGTAAAATAATGTTTTCTTTGGAGGAAGGTACATTAATAAATAGATGACTTTTTTTTATCTTAGAGCTTACATGAAAAAGTATTTGGTTACCTATCGTTTGATCTGGTAATCCTACATCAAATATTTCCAATTGATGAAATGAAACGAATCGTAAACAACTCTAGAAGCAAGATCTAAGAAATCATACAAACACATCAAGGATATTGAAAACATTATTTCTGGAGCAAACAAGGTTTTCTGAAATTCAAATAATAAAAAGCTCACACTGGACTCAAATAAATACGGTTTTTCAAACGATTGGGAAACTAAAGATTTACCTAAAACCACAACTCCATACTATTTGTGTATACCAGCATTTTGTACACTTTAAGAAATCATGTAAATCAAAAAAATAAAATAAAATGTGTGCTGCCAAACAATGAGTCCTGAAAATTTTATAAGTATAGTTGTAAGAAAAGAAAAAAAACAATATAAAACCCATACTATGAGGAATCTGCAAACGTCAGTCTGTGTTAACCACATACTTCTCAATTTTGACGGATAGAATGAATTTACATATCCCATCTCCCTGTTTGTGTAGTTGACTAATAGAGAAGTCGAAAAACAAAAAAAACTTGAGAAATGGAAAATCCAAGACCAAGGAAGACATAATAACATCGAGAGACCATCAGAGGGAGTGCAAGGTTATAGTTACAAGTAGAATACTCGTAATTTATTCATTAGTTGGAGAATAATTAACAACCATTAACCCCATACTCACACATATATATACGTGGCACGAGCGTGTGTAGGTGTGTGTGTAAATAAGAGTCGAAAGGAAATGCTTGCCCGAAAAGAGAGATGGACTGTCAAGTAAAAATGAAGTAAAGCCCCGTGAGCGCGAGACCTCTAGCCCGCCTGGGTATTATAAAAATCCACAAAATAACCGAGCAGGGCCATTAGCAATGCTCTTTTAACCCCTCATTCTCTCGGTCTCTATTCAGCTGGTACCTACGCATGCTTTTCTGTAGTGAGCACATCTCTCTTTCTCTCTCTTTCGCTTTTCCACTGTTTCTCCTTTTTTTCGCGTACTCGAATGAAACAGAGAGCCGTGTGATGCGTGTAAATTTCTCAGAGTCGGTCGCGCCCCTGCGGTAGCCCAGCCAGATGTAGCTATACTACTGTATTTCCACTGCTGGTAGACTTTTTTCATACCTATGTATGCGAGGTCACTCGAGTTCGATTCGAAAATTTTTTTTTTCTGATCACGTTCTCGTTGCTTGTTTTAGTTGATAGTAATTTCATATACCTTGTGCTTTCTTTTTCTTGAAAGGCACTCATCACAATTATTTTGCAATATAAAATGGATGACCTAAAAAAATCATTGCTTGGATTCACTAAAAATTCTTTATGCTAAAATTTTTTCACCATACTTAAAAAACATGTAAGTTACACTAATCGAAAAAAAATTCTCATTATCTAGCACAAAGAAAGGTATTTTTACATTTATCACAAACAACAACTTTTTTATTCCCATCTTTTATGAATATTATCATCTTTATCGAAGCTTGATATATTAAGCTTAATATAAACCTATCAAATGACGAATACATTGGCTTAATTTGGAACTATTCCCCTTTCATACATGGAATTTTTCAAAATACTTAAAGCTTTTATCAAGCATCATCATTCAGTAAAATACAATATACAAAACCAAATGCAGTTTTAACTTTATTGGTACGTTTTATTAAAGTAAGAAAAATATGTTATAAAACTAAATCCCAAATAATTCCAAAAACGTTTCATTTCATACAAAAAGCTTTATTTATCTCAGATTGACTAGACCAAAACCTAAAGCTCAATGCAAAAGGTTCAATAACTAATTGCATTAAAATAACTTCGTACACTTTTTAAAAACATTTTTTTGATAATCGTGATGATTTGATAGTTAAGCCAATTAACCGATCTCGAACCATACACCCTTTGCATGGACTTGTTAACCTTACTTTTTTTCTCCTATTTTCCGTGCAAAACAGCCTGGGTTGTCCGAATTCACAACTGATCTCGAATTCATGAACGCGATCTGGTTCGCTCTCCCTCTCGCGTGCTCACCAGTTTGTGCACACGCGTGTAAAATGTGTATCCATACATATTGAACTGACTCGCTCTTTTGATTACGTGCGTATATATATACAGTACTTCCACGTTTCCGCCTCTTTTCACCCGCTCATGGATAAAAGAGAGAGAGAGAGAGAGAGGGTGAGGTTGAACATGTACACCATACGTATATCCCACACTCACACCGTTCTTCCCCCCTCCACCTAGTTTTGCAGAGTGAGGCGATATGCACGCGGCTACCCCCTTTTCCACTGGCTCTCCCCCCTCCTCGTTTCAGTGGTAATCCGACTGGCTAGCCACTCGCGCCAACAAATACCCTCACCGCCAGCCGCTACGCGGTTCCGCAGAGAGAGCTCGCGCGCGGCCTTTTTCACCTCCGCTTCTTCCCTCCTTCCCTCCCGCGCTACCTGCCTTCTTGTCACCCTCCCCTACCATAGCCCTTGCCGCCACTATTCTGTTCCATACGTTGCGCTAAGTGGCGCGCTAGAGAGTTCGTGCGTTGGTACGCGTGTATGGGTAAACAACATGTTCTCGATTGTATACATGAGTACTTATTATTAATACGCAGATTTTATTTCTAAGTCCACGTAGTTGGAGAGACTGTCAAGAATAATTTTTGAGATTTTAACGATAATATCGCGTTTTGGTGAGAGTTACACGAGCGTACTTGCAACCCAATTCTGTTATATTTAAATTGGTAAAGGTGGTGCTAAATTATCTCTCTAGGGAAATAATATTTTTTTGGTATAATTCCAAGTTAAAATTTTTTTTCTGACAGTGTCAACTATAGAGCTATACTCCCTTACGTACAATTTATACGCCAATTTGTTTTGATTTTTTTGTTGTTGAATTAATTACATTTATATTCAGTAAACACTCAAAAAAAAAAAATCATCTTGTTCACAGGTGTCGTAAAATGACTCTCCCCCCTCCCCTTCAGTAAGTGCAAAACAATCTCATTGTTCCCATCAGCTTTACATTACGCAGTACCACGCCCTATGTACCTCTTCTAAGTTCTTATCAACACCTATATGAACTCTTCTGCCCAACTCTGATGTCCTTTTCTTTATTGTTACTTCGGAAGTATTTATCTAGAAAAATCTTGTCAATATTATGAGGGCCCCAAGAAATCTGCAAGATCTTTTCACAATGGACATTAGAAGTCTAATGGTATTTTTGATGGTACGCACTGCTAAGAATCGCTTAGCTCCAAATGGCATTTTGACGTTACGACTGAAATAAATAAATTTAACGACATGGATCCGACTAGCTAAGTATAAATTCATACTCTTAAACTGAACTACGATACTGTTATAATAAGGCAATCGTGCAAAAAATATGCAAAAAATAAAATTTCAATACTCATAAAAGTGTTAAAATTAGATCAAATTAAAGATTACATATTTTCCTTTAATACTAGGACGCAAACGAGAGCGAATGGTTTGCTACTGGTATCAACACGTTCTTTATGTTATTTCTGCATATTGCTTGCAGTTTTAACTCTCTAACGCTCGCAGAACCACTGAAATCAAGGAGCATTATTTCATCACACGGGATCATTGTGTACTACCTTCTCATATTTGCATAGCTATGATGCCGGCTACTGATGATTTTATTAACCTTTTTTATGTTCTTCAACTACATTTATGTTATTTTCATCGGATATAGAGGGATATATTTATCATAATATTTACTGCTCAAATTCCAAAATAAATGCTAGTGGAGTATAATTAGTGCAGTCGGTAATGCCAATTTTTAACTGGTACCATCGTGAAACCTGAAACCAGTCTAGTTCTGTAATGTTTTCCTTTTTGCGTTGAACTAAAGACTCCATAGATTTTTGGATATTCTTCTGATAAGATGAAATTCTTGTACTATTTGTTGTTGTCGCCAGTCTTTGGAGGGACACTTATATTCTTGAATAGTAACGTATAACTTACCAAGTTTTGACACCTGATAAATTTATTAGCTTATCAGCGGACTGAATACGTAGGTCCCCTTTGACCAGATAAAATTCGGGAGGTATTGTTTTTGGGGATCTCAGCCTAAAGAATAAGTACAGTAAATAAAAAATAATGAAAAATCTGCAAGTTAAGGCTTCAATCCTCATCTCTTTTAAAAAGCACGCAGCCACTGCAGCAACAACAGCATCAGCATCAAATGTCGAGAGATCACCCGTATGTACACGCATGGGCTACCACCATCAACTCATGCTCACATATGTACACATGAGAATGCACGAATGTGTAGACACGCATATAAATTCACGTTAAAAGAGGGAGAGAGAGAGAGAGATAAATAGATATAGATTCACATCCGAGCCCGCGAGTTCGCGGGTATGAGGGGGAGAAGGCATGAGGGATATGCAGTGGCCACGCAGTGGTACACTCTGGTGAACCGCGCCCCCAACACCTATCGCAGTAGTAGTAGCAGCAGCCGGGTACCGCGAAATGCGCGCCACTCGGCCGCTACTGCCGGCTACTGTCAGGTGGGACAGCGCGCCACCACCACATCCCTATACTGGATGGAAAAATTTTTTCTCCCCCTCCTCCCTCAACCCTTCTTCCCTGACACTGGTGTATACGATACGATTCGCGTCAGCGAGTTCGCGCTCATGCAGATATGCTGATTTTCGATCGCGTACTCACGAACCTGTGCGCATGCATTGCAATATCGATTGGATTTTGCGACGCACGGACTGCGGGCTGACACGGGGTGTTATTGACTGGATGCGCTGGAAAATCATTTTTCACCAGCTACGGTACATCCCTGCGAGTGTGTACGTCTGTGTATGAAAGTGGCTAGTGAGGGTGGAGTATGTATCCACGTCAGCTAGATGCGTGGGCTCTCGCGGGATTCGAGCTGGATGATGGAGATTTGTTGTGCGTACCGTGTTTTGATGCCATGTGTGCGTTACGTAATGATTTCGAGCCCTCTCTCGGTCTTCCATTTTTTTCGTTCTTTAAACCACAGCATTGATTTTATCGATACTTGGGTCAATACTTTGTTCGGTTATTTTAAAAAAAAATGTTTGTAATTTTAAAAGTTTAAGTGTAATTGTCACGTGTACCCTCTACCAACGTGAATCCAACTTTTGGAAAATTCATCGACAAACCGTTGTTTACTTTTCCCAAATTGAGTTTTTCGTTCACCAGCCTGGCTGATCGTTGTATTGAAAAATTTTTTTCTCCCCTCCTCCATATATACAGCATCAATACGCCCTAAAGCTCTGGGGCTCACTTAACTTTTTCGATAAAGCTCAAACGTGCGCTAGACCGCGCGATACGCACAAACCCTCTTTGCAACACATAGCGGCGCTTATGTGCGCAACAAATTTTTTTTGGTATATATAATACACACGCGCGTTTATAATAGCGTTAAAGCATATAGGCACCAACGAGTGCGTGCGCGTAGCTAACGGGATTACGAATAATTTAGTTGATGGCACGGTAGCCCCCCCCCCCTCACCGAAAGCTTCGTTGGTACGCTGTAACAGGGGGCAAGGTGGAACAATTAACGTCAGACGCGGCTCTCCTGCTTTTTCTGCAACGTTGAACAACCTTTTTTTCCTTCTAACCCTTGGTCTCTCGGAGCATGGACCTTGCATGCGTATACACCGTACGGTCTTTTTACACGAGCTTTAACTGCGTTGTCGGCCTTCAACGATCGTGAAGTTAACGTTATACTTTGTTACTTCACATCGTTTCCAAAGAGGATGTACCAGCAACCCTCAACTGGATAACGGCTTTCTTGTGTCCATAATTAAAAAAACTTTACTTCCACCCAATTTCAGCCTGATTCTGAGAGTTAACAACTAGTCGTCATTTGTCTCACGCTCACTATATTAAATATGCGATTGTGTGCCAGAAACTATGTTTATATGTAACGAGTAAAAATATGCTTACAAAGAACAAATAATGAGCTGGTAGGCAACGAACTAATATTATCATATCGCCAGATGATATATGCATTAGAATAAAAGGGGACGAGGGAGCTCGCACTGTATAGAAGAGCTCTCTTGCATTTTCCAGGTCACGTATGCCGTAGGTAACGTGTACCGTACATATACACGTTTTGTAGGTATCTAGTCTCTGTGTAATGTACAATATATATGTTGCACATAGTATTTGCTCAACGGTGTAAAATGACGTTTATCTTTGTCTACGCGCAGTGCGATAGCTATATATTCGTGCACTTGTTTGTCTGTGTGTTTGCACTACTTGCGAGCTCGTTGCTTTGAGAGGGAGTCAACTGCGAGCCGATTGATGATTGCCAACAGGCCGCTCGTTTCCTGCCGTTTTTGTGGAACTCCTAAATTGGCTGGGGCTCTTTATTACAACTGAGAAATTGATGACTCACCACGATGCGTAATTTCTCGGCTGTTTCGTATTTAAGGTACCTGCATATACGTTTTATGAAAATCAGGATCATACTAAAGTGACACTTTAAAAGGTCTGCAAGCTTACTTAAAAATTTACCAGAATCTTTTACTTTTATTTTTGAAGTTGTACTTTTATAGGCGCGATCTGCCCTACGGAGTAAATCAACGAATTCAGATTAGTGACCTTGAGAAAAAGTGTAACGGAAGTGGGTTTTGCTTTCATTCTCCCAAAAATCTTTGCCACACTCATTTTCCGCTCACTGTGAGGTAAAAACCTTTTCCGCCCTCGGGTGGTTTTGGGAGGCTGGTACTTCCTCGGGCAAAAAAGCAGTTTTCCGATACTCGTTCGAAAAGTCTCCTTTACAAACCTCGTTACGGACCTCGCCTTCGGCTCGAGCCGCAAACCTCTCGGTTCGCAAACAAAGACTTTTCAAACTCGTAGGAAAACTACTATTTTCATACACTTTTTTCGCACACTGCTCGGAAAATCTTTGCCGCACACTTTTTTCGCACACTATTGTGAAAAAAAATTTCCGTACTGGATATATACAATAATTGATTTTTATTACGTTTTCTTCTGTCACAATTTTTCCTTGAGGAGCGCAAATATATGCTGCAACGTTCAAAAATTATTCTCATAAGGATGAATTCACATACACGGTTTTACGCATACTTGACCCCTTTTTTGTGTTATTAAAAAAAAAAAAAAAAAAAAAAAATTTATAGATTTCTTTGAAAATGAAACGGTTTATCTAATGGTAATCTTTCATACAAACAAAAAATGGGAGCTTTATATAGATCATATAAATCCAATTTCGAGTGATATTTTCATATGGTTACGTGTTAAATTGCAAATTTTTAAAACTAAACATGTAAAATAGGGTGCAGTTGAATAATCTGCAATTTTTTTTTGGTATTTTTTATGGTATTTAGAGTATTCTTTTGATGCTTGAATAATATCTGTCAAAAAAACTGATGTGTGATAAACTTCCTGAAGGGACATTGTTTATATTTTCTTGTGCCATAATATATTATTTATGATGTTTCAGTTATTAAATATTAGAATATTTATTGAAACCACACCCAACTAACGTAGGTATACTCATTTCAGCGATAATTGCACCACCTGTGTTCACACAATATATCGTTTGATGGAAGGTATATTTATATTTATAATTATATTATCTGCCATATAATTTTATAGAAGTATAACTTCTTACTTAGGTACCCAAGCACCCACTGTCCACTGGTTTTTTGCATCTGTTTCAAGAAAATAGTTAATATTATAATAATATTTAATTTCACGTACCATACGATGATTATTAGAGACATTTAATGTGGCGATAAAAAACTCTCCAATTCAAGTAAAGTGTACAAAATATTCACCACAGTCTTAACTTAGTTGATAAATTGTGACTTGTAATATTGAATATGTGCTCGCCAGTTTGTCTCAGCAGCAGATTTTTTTGTATGCATAGGAGTATAGCTGACCAACGTTAATTAGGCGCAAGTTAAAGGCTCGTTAAGTCCAACTAACGACATGAGTGTGTAAGACCTGTTTCTCCCTTTCTTATATATACTCACAGCCTGACAGCTATAAGTACACAGACACTGAGAATGAGAGTAGATTTCGAGTTCTCTGACATACAACCGAGCAGTTGCCAGTTGCAGCCCAGGTCTAGCGCATATATGAAACGAGAGTATACTCACATGTACATGCACATACATGCACCTACGTACGAGTAAAATAAAACGGCCACGGTGGTGCAGCCGCGAGCTCGACCAACCGGTTAACCGGCAATTAGCCAGCTGTCTATTATACATTGCTACGCCGCTACCATCACTACTACGGACATGTAAATAAGCCAAAATAGGGCCAGAAACCTTTCCAACGGAAACAAAAAAACGAGTAAATTATCAGCTGGTGCTGAGGTGATGTGCATATTGTACGCATAGGCACTGCTGACACCTAAAATATTTTTCGACCTTTTTCTGCCGAAGGACCAATTTCTCTTAACGTTGATTCTTCGTTTACTTTGTTTACCTATGAAGTACCCATGTATGTGGGTGTAGACACTTCCGACCGAGGGGCTGCGCACTTTCTAAACCATGAAAAAAAATTTTATAAGTTATTGGAAATTTGTTTTAGCCATTGAATGACTTCTGAAGTCTCTTCAAGTCTTTATAAGAGTTCAGAAGATTCTCCAAGTTATTTTATGACTTAAAAATTTTTCTGAACTTTTTTAGTCATTTAATAACTTCTAAAGTCTTTTTACGTATTTTGAAATCTCCAAATGGCCTCTGAAATTTTTTTGAGTCATTTAAAGTCATCAAATGTCTGAAAGACTTTCAGAGTCATTTGATAATTTAATTTATTTTTTTTTATAGTACAAAAATCAGTGATTTTAACGTTATTTTGAAACTAATGATAATTGATGGTTAAAAACAATTTTAAAAACTAAAAAAATTTTATTAACATTTATTTCATTTACTCACACACAATATTGGTTTTAATTTCTTTTTTTGAAGTGAAAACTTCTTATGGCGCGTTGGGCACTTGTGGGTGAGCATTTTCAGCCGTTCTCGCGACAGACGAGATTTTACACAGATATACTCCGCGTGTAATCTTATAATATATGTATACTATAAGGTAAATTCAGGTAATTCGGGACACTTTTCAGTAGCAAAATTTTCATCTCCACTTTTAAAAAGATTTTTCCTGTAGTCGGACGTTATTTTAAGTAAAAAAAAAAAAAAAATCTTGTAGTGCTTTTCTAAATGTTGAAAAATATGTTATTATAAAATTTTTTGTAATTAAGCCTTTGCGGGACATATGTACGCCAGATTTCAGCTTATTCTGGACACCTATTAAGTTAATTCGGGACACATGTAAAATCTTTGTTTTAAGAGAGTATATTGTATATTTTGATCAGTTTTAAAATTATTAAGTAGTCTAACAAATCGACTTTTTTTAAGAAATATAAGAACTAACTAAAAGTCATTTTGTACAAGATTTTAATCTTAATTTTATTCAGTTAAACGTCAAATGAGTGATAAAATATCAAAAAAAATTAGTTAGGAAAAACTTCTTGTTTTATTTTAAGTTTTGATTGTAAAACTTCCATTTCGTGAATAACCAAGATTCGTCCTATTTCATCAACTTGTTTTTCGTAATTATGTATATCTGTTCTCAACTTTTGTCTGTTTTCTTCATTTTCTTCCAATTTTATTGCGTTCTTACTTTCTTTTATTTTTTTAAAAATGTCTTTTTTTTGTTTGATTAGAGACTTTTTTTTTTCTTGTAAACTTTTATTTAAAATTGATTCTTTTTCTTTCATATTTCTAGCTTTTGCTCTTTCTTGTTTATTCTGTAATACTTTTTGTTCCTTTAATTTCTTTTCCGTTTCTTTCTTTTCTAACCGTTCAAGCAACTCATCTACAGTACAAGCTGGGGCTACGTCTAATTTTCTCATTTTGGGAATGAACTTTGGAACTGGAAGAGACGATTTTATTTCTGTCGACACACTTGTATTGGGTAAATCTAAAACATTTAAATAATTATAGCTTTTATCCGACCATTTAAGTTGTTCTGTATAAAACCAAACAACACTTTTTACCATTCTGAATATCGCCCTGGCTGCTAATATTACTGTTGTTTGGTAAGGCTTGGGTTTTAAATGCGGCATCACTCTCGATAGGTGTACTTTTTGCTGGTGAATCAATATTTTTACTTGATTGACGATCAAGAGTGTGATGGTTAGTGTTTGTTTCGGAATTATGACTGTTTAATACATCAACAGGTACTGTGAATAATTATACATTAAATATTTATGTACTTACTCACTTTCGTATAATTAGGAAGTTAAAATTTTACAAACCACAAGGATCATCAGTCGTAAGAGCAAGTATTTTTGACAGTGACGAAGAAGGCGATACAACCGGTGTACCTTGAGAAGTATTAAATTGTATAGAACTACTTAACACTTTTTCAACGGTAGGATGCTTAATTGAAGAGTCTGAAAGTGGTTGATGGGATGTTAATGCTGTTGTGGCTGAAGTTGGACCTGTTAAATTAGCCGTCTCAATTAAATGTTCTTTAATTTTGAAAGAGTCATCCTCAGGTATGTTTGGACAAGTGTGATCGAGCTGTGTATTATCTAAAAAGGTGCACAAGAAAACAAATTTATAATCACCAAGTGCCAAAAAGAAATCAATTACATTACATATTATTTTTTACAAACCTTGTTCGTTTGTATTAGAAATAACTTCTCCTTGGAGTGCTGCAGCGTTATTTGTTTGCTCGTCATTTAATATTATTTCTACAACCTCTGCTTCAAATGAATGTCCAAATTGATCGTAAAATTGACATATTGGCTTTTGAGGAACAACGTCAGAAGCCGTATCAGTAGATAAATTTTCTAGCATAACATCTTCAAACGTTCCATCAGTGTTTATCACCTTATCACAATGCCGTGATCCTTGTGAGAGGTAAACTGCATTCTCTGTATTTTTATTACTTGGTTCCATTAAATCTTCTGAATTTCTAGGACTTGAATATCTACTTTCAGGTATCCCATTATCTTCGCATGTTTTAGTTAAATCGACCTTCATTTGTGAATTTTCTAGCAATTAAAACGAATGCAATTACATTAAATTTTCAATAATTCAAATTACTAAGGAAACAATACACTAGTAAAATAATTAGCGAAAGGGCAAAAGAAAAAAAAATTATTTAATAAAAAAAGGCAAAAAAAAACTAATAAATTTTACAAATTTATACAAGTACCACAATGTAATTTTAATTTTATCCAGAAGTCAAACAAGTTTTTCTCATAATCAGTGCCTGTCCATGCATGTGCTTTTTTATTTTGCTTGAATCTAAGAAGTACATCAGAGGAAAGGATTGTTTTTTCAAATTGTTCCAGTAATTGATGGCACTCGCTAAGATTATGAGGCCCACTGCCAATGCTTTCAGAATGATTTGTCTGGGGGCCATTAGAATTTTTTGATTGTGTTGTCATATTTTTACTGAAAACGTCGAAAGACACAGCATCGACATTTAAAGGACACAATCCTGTTGTTCTGAAGCCATTTACAATGCTGTCAGTTAAATCAATACTGTCTAATGACAGTTTTAAAACAGGTGCAAACATAGATTTGGTGAAATTAATTACATTGTTATCTATTCGCCATTGTCTAAGGACTTTTTTATACATTGCCTTTAGGGGACGAAATACTGATACATCTAAGGGTTGTAAAATATGAGTTGCATTGGGGTATAATGCAATTAACTCGATTCCGTTTGCCTGGCAAAACCTTACAACCGGTAGCGTGACATGAGATGAATGACCATCTACGTATAAAATTACTGGCAACTCACAATTCTCTTTTTTAAGCCAAGGAAAAAATATGTTTTCTATAAAACTTTGAAATGTTTCAGAGTTCATCCATCCTCTTTCTGAAAATCCAACTCCCCATCCACTAGGAATTTTTTTAATAATTTTTTGTTTGGGAGGATTTTTTGAGTCGAATACAATCATTGGGGGGAGTAGTTGTCCGGAAGCTGCGGCAGTAAAAAGGACAGTCAAAGATACCTTTTCGCCACTACTGACAATCTGGTGAACTGATTTACTTCCCTTTTGTGTTATCACAGAATTGTCTTTTGGCACCAACATAAAAGCTGATTCGTCTAAATTGAATATACGATTGGGTGGAATGTTATTTAAATTTTTTTCAGCTAAATGGTTCTCAATTTTCATAAACCATTGTCTGATGTCAGCTTCAGTTACTGATGCCCTGGTTGTGGTTAAATTCTGAGCAACACGCTCTGCTAAATTTGGATGCCTACTAATAAAGCCTTTAAACCAATAGTACCCTGGTCGACTATTTTTAAATGGATTTTTCTTTTTAGTCTGTAGCAAGTACTTTTGTACAGAATCCAACAGCAAACCTTTGGTTACTGGAAATCCTGTAGTAGCACAATAAATAATCCAGTTAACAATTTGATCTTCGTCATCTTTTGAAAAAAAAATTGGATGTCCTGCTTTACTGTCTATTGGTGATAAGCCCTTATATTTTGCAAACAACGTTGACTTTGGAATATCAAAAAGCCTAGAAGCCTTTCTCACTGTGATTCCCTTACCAATCGAGTCAAGTGCTTTTGTTATATTTTCAGTTACACAGGTATTTTTTGCTTTTGAGGCTCGTAAAATTTTCTTTTTTATTATCTCTGATTTTGAACTTTTATTTTCCTTTTTTCTGGAATTATTTTTTGTCAAGGTACTTTTACATCTTACAGATTCAGATTTTTTGATCTTGGACATTTTGTTAGATTTTTTCTAAATATTTACAATTAAACCTGTAATACTTTATAATAAAAATCTTGTAAGTACTTTGCACAATAAGTAAATACTTATATAAGTTGAGATTACTTACTGTTTACAGTAGTATTAAGGTTATGATGTTTGTTTACATGTCGCATACACCTTCAATTGACTAATTACACTTGAATTTTACATGAAAACTGTTCCCCTTGATCTAATAATACACTTCACTGTTTAATTAAAGAGAAAAAAGTTAATTAACTAGTACTTTTTTACTGTATTGACTAAAAAATGAAAGTTGTGTCTCGCGAAGATATGATGTGTCCAATAATACCTTAAGGAGTAAAAAACGTTAAGGTAAGTCGGGACACACTGTCCAGAATTGGCTCATCAGTATCTTACTTGTGAGGTAATGTGGGACGCGCAATTTTAAATTATCAAAGTTGTTTTCATGACACTATTTATGAATAAATTATTTCAGGAAACACTACACTAATCGTTGGAACATTTTCCGCCTACTTTCCATCTTATAAATCTTTTTTTAATCATATATGAGTATACACGGTCATCTCCCCGGCACGGAAGAAAACTTGGTTGTTTACGGCTGCCGTCAGAACACCTTACAACATTTTTTTTCGCATTACTCTTTGCTGTTAATTATTTTACTTTTTCGTTGCTTTAGATAAATAAAGGCTTGAAGAATATTGGGATTTTTTTTCTTTTTTTTCAAGACTTGTTTATCATTTATAAATACAGTTTTTAGTCTGTGTCCCGAATTAGCTTAAGAATTTGAAGTGTCCCGAATTACCTGAATTTACCTTACGCGCTCTTTGCATGGGCATTCGTTCGTGCTCTCGCGACAGACGAGATTACATACCTATATGTATACTCAGAGTGTATAGGTATGCGAGAGCGCTGCATGCTAAATGCTATACGCAGCACCGTTGGTCTGAGCATTATTCCGCGCTCACAGTTCATGCTTGATCGCACATAGCGCCGCTGCCTGGATCTCACCGCAAACTACTTGGTGCGAGAATTCAAATTCAAAATCGTATGATTTTTTCAGCAGACAGTAGGCACAGAAATTCAAATTCGAAAGAAATCTTTGTATGTATTGGCTTATTAATGCCTAAAAATATTGGTTAATGTTGTATAATTACATACCTAAATAGTATACCAAGAATTCTTTCGAATTTGAATTTCCGCGCCTACTGTCTGTTGAAAAAATCATACGATTTTGAATTAGAATTCTCGCACGAAGTAGTTCTCGGTGGGATCCAGTCAGCGGCGCTATGTGCGATCAAGCATGAACTGTGAGCGTGGAATAAAGCTCAGACCAACGCTGATACGCAGTCTTTGCATGGGCATTTGTTCGTGCATTTGTTCGTGCCCTCGCGACAGACAAGATTAAGAGTTTGTTGTATTTATTTTATAAATGAATATCAAACGGAAAATTTGTTTATTTTAATATTTCATTTGACTTGTGTTGCTGCTATGGTATTGTGTAAAAAAAATTGATAAATTTTATATTTAGTATTTACTAATATTTACTCATTTAAATAAAACCACTTCCTTCGAATATAGTTTCTATATTATTATACTTCATGTCCATTCAAAAAGTGTCCACATTGCTTTGATAAACTTGATTTTTTATGTACAATTTCTCATGTCGCGAGCGCACCTAAAAATGCTCACCCAAAAAAGTGCCCAACGCGCCATAAGTTCAAGTTTTCACTTCTGCCTGCACTCCCGGAGTGCTACTTGTACTTGTTTTTCTTACATGCTTAATCGACAGCGCATACATTTTTTACTGATTATTTATTTTATTTATTTACTTGATATTTCCATTGCCAAGCTGATCTAGTTGCCAATCACCCCGCATTCAGATGATTATTATCGGTTCCAGCGCTGTGGTATTCATCGCAACTCCGTTCTGTGCGATATTGTTTCTGCCTCGTCTACCTGTGAATATTCTCCCTAAATTTAACTTACCTAACTGAACCACTTTCAAAGGACAGCTTAATGTGAAACGTTGTCAGAATGAAAGAAAAGGTGATATTTTACGCAACACTAGAAAGTGCTTTTTTACCTAATAACGTAAATATTGAGGGCTAAATATTCACTGAAAAACCTCTCAGTACGTAGATACTCCTCTGTAGATAAATGTGTGTACGTAATACGCTCAGCCTTTGTTTACCAATGGGCCATCTTTTTGTTTGTTAAGGAGGCTTAACACACCTATCGAAGTACTTGTGAAATGGATGAAATTGAAATCCACTGTCAATAAGTATGTTTTTTACCTCTGTGCAAAATTTCAGCATAGGTTGCTCTGGAAGGTTTTAAGTAAAACGCGTTACAAGTGAGCGTCTTATACATAGCTTCTTACGAGGATGGCACTTTTTTCACCGGACATCTCTTCATAACTCTGTCAAATTACTTTCTACGTAAACAAAAAATAAGTGACATGTAGTTTAACTATCATTCTTTCAATTAAACATAAGAAATATATAGGTTGCTGCGGAGTTAATTAAAATATTTCCTTCCGAAGTCCACTAATATACATGATTAGAAAAATGTTGGTTCTAACCATAAAATATGTTTATTAGATGACATTTTAATGTTGTCTGCGAAAAACGCGCCAAGCAGAAATGTATTCAAAAATTTATTGTGAATAAATTAAATAAATATATTTCTTTACATCGGAACAGAGAAGTGCAGATTAATAAAAAAACATATGATTTAAGATATAAATAGTTATGCGTAATGCCTAAACTTTTATTGAAAGTATTTATTAACTTATAATAGACATTTTGTAGACATTGTTTAGCGACTGATATTAACTATCCTTATGTACAATAAAAAGTTACATCTACATTAACATCAATCACCACATGGGGCAGACAAAGCTTTTTTTCTGCTCTGCAGTGCAAGTAATCTTACTAATACATAAAACAAAGCCACTAAAACCGTTGTAATCGCTAACCACAAAAACTACAGAACCAATTTTGCTAAAATTTTGCACACTGATTCATGACACTTCCTAAATAGTTCGAGTATAGTTTTTATTTTGAAAATATTCATAACAATAGCAATAAATAAGCTGAAAATTTTGCAAAAATACGCTAGCTTTTCACTTTAGTTCAGTAAGATCCACTAGGTGGCGTCGACATAAAATCGAGGCTACCTGCAACAGAATTAAATAAGTGTGGTTATAATACGCCGGAGGATCTCGAAAAATAATGCAGTTGTTCTCTGGCAGTTGATCGAGCTGCATATGCAATGAAGATAATACTCGTGCAGCTGAATATCCTGGTTAAAGATAACACTCTCCTCTAAGGGGGAAGGTACCTAGGTCTACATTCACCCTGAATCTCGATGAGTGCTACCAATAAAATAATTATTTTAACCGATGGCGTTCTCTAGCGTAAAACCAGAAGACGTATCTAGCCAGAGCACAACCTGCTCCAACTCTTCAGAGTTATGTTACAGTCCCACCATCTGGCCTGGTGCAATCAGAGAAGTTTTGAATACAAATGTAAGCCAGGGAAAACAGCTCTGAGGGGCACGGGTAGCCACAACGGCTACTTTCTTAGAGGTCACGAGAGGCGAGATATTCTTTAGTCAGCGGCGTACCTCCCTCCATCACAGTCTCAGTACGTGGTGAGAGTCAAGCTACCAGTAGCCTGCTCTTCATCATCAGGAATAATAATAACGAATAGCTGGAAGTTTCACTACTGGAGCTTTTTAGGGCCATTATAAGTATTAACATTTTTACTACCATTACCGGAAGCAATTTGTCAACTAAAAGACAATATGACCTGAAGATGGCCAGTATCAAACCAAGTCAGCCATTCATCGGCAGTCGTCACGAGCGGAGTTGATCTTCACGAGGCTGGGAATCCCGGTGACCGACGACCCTATATTACCATCTTAACTTTAAGCATTCAACCAGGAATCACCGATCCTCTCCAAGGTCTGCGCTTAGCAAACCTATAACAGCTACGAAGGGAAAAAAAACTTGAGCTAACAGGACAGTCTCCACCGGGCAAGGATCACTAACCAATCTCCCCATCTAAGATTACCAAAACAACTGAATCTGCAAATAAAAAAGGTGCTTTAGACACCAACGTCTTCGACATTATACCAGGAGACGTTAGAAAAGATCTGTACAACTAGCTCGAAATTTCCGGACTTTTTAATTTTTCTCCCGATCAGTCTGGGTCTTCAACAGCAGGCCAGAGAATATCACCCTGAGGTATCCAGACAGTCACAATTGCTGTAAACTTTAGTCAAGAAAGAGTTCACTTAAGAAGCTCACCGGTCTTTTTTAGGGCCAACGGACGTCGAACTACCTTGCCAATAAATATATTAGAACTTAACAAAGTTGACAGAAAGCAGCCTTTAGGGGTCACACAAATTTTAAGCATGCCAAAAGTCGCAAGAGGGTGAATTGGAAGAAAAACTTTAAGTGTATCTAATCTATAAAAAAAACTACCTTTAAAAAAAAGTATAAAGTTATGCAAGTTTGAGTTTATTGTCTCTGAAAGTATTTATAATCAATTATAAAAAATTAATTGCAAATATAAAACATAATTAATTATAATATTAATTAAAAAAAATATAACACCTATAAGGCAAGAACGAGTTCTGCATAGACGTCATCACTAACTCACTGAGCTGCGAGTGTCGCGTGCCTCTGTCCAGGTCATACTAACGCGAACAATCACGTATAATGTTCATTTTGAATTTGTATATAAAAATTGTATATTCATGTAGAACTAAATAATGCAAATTTCTAATGCTTTCGCGTATTATCATGTTTGTCCCAACAAACAGGGGAGAGAAGAGCACTAAAAGTAAATCTAATGTTTTGTTTGTAATAAACAAATGATTAAGGGTATCTTTACGTACTTGTGCCTTAACTTTACTGTTATTAGGTTACTAACTTTCGATATAATTTTCTAATGTTAAAAACATAATCTTCTGTTTCTACTCTTACTCGTACTTACACTATTCAATTGAAAAACAACACTGTTTAACAACAACTTTCAGATATTCGTACGTATAGTTGTTTTATCATTGCGTGTGCATGTATATAATTTCCTAAAAAATATATCTGCACACGAGTTACTCCATGACAAGCAAGTTCAACTTAAGTTGAAAGTCAAATTTGGTGCACTGAGAGAAATTTTTTATAAATTTTATGGTAAATGTCCATAAAAATTACCGCGCAGAACGGTAAACGTGGGACTAGGTCGTCACTCCGGACTTTTTACCTAACCTTGACAATTTTTACCGTTACGCCCAGTAAAAATCATCGGGCGCTCAACAAAAATTCCCCTTACGACTCACGAGCGAATGTTCACTGTAGGTAAAACAGAGACCATAGTTGAATTGCATTTTATTTGAAGCAATAAAATTATTATAGTATTATACATTCTTTAGTATAGTATATACATTCTTTAAAAATCTTATGTATATCGGGCAGTCCGCTTGCAATGTCAAATTCATATTCATGAAAAAAATGTTGAATATGAAGCGTTGATAATTTCTAATGCAGTTGGGGCACTACACCACTAAAGCTACCCCCGTCATTGAGAGTAGTGTATAACTTTAAAATAAGTAAGTACAGGTTGATGCATGTAGTCTGTCCTGACTCTGTATAATGGGATGAATAAAACATGGTTGAAAGAATACGCATGAAAATTGTGCTCTTGTTATTTTTAGAAAATACTGCATATTTCATCTGTACATGAAGACTAAAAGTTTCTACATTATAAAACCTTTTTATTACACTTATTAACAAATAAAGTTGTACTCTAATTATTACTGAGAATAAAACGTAAAAACAAACTTTTTTAGAAAATGGATATATGAGGCCAGCCAAATATGAGAAAAAAGTATTTATACTTCTCATAGTATCAACACATCTTATGCATTAAATATTTTGGAACAGATTGTGACCAAAAAGAGAAAAAATTCGATTTTGTGATATTATAGGTATGTATTCAGCTTTTGCAATTCAATAGGGTCCAACTTGTGTTTTAGTGGTAAAAGAAAACGATAAAATAAAAGGGTGCAAATCTTATCTAAAACAATGTCAACCACCTTAAGAGTAAATCTGTCCCTTTTTTCATAATTATTAAATCAAATCTCTAAATTGCAAAGCTCAGTTTTCTCTTCTTACCTCAAAAATTAAAAAAATATCACAGAAATATGTAATCTAGCTTTTAATTGTTGTCTTTTTCATGTAAATAATAATACAATTTATTACCCCAATTAGTTATAAAATGAGGAATACAATTTTTTTGATCTTATAGGGCGAATACCTAGAACAATTCAATCCTAATGGTGATGTTTATTATCTTTACAGACAACAGCAGTTTGGCCTCATCAGGTCAAACTATTGCTATAAAATGTGAGGTTAAGATATAAAACAAATACATGTTAATAAATCATTAATCTGCATCCATATAGGCCATATAAATGTATTAACATGATGAAATATGAACAAAACAACACTAAAAAAACATATAGAAGATTTATTGCGGACTAGAATATAATGCTGTGTGTCTTGTCTTGACATACTTGGCTAGACATTTACATGTTGATGACATGTTTATTGTAAACAAATTTTCTATAAAACATATGGCATGACTATTCTAGGATATACTCTCACATAACTGTTAAGATATTAACATCTTGCTTACCATAATAAAATTTTTAGATTATAGTTCCATTATTGTTAATGATAAATTCTAATGAAAATGAAAAGTTATATGTAGATCATGAGAAAAAAATGTATTAGGTTATTACCAAGTAAAATACAAATGGGAAATGTATGAAACGAAAGTATGTGTTGAGAAGTGTGGTATGAATTTGTGTGAATAAATATTTTATCGATATAATGTTTTTTGACATTGTCAACTAAGTATTTATTGTAATCTTAAGCGTGATTAAACTTGTAGTAAATTAAGATATTCATGTAAAAATTCTGCAATGAACAAAGAATTATTTGAAAATGCAATTTAACTAAAATTATGTATCCATTATAACGTACATTTACTATAAATACGCATAGAAAACTTTGACAAATTTCTAAAAAATTTTGTTATGTTTATCAAGTTGCATATTTGAAAGACTTCAGTAACAGCTCAGTGTAGTATTTGATAACTGCCATTGTATTGTGTACATTTTAAAAACTGCGAATTAAATACTTGATTAAAACGATATTTTGTAATTAGTTAATAAATCATTTTTACGTAAATTTAGTTGTATCTTTATTTTGTACCTTTCTTAATCTTACAATTTTAATTTTAGTGAACACCTTTTTTATAAGCCCAAGTGCAATAACTGACTAGTCAAAATCCTCATCGCTAACATTTTCATATTTCATTGATCATTCTGGCACGTTTTATTACGTTAAAAAATTATTCATTATAAATATAAAAAATAAATTTGACTTGAGTTTTATCCTGGACACATTCCAGAGCGAATATGAAATTAATTCTTACTCAAGATCAGCATTTGGTAAATCTCGATAACCACGCTCCATGTAGGATATTAACATTTACCTAATCAGATACTTATTACGCAGCATAAATTTATCCTTTTAATAGATGACGTCTATGCTCGCAGCTCATTGAAGTAGTCGGTTACTCAAGTGACGAAGTCTCACGTATCTTGAAGGCCATGAGTTACCGAACTCAAATAGAAATTCAGTGCCACAGTATTGTTTCTCTGGCACACATAAAAATTTTATTTAAAAGTTATAGTAATGACAAACATATTCTTATTTCAACAGACATTATTGGTAAAAGTAAAATAAACTTTTTCTCTGCTATGAAATTGTGCGTTATTAAAATCATCCATTTACTCAAGACTTGCGTTGTTACTTCAAATGCGACACAGGAATATTTAAGACTAGCGGCCCCCCGTCTTGGCTTCGCGTGAGACTTACTCAATGAAACACCGTAGTGTGTTGACATGTAATGTGAAACGTTTACAGTTAGAAAACTTACATTTATTCCTGACACTTCTTAGAACAAAAATCTTCTTACTAAAAACATACTTGTTCGGAATCCTATACAGTATACATCGAATAATAAGCTGTAAAAATAAACAAAAAATATAATCATGCTGAAAAGTACCGTGCGTTCCTTATGTTATAATATAATCGTTGGCCATAAGGAGTGGTTGATTTGCAGTTTTTCCCATATGATTCACAAAAAGGGCTGTTTTTTAAAGATGTTAAAATTTTAAACTTCCAAAAATATATGTGAAGAAAAAGATTTTTTTTCTCTTATCTCACAACTTTATTACCAGAGCAACAAAGTACTGGAGCCTAATCTCTTCATTATTTATTACCACAAAAATACAATTATATTTCCTTCTTATTTAAAAACTTAAATTGAGATCTTTAAAGATTTAAGAGATTACTGTGAGCGTAAAATGAAAAGCTGATCTCTCATGTAATGGATTCTTAATTTATCGATTTTGAGGCTGCTGTTCCAATCTTGATAAATTTTCTGCGTCAGTTTGTTGACGCCTAAAATTGTATTCATTAGATACATTTAAAGTTTTACTTCCAATTTATTCTCTTGTGACTTTTGTGACCCCTAAAGGCTATTTTCTGTCGACTTTTTTAAGTTCTAATATATTTGTTGGCAAGGTAGTTCGACGTCCGATTGACCTTAAAAAAAATGGTGAGCTTCATAAGTAAACTCTTTCTTCACTAAAGCTTACAGCAATTGTGACTGCCTGGATACCTCAGGATGATCTTCTCTGGCCTACTGTTGAGGACCCAGACTGACCTGAAGAAAAATTACAAAGTCCGAATCTTTGGGGCTAGTTGCACTGCTTTTTTTCAACGTCTCCTGCTATCACGTCGAAGATGTTGGGGTCAAAAAAACCTTTTTTTTTGCGGATTCAATTGTTTTAGTGATCTTGAGGAGATTGGTTCGCGATGCTTGCCCACTGGAGACTGTCGCGTTGGCTCAAGTTTATTTTTTCTTCGTAGCTGTTAGGTTCTCCCACCGCAGACCTTGGAGAGAATTGGTTATTCCTGGTTGAATGCTTAGAGTCGAGAGGGTAACATAGGGTCGTTAGTCATCGGGGTTCCTAGCCTTGCGACGAACAAATCTGCTTGTGACGTCTGCCAGTGAATGACTGACTTGGTTAATTGTGGCTGGCTTTACGTAGTCTTTTAGTCAACGAATAAAGTTTTCGGAAATGGTAGTAAAAATGTATTTGTCAGCAAAGTAGTTTTAACTTAGGTGGCCCTCAAAAGAAATAATGAGATTGAAGGTTATGTAATAAACATAAATACTTATATTGGCCCTGAAAAAGGCCAGTGGTGAAGTTTCTAGTTATTCCTTATTATTATTCTTGATGATGGAGAGCCAGCTGTTGGTAGCTTGACTCTTACCCTCGAAGTCTGTGTACGGAGCCCGTACATAAGGGAGATACACCACTGACCAAAATATGTCTCGTCTTCAGGTCGTTCCCCGGATAACCAACTGCTCATCGTTAGTCGGGAAAGTGGGCCTGGATAATACCTTCTCCGTAGGTATGCCGTTGGAACGACCACTAAGAAATTGGCAGTTGTGGCTGCCCGTACTCTTCAGAGCTGCCTTCGAAGAAAAGCGTCATCGGTAACCGGGATACCAAGCTGCACGTCTCCAGCTACATTGCCTATGATCTGCCAGTCGACGATTGCAGAAAAAATACGACACTCCGGCCTATTATAACCACACTCATTTAATTCTGTTGCAGGTAGCTTCGATTTAATGTCGACGCCACCTAGTGGATCCTACTGAACTAAAGTGAAAAGCTGGCGTATTTTTTCAAAACTTTGAGCTTATTTATTGCTATTGTTATTAAATTTTTCAAGATAAAAACCATACTTAAACCATCTAGGAAGTGTCAAGAATCGATATGCAAAATTTCAGCAAAATCGGTTCAGTAGTTTTCGAGGTTAGCGATTACAACGGTTTTAGTGACTTTGCTTTATATATTAGTAAGACTAATGTGAGTTATTGCACACTTAATTTTGTCAACAGATATGCCCCCTGTGCAACAGTTCCATTGCGTATGGTACTCAACGCTTTTCATAAGATTATAGCGAGCTTATTTACAGTCAAATGAAAATTATTTAACAAGTTATAATTTTTTATTATTCAATTTGCATATAATTATTGAGTTACATACCCTTGGGTGATTAAATTACACAGTTAAGTGCATAACTGCCAATAACTTTGAAACTTTGTCACCGTAGATTTTTAGCCTTTAACCCAGTCAGCCTTGCGAGAGTACTTTCAGATTCATCCGTTCAATAAAAACCACTTGTTCTGCCATTTTTAAATTGTTTCTTGTTAGAGGCATGACAAAAAGTTAAGAAAGTTAAATTTTTAAGCGATATGATGGTACAAAAAAATGGTGTAAAAGTCAAATTCTATCGTAAAAATTTTATAAATCCTTTTTTTCGAAAGGCAAGAAAAAAATTGATCCGTCATTCTTGGATGACATTAATTGTTTGGATTCTGCAATTAATATTAATCGTATCAAACTTGTTTTGGACAGAACTAAGAAAAATGCATACGAACTTTGTGTAAGCCTAGGTCTAAAAGTAAATACAGTTAGTGCAGATAAATGCAACATACCTGTTATTAATAAAAATTTACTATTAGAAAAAGACAATAAAGAGTACGCTGATGATTACTTTCGTTGGCAGCAAAATTTATGTAAGTGGCAACAAGAATAAAAAAAACAATTTTATGATTGTATTTAGATAGTGATGGCAGTGAAAATAATGAAGGAAAAATATTTTAGTCCTCAACAGTTAATAATATAAAATTACAAAAATACAGTGTGAAAAGAAAGAATTACAATTTAAAGCCCTTTTACAATTATAGAAGGTAGTAGTAATGAAGATATAGTTGTCGATAAATCTTCGATTCGTTGGTTTTCTAATAAGTCTAGTACAAAAGTAAGTAGTAATCGCCTAGTGCATGTAAAACCAAATGAAATATTTCTGAATTTGCCACCAACAACGGTAATTTTGTTGTAACCAAAAAGTTTCCCAATTTTTTACCTTCTCTTACTTATCATTTATCGTACAGTGTGTTTCTCGTCTCTCACGCACGTGTACTCAAAATTACTACTACGTGCTTTTACAAACTTTATTTCAAGTTCAGAGTTACTAATGGGTACTGGTAAATTATTTTCATTGCTATCTGAATATCTTGTGTAACCTCAAAAAGAGTAAGGAGCTAAAATAAGGGTTTTTCATAGCATTGCATCATTAACACAACCACTCATACATAGTTATTAAAAATGTTGTTTCACGATTTGAGTGACTTGAGTTTGACAAAGAGACAGCTGTGCGAAACTTAGAAGAAGAGGCAAAGTCAATTATTCGTGAATTGCTACCTCAAAAGTATTGCGCTCTATAAAAAAAGCAGATATTAAATACATTGAATCGAAAACCAAGAATAAAGCATGGCTTAGTGAAAGTTCTTTTTTAGTGTACTTTGAAGAACTATCAAAAAAAAAATGTATTCTCCTAGCGAAAAATATTATATGCACCATGTTTGTAGGTTAAGCTTTGGGAGCTTATATGAAGGTGGTGACACATTCAGACTTTACCTCTCTCATCACCTCTCAGCACTAATGCCAATCAAGACAAAACAACTATTTGAATCCACTGCTGCAGTGAGGTTGATGTGATGTGATGGATACACTAATTATTAACTTAAATCTATAGTTAAAAGATGTTCAGTGATTTTCTTTGATTCAAGTTTAGATAAGAAGTCGTTGTTGAAAATTTTTCCACATAATTGCTTATAATTTAACTTCAGATAGTTTGTTTTTAAAGTATACCAAGCTTCATAATAAAAAGGTTATTATTTCTCGTCTCCTGTAGGTTATGTTTTGATACATACTTTCAGAGTTACACGTTGTAAAAAGAAAAATAAGAAATACAGCTACTAATATACCACTACACGCAAGATAGTTAACATACTGAGATCCAATGCCAACAGGGGTGACGTCGTAAATCTTTAAGTATACACTGCATATATGCCTGTCTTTTGATCATAGAACAACTTTGATTTCTCTTTGACTTCTATAAGATTTTCTCTAGCCATGTATTGTGTATGATTAAATTTACTTGATAATTCATCGACGCAGTCCAATTAAGTTTTTTCTTTTACATTGCTCTTAAAATTCCGAAGAAAGCTGCACCTCATGCCTAAATATAAGACTGTCAGAAGTAAGTCCATGGCTAGAATAAGTAGAATTATTATGAGAAAATAGCTCAAATTTCAGACCCGTATCCCAATCACTTAAGTCTGTATATATTTTCAGGTACTCCACTACTAAGTAATGGCTTCTTTCAATCAAGCCCATTGACTGTGGTCAAAGAGCAGTTGACTATAATTGATTAATTCTAAAAAATTTTTAAAAAAATTTTATTAGTTGATTCTGAAACTAAGATCCTAAATATATTTTAATGATTTCTGGGCAGCCAAATCGGCAAATAAATTCTAAGGTAAAGTGAGTGGCTACTAATTTGGCTGTTGCGTTGGGCAAAGGAAAGGAATTGGAATATTTAATCAAATTATGTTGGAGTATGTAGACACCCGTCTACCTACTATGTCCATTTCAACTACTTCAAAGGCTTTCTCAGAAGTGGTTATGATAGCCATAGAAAGCTTTGTTTTTACGTGAACTAATTTCATTATTTGCATCTTTGCAACTCTATGCATCTTCGTACGTACTTGGATACATCTTCTTTCATTCTGTCCCAAAAATATTTTTTGCGTGTTCTATTGTAGGTTTTTGCTATTCCTATACGTCCTGCAATAAGAGAGTCGTCTACTCCATTGATGATTCCTATCCTGTCGTCGTGAAGAGTAACGGTAACTTCACCGGTGTATATGGTCAGTCTTATGTCGTCTCGATTTCAGTTGAATCTCAACGCGTATTCTATAGGTAGTTAATGCAGTTTGTCCAGTCCATCTGTTATGCTGGCAAAACTTAATGTTGCGATTTTTTTTATTTTATCAAGGCGTCTCTTAATCGTTTTTAACAATCAACAGCGGATATGACAGAAGGTACATCATCAGCTTGGTATTTGACAAATATTTTTAAGATTAATCGACCGTTACCTAATTTTGTCTGTATTATGGTACCAATCCCGGGTCTCTGATGCTTGATTGGTCAACATCAATCATCTGTAAGTTCTTAAACTATTCACAAATCAGAGTCTTGTCTCTGCAGTCTACTAACAAGAAATATGCAATTTTATCCTTTCTCATTAACATTTGGTCTCTCAAAAACTTAACGTACTCTCCGATTAGTACGACTGCCGTGTTATTGTCGTCGTTAAGCCTATAGTTGTCAACTCTCATCCTTTTGTCACCTGTCGTCAGTCCACAATCCTTAAAATCTCTTTGCTTTTTATTATTTTCCATCTTTTCAAGGATTTCTTCTTAATTTCTCTGAGCAGAGGCACCTGCTTCTTTCTTATTACCTTATTCTCTCTGAATTGGCGATTCGAACACTAGGGGCAGATCGCCTGAAGGCCCTCGTGCCGGTTTGTGTACCGGGGGCAAACCATTAACACAGGCTCTCTCTCCCTCCTTTACACTTCTGTCTTATCTTCTAGCTGTGCTTATTTGGGTACCAGGAGGAAACTATCGGCACAAGCGCTTTTCTATCTCCTGTCTTTTTCTCTCATTTTCTAGCTGCCTATTTCGAAATTCTATGACCTTCTTTGCGGGCTTAAACTTTGATGGTGTCTCGCATACCGGCACCAAATTTGGCAGGCCTTTCAAACTTAATGGCGTCACTATACAGGCGAGAATAGATCGTCCATAGTTAATACCTAGTTCATACCCGTAAGGAGCTTCTGTGTTAGATATGTCAATTTATGTATCAGTCTCGTCGGTAGAGGTATTAGATCTGGTGAATTTAGGAGGGGAGGCAGAGGATTGGTGAAGATGTGTTTTTGTGGTGCTTATAAAAAGTACATGTTCAATTATAGTCTTATATAGTACGCCATAGGAATCTGAAGGAACGATCGTCAAGACTGGGTGTTGCAAAAGTGCGTCAGCGTTGGAGTTTATTTTTCTGGCTTTGTGAATAACAGTATTAACGTATTAATGCAATTTTATTTTCTAACATACTAGCCTTAGAGTTGGATTTTAAATGGAGTAAAGCCAAACCAAAAGTTTAAGTGTGTTGACATTTAATGTGATACGTTTTCAGTAAAAATTTTTACACACATTAAAAAAAAAATCTTATTAAAAATATGTTCATTTGGAATCCATATTACCGACATAACGTAATACAGCTCTTCCGTGCAACAAAAATTTTTATTTTTATTTCAAAAAATTATGATTTTCTCTTCAATAAATATGGATACAGATAAAAGTCAGAAGATCATTAAATCATTAAAATCTACAGTATTTAAAGTATCGAATTATATATTTTTAAAAGTTCTCAACCTTAACAAAAGGATGTTATTTTTAAGTCATAACATTTTGACACAAGAGCCCGTGTTAAGGGGGCTCGAGTGAGCTCTCGTACCAACCCGAAAACTATTCGGTTAGTTGGTGTCACTGCTGTGAGTATATGTATATATATATATATATATATGTACGTGTATATATATGCGAGCAGGCGAGCACCATCATCTATATATGTAATGTATCCATACCTATGGTAAACAAACAGCAGCTTCTGTCACGTACAGATCGTTTCATTTAGAATTAGTTTTTTTTTGTTATAAAAAATTTGTGATATAATAAAAAATAATTGCAGTTAAAATTTTTCAATGTTCTATTTTATTTAAAAAAAAAAATAAGTGTAAGTAATCCATAGGAAAACACGATTAAAACAGAGTTACAAATGACATGAATCCTATGTAAGTACTTGCAGTGTAATTCTGAAATATTCAAAAGTGCGTGCCTTACAAAAAACAAGATGGCATCCCGTCATGACCCTGCTAATTGAATGACTTTATTAATACTTTACGAAATATCTCAAATATTTTCACGCTTACCTACATTTTTGAAGGTACCATCTGAAAGCTGAGATGTTTTTCTATGAAACAGTTACAGTCCGGATATGTAACTCCTCGATTATTGTTAGAAAATACCGATGTTTTCACGTTGCTCTATGACAGGCTATGTATAATGTACGAACTTTGAGAGTAAATACCTCAAAATTTTCCAGGGTTAGAGGGGTAAATAAGGACACCGTTGGAATCAGCGTGTTTTTATCTATCAATTAAGCTACCTGTGACCTCCTAACTCCCCCCGCTGGAGCCCCGTTAAGTTGTTAATATCTTATTTTGAAATATCTTAATAACTACATGGCTGGGATCACCCAACAAAGTACGTTGATTTCTGATAACATATAAAATGAATCAAAAACTTAATTATAACTCTCAACCATTATCGTTTATAAGTATCGAACCTCCTTAACTATCTTACTTGCATCCAAAAATACTGTCGTAGGCTAGGTTGGAATTTTATTTTAAAAGACTGCTCCATAAGTTTGAAGCGTCTATCATAAAGTATAGTAACAGGAGTCCTGGACCATGCTGATGTTTAAATTTACAGGGTAGTTCACATTTTAAGTCTTATTTTACTGTTAATATGTTTGTTAGATCAGGTATCATATTTCTACCATTGGTAATGTTTCAAGAAAATAGATTGTTTGCTAGAAAGTAATCATAATATCAGTAGCATTGAAGACAGGAGTGTGTAGTTTATACTCCTAGAAACTTACCATAACTGTTTTTACTGCTCAAAGCACAATAATTCAATTCGTTAATACGTACGAATTATTTTTTTATTAATAAGTGCTGACCCATTTTGAAAATATTTACAACTTATAAGTCGACAGTTTTTAACACGAGTACATCCATGAAAGTTGTTCGTTGCATGTGCTTATCATGACACAGTTTAACGTATACATCGATAAAATGTAAGGTATTAGATTTTAATTTTTGCTCCGATTAATTAAGACACCACAACTGTTTTTATACGCAATAGTCCAATACAAAAAATTTTTAGTACGACGATTTACTACCTATTAGTATTATAAATTTATAATAAATTCTTTTGTTACAAATCATTTTTTTAAAATGATTTTTTACTTCCATCCAGTAGTCAACGTGGCTTACTCCTTTATTTTTGCGAGATTTTTAGATTTTCTAAATTCATCATGATAAAATACATTTTGTTGAGCTACAATCATGTGCTTACACGGGGAGTAGTGCATTTTCTTGTCTTAATAGTTAATAACTATAAACTCTATGTTAAAAAAATCGTCATGGACCATTATTAATAAAAGCTGGAAAAAACAGTATTAAATACAACGTTTACAGATGAAACCATACCATGTAAAGAATAATATATTTCTTAATACTTTGGAGTAATTTATTCATCAACGACTTCCTATGAACAAGAAATTTAATTTCTTCAAGGTTTTTGGATGTACTGCGAATTGCACTCCCTTAAAAACATGGCGCGCATAAAAAGCCATGTCTCCCATAATGTATCCTGTACTCTCACGCGTAAATTACTTATGTAATTTCACGCTCAAGCACTCGCGTGTGTCTTATACTAAAAAAAAGAAGGGGCAATTTGCTTTTTCGTTTACAAGGTAGAACCCCTTAATACTTCGACCACATGACAGGTTCTCTACGGAGTGGGATAGAAGGCGAGCGAGACTTTCGTCACATAAAACCTATAATTAGCGCGAAACGCTTTTCTGTGCCCATTGCGTACTTCCTTTCATGATACATATACGCATCAAGCAGGCGCTCAACCTTTTATTATCCTATACAATCCTTGTCTACCTCAAGCAGCTTAGTGTATGTAGCAGACAATTTGGTCATCGGTACGTTTAAGACATTCGACGCTACAGTTAATCGTTTGAAATATTTAAAAAAAATTTTGAGAATGCAATAATATTTTGCGACAGTTTTCGATGAAAATGAACCAAACATAGAGGCTAGGCTCAAGCGGGGAACTAGGAGACTGAGATAAATAGATGGACCCCCATGTGTAGAAAAAGTAAACAAAGGGACGACACCGACCTATCCAGATGACTCGGCAAACCGGAAGCTTTGGAGCCGCTTATCAGCCGTCCGGAATCTGTACAGTCAGCTTCCCGCTCGATGTCTCACACTTGAAGCGACGGTGGTAGCTTAAGGTAGAGGAGTAACGAAGAAAGAAGGCAGTGCAGATAGTGCGCTAAACATTACGGTCTCGCATCTAAAAATAGAAGTTCGTTGTGCTGGAAAACGTAATGTTTGGATACTTTACTATCGACACAAGAAACTGTAGTCCATGAGAAGATTATTACTTCCTTTTTCTCCCCATGAGAAAGTTTCGCTTTTACCACGTATAAAAAAAAAGTTTTTGTTAAGATCTTCTTTTCAAAACTTTTTAGTTAAAGAAAAGTTAGAGCACATAGATATTACGTCGTCTGTTGGAAGTGATTCAAATATACAATTAATAAAAATGTTACATAATTAGCAGTATTTAAAATGAATTGGGTCGTCAGTAATAATACTGTATTAATCCAGTATTTTAATCACTACAAGTAGCATACAAGCCACTGTATTTGAACGAGTTCGAAATGACATTATATGGAACGCATGATTGTATTTTGTATCTTTATAATTATTCTGAAATATCATGCATACATTTCATATCGAAAAAATATTAAAAACTGATAGACACCTATTTCTTCGACGATTGAGCTACGTATTCTAAAAACAAGGATATTTACTATTGCACAACAGACCTAAAAAAAGAATTAATTGCTTAAAGCAACCTTATAAATGCATCATGCGCAAAGATCGCAATAAAAAAACTAATAATAAAATGGAAACCATTATGCTTTTTTTTTTTTTGAGACATAACACCCGTAAAGTGTCTTTCATTTTTCGTTTCTACAAGAATACTTTGTCAGAAGCGCGAATGCCAGTGCGTGCCGCTGACAGCCTCGAGTACCATCTGTGTGCTTTGGGTCTCTCGTCTTCCTTAATTAAAGGCTGAAGTTACGTTTGGGAAAAAAATAAGATATCTAGAAGGTAATTAAAAATTCAAAGGTGGAGGTAAAGAGTGACCAGGATATTATTGTCAGTTAACCCTGGGATTCTTAAAAAAGCCATAAAATTCGATAATTGATTTCTACTCCTTCTCTCTTCGCATCTTACTATAATCATGATAATATAAACGTACTACACAAGATTTTTTAGTTAGACTTAATTGTGATCATTGTGGCAGATATGTATGCCTCTATATTAAATGGGTTGTATCCCGGAAACAAACTTTGTAAAAAACCCCTTGCTGAAATTGACATGAATTTTAAACAATAATGTTTAGAGCAGTGTACATTTAATAATCAGCATTCATACCGTCACCAGTTTCTAATAAGTAATAGGACGTTTAAGTTTTTTATTACCAGTTTCGTTAATTGTGTTAGGACATGCTCCTATGTCACAGTATAAGGGAGAATTTGTATTATCGATGTTTTTTTCCCTGATGTCACTAGGTATAGCTAATGTGTTGAACATTTCCTATATTGTTAAAAACAACGAAGATTCCAGCTAATAAATAAGAATAATCCTACAAATAGGCTTTGTTTATTTAATACATGATCCGCTGATTTAAAAAAATTAATATTTTTCAAACTGTCACAAGACTGTTCTGAATTGAAATTTAGAAGAACATTAAAGAACCTAAAAATCTGTATTTTGTTGTTTGAATGTATTCTAGAACGAACGATACACTCTGTTACACGCAAAAGCTATACATTTCGATACAACTCCCTGAACTTTTGCTACATTTTATGTTCTTTGGAACAGAATGTGTACATGTTATTAAACAATTTGACTTTTCAATCGAAGTAAGTGTCACATGGACTTCAAGGGAGTTCTTTATTGTTGAGGTACCAGTGAAAACAACAATGGTCCTTCAACATCTATCTTTACGCGTTGATGCAGGTACATGCAAAAACTGATGCACCGCAACGGACAAAAAAAAAAGAGACAGAGAGAGAGTGAAAGAAAATAAAAAAGAGAAAAATAACACGAACAGTGGGACACCGTACACCAGCAGTAGTACACTTCAAATTAGTGAACTCGATTTGCAAGCGTCGAAGCCTCAAGTGCTTCCCCCACCCCTCTCTCTCTTTCTCTTTGTATCCTGCGTGTAGGAGTAGGAAAAAGAGGGATCCCCTATCGTAGCTAGCAGTCGCAGAGTAAGAGAATTCGAGCCATTCCCCACTAACTTCTCCTCTTCCTCTCTCGCTTTTTCTGTTCTTTCATTTTTTATACTCGGGCATGGTAGGCCATGGTGGTGGCGCGGGTGGCGACTCGTGAAAAATCGCCCGATGTCAAACTAGTAACAGCGCTTTATCGAACTCTCATTACCACCGGGTCTCCCACGCTCCCTCGTCACCACCCTTGGATAACTCTCGTGTACGTATGTGTGTGCACGCACGAGTTATGACCTCTCTCTCTCTCTCTCTCTTTCTCTTCTTTTCCTTACTGTTGCCCCTACGGATATAGATGAATATGAGGTGGAGTTTATGGAAGAATGTGGAGAACGAAGGAAGAGGACGATTGAGTAAATGTGTATTTCAAACCCCGTGTAGTTGCTACATCTAAAGTATCACTCCCTCTTTGCGCTTATGTTTCGCTCCTTCTCTCCCTTTCTGTTTGAATTTTTTATCAATTTTTTTTTTCGTATTGTTAAACTCATGTAATTTTTTCTATTTTTCTCGATAGTAGATTAAGATGTGTACGTGTTAAACCATGTGTAAGCTAGACTTTCTATTGTTTTTTTAGGACTAACGGACAAACATATTTAACAAAAAATAAAAATGGGGTTCTTATTAGGTGCACTGATGTAGTATAGTTCAAAAGTCTATCAATTTACTGAGTATTACAGTAGGACCGTATTGGAAAGTACTTACTCGTAGGACAAGAATACTGTGATAATCATTTTGTCCACCAAGAATGTCTTCTTCTTCATCTGTGCTTGTCCTCAAAAAAATTATAAATTTTACCTCAACATTTATTACTAAGACTTTAGATTCACGTGAAAAAATTAATTTTTATCGAAACACAAACCGATAAGTCGTTTGTTCTTACTTTCTTTGTCTTTATGGGAAACTGCAAAAACAATTAAATGCAGGATGATGACAGCCATTAAATATGTACTAAGTTATACTTACGCAAAAAACAAACAAACTGATGAGGATATCAAAAATGTGTGGACCAATACAGAGCCAAATATGGAACCAACACCCTTATTACAAAGTACTTTTATAGTCCTGATAAAAATTGGGTCATACAGTCATTGAAAAAGCTTCTACTCATCGATATTTTGCATTTTTAAAGTTAAGTTTTCATATTATATCCATGTGTGAACAGCTCGAATTGAGAAGGATGGATTCAAATATATTTGACAAGCATCAGTAAAAGCTCAACGGGTTTGAAATACAACTAAAGTATATGCCATTTGCATATACGTGCACAAATGCATTTGCTACTGGCAAGAGTTAATGTTACGCGTTATAACTTCATTCGGGGAATCCATCACACCCTATTTTCTCTCTCCACACAGGTAGTGTACCTTGCGTTTGTATGGATAGTTTAAAATGTTTAAGCTTGCGTGCAAGCTCTCTTTTTTCAACTCTTTTCAGAGGATGATGGTGGTGGACGTGGCACATTCTCTTTCGTGGTCACGTTCGTGCACAAGTACGTATATAGTTGTAGAGTATCCATACATACATGTTAGAGCCCCGCCGAACTCACCCCTTTGACCGGTATACACCCTCAATCCCGCGCCCTCCCCCTTCCACTACCTTTCGGCCGCTACTGCTACACACTTTGCAGCCTTCGATCCTCTGCCCCCTCGTGTACCCTCTGACCCAGCGTCGCCGGTACACCCCCGTTAGCCCCGCTACCATACGGCTACCAACACCACCACTATTGCCGCTGTTGCTGGACGCAATAATAAACAAGCACCAGTCACCATGGCGACGCGTCTATCGCTCTCTCTCTCCTCGCGCGAGAGAACAAAACACGCACCCCCCACGCACACATGTACATGTATATGAACCGATCGCTAATGTACACATGTACACACACGCGCGTACTCTTATTCACGTATTCGTTTGCTCTCGCCTATACTCGTTTCCTCTCACGTGCCGTTTGCTTGCTCACTCGCTTTATATTGCGTCTGATTTTACTATGCATGCATGTTTGCAATTACGTGTATATGTGCACGCGGTGTGTGGACGAGCACGTGTGTGTGCTTGCGTGAGGCTGTGTGGGCAGTACAAGAGTATAGGACCTATAGGAGTAGGATAGAAGAGACAGGAGATAGTGTGTGCCGAAAGGAGAGAGAGAGAGAGAGAGAGAGAGAGAGAGAGAGTTACTTGACGCGCGCAAGCTCTGACAAATTGCACGATTTTCAAACTCGCGCGCCCCGCAACTACTAGCCGCACTATATACCACCCTCCGTTCGCTCCCTCTCTTTCTCTCGCTCTCTCATGGTTGTCGAACCGCTCTGTGTGTGTGTGTGTGTGTGTGTGGAACCTCGCTCACCATTCCTCTTTTTGGTGCGTTGCACATGTTTGTATGTACGTATGTGCGGAATGGTTTGCACGAATTTAGAGTCAGTAGCGTACACCCCGAATGTTGAATTCGAAGATGGGCAAAGCCTGTGGCTCGCTTTACACACCCCACGATTGTGCGTTGTGTAGGTAGGTATGGTAGGTATACGGCCACGAGAACGACTCACAGGGGCTTGTTTACGTTTATTTGATTATTTGCTCGGGCTTTTCGGTCTTTCGTATGTATACGCGAGTCGAGGCGAGACTCGCTTGTATACCTACCGGGGGTGCTTGTTACTGCTCTACGACTGATGATGCGCTGACTGATCACAACAAGGCTTGTGAGTGGAATAGAAATTTTGAAGCCTCTAACTTAGACTTGGCGCCAGCGTTCGACTTGGACTGTATTTTTTTATAATTCGTCAACGGGATGTAGCTTATGTGTACCAATTTATTGGGATTGTACTGTCATTAGTGTACCTTTCGTACAAGGAGTCAAGGAATTGACTTCTGTGTTACTGTATTAAATAATTTACAATTTTTTTTTACTTTATTTTGTTTTAGTTTTCATGTTATTCCACGAAAAAAAAAAACTAATTTAATACGATCATTTATCAATTTAAGAAATCTCTGACATTCAAAATGTATTCTACTGATAAATCATTTGCGTTCAATTTGCTTGGTATGTATTCCTTTGAATTTTGTTTTTCACCAGTTTTTAAATTTTTATCTACTGTTTCCTTATACTCTTGACATGTGTATTAAAAGGTTTTTAATATTCTTTCCTATTTTTCTACAGGTTTTTATCATACAATTCGAACGTTTATAGGCAAATGATAGAGAATCAAAATACAATTAACTTCGCTATGAAAGGAAATGACGTCTGCACAATAATAGCGCTGTAGCGTCAAGACGATATTTTGATGATATTCTAATACAATAATAGGTTTCAGTGGGTCAGTAAGAACTTTTATTTAAAAATTATGCACTGCTAGATACACAACAATTAAAAAAAATCTTTGCAAGCTAACTTTCAGTAGAAATTTTGTTTTTACTTATCATTTTTTTGAAGTACGTAAATACATACATATGCCTAAGTTGAAACTTAAAATATAATTATATGGGTACTAAAAAAATTTACTAATATCTTACATTAGGGTCAGATTTACCTGATTCAAGGAAAAATGGTATCACTCAATTAAAGTAAAGTGAACCATATGCCTCATGCAAAAAAATGATGATTAAATAGCCAAAAGTTCCCTTTAAACATTTAGGTGACAAGGCTGCAGTAAAAGTAATAACTTTTATACATGCATCTGTAAGTCTCGATTTACAGTCTTAATAGAACTAATTTTATTTTAGACATTAATTTTTATAATAAGGCAATATATAATGAAAAAATGAGGCCCTAAGTATAAAATGAAAAAAGTTCAGCAAATATCATTTCATAAGAACGCATACTCTCTGAGATTTGTCTTGTTCGTAGACATGAATATTTTCCTCGTACTTATACTCAAGCTCTCTTACTGTATCTACAGTGATCAAAATAGATGTTATATTACTGAAGGTAAGGGTGCCTGTCATTAAATAAACAACTTTATCGGTATTTGTATCAGAGCATTATCCTTTACTTCGAACTTCAGCAGACAAGCCAGCTATGATGAGTTAAAGCCATCGTTGGCGGATTGACCCAAATGTCATTATACATGCACTTGCCGTTGATGCTCAAACTTTCAGTTCATCATTACACAAATCTTGCAGGTCTTAAATAAAAAAAATGTTTAGAAAATGGTAGCAAATCAAATTCCCTATAGGTAACTATAAGATAATGGGAGAGATAGAGAGAGAGAGAGAGTGATCAGAAGGATCAAAAAATAATTTGCTAGAGTTATTCTGTAACTTTTGTTTGTACCAAGTAAAAACCAATATGTTGAAAATATTGTGTTATCTCGAAGCCACTTAACTTTTTATAAAAGGAACACTACACACAATATTTTAATATGATTTATAACATTAATTTACAGTAACTTTAATATATTATTGAAATGACTGTAAAAACTTTTGTAATCGGCGCAAGTATCACATGAATAAACCTAAGTCCTAATTTTTCATGTTGTTATTTAGATAGTAACACTTTTTTTATCTATTAATTACAAGTAACTTAACGTAAAAAAAAAAAAAAAAAAATTACCAGATATTTACAACGTATTTTTAATGGTTTTTCCAACTTCAATACAAACTCATTTTACAACGTCTTTGAGTTCTTAAAACAACATTTTTCTAAAGTTTTTAAAACATTTTTTTCTGATAGGGACGTAGATGTATGGAGTAAGAAATTAAACATTTTCAAATTATTTTGCACTTTACTTTCCGGAATTTCAATAAGTGTAAAGATCCGGATTTGTAGTTAAAGTATAATACTAATGTTTTACAATAACAGTGCAAATGTAAGTTAAAATAAAAATCCCTTGTATTATAAAACGCGTCATTATTCCTCTTACAAGTTCAAATTTGTTTTATGTCCAATCATTAAAACAACGATTAACTAGACATCGGTTTAAAAAAATGTAAATTTTTTTTTTCTATTTCTAGATAATGAATGAGTACTTTTCATTTAAAATAAGTGACAAGAAGATTGTGGAAATCAAAACTGTACAAATATAAAACAGAGCCCTTAAGAATAGCATAATCTTTACTATTTATTCTTGGGACGATAGACATGAGTCAGAATTTTGTTTAATCGAATCACTACAATACATAAGTTTTTTTTTTTTTTTTAATAAAAAATATGTTTAGCGGTGATTATTAAACTACATCTCCGATCTCTAATACAATATTTCCGGTACGAAAAAAAGAAAAAAGTATTAAAAAGTGTTTAGTAACATGTAGTAAATGTAGTGCCTTATGTACTACTTTACTTTTTTTGCAGTCCTGTATGATTGAAATCTGATTGTATGACATTTTATCTTTTCTAACAATTAGAAAGCTTCAACACAGATTTCCTATTCACTCTCTTGTATATACCTATGAAAAGGTTGAAAAGCTGCACAGCTATATTATACCCACAGCCCTTGTCTGTGTAAGGGAAGCGAAGGAGAAAAAAATCTGAAAATATATTGGTGCTGCCATCTCTTGGTGAAACGTGGAACCCCGTGGAAAAATTTTATCGCACTCACTTGGATTGCTCAGTCGTTTAAAAAATTTCTGAAGTTTAGATATAATAGAACTAACCCAATTAATAAAATAATTAATTTATAATATTTGATTACACATTCTTTAAATATATTAACCTATTGATTCAGGCATTGGTATGGTTGGGATAACTAATGTATGCTATTCCGCAAATTTTTGAATACGTAGAAATTCTTATTATGTACGGACCTTAATTTAAATTGCATTTTCTTGAATAACATTATTACGTATGATGGCATAGTTAACGTTAAAATTAAATGCTTACGCAAACTTTCGATCCTAACTGTCTTTTTTCACATCTCGGTGAACATAAAGTGCTTTTCATCAAATGTTAAAAGCTCAAGCATCTTGAAAAATAAGATCTTTGACTGTGATCAAAATGTAGTAGGAAAAGAATTATTTTTTATTATTATCCTGTTTTTCTACGTAAAATAATATCTGTCGGAGATAAAGCTCGTCAAAATCTTTGGAGGTGTCATTTCGTTCTAAAATAATGAAATCTAAAAATACATATTATGATGCTGTACTTTTCCAACTAGGTAACTTTAACGTGTTATATTCTGATTAGTCTTTGTTCACATAAGGAAATCAAAACACATATTTAATTTTTTTTGGTAGTCTTACTAATTGCATACTAAATCTTACTGGTATACTTTCTTACACGTGTATACATAAGCACATGGTCAATGTTATGAATCTTCCATACGACGTTCATCCAAATGTGAATTCAGTAGTCCCATGAAAAAACAAGCTGTGAATATAAGTTTGTGACTTAGTAAAAACTGCATCTTTTTTTTTCAAGAACGTAATTTTAAGGAGGCAGCCACATCTTGAATACCATGCAGTTGAAAGAAAACGTTGTAGGAGTGTACCTCTGACTTGATAGTGGGCAGGTCCTGAGCTGCAGCGCCGCCCACGTACCTCCGACTTACTTTCATCTTGCCAATGCTCTTACCTTAGCACACTCCTCCACTACTACCACATCCTTTCCTTTAAGCTTCTCGACTGGTAAGATATACATTGGTTCATGTGCGCATGCGATCTTGCGGTCAGGCACATTTTCACCTTGTATGATTGGTCTGTGAGCTAATGTCTACGTAACTTCCGAATTGTTTTTATTGGCTTACGAAGGGTGGAAAAGGGTGGGGATTATTTTATTTTAAACTTTTAAATTCTTCTATCTTTTCATCAGTATCTTATTTTACATTTTTTTTGTCAATGTAATCCTTCAAAATTATACAGCTATTGTCTAACATTTTATTTGCCGTATATTTACAAATGTTCATAGTTTAATAACAAATAAACAAAATAAGTTTCAGAGCAACATACATACTTATACATTTAAACATGTCCGTTACATTGATCGTAAACTTAAAAGAGTTGCATTTTTTTGGAAATTTTCATAAGTACTTGTTGATTGTAATCAATCTGAAACCCCAGTCCCAATGAGGTTTTGGTAATATTTTTTTTTATTTTTTACATTCAGTTAGAGCCTTTTTTCTTCTTCATACGTACATTTGTCACATGGCATCATCGCTATCAGAATACAAATGAAAGATTAACAACCAACAATCGCACATCATCCACCCCTACAACAACGAAAGTTGGTCATTCTATACATGTAAAAGAGTCGTGACCATCCGTATCATTTCTTTATCCAGCGTCATCTCTCTGTCAAATTTATCGAAAAAGAGGCTCGTTGACGTCCACAATGACACTATTCACGGGCCAGCCGACGACTACGCTCGTATTCGCGCAGTCAACCTCGTGCTATTTAAATATACCTAGCCAACTTTGTACCACGCATCACCATCATCACCACTTGAATGACTCTTTCACCGCATCAACTTCAGCCCTCTCTGTTCTCTTGTTTCTAATTTGAAAGCCAAACATGGCTGTCATTACTCTCCTCTCTATCGCAAATGGTGCTCAATACGGTCGAAATTTAAATAGTCCCTTCGGGGCTTTATGGACAGAGGACGATCCAATAATGGTCAACGTTACTCTAGAGTGTGTACAAAACATGCTGTTCACTCATTGATTAGACAAAGTTTAATGTACGGCTCAGTTGAAAGTAAAAAATTAAAAGTAATAAAAAACGAAGCTTATTAAATAAAAAGGTAATATATCTGCACCCTAGCAAAGACAGCGAGGAACTGCGTATACTGCAAAAAATTTTTACAAAGCCGGTAGTATGATGGGCTCTGGCCAAAGAGAGAAAGAGAGAGGGCGAGGGACGATATAAAAGCTTGGATGTACATATGTACATACTTTCCCCACCTTTGCGGTGGAGGAGGAAGTGACCCCTACCCATGACGGGGGATCCCCTCTAATCGTCCAGTTACGACTCGCTCGGTCCTCGTTGTGCCCACCTCTATAAGCCACTTTCTCTCTTCCTCTACGTGAGCAACAAATCCTGCCTTTTCCCTTGCACACACGCGATATTTGCAGCTGAAAAGTAAGGGGAGGGAGTGTGTTGCCTCTCTCCTTCTTTTTCATATTTCCCTCTTTGTTTTACATTTCCCCTCTGTTTCATTTTTACAACAGTTTTTTACCGATTCCTTAATATTGTCAACTCCTTTGAACGCTGTGCATGCGGTATGAAATTTTTTTCCGCCAGTTCATATCATTTAGATTTTATCATAATTCGTCTTATTTTTTTATTCTGCTGAATTACAATCTTAATATAATAAACAGATACACGATTTTAAATGTTTTTGTCCATTGGACTTCTCATATTTCCATATGTTTAAAGTTTTGTCGATTACATGATGGGCTGCTTACATGCACATACACAAGTATAAGTACAAGCACACACACACACACGTGTGCACAAAGTGAGTAACAATTGCAAACCGTATAACACGGAGTCAGGACATAATATAAAGGAAGCAACCTAAGTAGAAATCTAAAGTGTGAGAAATGTTTTTGTAATATGTCGCAGATATAAATTTATACTGTCAATGTACTGTAAAAATATAGTAACATGGGCATTATTTTTTGGCTGTATTGTAAATGAAATATGAATGAAAACGTTGCATGAACGTTGCCCACACTTTAGACTTCTTGTCAGGAATAAAAAAAAGCTTAAGAAACTATGAAACGGAATTCCAATCAGCCAAAGCATGCATTCTTGTGAGCTCAATAATTACCTTTCTTGAACGTTTACGAGGTTACTCTCTCCTTTGTTTTGGTATCTTCCTTAAAAGTGCCGAGAAACATTAGTTGTTTCGATTTCTTGACTGTATGAAAAAAGAACTTTTTCCATCTTGGATGAATGTAAAAATACTTATAGGCAATTTGGTACCATTATTATTATTATTATTATTATTATTATTATTATTATTATTATTATTACTATTATTATTATCATTATCATTATTATTAGAATTATTATTATTGTTATTATTATTATTATTATTGATATCATCACAATTATTGTTTGTACAATTATTATTATCATTATGTAAATTATGCATATTGAAAGCAAGTTTGGAACTTAAGTTATGAAGAATGAAAAAAAAATGTGTAAAAGTCCATCTGATATCAATTTATAGTGCATTAAGTATTACGTACGAAACTTTTTTGTCGCATACGGTCTGATGGATGAGTGATAAGAGGCATCGTATATGTTGCCCTTTAATGAACCTACTTACTGCTATGAAAATCAGTGTTCATCCTAACCCAGGAATCATGGCTATTCCGAGACTTACTCGACTTCACATCGAAATAGTTGAGACGAGATAACGATTCTCTCTTGTCTTGATTAAAAATTATTTATTCGAGACAATCTTGTCTTGGTTCAGCTAATCTGTAGAAAATATTTTTTTTGCAAATTAAGATTACTGTTATGGCAGTTAGAACTTTAGCTATACGATTTCACTTACTAGATAACTAATAAGCACAGCTTATAACAGTCTTTAATTCTTCTGATTATGAGGTCAAGTTTATGTTGTCATCAAAAACTCTTTATTAGTTATGTTGGCTATTCCTTTAATACTATGGTTGACTTCATAGTTATTTCGCTGTTACTTTATGAATACTAAATGATTAATGTTCTGAAAAGCTTTTTTGCTTTATGCAAGGATAATGGCAAGTGATATTCTGTAAAATCTGTTTAATTTTGTCAAGAGTATATAGGATTTACTTTATCATCCAACTTATCCACTCAAACTTTTCGATTTTTATGGGCGTGCTGAAGTTTCTTATTCGTTTGAGTTTCTTATTTCTTATTATTAGTTTGTCGTACATATTAATTTTTTTTTTTTTTAATCTTATCAGATTTTAAATGTATGGTATGCATGAATCTACTTATCATGGAATATCCATTATTGAGTGCCCCAATTTCCCTCCATCATCTTTATTGTTCTTACCATTTACTTCTACTCCATTTACCTACAACGTTTCAAATTGGTTCACGATTATACCATCAGGCACTAGGAAAAAAATAGTAAATCTGGTAGGTTATAATCTAGGTGAACCTGCTAGATGAACTAGTGCTGGGAACGATCATCTGCTGGTGGTCGCCCATTCAAGGTGTTGGTATTTATTTTTGTATATTTATTCAACTATATCCATAATGACTATCTCACCTTAAATGGTTTATTGTCACTAATTGACGAAAGCCTTTTTGTCTGTTGCGTGATTGGTTGATATAGGTTACATGACTTGTTTGGTACAGTTTCCAAAAAGTCAAATTGATTGATTTGTTGACATATAATATTGAAATGATATAAAGTAATAGTTTTTGATTCTATTTACTTATCTTTTTCGAAAGAAACAACTAGACAAACTATCTTTGTATCAAGTGAATAAAAAATACTCTTTGGGTTGTGTGACCCACAATAACTTCATAATGATGTGACATTTCTAAGCGATTACTCAAGTTATGTCAGTGACGTAGATTATTCAAAGTACATGAAAAGTAGCTACTTGAAAAAATAACAATTATTTTTGTTAGTCTTTTGCTTCAGAGAATCTATATATCATTGTACTATTGTCAAATTATGGTTTAATTTCGACAGAGCCTAAAGATAACTTAATTAAGACTAAACTGTTTATTGAACGGTTACATGCAAAAAAAACAAAAGATAGTATTGACACATATCCAGTAGTAGAACTTTCTTTAAAAACAATGGGAAAAAGATTCATGTTAAAAAACACAATTAACTCGTATGACTCCGCTTCTCTTTATCTTCAATCGTCCAACCGAGTAACAATAGTACTTCATAAAAACCAATCTTCCAGAATTCCAGATTATTTGAGATGCCACACATAATCCAATAATCTTTGTCCTCCAATTAGTCTTCATCTCAGAAGCCATTCCAGCAGCAACAGTGACAGCAGGCCTGTATGAGCCACATGTGCGAACACCCGGCGACCAAACTGAACGCCGTGTGCACCAGAAAGAGAAAAAGACGAGAAAAGAAAGAGATAAACGAATAAAAAAGACAGGGAGCCCAAAAAAAGAGCTGTAGGTATATACGTTACTGTAGGGTGTATGTCGAGAGCAACCGGAAGTGAATGTTGACGACGAAAAAGTGAATAAAGGGGGAGGCTGACACGTGGCTGGTCCGTCACGCGTGTGGATGGAAAAATTCACAGCGAGCTCGCGCGCGCGCGCGCGCACTCTTTTATGCCAATGCTTGAATGGAAACTCGCGTGCTCGGATCCCGCTGTCTCTTTCATCCCCCCCCTTCCACCACATCTCCCACCCCTACTACATTTTTTACGAGTGTCTGCGACATACCACGTGGATACGACATCGCACATTGAACTACGTTCTGGAATGCTAGTTTGGGATCTCTTTTTTCCAGTTAACGATGGGACTTTGTTTTGCAAATGGAATATTCGTGGATCTTAACATTTCTTACTGTTGTTTTTATTTAATTACGATGTCTTTTTAGAAGTAAACTTTTTTATAGAGCTTTTCCGGTGGAATGTTTTTAATCTCATAAAATGCACGACTGGCTGATCACATGATCGATCTAAGCGTTAGTTTCGTTTGTCAATATAAGAGTACATACCAACTTATCTCCGTTTTTTAATGAAAATTTTAATACTGCTTCCATCCTTGACACATCACGCACCTAGTACAGGTAGGTAAAAAATGTCCCAGATTTGATGTGTAGTGCCTGAGACAATTGCGAGGGTGGTAAACGTGCATTCTGCACATTCTTCACTCTCGTTCGTGGTGCATGCATGATTCTTCGTATCTTAGCACCCAGAAATGCTTACTTCCTGTTGAGAGAAAACTTGTTTTACCTCTGCCTTTTTCCCTGATTTGCTATAACCCCACTACAATTCTCCTAGGTGCTATGATAAACTGAAAATTGCATCAAAAGTAAACATTTTTTCTCTGTTTTTTTTTTTTTTGGTTAAGCGTGAATTCTTTATGCATTATCTACTAAAACTTCACAAATTATGTTCTTCCAAAACCATAACTTATAAGAGCAGTATAAAAAAATAAAATCATAGTTTCACCATGGACTTTACATAACATTTTTCTACCACCAACAAGTACACAATATTTTCTGGGCAAGCTCTGTAAATGGGATTGCATTTTATTAAAAAAAAGCATCTGCTATACATGCCATACCACCTCTACAAACGAATGAAAATCAATAGTTGAAACAATATCCAAGCTGGAAAGGAGTAATAACAGACTCGCAGCAGTGTAGACCCACCCTCGTACACCTTATACGCACACATGTAAGCGCGATGAAGCCAACTGTTCGATTGCAACTTTACTTTTGAAAATCTAATAGCATACACAATCCACGTGGCTTCTTCTTCTCCTCCCCTGCACCCCTTATTCCCTGACACTCGCCGTCGATGTTTGTCTGGCTCTGCAAATATCGAATCTGCCCAGCCTTTCGCCTCAACGATCTCGTTTCGCAAGCACATCATGTGTACGCGTATATTATGGTGTACTAGTTTGCTTGCATCGTTGCGCTATAATAACTGAACCGCTGCTAGAGGAAAAGAGACTGACGACACAACTACACACATGAACTCGCTAGTTTGAGTGCCGCTAAGGTAAATCATAACTCTGGATGTAGTAGCTTAGCATGTGAACTCGGATGTTCCATTGTTGTCTCTCGATGTACATACTGTTGTATCTAATTACTCTTCGATCTTTTTAATTATATTATTAAATAATTTTTTAGGATGAAAGAGTACCTTATGACATACATAAGAGTTGTAAGCACAAAAAGAGACCCATGCAGTTTCGTTGTCCGTTACAGAGAAACAGTATTCGCTTGAATTTGCGAAATATTCAAAAAATATAAATAGGATTAGGAAAGAATCGAAGAGCATTTTCATGCATAACAATGGAAAAAAATTTCATCTCGCTACTAGTCGCCATACATGAATGTACAAAAAACACCCTTGTTCATCTAACGACACTTGCATGAAACAACTTTACGTAACAAACAATAGGAAAGATTACTTTTGAGCCTGAGAAACAAACGTCAATTACTTATTAATGAGCTCACTCATCGGCGATTATTGCGTATTATTTACTTTTTTTTGAAATAAAAAAACTTTATATAACACTATTTAATAACAAAGATTAATTTTATGGATTTAACAGCTGCATTCGTTAGAAGAAGCCTAACAAATAAATAAATAAAAAAAAAACAACGTTAGAAAAAAGTCACGCCTTTGCCTCAGACCCCTATTTTCGCTCTTTCCTCTTCAAAGGAGAAAAAAAAGATTCTCCTCTTTACGACTGAGGTGGAGACATGGGTAGCACACGTCGTGAACCACAGAATTTGTAGGAAGTTAAAAGGGAGCAGTAGCCCGACAAAGACAACCGTTAAAAAGCGAGCGAGACTGCCCAAATTCTCTGGAAAGGGGGGAGGATCTAGAGAGAGACGAACCATCGGCTGACCAGTGTCCAGAGGAAGAGGAAAAAGACGAGCACACGGGGGAGGAGGAACGAACCGCAGGTAAAGAGAGAGGGAGAGAGGCAAAAGTAAAGATAGGAAGAGAGAAGGGGTTGTGGGATAGAGTGAGGAAGACAACAGAAGGAAGCAAGAGAGGGGAAAACGGAAGCTGGGGAGAGGACTACTGCTCCCCACACGCGGGGGACAAGGAAAGGGGTACAGAGGGGACGTAGTGAGAAAGTGAGGCCAAAGGGATGCTGCGCTAGTGGCGCGTGTAGGCATGGATCCAGTGCGTCAACGGCAGTTGCTTCATACGTACCGCTTTCCAAATTATCGTTATCGCGTATAC